>NC_140573.1:40847893-41447893 GCF_057381845.1 Rhamphochromis longiceps | reverse complement strand
CAATTGTTAGTTCAAAGATTCGCTATTACAAAGTGATGTTGAATTTCTAAATGATCATCTCATTTAGGGTTAAAAAGTATCCACCTTCATAATGAGACTTCACAAACCAACTGGTGACATCACTGTCTATGTCCATCCTTTATATACAGTGTTTGTACAACAAGGTATATGTATTATTTAAATATCAAAACATTATCATGAAATTCTTTGACTGAGCTGAGAAAGGGTTTGTTCATAAAATGATCCTTTTCCCCCGAATCAGTGTCTGAGATCTGGGTTTGAATTAAACAGGCAATCCTATTTTTTAATAGTGGGAAAGCATCACTGGTTTATTTTCTGTGATCCAGGCTTTTGTGCCACTTTAATGTGTTTTACGGTCGAGGTGCCCACGCTGGGATCTGTTTTTCATTTCAGTTAAACAGAAGAAAAAAGGGGAAACTCTCGCTGCTACCCAAGTTTAGAATAAAATAACTTAAACACCAGTGTTGGGACTAACGCGTTATTAAGTAACGCGTTACAGTAACTACGTTATTATTGTGGTAACGAGCACGGTAACTAGTTATTATGCCAAAACCAGGAACGCGTTAGTCGTTACTGGGATTTAGATAGGGTCGTTACTCGTTACTTCGTGTGGTGGCATCGCGGAGCTTCCACAGATTCAGTAACATTAGCAAGTGGTGGAGGCCAGCAGGTGGATGAAGGAAAGGGGACGCAGAAGGAAAAGAGACCCGAGGCGTGGTCCAAGTGTGAACTGAACTTCAGGTAAGAAGTTATGACCTGCAGTCTCTCTGGGTCAGATATAAACCAAGTGTAGGTGGAGTTTATTTTCGTTATTCTGACTTTTTCCGTACTGCGTGCTAGCTAGCATGACGGAGTTTCTATACAGCTGGGTGGTGCTATGAAGTTACTGATGTTGAACTTTATTTTGTTCATAAGTTATTAGAGTTGCCAACCGTCCCGTCTGGTATTCAGAGGAAATATTACGCGTTTCTTATTGAGGTGAAAAGGAACAGTTTGTCCCGTAATTCAGCTACAATGGAAAAGGCACAAAGCTGGAGTTATTCTGTGTTTACGCTGCACAGTTGCCTCTTCTCCTTTCATTCTCCCCCCTCCCTCTCCCGTTTCTACTTCAATCATGAAACTGATCAATGATCAGCTGATCGGCTCTCTTGTTTGTTTATCGCTCACTTTGCTCCGAAAGAAGAAACCAGCGGATGTCGCGCTAAACAACAGCAGCACGTTTAAGCTTGATCAGCTGTTGTTAGAATTTATTTAATATTAATTTCTAGTATCAGCTGATGTTTGCTGGAGCCACAGCTGTAAAAAAAGCTGCTGGTCATGATGTCGGTTTGGATATGTGGTGAGAGGGAAACATGAAGATGAAACCAGGAGATGTCCTTACTGGATCATCAGAGCTGAACAGGTGATGGAGAAACAGGTTTACCTTTTAGGTGACATGAATGAGTTGAAGTTATGAACTGTTTCTGAGAGACAAATAACACCAGGATCCTTTTCTAAGTAGCTGACAGCTGGTAACTGTGCAGGGGCGGGTCTAGCAAAGTGTTGCCAGGGGGCCAGGTAGGGCATTAACAGGGAGAGGGGGGCACAAAGAAATACTTTTCTTTCTTATTCTCATTTAAAATGTCTCGCTTTTATTAAATAATTATCTGAATCTTACAACAAACGATTGATAGGTTGATGCATATATACCATCAGAACAGTGTACATCACTGTCACAACAGCGTTTATTTTCATTCAAAGGCTTTATGATTTTTGCTATAATGGCGTGCCGGTCAGTCAAAATGCCCGGGCCAATTTTCTGTCCCAGTCCAGCCATGTATGCAGCTCATCTGCAGTCTGGTGTTACCTACATCTTCCTATTCAGAAGGCAGAATTTCCGAGTTCTGAGTACAATCGAAAGCACCACGACTGCAGTTTTTGTGTTGCATGTAAAAGGCGCACATGACGCTGTGACGTAGGCTAGAATCATGGCAGCAGTCAATGACGGTCCAGGCGTGGGATTTCTCTCGTGGAAATATGCACATTATCTTTTCCTGTCTATTGGTAGGTGGCACAGTGCACTGTGGCAAGTAAGCAAGCTAGAAGACTGGAAAAGTTATGGAAGCAACACATTAACAAGAGAATTCTGAGTAAAACCAAAGTTACTTTCCCTAGTAACTAGTTACTTTGAAAGTAACGAGTAACTTGAAGTAACTGAGTTACTTTTGAGAGAAGTAACTAGTAATGTAACTAAGTTACTATTTTAAAGTAACTTACCCAACACTGTTAAACACGATTTGAATATGTCATTAGATGCCTGAAACTATATTTTTGCGTTATTGTATTTGTGTATAATTCAGTATGTGCACACGAGATAAAGTTGGATGGTACGAACTGGCTGTCGCTCCGAGTCCAGGCCTGCAGGTCGGGACCGACTGAGCTTTAACCCAGAACTCAAATCCCGCTGTGCTCTGACACGAGCCCGTCTACTAGAAGTCCTTCTAAAGGCAAAGAATAAAAATCCCTAAGTGTGCGTGTTTCATCACCCAGAACAAGGATATGATTGTGTATTTCCTAAACGTAACCTTTGACCCCCTCATATCCCTCGGTCTCTGATAGTTTGCCACACTGCTTCCCTTAAATAGCCCACCCCATAAACCCTGGCGTGCCATTTTCCCTCAGAGAGTTAGTTTTCCACAGTCACAGGAAGTCAGTTCTTTAAACCTGAACTTAATTACTATTTTTTTTTATTAACAAGGATTGAATGTCTTTGTGTGATGTGAAAGGAGCTGCCTGCCACAGTAAAACCATACAGGATTATCTACCTTCTTCTGCCCCGGGCCTTCTTAGCTCATAGTTTCGATTTTCTGCTACACACACACACACGTGTGTGTGTATATATATATAGTGTATATATATATATATAAAACACCCAGCACGCCCCTGCGGGCGGTTTATCCTTCAAGCTCGGGTCCTCTACCAGAGGCCTGGGAGCTTGAGGGTCCTGCGCAGTATCTTAGCTGTTCCCAGGACTGCACTCTTCTGGACAGAGATCTCCGATGTTGTTCCTGGGATCTGCTGGAGCCACTCGCCTAGCTTGGGAGTCACCGCACCTAGTGCTCCGATTACCACGGGGACCACCGTTACCTTCACCCTCCACATCCTCTCGAGCTCTTCTCTGAGCCCTTGGTATTTCTCCAGCTTCTCGTGTTCCTTCTTCCTGATATTGCTGTCATTCGGAACCGCTACATCGATCACTACGGCCATCTTCTTCTGTTTGTCTACCACCACTATGTCCGGTTGGTTAGCCACCACCATTTTGTCCGTCTGTATCTGGAAGTCCCACAGGATCTTAGCTCGGTCATTCTCCACCACCCTTGGGGGCATCTCCCATTTTGACCTCGGGACTTCCAGGTTATACTCGGCACAGATGTTCCTGTACACTATGCCGGCCACTTGGTTATGGCGTTCCATGTATGCCTTGCCTGCTAGCATCTTGCACCCTGCTGTTATGTGCTGGATTGTCTCTGGGGCATCTTTACACAGCCTGCACCTGGGGTCTTGCCTGGTGTGATAGACCCCAGCCTCTATGGATCTTGTGCTCAGAGCTTGTTCTTGTGCTGCCATGATTAGTGCCTCTGTGCTGTCTTTCAGTCCAGCTTTGTCCAGCCACTGGTAGGATTTCTGGATATCAGCCACCTCCTCTATCTGCCGGTGGTACATACCGTGCAGGGGCCTGTCCTTCCATGATGGTTCCTCGTCTCCCTCCTCTTTCTTGGGTTTCTGCTGCCTGAGGTATTCACTGAGCACTCGGTCAGTTGGGGCCATCTTCCTAATGTATTCTTGGATGTTCGTTGTCTCATCCTGGACTGTGGTGCTGACACTCACCAGTCCCCGGCCCCCTTCCTTCCGCTTAGCGTACAGCCTCAGGGTGCTGGATTTGGGGTGAAACCCTCCATGCATGGTAAGGAGCTTTCTTGTCTTTATGTCAGTGGCTTCTATCTCCTCCTTTGGCCAGCCTATTACCCCAGCAGGGTACCTGATCACGGGCAGGGCGTACGTGTTGATGGCCCGGATCTTGTTCTTACCATTCAGCTGACTCCTCAGGACTTGCCTGACCCTCTGCAGGTACTTGGTGGTTGCAGCTTTTCTAGCGGCCTCTTCATGGTTCCCATTCGCCTGTGGGATCCCCAAGTACTTGTAACTGTCCTCTATGTCTGCAATGTTGCCTTCTGGTAGTTCAATCCCCTCAGTTCTGACTACCTTCCCTCTCTTTGTTACCATCCGACTACACTTCTCCAGTCCGAACGACATTCCAATGTCATTGCTGTATAGCCTGGTAGTGTGGATCAGTGAATCGATGTCTCGTTCACTCTTGGCATACAGCTTGATGTCATCCATGTACAGGAGGTGGCTGACAACTGCTCCGTTCCGTAGTCGGTATCCGTAGCCAGTCTTGTTAATGATCTCACTGAGGGGGTTCAGGCCTATGCAGAACAGCAGTGGGGACAGAGCATCTCCTTGGTAGATCCCGCACTTGATGGTGACTTGTGCTATGGGCTTGGAGTTGGCCTCTAGTGTTGTACGCCACATCCCCATTGAGTTCCTGATGAAGGCTCTTAGGGTCCCATTGATCTTGTACAATTCTAGGCATTCCAGTATCCAGCTGTGGGGCATTGAGTCATAGGCCTTCTTGTAATCAATCCAGGCAGTGCACAGGTTGGTCAGTCTGGTCTTGCAGTCTCGGCTGATTGTTCTGTCTACCAGTAGCTGGTGTTTTGCGCCTCTGGTATTCTTGCCAATTCCTTTCTGTGTCCCGCTCATGTATTGACCCATGTGCCTGTTCATCTTAGCCGATATGATGCCTGACAGGAGCTTCCATGTAGTACTGAGGCAGGTTATTGGTCGGTAGTTGGAGGGGACCGGTCCCTTCTTGGGGTCCTTGGGGATCAGGACCGTCCGGCCTTCAGTTAGCCATTCCGGGTGTCTCTCGTTAACTAGCAGCTGGTTCATTTGTGCTGCCAGACGCTCGTGGAGTGCAGTCAGCTTCTTCAGCCAGTAGGCGTGAACCATGTCGGGCCCTGGTGCTGTCCAACTCTTCATACTGGAGACCCTTTCTTGGATATCTGCCACTGTGATGGTTACTGGACCCTGTTCAGGGAGGTCGCTGTGGTCAGCCCTCATATCCTCTAGCCACTGAGCATTGCCGTTATGGGTTGCATCCTTCTCCCATATGCTCTTCCAGTATTGCTCCGTCTCCAGCCTTGGTGGTGCTGTTCTCTTATTGTTCCCTTGCCACTGAGAGTACACCTTTGCTGGTTCTGTGGAGAACAGCTGGTTTATTCTCCTGCCTTCTATCTCTCTGGTGTACCTCCTCAAGCGGCTGGCCAAGGCTGTGAGTCTTTGCTTGGCAGTTTCCAAGGCCTCAGGTATGGACAGCTTGCTGTATTTCTTAGGCACCTTATTTGTCGCACCTTTCTGCAACTCCGTTAGTTGGCTAACCTCCCTCCGTGCTACTTTGATCTTGCCCTCTAGCCTCCTTCTCCATGGAGGGTACTGCCCCTTGTCGCTGTTCAACTTGTAGCCAAGCATCTCACTGATCACTGTTGCCGTATTGTAGATCAGCTTGTTAGTGTCGGTAATCGTGGTTGTAGGTATTGCCCGTAGTGCTGCATTAACATCATCTAGCAGACCTTCTGAGGGAACTTCACGTAATCTTGGTAACCGGCTACGTGGGATCCAGGTTTCAAGCTTGGCCATTATCCTATTTTTCAGGTCAGTTCCTCTCGCACTCAACGATCCTTCTCCTATCGCACTTGGGGCTATGTACCCAATCTCGGGTGGGGGTGATGATATCTCCCCCCTGACCTGGCGTCCTGACTCCTCCTTGCCGTAGCATTTGTGTTGTACCTCGTCAATCTCTAGCTGTGAGAGCAGTCCCTTCTTTCGAATGTTGGAACACTGAGCTACTAGTTGTTTCGCCGTCATTGTGGATGTTGGGTATCGAAGAATCCATAGGTCCCTCATCCTATTCATGTAGCCCCTTCCGCCGGGGTTACTTGCATAGTAGCATTCCAACAACGCCCTGTTTTCGTCTCTTGCCCACTGATGCCTTCTTGTTCCAGTAGCCCACTTTTCGTCAGGGTGCCCTGGTTCCTCAACACCTGACGCGGACCTTGTTGATCCGGGCGACGTCCGAGCCGGCATGCCTTCATATTTATCTGTCTCGCTCATGTCTGCGGTAGGCTTGCTTAGCATAGGGGGTCTAGCCTTAGGACCCTTACTGGATACAGACGCCCCAGGCAGGAATCGAACTTGCGATCCTCTGTTCCAAAGGCGTGTAGTCTAACCACTACGCTATCCAGCTGCTATAATATATATATATATATATATATATATATATATATATATATATATATATATATATATATATATATATATATATATATATATATATATATATATATATATATATATATATACACACACACACACACACACACACACACACACACACACACACACACACACACACACACACACACACACCTCATCTGATGGTTGGTAAGACCTGGCTCACAGCTGATACTCAACTTCATTTAAAATGTGTCGGACAGATTTGAGGTCACGTTGTTCCTGCTTCCCAAATTGTTGCCTCAAAGTTAGAAGTGTCTGTATTTGTGCTCCCAGACTGCACACAGGAGAAGAGAGGCACCGATACGGCCCATCAGAGCTTCTTCATAACTCATATATTTCATACTGAAGAATCACTGCATGTAAAAATCTCTTTGCTTCAAAGAGGCAGCAGGGTTTGGTCTGCAAAACAGTCGTGGTGTAGCTGGCGTGGAGGGTGGGGCACTTTTCCATCAGAGTGCTTCCTTTCACTATTTTCATTTGGCGATAACAGAACTGAGGGTGTATTTATCAGCAAAGACATTTCTGTATGGCACCCAGTCAGGGTGTTCTCTCCTATTAAATATAGCACGCGTGTTTCCACCGACTGTTTCCTCTTTGTTTCGACGTCTCCTGTTCGATTTTTCTGATCCTGAATCAGACGTTGAGTTCCTTCGCACTAGGTCGCTATAGCTTAAACCGCATGGTTGACTAGAAAATCAGGAATAATGTGTTGTCGTATGCTGCGTTTTCTTTCCTTCCTATGAAGCAGAAGTGCATTCTGGGTGCAGTTATTTCATTACCTGCACACACCACACTGCAGCTGTGGTTTCTGTATGAACCTGGAATTCTTGTGCATGAATCTATAGTTGTTGTTTTGGGTTTTTTGCCAGTTATATGCTGTCTTTGTCTAGTTATTTCAAACTTGTGCTTAACTCATCTGAAATCTTGACTTTATGCAAATTATTTTTGGTCATATTTTTTCAATTTTTTTCTTCCTTTCGTCATTTGAAATCCTGAAGATGTCAGTTATTAGGCATAAAATAGTGTACCGGCCTGAGGAAGTCAGCATTTGTCAGATTTAAAACATTTTTTTATTACAGTGAGAAACTCTTTCTGTAGCTTACATTAGGCGTAATGTAAAACAGCAGCTTCATGCTGCCAAATAGAGCCGCCTGTGCTTTACTGCAGTCCAACATAATAAACTGTTTCTTAAGCTGTATGTCTTTGTGATGCAAAGACATACGTGTCCCCGTCTTATCATCTGGTAATCTTATCAGCAAGTGATTAACAAGCTGCTTCTGCAAAAATCTCAAACCATCCCTCATTTCTTTATATTTTGCTAGGAAAATGTGAAATACAGGCATGGCGATGCATTAAAACGTGCAAACATACATGGAAATACAGCATGAAAGCAAAAACAGAGTTTGTACTTTACTGTCAGTCAGTATTTGGGACGACCACCTTGGGAAAAGTTTCTTTGTGGAGTCTTCAGGAATATTTCTAGGAGGACATTCAAAGCTCTTCTCTGGCTGCCTTTTGTTCTGTGCTCAGTAAATGCTGACGTCTGGCTTGAGCCGTGACTGAGCCTCCACCGTGTTTTGACCTCGTCCGTGCATATTAACAACCACTCGAAGCATCAGACCCGTGGCTGCTGATTTTCAGTCCAGTTCTTGTGTAATGTGGCACCTGAGCACTTTCAGCTTGTCATATCTATCTAATAGACTCCAGTTTGTGCATGTAAATGGAGAGTCCTCTTCACACACTGAGGTTAATTATGGAGTTCCACAGGGTTCAGTGCTAGGACCAATTCTGTTTACATTATACATGCTTCCCTTAGGCAGCATCATTAGAAGACATAGCATACATTTTCACTGCTATGCCGATGACACCCAGCTCTATCTGTCCATGAAGCCAGATAACACACACCAATGAGTTAAACTGCAGGAATGTCTTAAAGACATAAAGACCTGGATGGCCGCTAACTTTCTGCTTCTTAATTCAGATCAAACTGAGGTTATTGTACTCGGCCCTGAAAATCTTAGAAATATGGTATCTAACCAGATTCTTACTCTGGATGGCATTACCTTGGCCTCCAGTAACACTGTGAGGAACCTTGGAGTCATTTTTGACCAGGACATGTCCTTCAACGCACATATTAAACAAATATGTAAGACTGCTTTCTTCCATTTGCGCAACATCTCTAAAGTTAGAAATATCCTGTCTCAGAGTGACGCTGAAAAACTAGTTCATGCATTTATTACTTCCAGGCTGGACGACTGTAATTCATTATTATCAGGAAGTCCTAAAAACTCCCTGAAAAGCCTTCAGCTAATCCAAAATGCTGCAGCAAGAGTCCTGACAGGGACTAGAAAGACAGAGCAGATTTCTCCTGTTTTGGCTTCCTGTTAAATCCAGAATTCAAAATCCTGCTCCTCACATACAGTGGGGCAAAAAAGTATTTAGTCAGCCACCGATTGTGCAAGTTCCCCCACCTAAAATGATGACAGAGGTCAGTAATTTGCACCAGAGGTACACTTCAACTGTGAGAGACAGAATGTGAAAAAAAAATCCATGAATCCACATGGTAGGATTTGTAAAGAATTTATTCGTAAATCAGGGTGGAAAATAAGTATTTGGTCAATAACAAAAATACAACTCAATACTTTGTAACATAACCTTTGTTGGCAATAACAGAGGTCAAACGTTTACTATAGGTCTTTACCAGGTTTGCACACACAGTAGCTGGTATTTTGGCCCATTCCTCCATGCAGATCTTCTCGAGAGCAGTGATGTTCTGGGGCTGTCGCCGAGCAACACGGACTTTCAACTCCCGCCACAGATTTTCTATGGGGTTGAGGTCTGGAGACTGGCTAGGCCACTCCAGGACTTTCAAATGCTTCTTACGGAGCCACTCCTTTGTTGCCCGGGCGGTGTGTTTTGGATCATTGTCATGTTGGAAGACCCAGCCTCGTTTCATCTTCAAAGTTCTCACTGATGGAAGGAGGTTTTGGCTCAAAATCTCACGATACATGGCCCCATTCATTCTGTCCTTAACACGGATCAGTCGTCCTGTCCCCTTGGCAGAAAAACAGCCCCATAGCATGATGTTTCCACCCCCATGCTTCACAGTAGGTATGGTGTTCTTGGGATGCAACTCAGTATTCTTCTTCCTCCAAACACGACGAGTTGAGTTTATACCAAAAAGTTCTACTTTGGTTTCATCTGACCACATGACATTCTCCCAATCCTCTGCTGTATCATCCATGTGCTCTCTGGCAAACTTCAGACGGGCCTGGACATGCACTGGCTTCAGCAGCGGAACACGTCTGGCACTGCGGGATTTGATTCCCTGCCGTTGTAGTGTGTTACTGATGGTGACCTTTGTTACTTTGGTCCCAGCTCTCTGCAGGTCATTCACCAGGTCCCCCCGTGTGGTTCTGGGATCTTTGCTCACCGTTCTCATGATCATTTTGACCCCACGGGGTGAGATCTTGCGTGGAGCCCCAGATCGAGGGAGATTATCAGTGGTCTTGTATGTCTTCCATTTTCTGATGATTGCTCCCACAGTTGATTTTTTCACACCAAGCTGCTTGCCTATTGTAGATTCACTCTTCCCAGTCTGGTGCAGGTCTACAATACTTTTCCTGGTGTCCTTCGAAAGCTCTTTGGTCTTGGCCATGGCGGAGTTTGGAGTCTGACTGTTTGAGGCTGTGGACAGGTGTCTTTTATACAGATGATGAGTTCAAACAGGTGCCATTCATACAGGTAACGAGTGGGGGACAGAAAAGCTTCTTACAGAAGACGTTACAGGTCTGTGAGAGCCAGAGATTTTCCTTGTTTGAGGTGACCAAATACTTATTTTCCACCCTGATTTACGAATAAATTCTTTACAAATCCTACCATGTGAATTCATGGATTTTTTTTTCACATTCTGTCTCTCACAGTTGAAGTGTACCTCTGGTGCAAATTACTGACCTCTGTCATCATTTTAAGTGGGGGAACTTGCACAATCGGTGGCTGACTAAATACTTTTTTGCCCCACTGTACAAGGTCTTAAATAATCAGGCCCCATCTTATCTTAATGACCTTGTAGTACCATATCACCCTATTAGAGCACTTCGCTCTCGCTCTGCAGGCCTACTTGTTGTTCCTAGAGTATTTAAAAGTAGAATGGGAGGCAGAGCCTTCAGTTTTCAGGCCCCTCTTCTGTGGAACCAGCTTCCAGTTTGGATTCAGGAGACAGACACTATCTCTACTTTCAGGATTAGGCTTCAAACTTTCCTTTTTGCTAAAGCATATAGTTAGGGCTGGACCAGGTGACCCTGAATCCTCCCTTAGTTATGCTGCAATAGACGTAGGCTGCCAGAGGATTCCCATGATGCATTGAGTTTTTCCTTTCCAGTCACCTTTCTCACTCACTATGTATTAACAGACCTCTCTGCATTGAATCATATCTGTTATTAACCTCTGTCTCTCTTCCACAGCATGTCTTTATCTTGTCTTCCTTCTCTAACCCCAACCAATCACAGCAGATGGCCGCCCCTCCCTGAGCCTGGTTCTGCCGGAGGTTTCTTCCTGTTAAAAGGGAGTTTTTCCTTCCCACTGTCGCCAAAGTGCTTGCTCATAGGGGGTCATATGATTGTTGGGTTTTTCTCTGTATCTATGAAGCGCCTTGAGGCGACTTTTGTTGTGATTTGGCGCTATATAAATAAAATTGAATTGAATTGAATTGAATTGTCCCCCTTCCTTAAGAACGTCTTCTCGACAGCGATCCTTCCAGTGAAACCTTTTCAGATGAAGAGTAAGGAGCTTGGAAAGAAAAGTGTCTGGACTTCTTTAAGTTGCTTGAAGACGTTTTACTTCTCATCCAAGAAGACTGAGGCTACGTCCACACTAATGCGTTTTCGTTTTCTCTCCGTTTTGGCCTCACGTCCACACTGAGACGGCGTTTTCCTCAAGGAAAAATGCAGCGTTTTGAAAACGCTCTCAAAAACACATACATTTCAAAAAGAAGCTGTCCCGTCGCAGCGTGGACACTCGAAAACGCAGACGATGACGCATTTTAGTCATGTGATGCAGTCATGTGACCAATTATACAGCAGTTGTTTTGTTTGCTCTCAATTTTGACAGCCCTAAAAAAGATTAATATCAGTTTGTACTCCTGATAGCTTTTCTTTAAATTCTTTAATTCTCACTTGCTTTTGCGCAGGACTGGAACGTAAGCGTTTTGGGCCGTTTCAATGTGGACGCACAACTCTGTGAAAACGACTGAAAATGCTGGTGTGGACACGTTTTCAAGTCTATCTGGGCTGGTGTGGACGTAGCCTTAAGCCCTGTGTGAGTGTTCCCCCCAAGTGGGACAGTGGACCCCCTATTGATCCTCTACCCAATCACACGAGCCCAGGTGTGAAAATGGGTGTGGGTCACAATCAGCCAAGGTTTCGGGTGAGCTCAGACGCTCAGATGCTTTTCTTTCCAAGGTCCTTAGACTACGATGACCTGGATAACTGAGGACCTTCACAGACATTTCAGATGAAGTTTTAAGTGAACAGCAGATGGATCACGTGAAGGGCCAGATGCTTCGCTCAGGTCGTTTCAGCGTTTTGCTGACTTTCTGATACTTTTTGTAGATCTTTTTTTTCCGAGGTTTGCTAGTTCTTCTTTTATTCTCCACTTGTGCAGTTTCCTCAAGGACGTGCTGCACATCATGCCGAGACCAGAGATGGGCAGTAACGCGTAATCTGATTACTTTTTTCAAGTAACGAGTAAAGTAAGGGATTACTATTGCAAAAACGGTAATTAGATTACAGTGACAACAGCTGTGTGCAGATCAACAATGGATCATATATCGAGTGCGGGAGAGAGTATGAGCGTGCAGCGTTTAAAGCGTGGAAGTACTGACCTTACTTTGAGTTTGATTCCATACAAAGTGACAAAAACATTAGTGTCCGCTGTGCGTGGGAAGAAAACTTCTTTTTACAGCGAAAAAACCCTAAACTTCCAACAAGCACCGAGTAGCTACGACGTAATGGGAAACTCACAGAGAAACTCGCGGATTCTTCCACTGACCGCTGCACACCTGCACCAGGGTAAACCTCCGCCTACCCCACTCCTGCTTTACAGGTGAAAATAGAGCAACAGGACCGCTGAGTCGTTGACTTTATTTATTTTCTGCTGTGTTTTACTTGCATCTATTTGAAAGACTGAGTGTAAACACAAAAAATATTTTATTTTATGTGCTGGAATGTGCAGAAAATAGGTTTAAATGTTAAACTAATTTCTTCCAGTCAGAGAATGTTGCATATAATTAAATGTTTGCTTGATGCATAAAGTTAAACGATTAAAACTAATAAAACAAGTTTTAAAAAGAGACTTTTCCATTTGATTACATTTTGGATGATGGATTATGCAGAAAAAGTAGAATTGGGCTGAAAGATCTATCACTTTATTACCTATTCAGGTTGTAAATTGTGTTTTTAAAAGTAACTATGTAACTAAGTAATTAATTACTTTTGAAAATAAGTAATCAGTAAAGTAATGGGATTACTTTTTGGGGGCAGTAATTAGTTACTAATTACTTTTTTCAAGTAACTTGACCAACACTGGCCGAGACATGCCAAATTTTCACCTAATAGGTCGTTGGGAATCACCTCATCGGTCCAAAAATACGATTTTATGCCTGTGTTATTTTTCTCATAAGTTCAGCAAAAGAAAGGGAAATAAATCACGTGTTTTTCCACTGAATTGCTAGAAACAAAGTTCCTAAAATACAATTTAAAGGTCATCTGTTGTGTTTGAACACACCACGGGTCCATTTCTTGAGTTAGATGCTGTTTTTATGCTTGAGTGAGTCACAGGTCAGTGATACGTGCATTAAGACACACAAAAACATTCCTCTGAAAAATTTTAAAGACCACAAAGAAATAATAAGAAAGCAAAATATAAAGAAATGAGGCATGACTCAAGACTTTTGTATAGTGCTATTTTTAGAAGCTTTAATACAGCAAATCTAAGACTGCACCTCTAATGGCTCACTAAAGGGTTGATAACTATTTTTGCACTCTTACTTCTCGCTGGCTGTTCTGAGTTCATAGCATCCATAAATGTCTCCTGTAACTGTTTTCACAACAATCCTTTGAAGCTGCCTGTGTTTCGTGTCCCTGTGGGTGTGGGAATGAGGATTTGTTGAGTTCGCCCAAGCTGTAGCTTTAGACTGTAGGTTCATGTGTCTTCTGGTTTTCATTACACTTAATTCTGTGTGAGGTCTCGTTAATTTCTTCTATAGACACAAATTCTATCTGCTTTATTAGTACTTACATTTTCTGTCCAGGAGTTTTTCCTGTGCTTCAAACGTAGGGGAAATACCACCTGTCGGCTTACATGCTGTGCTTTACAAGAACAGGATGGATTTGTTGTGGGAAATCTAATGCTTTTCAGGAAGTTTGGGGGGGAAAAATGCCAGTGGGGTGCCTCGATTGCCCACTGTAGGAGAGTCATGGCTAAAAGTAATAATGAGAATAAGAGCTATTTTGGTGAGTAAATAAGAAGTAACGGATGTTGCCGCTGACGCTCACTCTGAGAATTCAGGGTTTCATCTCATTTTCATTTCCAATGCTTCAGCTATAAAGCAGATATTAGGTATGCATCTGTGTGGATTGCAGTATGCTTTTAGGTTTAAGTTCTGTTTTTCCACCGACATTTCCCAGCCACTTCAGTGGGTATATTCCTACTGGGTCGGACGCCGTTTCACCTTCAAAGCTGCTTTAAAACATGGCACAGACCCAACCAGTTGCTGCAAACATTTCTCACAGATTTTGGTCCGTGTCGACATGACGGCATCGCACAGTTGGCGCAGATTTGTTGCCTGCATGTCCACGATGTGACTCTTTGGTTCTACACATACCCACAGGTGCTGGACTGAGATTAGTGAGTGGATATTCGAGTTACTACTGCCTTACAATCAGCCTTCTTCCCCGTTCTGGTGCTCGGTTGCAATGCACTTACACTGTGTTGCATTTATAAGCTGTTGAACAGGTGTACCCAATGAAGTGGGAGGTAGTGTTGAAGTGTGTCTCCAAATAGTAAGCTTTTGGCACAGTGTCTATGTTGAAATACATCCAGGCAGTTGTTTATCTAAATGAAGGTCTAAGGAGCTTGGAAACAAAGCGACTGGACTTCTTTAAGTTTCTTTCAGCTTTAAGCTTCTATAAGTTACTTAAAGAAGTCCAGTCGCTTTGTTTCCAAGCTCCTAAGACTACCATGACCCGAATGAGTGAGAACCTACACAGGCATATGTAAATGATCAGATCTGTTAAGGAAAAACAGACTTTGACCCAGAATAAGTTTTTATAAAGCTGGTACATGCACTCTTAATGCAATGTTAATGTTGACTACAGTATAAAAAATATATCACTTGACTGTCTGTATTTAATGCACTGTCTGATTGGTTTCAGTAGCAGTATTCAATTTAATTCAGTTTTATTTCTACAGCGCCAAATCACAACAACAAAGTGCTTCTATATTGTGAGGTTGACCCTACAATAAAACGGAGAAAACCCCAAAATCTTGTGACCCCCTATGAGCAGCACTTTGGTGACAGTGGGGAGGAAAAACTCCCTTTTAACAGGAAGAAACCTCCGACAGAACCAGGCTCAGGGAGGGGCGGGGCCATCTGCTGCGACTGGTTGGTGTGAGAGAAGTACTGATATATAAATGAATTACTACTCACAGGGTGTTTTTGGACCGTTTAGCAGCCCAATGAAACAAGACGAGACCCAAACACTATGTAAGCTAAAAATCAGAGTTTACTAGGGAGCTGGATTTTATGGCAGAACATTAATAGACAGACGAAACAAGTTAGTATGACGCTGTGGCTGCAACACATTAGATAATCTTGCAGAGGAATAATCAAATCAAATCAAATCACTTTTATTACGGCAAAAAGCGATGTGGTAATGGGGTGCAGGTGTGCAGCTTGGTGTGGAGGTGCGATAATGAGGAAAAGTGGGAACACGCTGTTGGACAGGGAGGAGATGACAGACGAATAGATACCTGAAACATGTTTAGTCTCAATCTAATTTAGACTAAACACGAGGGCTGCGTCCTTTGTGTTGAAAGGGTGTTTTTTGCCGACACGGGGCTGGAAGATTAACCGTGAAATCTGAAATGCAGAAACTGCATTTGTGTTTTGGTTCCCACAGTTCGAAAGGCTCGAACGCCGGTTGTGTTTTGCACTAACGTTCCCATGTCACAAATACACTGCAGCCTCACAAAGTCTGTGTGAACGCAGTGTTTGTGCTGTAATTGCGCTGTTTATTCCAGGCACAGCTATCTGCTGCCTTCAGAGAGATTTTTCCTTTAAGTCTGTACCAGGGAGCTCTGATCTCTGGGTATTTACTCTGTGTGGGAAGGGGCCGCTTCTCCACCAAGCGAGACCAAAGGTTTAAGCTGGGCTCCTTTTGCTAGTGACCCTTCCCCGTTAGTAAGCTGACGCCGGCTGTTTGGAGCTGAGCGAGTTTGGACAATAAATCATTGCCGGCCTCTTGCACAGACAGGAAGTATACAGTTTCAAGGTAACCATGGGAACATCCTTATGGCCTTGTGAAGGAGGGGTACTTGGAGCGGAGGCCAAAAAGTCTGCAAGTTCCTCTTTTCCAACTGGGTTAGTCACTCAATAAAAAAGCCCATTGTGTGATTTAAAATAAGCAGCTCGCAAATCCTCCAGGTTTGTATTTTTTATTAGAGTCACTTGGAAGAAGCTGAATTTTGTCTTTATCTAGTTAAACTCTGGTGTTGATTTTACACTGTCTTTATTTCTCCCCTTCTAGCTGCTTTCCTATCCAGTCTAGGCCAGTATGAGATCGCCATCCCAGTACGTGTAGGACCCAGTGGCGAGATGCTGGACTCAAAAATGACTGAACACCACCAAAGAAGAAGGCGCAGCACTGAAGACAGGCTTCCTGACTCTGTATTATGCTTTTTTATGTAACTTTTTTAAAATTAAAAATACATATATTTATTAATTTCTTGTGCATCTTTCTGTCTATTAGCTCTTCTACCAGCTGTCGACATCCCAGAACAACTTCCTGCTCAACCTGACGCTACAGGGAAGCCTGCTGTCACGGCAGTTCCAGGTGGAGTACTGGAAGAGGGGTCGTTTAGCCTGGAGTCACCCTTACTCTCCTCATTGCCACTATGTGGGACACCTCCAAGACCAACCGCATTCCAGCAAAGTGGCCCTGAGCAACTGTAACGGCCTGGTAAGACTCGACCCTCCCGTTTAAATCCACAGCTCGTACACTGAGTGACGGCAGCAGCAGCAGATCCTGACATCAAAGCGTGACA
This sequence comes from Rhamphochromis longiceps, assembly GCF_057381845.1. Taxonomy (NCBI): domain Eukaryota; kingdom Metazoa; phylum Chordata; class Actinopteri; order Cichliformes; family Cichlidae; genus Rhamphochromis; species Rhamphochromis longiceps. The sequence continues at coordinate 41,431,153 of NC_140573.1, read as the reverse complement.
CTTTAGCAAACCTCGAGTCCTCGAGCAGCTCTAAACCTTATCTGAAAGGAAGAATTTATGCTACAAAAGAGACACTTTTCACTTTAAAAGATGACATCATTAATTGTGTCCAGTCCAGCGCTGCTACTGTAGACTTAAAGCTTTTTAAGGTGATTACCAGCAACTTTGTTAGGCGTACCTTTCAAGTGTGGTCCACTTGGTGCAAATATCTAATCAGCCAATCACACGTAAGCATACGATTTGCTGAAATTGTGGTGGAAATATGATTTAAGTGACTTTGAACGTGGCTGTTGGTGACAGACGAGCTGGTCTGAGTATTTCAGAAACTGCTGATCTGCTGGGATTTTCCCGCACAGCCATCCGTTTACAGAGAATGGTCAGAAAAGTTCCAGCGATCTGCATTTTTTGTGAGAAAATACCTCGTTGGGGTCAGTTGTCGATGCTTCATGTTGACCAGAAGGCAACAGCAACTCAAGTAACCGCTCGTTCCAAAGGAGGTATGCAGAAGAGCGTCTCTGATTGTGCATGTTGAAGCAGGCGGGCTGCGGCTGCAGAAGACCACACAGGTTGCCACCCCTGTCAGCTAAGACAGGAAACTGCAGCTGCAGTTCACACAGGCTCACCAGAATGATGATGATGATGATAGCAGACTGGAAAAACGTTGTCTGGTCTGATGAGTCCTGATTACTGCCGCCACATTCAAACATCAGTGTCAGACAGAAACAATACGAATCAGTCCGTCGATAAAAACCTTGTTCATGTCTTTATGGACTTCCACGGTGTTCCCATCTTCTTATGGTGCTTCCAGCAAGATGAGGGGCAACGTCACAAAGCTCAGATCATCTTAAACTGGTTTCCTGAAAATAAAGAAGAGTTCGCTGTACTCAAACGGGCTCCACAGTCACCAGTTTCAATACAATACAACACCTTTGGGATGTGATGGAACAGGACTGATCCGCAGCAGCTGTGTGATGCTATCACATCTGTATGAATTAAAATTTCCAGCACCTTGTTAAATCTGTGGAACAAAGATTTAAGATGTGTCTGAAGCCCTAAAAAAGTAGACAGTGGTGGGGTGGTGTCCAACCCAGTAGTGTAAAGAGTGTAATTAATGAAGTGTCTGGTTAGTTTATAATAATTGTATAAGAAATCCCTGACTATCAGTATTTCCATTCTGAGGATTTATGTTGTGTCATAGTGTAAAGTTGCTTGTGATAGATGGTTGCGAGGAAAAGGCAGTAATAAACTTTATTTAGACTTTTCTACCATTCAGTGGTCCAGTCCACTGCGGGGGCAACCTGCATGTGGCGAATAAAGCTGTTGACTGTTCTAAGTTACTAGAAGGTTTACAGAAAGAAATCAAAGTATATTAAAATCCCAGAGATTGATAAAAACCAATAAAACTAAAGATGGTAAAAATCAAACACTCACTGTCACGTCTGCGAGGGCGGCGTGAGGAGGATGCGGACCCAAACACAGACAGTGGAGGCGGATCACCTCACTCTCAAAAATGTTTTAGTGCAACTTTGGTAGCTATGAAGCCGCACTTGATGGATTGTTGGAGCATCACGGCTACTGTAGTCAGGAGCCTCGAGGAGGAATCTGGGTCCTAAACTCCATCTCCTTCAGGTCCCAAAAACAAACGAACACTGCAGCATCACTGAGAGTTAAAACTGTCTAAATTCTTTCATCTTTAATAAAATGATCAGCGCTGCTGCTTTACCAGGTGTAACAATTAAGTTTAACATCCAGGCATCCATGAAAACAAAATTTAACAGAGTTAGAAGTTAGCAGGAAGTTAGCTCGCTAGCTTCCACCTAAACATGATATAGCATGTTCTGACTGAGAGATTTCTGAAAAAAATCAAACGTACAGCTCTGCTATCACTTCCAACATAAATAAAGACAGAAAACTAAACAGTGACGTTTGTAGGGTTACTGAAGTTGGGCTAGCTGGTATATAATGATGTGCTACGTGATCACTAGCTACACAGCTATGTTAGCATAGCATAAACAGTGAAGCTGGAGGATGAACGCTAACTTTTTTCCACTTGATAAAAGTTAACATGAGGGTTCCCGATGGTTAGGGACAAATGCAATCGCATGGCAGGATGCTGTAAACGGACCAAACTTCAGTCAGGAGAACAACTGAGATAATCCATCCACAATACGAGGTTAGTCATTAATATACTGCAACAACATGGGAATAGAGCCGCTGCAGAGAATTCAGCATCAATGAATCAATGGTAGGGAAGAGGAGGAAGCAAGAAGAATGAGCTGAGTAAAGTTTGACTTATCTGACTGTTTTGTTTTGATTAATGCGCCTTATTGTCCGATATGCCTTATGTACAAAAAATACGGTAACTAGATGTGGAACACAGGGAAGATGTAGCGACAGAGAACTTCAGGCCTGAGTATACAACACACGGGAGACACAGGGACATAGAGACAAGGGTGATTATACATGAAACATGGGACAAAAGCACAGAGTAAACATGGGAACAGAGACTAAACACTGAGGCAGGAAGGACTAAGACCACTAAGAAGTCAAAGAATATTAAATGAGAATCTGAAACACTCAGTACTGTGACATTCACAGAGGCTTTTTACTTGTAATAAAAGTGTTTCAAGAAGAAAGTCAGAAAATATATTTTTTTTAAGTGCCATTATGATCTCGGTGGTCAGACTTGTTTCACAGCGTGGAGGCTCTAAGCTTGCTCAACTTTGTTTGCTAGCCAAGACCTGGGTAGTAACCGGCAGTGCCCCATGCACTGATCTAAGTAATTGCCCAGGTGCACAAGGTGATAACAGCTCCTCCACCATTCTCAGGTTTACAGCAAATCAAGACAGCAGTAGTTACTTATATGAGGGTTAACATAGTGTCATGTCCAATAAATTTAATAACTGCAATCTGTTAAACGTCTACCTGTAACCTGCAGTGCGTCGTGCTCTGTAATGCTCGCTTTGATCTCTAGAAAGTGTAAATGACATCTTACAGCTGTCTGACGTGACCCTTAAAAGACACCGGATCCATTTCTCTTTCTTTTGAAGTCACCTCAGCCCTCCACGGCGGACGACTCGCGCACACTCGTCGGCGGGTGAGAGCTCGTTCTCCTCTGCGCCCCGTTTCGTTGGATGAATTCATTCTGCTGTATTCACAGCGCTGTGTATCTGTGTATCCTCTCACTACAAACAGCAGACCCCAAAATAACAGTTGTATACGCAGCTGAGGATTAGACGTGTTCGCAAAGCGTTAATAAGCTGGACACGTAATCACTGTTAGTCAAACCAGCGTGAGCGCATTCACCGGCGAGCGGGCTGTGTGTCCAGAGGACCGTCACTAACTTTATTATGGGATTAAAAGCACTTTGAAAGCTGCCGCCGCCATTCGGGTGAGGAGACTCTCGCTCCGACCAAAGCCAACACATCTGAGCGGAATCAAAGGAAGTGTTAGTGTATCGCTCTCTCTGTCTCGCTCTCTCATTTTCCTCGCTCTCATTCACTCTTTCATGCTCTCATGTGTGCTCGTCTGTGTATGTGTGCACCGCCCAAAGGGCCCAACACAGACGGGACGATCGAGCTGTTTCCTGTGAAGTTTGAAGGTTCGCTAGCGTTGTTCACTTTCACCCAAATAATCTAAAGTGTGCCAAGAAAATACCCTGCGCACCATTAACGCCACCAGCAGGCTGACGGATTGCACCGTACAAGCAGGATGTGGAGGATGCTTGCGTTCGTTTACACTCCACCATCCGATGTTTTTCCAATCTGCTGTCGTCCGATCTCGAGGAGCCGGTGTGATCCGCATCCTCAGATTCCCGGCAGGTGTAGCACCTGTTGTGGTCGTCTGAAGCTGCCGCCCACCTTCTCCAAGGTTCAACGTGCTGCGCCATCATCTCTTCCTGTCAGCTGAAAGCAGTCTGACCGTCTGATCTCTGCTTTTCATCCAGAAAACATTTTCTCTTTTTTAGACCATCCTCAGTAAACCTTAGGGATGGTTGTGACAATAGCAGGAGATCAGCAGTTTCTTAAACAATCCACGTTCAAAGTCACCTAAATCACCTTCAGCAGGTCGTCCTGGTCATGCTTGAGTTGCTGCCGTGTGACTGGCTGATTAGGCGTACCTAATAAAGTGTCCAGTGAGCATATTTTAGGCATAGGTATGTGAGCTTAACTGACTCATCTGTTTTCACTTTTTGAAAAGAGTTTCTCAGGAAAACACTCGCACTGTAAAGTCATCTGTGTGCCGTGATGGCAATCCTCATTTTATTCTATTCTTCAAATCTGTTTCTCTGCAGCAGGGGGTGATTGTTGCTGGGGGAGAGGAGTACCTGATTGAACCCCTTGTCTCACCAGATAACCAAACCGGGACAGAGAGCGAGGAGAGAGCAGAGGGGCGCCCCCATGTGGTTTATAAGCGGTCATCGCTCCGCCATCAGTACAAGGGCCAATCCTGCGGAGTCATTGGTGAGACGAGAGATATTCTGGTCTTTTTTAGTAGCGGTTAAGGTCCAGACCGGAGGAGTAAACATCCGCAGGCCAGTCTGTGCACCAGCCAGCAGCAGAAGGCTGCGGCTGTGTCTGCGTTCCCGGTTGTGATTAGGCGTGACCGAGTCTGTGTTACAGGGCGTTTGCTGAAAAAGCACAAGTATGTTTGGAAAGCCGCCGTTTGACAAATATAAGAAAAGAAAGATACTTTGTAAAGCTGCCCTTTAAAATCTGCCCTACGATTACGCAAAGTGTGTCGAGTGTTTCGTCTAATTGCTGTTATTGCTGTAATTATTATTAATCTGTGGTCAAATGATGGGAAAAGCGAGAGAATCTGTTTCCGATACAAAGCTGGATCAACTTGAGCTCTTTTCAACAGCACGCTGTCAAAATGTAAGATTGTGTGATCTGCCTCAGACGAGAAGCCGATGAAGGGCGCGTCGTGGTGGCAGCGGACGCTGAAGACGCCTCCTCATCACGTCGGCCGTGGCCAGCTGCCTCTGAAGCGTTCGGTCAGCCGGGAGCGCTACGTGGAGACGCTGGTAGTAGCTGATAAGATGATGGTGGGTTATCACGGCCGCAGGGACATCGAGCAATACATCCTGGCAGTCATGAATATTGTAAGTTTCACAACGCAAAAGCTTTCCTCTTCCTCTAATGAAAAAAGAAAAAAAACCAGCTTTCAGCGACTGACTGTCACATGGCCGTGATTTGGTGGCCTGGCGTCTTTCGAAGCAAAGAAGGAAATGTTATTCAGCTGATTAAAGGCGAGCTGGAAAGAACAGGGTCGTCTTCACTGACAGAAATAAGTCTCCAAGGCCGAGTCAGGCTTACGGGGGATGTATTATTAATGTTTATAGACAGAAAGAAAGAAAAACAAATGCGTAGCTGTTGCCTGATTTCTCCTCGGGGAGGCCACATGTTTTAGTCAGTGAGGCTTTCGTACGTGCAGTTAATCACTGGAAAACCGTACGCACGCGGGAAGGAATCGCTCTTGGTTCTTTAATACAGATTTGCTCTAAAAATAGTCCAGTTTCTTTTGGTTATACATTAAAGTCACTTAGCTGCATTCTTTTTGCCCTGGCTGCACAAATTATTCCCGACTTTCCAGGGTGATGATTTGGAAGGTCAGTGCTTAAGCTGTTGTACACGGAGAACACATTAGTGCTGCGTTTAATGTGAACGCCTAGCTAGGAAATGAAGACACAAGCATATAAGTGTATGGCTCTGGTCTGTTTAGATACAAAGCTCTCCTCTCCAGTGCAGTATGCTCTGACTTTCAAACCACCATATGGATGAAACCCTGGTTAAAATAAAAGCACCTGTTTATGCAGTCAGAGCGGCGGGATCTATATTTGTATTCATCAAAGTCCCGTTTTCTCTCGTCCCCAGTGTGGTTTTTTTGTTTCTTTTTTTCGTTTGGGCTCCAGCAGGGAGAAATGACGGGAAAACATGTCTGTCATCTACAGAACATACGCTAACGATTGCCAGGAAAAAGCCCGCCGCGGTGTGCTCGGCTGTTCTATCAGCCGTTTTTAAGACTGGTCTTTTCTTGTTTCCCTGGAGGTCAGGTTGCCAAACTGTTCCAGGATTCTAGCCTGGGGAATGCAGTCAACATCGTGGTGACGCGACTCATCCTGCTCATGGAAGACCAGGTAAGGTGCATGAATTACTGCTAATACTAATTCTTTGGTCCTACTCTTTCCACAGTGTGTCTTTTGTCCCGCCCCTTCCTGAGCCTGGCTCTGTCGGAGGCTTCTTCCTGTTAAAAGGGAGTTTTTCCTTCCCACTGTCGCCAAAGTGCTGCTCATAGGGGGTTTCTCTCTAATACTGTGTGGTCTTTACCTACAGGTAAAGTGCCTTGAGGTGATTTTGGCACTATATAAGTAAAACTTACTGTGACAGAATATACATAACTAACGGCTTTTATGATCCACTGGCAGCATGTGGTTTTTTGGTGCACTCAAAGGTTTAGTGGATTCTAGGCAGATAAACTTGAATTGATTGGCACCGAGCACATTTTCCCCCACTGATTATTTGAATAAATTAACTTTTGATTTGATATATTTCAGTTACATTTTACAAATTATTGCTTTGTGTGTACATCCATTAAAAAAAATACGATTGTAATAAGGGAAGAATGATCGACCTTTTCATCTAGGAGCACAATCAGGGGTAGAGTCACATGTTGAACAAGAGAAGGTGAACACAGAAGACGCACTCATGCTAGCATTTAGCTCAAGCCGCTGCCGATAATATGGCTGCAGACTCCTTTTCACGTGTATTATAACGCCAGCGAGTGACTGCAGGTCAGAAAAGATGCAGCTGCCGGAGACAGAGTCCACACCTGACCGCAGGGCAGGAGTTTAGCTCATAAAAAAGTGCATGACCTTACCAGCACAGCTCAGCAGACGACTGTGCCATGTGACTCTGTAGTAAACGACCTTATTAGCCTGCCATTAACAGCATGCGGTGAGACGTGTACCCGGCTCCGTTTTAATGTTAACCTTGTAGCACTTTGACAGATGAATCATGCTGAATTAAAGGGGAATTACGGCGCTACTTTGAGGTTTCCTCTGTGGCCGTCTTATTAGGGAACATTTATGATTCATGCTTTTCATAGTGCCTCAAAATTAGAGCCCGTAATTTAGTGCCAGGATATGTTCGTTATCTCACATGGTAGTGAAGTAAATGTTAGGGTCATTAGCGGTAGGCGAGTATTAGTGTTGTTATTCTTACTCCGTGGACCGTTGAGGTCGGGGCGGGATCGAGAGTGTTCTGTGCAAGCGCTCCTGCTGCCGTTTTCCAGGTCTGAATAGGCAAGCTGCCCCTGGAAAGGAAAATGAGGACAGCAGTAGGGCCAGAAATGAGGGACTGTGGGATAAGACAATTACTAGTTATGTCACCGCACACATTCCTGGGTTACGAGTTCTTGCCAGCTGTGGCCAGCAGAGCACTCCCTCCGCGCTTCTACATATCTTTTACAGGATTGAGGGACTAAGATGCAATGCTGCGGTGGAAAAATGCCTCAATCGCTGCAATAAAGGAAGACGGGGTTATTATAGCATTGTTGTAATTGTTGTTGATGTTGGAATAACTTCACATTAAGTATCTTTCGTTCATTCCTGAAGCTGATTGTTTTGTGTTTAAACAAAGGAAGTGCTTCTGTTGTCTGTCCCCACCAGCCCACACTGGAGATCAACCATCATGCGGGGAAGTCTTTAGACAGCTTCTGCAAGTGGCAGAAAACCATCCAGCACCGCAGCAGCTACGGGAACGCCATACCTGACAACGGCATTGCTCATCACGACACCGCCGTGCTCATCACCAGGTCGGAAACCTCGAAAAGAAAAACCTGTCCTGCGGGAATGTCCGCTTGTGACCCTCGTAGGAACAAATAACCTCAATTAAGAGTCAACAGAATCAGTCATGTGTTGAAAACTAAATATAGTAAGGTTGGCCCAGCCAGTAAGACCTGACCAGGAGAGCTGGGCTGTCCAGTTCAGGCGCCACACAGCTCAGCACCTGATCAGACAGTGACACCGAGATGATCCGCCTCCTCCTCCGAGTTCACTGGATCTCATGGATGGATTTAATGTGCTATCAAGTCCTGACAGGCTGAATTTGACGCGGCTCCCTCGATTAACTCGTCTTAAACGACAGCATGTAGTCCGAGTGTTGCCCGACACTGAAGATTGTTTTTAACTTCTCTTCATTCCACTTTTCCTGAACCGGTGTTTTGGCATCGCTCCGCTTAAGGGATGGGGGAAATTTATACAGTATAGCTTTTTGCAAACTGATACAGACTCTGTGCAAGTCAACATTTATGGCAGGCATGAGTGTTCGTATGCTTACAATCTCATTTTTGCAGCCCCCAAAAAAGGGAGATAAAACAAATACTGACATAGTTTAACTTTGGGGGGGAAAAGGTGATGAATCATAGTTTACGTTATTTGAATACTCGCATTTAATGCACAAAATGCAGACACCAGTGGCAGATGCATGTTAAGTAAAAACAAAAAAAACACTGGTGCTATTGACTCAGGAATGTGCAACAGTGAACAGCACGGCCACGGTTTGGTCAGAGTCATCTGAACGCACTTGTGCTTGGGCAGCGCTGCCACAAATACTTTCCTATTCTGTGCAAAAGAATGTGCCACGAACTCGAGCTGCGGGAGGTTAGCGTTGGCGAGGGGAGGTGGGGCGTGAAAGCAGATAAATGTCACAACTTTTTTGAGATGCGGTCTTGGTGGCGGCTTGGTGAGAACAGCTCGGTTTTACAGCAGCATTTATCAAGCGGGGATGGAAGCTGTTCAGACGCGATGACACCGCAGTGACCGTCCGCAGTTTCCGCCTATTGTTCTTTTAAAACTTTATCCGTCTGCTGTCGCTACTGTGTGCAAGTGTGACTACGCTGCGTGTCCAAGTGTGTTCACATGTATCTTAAGCAGCAGCTGATGCAGTTTCTGCACCTTGTTGTGTACGACTGTCAAACCTCCTTTTTGTTTTTCCTCACGTCTTGCAGGTATGACATCTGCATCCAAAAAAACAAGCCCTGTGAAACTCTAGGTAACCTTCCATCACACGTGACCACAAACTTCCATATTTCTGATCCCGCTGACTCTTTCTCCTAGCCCTGACCGTCACAGCTTCATGCTTCCTCCCAACCGTAACCATAAACGTAACCCTACACCTTCTTCCATCCTTAACTCTGAAATCAGTTACTCATCTGAGAATAATTTCAAGGGTCCCACCCAGTGTGCTCTTACTTTCCAAAGAGTTGCAGGTTTGACATTAAAAAAAGTGTGCATGCATGTTTAAAGTTCTTACATGCTCAAGAAGGTGCGATGCAAATGATGTGCATCTGTGTACTTTTACACTCTGCATGTTTACTGATAACAACGCACGCTTTACTAAAAGCAGAGTTGGCAAAATAGTGAGCTGCGGCTGCTGGGAACATCATCCTTTCTCTCAGTTGGGATTCTCATTCGGTTCGTGTGCTTGCTTCAGAGTAGAGTTGTTTTTTATATTCATAGAGTGCATTTCTGCAGGTCTGGCTCCGGTAGGAGGGATGTGTGAGCCAGAGAGGAGCTGCAGCATCAACGAGGACATCGGCCTGGGGACGGCCTTCACTATCGCCCATGAGATTGGACACACGTGAGTAACAAACGCACGCACGCTCTCATTTTTAATTTCCTGGACACATTTGCAGATGTTGCACAAAAAAAAGAGACTTCTGTTTGATATCATCTCATCGCTGTGCAACATCGTTTACTTGTATTTCTAATATAATTACTCTGGCTCGATAAAAATCTGTCGAATGATAGGAAAATCCCGCAAGTTTGTGAATTCCAGGACAAATTCATCTTCGCCACAGAGGCAGGAGCGTTGCAGAGCTCGAGGTGTCAGACAGCAGAAGAATTACAAATATTCCTTCAGTTTCGATGCTGCTGGCCACAGACGGCAGCGTCGTTTCCAGAATATACGGCCTTTGCAAATATTAAACCGGCTGCCAACTCGATGAGTAGATCCATCGCAGCTGTCCGTGAAACAAGACTTAAACATGGGTTTGAAGCTGTCTGGGATTTAAAGGAATTGATTTATAGCGATGCTGAAATGTCTTTCAACCACCATCCCACGAAAATGCCGTATAAATGTGTCAGCCTTGTTTCAAAGTATGCGTTGGGGGGTTGTGTTATAAACCTCCGGAAACGGGGTCAAAATCCACAAGTGTTTCTTTTAGAAATCGAGCACCGAGGCCACGGGTAAGTGCTTCACACGTGATGACAAACATCTGTTCTTTAAATAAAAAAGACGCACAATCTGTGATCCGTGAACTAGACCTGGTTGTCCTTCCTGAAACGTGAAATGTCCCTTCGGGGTGTTTCTGATCTTCTGCTGGGGACCGAGTCTCGAACATCACGAGTCAAATCCATCAGTAAGAACGCTGAACGTCGTTCCTTTGCATCCCAGTGAAATCCGCTCACGAGCGGGAGTACAATTCTGTCTCAACATCTGTTACTGTTGTATCCTTCAGCAATTCACCGTCCCGTTCATTTATGTATGAAAATAGCATCGAGAAGTATTCGTGCAGATGGTGGATCCATCAGGGTTCTGCTTTCCTAATGGTTAACACAGGTCTTTGTTTTTTAAAGCACCCAAACCCTGAGGGTACCTTGTCAACATGACTAATTAATGTATATATATGCACACATGAGGGTGCACACATGAGGGTGCACACATGAGGGTGCACACATGAGGGTGCACACATGAGCGTGCACACATGAGGGGACCAAACACGAATGACTCTGCAGGGAGGTGGAACGTTTTGAGAACAAACGCAGCTACTGAGAGTGATATCGCTGCCTGCCATGGACTCCTTTGCTTCTTGTACGTGACTCTGAGGTTACAGCTGTTAATCAAATACAGTAAAGCAAACAATTAATTACGTTTTTGTGAAATCTTAGAGATTCAAACATTGCATTGTAAAATTTTGTGCATAAATTACAAAGATCTTCAGCATGCAAGCGTACTGACTTTGCTGATTAATCTTATTACTTACTTATCTTATTTTCAAGAATAATTCAAAAATTCTTTGCTGAAAGAAACCTCAGGAATGAAAATATGCCCGCCGTTAGGAGTACGAGGAAGTGTCGCCTTTTATGTATCAGGACATCCTGAGAAAATGAGGTAAATATGATCTACGATGAACAATAAGTCATGACATATTACACCGTGTCATTATTCGTTTAACAAAAAGCCAACCCTAACCCTGACTAGAGTGTGAGTAGCACTTGATGAACTGATCGTCAGCAACTGTGAGCGCCTCCAAAGAAGCAGAAGTTCTGTCAGTTTGCTGGTCTGCAGACATCAGCAATGAGGATTCACAGGGTGATTTCCAAGAACGCGAAAAACATTCATGACTAGGGCTGCTCGATTATGGCAAAAATGATAATCACGATTATTTTCACTGAAATTGAGATCACGATTATTTGACGATATTTATTTAACCCTTTAAGATCTACCATAGAACCAAGTCCGCCAGAGCTTATATTATTTTTTTTTTACATGCTGTAGTGCCATTTGTGGGAGCATTTCAAGTTGCTATACATCAATACAACTGTTATAGCCTATATTTTAAAAATGTGTATGTATTAAGTCCATAGTAACTACATTAATTGCAAAAAAGTGCAATAAACTACAAAAAAATTGAAAATCGTTTTTGTTTTGTTTACATATATTTCTACTTGGAGAAATTTAAGAGGTTTATCCCTCAAAACTTTAAATACAAAAAAGTTGCAAAAAATAGTTTCCCACCACAGGAAATTTATTTTGAGTGTCTTCATAGTTTTATTTTTGGAGATACAGCAATTTTTATATACTGCAGAAAAAACAAAAAAAACAATCCTATGATGCAAATTTGCAAAGAATGTGCATGTGCATCAAAATAAACTATTTCCAGCAGTGCAGTTTGAGTTCTAAGGCCTACAAGTAAAAAACTACATTTTCCGCGAAAATGACGTCACTTGCGATAGTTCCCGTTGACGTCTTTTTCAATGTGGGAAGTGTTAAGAACAGCTGATCGGATCGGCAAAGCCTGTTTCTGGAATATTATGTTTTTGTTCCTGCAAGCGCTTTTTATGCACTTTTTGCAAAGCTATATGTGGAAGGAAACCGTGACCGAGGACAAGCTGATGGCATCAGATGTAAGTACAACTCCTCTGGTTTCATATGGAGAAAAATTTATTGTGCTAGCTTAGCGGTTCAGGTTCTACAGGGATTTAAAAATAGTTACACAAAACGAGCATGCTGCTCTGACCGGCTTTAAAGGGTTAACAATAACAATGTATTGAATAATGACTTTAAAAAATAATATAAAATAGTGTGCAAATACTGATAACAGTGCAAATGTTTGCAATATAAGAAATAAATGAAAAATGTAAACTTTGCAGTGTTGCTCTGTGGTGCAGCTACGACACCATAGCAAAGTTTACACACTGTGTCTACTTGATCCACGTCTGACTCCGCGAACCCATAATGTTTCCACACCACTGAAGGTTGTTTTTTTTTACCTCTCTTTTCAACCAACGGCAGTCACTCTCCTCTCCAAATAACTTCTGCTTAGCTTTCCGAGCTTCCTTCGGGTCCTCTTAAGTATTCGAAATGCAGAGCAGTGCGCTTGATTTGCCACACGGAGCAGCGCGAGAGTAAAGCATGAGGGAGGGGCTAATAATCGGCTCAGTCATTTTTAATGATCGTTGAAAGCCCAGATCGTAATCGTGATTAAAATTCGATTAATTGAGCAGCCCTATTCATGACAGTTGTCAGTCAAAAACCCCGAGAGCTCGATATCAGACTCCACAGGCCTCAGTAAGCATGCTAAATGCTAAAGTTCAGTACAATCCAGTAGAAAAAGCCTGTTTGGAAGGGTTGCCAGCACAAAGCCTCTTCTCGCCAAAAGAAGACGGCAGCACGGCTTAAGTTTGCAAAGTTACATCTGAAGAGGCGGCAAGACTTTAAGAGCGAAGTCCTTTGAACAGACCAGAGTGGAGATGTTTGACTGTAATGCTCAGCTGCCAGAGGCTCCTTACAGTCATTGAGCAAACCATGAACTCGTCTTCTGAAGTCATCATTGGTTCATGAATCAGGACGATTATACCGAACACAGCAGCACATCTACAGCAGACCCACATGGAAAAGAAATAGTAAAAACTTACATGATCTACTCATGAAAGTGGCCACTTTCTCATTACTTTCATATATTGTTTTAGTATCCAAAACATACAAGTTTCATTTATATAATTTTTAAGGATCTTGTATCTGTTTTCACTCTTGTATGCTTTTCATACAAGTTTCACACAAGACAGATACAAACTTTAGAAGATTTATCTTTTCCATGTGGGGAATGCCTAAGAAAACGAAGTAATCGAGTACTGCGACGGCCCAGTCAGAGTGAGATTGGGGAGTCAAATGATGCGAGATACTCGATAGAGTCACAGGAAACAATAATAAGTTATCGCTGCTAAAGCTTCTGCAAGCTTCTGAATCGAGAGGCGTGCTTAGTTTTTCTCACGCTGCTTCTGAATTTCAGCTTTTAGTTTGTTGTTATGTAAAATATCAAAATCCGTTCATACGTCTGGGGTTGTATTTCAATAATTTTCTGATGATATTTCTTTAATCACGTCTTGATGTGTAAAATCTTTGACTTGACAAAAGGCGTGTTTTCTTTTTCCAGGCGAAAGCATTTAATACTAGAGTAACAAATCCTCACAAATTTCCTTAGAAATTGATTATAAAAGTAACCTAATTAGAAAGGCAGCTCTCAACTTGACCCCGTGTGACACAAAATTGGCCGTTTTGTTGTTATTCAAACATAATAACACGAGAGTTAAGACGTTAAGCCCCTTTAAAGCCGTACAGATGTGCCTTTATGAGGTGTAAATCAGTCCCAGACTCGATGTCCAATAAAACAACAACACCACCAGGGTACCAGGTTCTCCTGGAGACCGCTGTCCTAAGATGATACTAATGAAACATCTGGTGGGATTTTTTTGATAGATTGAAAGTGGACGTGTCAGACAGCTGTGGACTGTAATCTTTCACATGTCTGTTCTTTAGATCCCTCTCGGTTATCAACAGTGATCTTTTTTCCACTGTCCCCGTCGCTGCTGCAGGGATTATTACCGTCCACATGGCCTCAAAGTGTTGTCACTGTATCATCATGGGCTTTAGGTTTGGGATGAACCATGACGGCATGGGGAACGCCTGCGGGCCCCGCAGCCAGGAGACTGCCAAGCTGATGGCTGACCACATCACCATGAAGACAAATCCGTTCATCTGGTCCGCCTGCAGCCGGGATTACATCACCAGCTTCCTGGAGTGAGTCAGATTATCTGCAGCGGTGTAAATCATTTGTAAATGTGAGGGTTGAGGAAGGAACGGTCTCACGAAGACTGGTGTAAAATGTCTGATGGTCAGAGAAACATCCGAGTCGCAGACGGAGCAGGAAAACTTACCGCAGCCCGTTTAGTGTTTTTTCTTTCTGTCTCCTCGTTTGCACCTGTAGCTCAGGTATGGGCTCCTGCCTGAACAACGTCCCGCCAAAGCAGGAGTTTGTGTACCCCACCACAGCGCCAGGTCAGGCCTACGATGCAGACGAACAGTGCCGCTTTCAGTACGGCGTCAGGTCTCGACAGTGCAAATACGCGGTGGGTATATTTTCTTATCTTTCGCTCAACTTTTACAGAATTTTTCAATATTCATATTTTTTTCTTACAGTATATTTTCTGAAAAGATCCACGGACAAACGTTTAAGTGATGTCTGTCGTTTTTATTGTTTCTGCCACTGGAGAGAAAAAAGATTTCATGTTAGTGTGTTGAAAAACTTTACATTACCTCCAATTTGCTATGGGTGGTCTTCAGACTTGTCGATATACCGTGACATGAGTACCAAGGTTGGCTTTGACCTTCATTGTCAAACTGCACGACTACACCTTAAAAGTTTTTCCAGCTTGGAGATTTCAGCCTATTCTGTTCCAACCATGTGAGTAAACGTAATTAAATACACCATTATGGTATGTAACACTCTAAGGTCAAAGGTCAGTGTCAAACAAATTAGGAAATGTCTTTACAATGACACAGGAAGATGAATATACTACACTAGACACTACACCAAGCTGGAGAGGTTATGGAGAGGTTATATCTCTTGGCTGGCCTGGGAACATCTCGGACTTTCCCTGGAGAAGCTGGAGTAGGTCCGGGCTCTGCTCAGGGTGCTGTCCCCGCGACCCTGGATAAGCGGCATGGACAGATTTTCATATAACATCAGCATAAAACGTCCAAGTTTTAGAATTGCCCTTTGGGGGTAGTCGAGTTCAACATAACGACCCAAAAATTTTCAACTCTGCAAAAGTGGCATAAACAGGCATCCATATAATTGCACTTTCATGCTGCGTTAGTGATAGTATTTAACCTGTCTTAAGTATCCCTGCTGTTATAGACAATTATGAATGCAGCAGGAGACCCATCGAGAGGCAGAAAGGAGCAGTTTGTTGCAATGCAGTCGTCATCAATAACAAACACGCAGCACACTTTTTGTTTTTAGGCCCTTTTAAGTTTCCGCCCTTGAGGTGTATGCAGTGCCTCGAACACCTTGGTTGACACAGTTATATGTGTTTAAAGCTGGAGAGGATCCAACATGTGGCACAGGAAGTATAGGATACAAACAAAGGAAGCTTTAATAGCTGAATAATAATCCAAGAAACACAAAAGTCACAGTGGGATCAAAAGTCCACAAACATGGAAAACCAATAAAATCCACAAAGAAACTTAAATCTCAATGGAAATAAACAGTTTTTGCATAATTAAGATTAAGGAACTGACCTCCAGCCCATTGTTCCTTCAGTGGTGCTGGTTTCAGTCATTATGCAAATGTCCTGTTTATAAGGTTGAAACCTGCAGTCAGCTGAGACTGAAGACGTCACCTGATGATGACGAAACATTTCTCCCACTGAAAACATCCAGATGAACAGAATCAACCTTTGGAGAAATAAACAGGTTAGCACCCGTGGGACACACCAGCCTGTACGCAGGAAAACTACAGGTGAAAACAATCAGGTGAATCAGGGGAGACGGACAGGAAGCAGAACTGAACAAATGAACCCTTCAAAGTAAAACAGGACAATCCCACAGACACGGGTATGAACACTAGCACTTAACAGGGGGACGCAGGGGGGCCGGAGCGTAAACAAATACACGGGAAACCATTAATAATACAGTCAGCTATAATAAACCAAGACAAACTAAAAACCAGTGCATCGTATAAACAAACAGCCTCAAACCGAGACCCAACGAGTGCAGGAAAGCACAACGGGAACTCTCCAAATCCAACAAACACAAAAACCAGAACCTTAAACAGCAGAATAATAAGACTGAGACGAGTATCCAGAATCTGAGAGCAAAACATCTCCACATCCCACATGTGGTGCCCACCATAACACCCACACACACTTTCTCCCTCTGCCAGCCTTTACAGTCAGCTAATCCTTGTGGACTGGTGTTGTTTAAACAACGAGCCTCACTTTCTTTCACCGTGCGTCCATTCGCAGGCGCCTTTCAAATCTCCTTACAAATCTGTGATGTGAAACATCGTACCTTCGCTTAATAGCATCCACTTTATTGCACGGTCAAGTTTTACGGAGCTGGGTTCAGAGTGAGCGGACATCTGGAACAGCAAACTGCTTTATAGACTCGTTATTATTGATACTACGCGGTCAGAGCACGTGTACACAGTAAAACATAACCCCCACCGCCAGGTGTTGGAGGCACTGCTACAGAGGGAGAAGAGAGGAAGGTGAACAAGACACACATCTGCTCTCACGTCTGGGTTTTGACCGTCAGGTTGTCTCGCTTTATGCTTTCTTTTCTTTTATCGCACGTCTCGCTGTCTCAAATGTTTTTTTCTTTGTACTCTCTTTCATTCACACACACAGGAAGTCTGCAGTGAACTTTGGTGCATGAGTAAGAGCAACCGTTGTATCACAACCAGCATTCCCGCTGCAGAGGGAACCATCTGTCAGACCAACACCATAGAGAAAGGGGTAATAATGCTCTTTTGTTTTAATTAGGGCGTAAAGCAGTAAAGCAAAACAAAGTCCAAATATGGCTGCAAGTGAGGGCCGAGTGTTCACGAGAATAAAGAAGAAGCACGTCATCAAATACCTGCACTATTACAAATTTAAAAAAGGGAAAAATATCATCTCAGTAAACATGCGTTGGTAGGTTTGTGAGTCACGTGTGTTTCTTTTGTTTTCTCTTTGAGATTAGAGCGTATATGCCGACGCCTGATGTTGCTGCACATATCCTGTCCAGAATTAATTAAAAAATGTTATTGTTGCCTTACAAAGCCCTGGATGCACAGGCTCCGGGTATTTCTCTGACCTCTTGCAGCCTTATACCCCCTTAGATCTCTTAGATCAAGTGATCTTTTGCTTTTACCAAGGCTGAGGCTCATAGAGGCGATCGAGCGTTTGCAGTCGTAGCGCCTATGTCATGGGCCGCGGTGCGCGGGCACGAAAGGATCCAGGCGCAGACTCCGAGCTAACAGAAAGACACTTTATTGAAACAACGAAAGGCGACCCGGGGAAATTAGAGAGCAAAACAGAAACTAAAAACCCGGGGAAACAATGACACGAGGAAGCCGGGATCGGGACGGCGGGGGGCTGCAATAGAAAGGGGAGATGATTACTAGGGAGCCAGGAAGCAGGGAAAGCATATCAGGACTGAGTTAGAGTAGGGGCTTACGATAGAACGGGACCGTGGGAGCTCGGGAGGGAAGTGTGGCAGTCCGTGGGGGCAGGAAGTCCGTGGGAATGGCGAGTGGGCCAGGTGAGCACCGCGAGATCCAGTTGAGCCGGAGGACAGGCAGGTAGCAGACGCCGAGTAGAAGTAGGCAGGTTAAACAAAGTTTCAAGCAGAAGAGAATGCACGCTTTTCGTGGAAGTCTGGTTACCACTGACTAACGGACTGGCGTGGAGCATCCGTCAGCGCCAGATTAAGTGGATCTCCGTGTAATCACCGTGATGGAGAGCAGGTGTGCTGGTGATGGCCCAGCCCGGGGGTGTGGCTACCCGAGCATCACGCATTCCACAGACACAGGACCACGGACCATGACAGCCTAAGCTGGCTTTTAATACAGCATGAGAGTTATTTGTTAATTCATATTTGGTGTTTGCTATCAATACTCTAAGTTATTTTAGTAGGTATGTTGTATTCTTGTGCAGCACTTTGGTCAACGCTCTTGTTGTACTTAAATGTGCTATATAAATAAATCAAATATAACTATAACTATATATGATAATTGCTATACTTACACGTATCTGCAACTGTGCAGTGGTGCTACAAGAGGGTGTGCGTAGCGTACGGGACTCGCCCACAGGGTGTGGATGGAGGCTGGGGTCTGTGGTCTCCCTGGGAGGAGTGCAGCAGGACATGTGGAGGCGGCGTCTCCTCTTCTGTCAGACACTGCGACAGCCCCAGGTACGGATTTAGCTCACCTGATCTTAGCCAACGTGTCCTCCATGTTTTTATTGTTGAACTTTACTAAAGCAGCTCAGTGTGATTCAGAAGGTGAACCATATTTATCTTACTTACTTACTCCGGGTGGCGTCTCGGTTCATCCTCAGTAATAAGCCTTGTAGCTTCTCATTGGCTGCCCCTCATAAAAGGAAAGCTTGCATAGCAGGTGGGTGGAGCTTCTGTGGTTGCAGTTAAATGACCATATGAGATGGTAAGTATTCATATATTATAAGAGCTGTTGTTTCAGTCCAGAGGATCTCCAGATTATAGCCCAACATCCAAAACACACAGATCAGGATGGACACAGCCAGCCCACCCATGTGTGCAAGTGGAAGCCTGGTAATCGATGCTTGAATTGCAATAGGATCTTTTCATTATATGTTTTTAGTTTTCCAAACTGGTATTTATTCACTACTGGTTAGATTAAATCCAAAGCCATAGGGCAGAAGTAAATGAGCCATTAAATGCTGCTTCTTCAAACTCAAACACGCTGAAAACATCAGTCCTATCATTTAATCCAAGATGTTCTTGCAGGCAGCAGCGGAGTGGGGATTGTTTCTACTCTGGTCGAAAGAATCCACGCTTCGTACTGATGTCCACAATTCTTTTATTCCTCTCACAATCATGGAGCACCGTGAAAACTAGAAACAAGTAAAATAATATCGATAGCACATATGATATTCATCTCAGCCACTTATTTCCTTTCACAAGGTGCACAAGTGTTAAACAAATAACAGCATAATGATTTTTTACCGTGTACGCCTTGTAAAACCAGCAGTAGAAAAGTTGTATATTCCGAAAAGTCCGCCGTGTTACCGTTCTGTCTTGTCTCTCCCGCGCACAACTTCCGGTTCCCGCAACTCACAGGAAGTGACTACTTCACAATAATATTTTAACAGAAACATTTCTTATAAGCAGGATATATCACTGGATTCATAGATTACCTTTCCTACTGCAAATGTACACAAGCATGAGAAGCAAATAAAGAAAACAAATAGAAAACAATAACGATCTCAGATTCACTTTGGTGTTGTCATGGCAACCCACACAAACATTTCAGCGTCAGCTACACTCCCACCAATTACCTTTGATTATTACAATTGAGAACGTAAATACACTTGCATTTCTCATTATATCAATGGTAATTCCCAAGCACCATGTTGTTGTTTTAAACATTCTTGCATTGACATAAACAATATTCTTTTCTCAACAAATTAATTCAACAATATGAACAGTAGATTTTACATCTCCATAACATGTGCATGAAGTACAGCATAATGACAACTTCTATTTTAGAAGGGAAATCTAATCAATGAATGACATTTTTCCCATTTAGCTGTTTTTCACCAGGACCACTAATTTCTGAATGGGTCTCTGAATGATTGAGGGTTGGACGAGGCGTTCGCCTCCCTTTCCTAACTTCCGATCACCAGTCTGGATTGTCACCTTCCGTACAAGTCCATCATCATCCTCATGTGCTTCCACAACCCTAGCAAGTTTCCATTCATTGCGAGGAACATCTTCCTCTTTGAGAATCACAATGTCACCCACCTCCACATTACGTCTTGGTGTATGCCATCGCTGTCTCAGAGCAATATTGGCCAGGTATTCCTTTCTCCATCTGTGCCAAAATTGCTCAGTCAAATACTGTACCCTTCTCCACCGTTTCTTAGCATACAGGTCCTCCTTGACGAATTTACCTGGAGGTGGAAGTGGGACTGAGGATTTCATGGTGATCAAGTGGTTCGGTGTGAGTGGCTCCAAGCTTTTGGGGTCATTGATGTTATCAACAGTGAGTGGGCGGTTATTCACGATGCACATAGCTTCATAAAGGAATGTCCTCAATGAAGCATCATCCAACCTTCCCACACTGCAGGCAAGGACTGTGCTCAGTACGCTTCTCACTGTCCGGATTTGACGCTCCCATGCGCCTCCAGCATGACTAGAGTGGGGCGTATTCATCTGGAAGTCGCACTGATTTTCTGCTAGGTATGCAGTCACTCTTTCCTTATCAAGTTCTTTCAGAGCCTTTGCCATCTCGTTTCTTGCCCCCATAAAGTTAGTTCCCTGATCGGACCTAATGTGCCTAACAGCTCCACGAAGGGCAATGAAGCAGCGCAAGGCATTGATGAATGCGTCAGTCGTCAAATCCTCCAACATCTCTATATGCACTGCCCTTGAGCAAAAACATGTGAAGAGGAGGCCGTACCGTTTTTGATCTTTGCGACCTTGTTTGGTGTGAAAAGGACCAAAGCAGTCCATACCACAATAAGTGAATGGTGGTGTGGGATCAACACGGTCACTAGGTAGATCTGCCATCCGTTGCTCCTCTGGTGGCGCGCGGGCTCTCCTGCACTGTACGCACTGCCTGATGTATTGGGCTACAGCCTTACTTCCACCAGTGATCCAGTAACCATTGGCTCTCAGGGCATTGAGGGTTTGTCCTCTGCCTTGGTGTTGTATCTTGGTATGATGGTGTGCAATGATGAGGTTTGTAACAGCACCATCTTTAGGAAGGATCACTGGGTGTCTTAACTCAAGAGGCACAGATGCCTTCCTCAGTCTTCCTCCTACTCTCATTATGCCATCTTGGAGAAATGGGTCAAGCTGAAAGAGTTGGTGGTTGCAAGGCAGCCTTCCTAGTTTCTGGCTGAGTGTGTTTAACTCCTCTTGAAAGGCATCTTGTTGTGCAAGCTTGACGAGAGTCTGTGCAGCTTGCTTTCTCTCTTCCACGCTTAAAGGCTCAGCGGTCCTGATCCTCTTTGCCAGCCGCTGGATACGAGCAATGACGTTGACAGCTGTAGTCCATCTTGAGAACCGCAGCAGATGCTTCTGGATGTCAAACTGCCTTGCTACATCAACCTTCAACACCTGAGTAGTCCTCACCTCTGGGTCTCCCACCAGCAAATCTGAAGTAGCCTGTTTTGTGGCTATCTCTCTTTCCCATAGAAAGCTGGGACCAGAGAACCAATTTGACTTGATGAGGTCAGCTACTTTGAGGCCTCTCGAGGCATGATCAGCAGGGTTTTCTCCTGTGTCAACATAGTACCATTTCCGTGCATCGGTGGTTTCTCGAATTCTCTGCACGCGGTTTGCCACGAACACATGGAACCTTCTTGCTTCATTATTGATGTAACCAAGCACGACCTTTGAGTCTGTCCAAAAATATTCGTCATCAACCTTGAGTTCTAGCTCCTCTCTTAACATGCTGCTCACAGATGCCGAGGTTACTGCTGCAGTTAACTCAAGTCTCGGTATGGTAACTATTTTGGTTGGTGCAACCCTCGCCTTGCCCATGACCAAGGAGCAGCATACCCTTTCTCTGCTTACCACTCTGATGTAAGAGCACTGGCCATACCCTTGACTGCTTGCATCAGAGAAATGATGAAGCTCGACTCTTTGAATCTCGCCAAGGCTGTCAGGTATGAAGCATCTTTGAATTTCAATTCTTTCCAGGTTCTCCAGATCCTTCATCCAAGTCTCCCACCTTAACTTCAAGCCTTTGGGTAGTGGCTCATCCCACCCTGTGCCTCTCTGACACATCTCCTGCAGCACTCTTTTCCCTTCAAGAATGACTGGGGCTAGAAACCCCAAAGGGTCATACAAGGAGGCCACAATTGAGAGAATCCCTCGGCGCGTTGCTGGTTTCTCCTCAAGTGACACCTTGAAGGAGAAGCTATCATTTTCAACATTCCACCTTATACCTAGCACTCTTTGAACTGGTAAATCCTCGTGATTAAGATCAACATTCTTTACCTCCGTAGCACGCTCTGCAACATCGACAGAGTCAAGGACCTCTCGGCTGTTGGAGAGAAATTTGTGAAGGTGCAGCTTTCCTTTGGCACACACGGCTTGGGCTTCTTTGACCAGTTCAATTGCCTTACCCACCGACTCTACACTTATGAGACCATCGTCGACATAGAAATGTTTCTGGATGAAGTTAGCTGCGGAGGGGTACTCTTTCTCACATTGGCTGGCAAGGTGCTTCATGCCATAATTGGCGCAGCCAGGGGATGATGATGCTCCAAACAGGTGAACCTTCATGCGGTACTCTCTGGGTTCAGAGTTTGTGTCTCCATTTTCCCACCAGAGAAACCGCAGGTAGTCTCTATCATCCTCGCTCACATGAAACCTGTGGAACATTTTCTCCACATCACACATGACTGCGATGGGATGTTTACGGAAGCGGCACAGCACAGCTGTTAGGCTATTTGTGAGGTCAGGTCCTGTTAGCAGATGGTCGTTTAAGGAGGTGCCTTCATACCTTGCAGAGCAGTCGAAAACCACTCTGATTTTTCCTGGTTTTCTGGGGTGGTAAACTCCTTGGTGTGGGATATACCAGACTTTCCCCAGCTCTGCTTGGTTTTCCACTTTCTCTGCATCTCCATCCTTGAAGACACCTTCCATAAATCTCACGTAGTCTATTTTGAATTTGGGATCTCTGTCCAGCTTCCTCTTTAGATGCTTCAGCCGTACTAACGCCAGCCCTTTGTTGTCTGGGAGATGCGGACGTGCTTTGAAAGGGAGAGGCCTCTCCAGGTGACCATCCTTATTTTGTTGGATTCTGTCTTTCAAGATCTGCAGGAAGCAAATATCTTCTTGAGATATGCTTCTGTCACCAGGTTTTGTGTCTGCAAAATCAGACTCCAGGGCCTTGATGACAGCAAATGGTGTTATGGGTGGCACCTCTCTGACAGACACTCGATGACAAAAACCAGTCACATCTTTAGCCTGCACACGCTGTGGTGCGCTTCCCACAATGCTCCAACCAAGATCCGTCTCAATAGCATAAGGCTCATAGTCACCCCCAGTGACGACCCTTCTTGGAATTAACGCTCTGGAGCAGTCGTATCCAATCAACAATCCAACACCACAGTCCATCAACGGGGGTATCTCCTGGGCCATGCTTACAAGGTGTTTCCATTTGTTGGCTGTCTGGCAAGTGGGAATATGTGTGCGGTCAAGGGGAATGAAGTCCCTTGTGTAGGCTGGAGGCAAACTGATGGAAACATTAGAGGAAAATCCTCTAACTTTGAGCTTGCATACTCTTTGACTCTTCACGACTGAGTCTCTCCCCATCATGGTGGAAAGTTTAAGTTTCACTGGTTCCATTGTTGCTTGTAGCTTTTCGCACACCTCCTGATCAACAAATGTGTGACTGCTTTGAGTGTCCAATAGTGCATACACTAGGGTTTCAGTGTCCGGAGCACTAAGTGTTGAGATCCACACTGGGACTATCATTGATGTACTCCCACCTTCACCTCCACTCACACAACATGATAATGACAACGTACTTTCTTCAACTGCGCCTTGTGTTGATGCTGCTGTAGAACGATCTTCATGCAATGGCGTTGGGTGACTCTTTCTGCATATGCCACACATGGCCCTGTTCCTACAGTCTTTAGAATTGTGACCCTTTCTTAGACATGCAAAACACAACTTATTTTCAAGTATGCATTTTTTCTTATCCTCTACAGACATGTCCATAAGCCTCTTGCATTTATGTATGGAATGGTTCTCACTACAGCAAATACACTGGCCATTATTGGAATTTTGTGTTGGTGTGGTCCATTTCTTTGGTTTCCCTGCATCTCCCAACTTGATTTCACCAGGGTCAGATTTGGCGGTGGAGCTTGATGGAATCGGGGGTTTCACATTTGTGGCAAACGTGTTTGCTTTTGAACGCTTCATCTCTCTTGCTGGTGCCTCTGCAGAGTGCCTTAAGGCATGTAAGGATGACACTGGATTGCATGCAATGCGTGACTCCTTAGAGATAAAGGAAGCAAACTCATGAAAGCTTGGATAGTCGTTGCCCCGATCTAGCTGCTCTGTGACATAACGGTTCCATCTAGATGTCACCCAATCAGGAAACTTGACTAGTATTTTCTGATTCTCCTCACAGTCGTTAAGAACCTGTAAGCCCTTTACGTGAGGCATGGCATTACTACATGTTTGGAGGAAATCACTGAAATCTCTTAACTTGAGATATTCCTTTCCACCAATCTTCGGCCACCCATTTAGCTTATCTCTGAAAGCCCGCTGCACTACAAAGGAATGGCCATATCTAGCATTTAACCTATCCCATGCTTGTTGATAGGCTTCTTCATCTTTTCTGTAGAAGCTGCCTTCAAGAGAGGATTTTGCCTCACCTGCTATGTACTTTTGCAGGTAGAATAGCCTGTCTGCAGGGTCAGAGCATCGTCTCTCTATGAGGGCTTTGAAGCTTATGCTCCATTCTGTAAACTTCAGAGGATCGCCCGAGAATACAGAAGGTTCTGGAGTTGGCAAGCGAGTAAGAGCTAATGACTCTTGTAGCGATTGGACCAATGATGTCTCGTTTTGCACAACCTGCCGTTCTTGATCTGGGATGTGGTGAGCGAAGGGGTGTGCATCACTCGCTTTGCTGAATGGAGGACTGCGTGTCCCATCCCTTCCCTCTTCTTCAGTGTAGACATTTAGCTTTGCCTGAATTACATCAATGTCCCTCTGATTTTCAAGTTTTCTCAACTGCTGACGTTGAGCTTCGATGGCAGCTTCCATATCAATTTCGGCTTTCTTTGCAGCCAGCTGAGCAGCCACTTCCGCTCTCATAGCTGGAATGCTAGGTGACTCTGAGAGATGGTTAGAATTGTGACAGCTGGGTGCAGTAACTCTGGAGGCTGTGGATCCATATATGGACCTAGCATATTCATTATCAAGTAGCATGCGTAACCTTGATCTTTCCGCCACCGTGTCAAACTCACCTTCATCTTCAGTCAGACGTACTCTCATCAGCTGCAGCAAGTTGGCCGTCACGGCTGAGCATGCATCGATCTTTCTTCGAAATTCTTGACTTGGTGAGGTTTGGAGTCGAATTCTGTCATACTGTTCCTTTAATTCAGACTCAAGCTTCTCAGCCTCATCCATCATATCATACATGTCACTCTCAGAGCATACTTGCTTTAACTTTGTGCGAATGTCTCTTACGTTGCTTTTCCATTTCTCGTATGTTGCTTTGAACCTCTTCTCCTTTTGAGTTAACTCTTGATCTTTCAGTTCCTGCATTTTTGGCGTTAATCGCCTTTCACGAGAGGATTTTCTTGTTTTTGTCTCAGATTTCTCAGACACTACACTTTTTTCCTCTTCCAAATCCCCTGCATCTTGTACTTCTGACATAACATCAGGGTGACTATGACCATCTTTAGACATTTTCAGACTTTAAAGGGGGTATCTTATGAAGAGGACAAGATAACTAAGGTAATTACAAGAATGGATGTAATAGGCGGAGAATTATTAAAATTAACACAAAGGAACCTTAGCTTAGATTCTTACGTATGACAGCAAATAAATTTTCAGTTTCAGCCTTCATGAAGCTTGCAAGCAACAGGTAAGAAAACAACAATAATTTCCAGAACTTCAACAGATTGTCCTTTTTTTTTTTTTTTTTTACACAATCCGAAATTTGAACACTATTAATTCCTTGTCCATTACAGCAAATTTGTAGCTCATGTTCTATCCATCAACTCATGAGGCATAATAACTGCGCAATATAGCCTGAGGACTCACGCTTTAGCCTGAAACCGCTTCTTGGAGTGTCCGCTGAATCTGCAGCTCCCGATTGGTTGTCACAAAATGCAAAGCAACGTGTCCACTGAAGCCTGTAGCTCGCTGCAGGATGAGAAGCAACCGAGACCTGTAGCTTGCTGCAGGATGAGAAGAGCTTTGCACACCGAAGCCTGTAGCTTGCTGCAGGAGGGGAAGCGCGTTGCAAACCGAGACCTGTAGCTTGCTGCAGGATGAGAAGAGCTTTGCACACCGAAGCCTCCAGATGGATTGGGACACGTTTTCACTGTTTCTACTCTGGTCGAAAGAATCCACGCTTCGTACTGATGTCCACAATTCTTTTATTCCTCTCACAATCATGGAGCACCGTGAAAACTAGAAACAAGTAAAATAATATCGATAGCACATATGATATTCATCTCAGCCACTTATTTCCTTTCACAAGGTGCACAAGTCAAGTCAAGTCAAGTCAACTTTATTTGTCAATTCTGCCACATGTACAGGACATACACAGAATAGAAATTGCGTTACTCTCAAACCCTAGTGATTAGAAAAATGCAAATAAAATAATTAAAAAGTAAAAATTTAAATAAATACAATACAATTTTACGTATAACAAAAAAAAGCTATGCAATATACAATATACAATATTCAAGTAAGAAGGCATAGTGGTGCAAAATAGGCAAATAGTGCAAATGGGGATTTAGTAGTGTACGGTAAGAGATAGTGTAACAACAGAGTCTTATGAGGTCCAATGCTTAAGCAGTCCAATGCTCCACAAAGTGACTGGAGCAGGCCAGTGAGTGCGTCAGAGAGTGAGTGTGTGTGTGTGTGTGACAGAGTTCAGTGAGACCGTGGTGGAGAAGAGGGGAGAGGGGGCAGAATCGGGAGGGAGTTAAGCTTCCTGACAGCCTGATGGATGAAGCTGTCCTTCAGTCTGCTGGTCCTGGCCTGGAGACTCCGCAGTCTCCTCCCTGACGGCAGCAGCTTGAAGAAGCTTTGCATTGGGTGCGTGGGATCAGCCGCTATGCAAAGGGCTTTTTTAGTGAGACGGGTGCTGTAAATGTCCTGGAGGGAGGGGAGAGAGACACCAATGATCCTCTCTGCAGCTCTCACTATGCGTTGGAGGGATCTATGGCAGGACGCATTGCAGGCTCCAAACCACACAGTGATGCAGCTCGACAGGATGCTCTCGATGGTGCCTCTGTAGAAAGTGTACATGATGGGGGCTGGAGCTCCTGCTCTTCTTAGTTTGCGGAGAAAGAAGAGACGCTGCTGTGATTTCTTGGCCAGTGCTGTGGTGTTGTACGTCCAGGAGAGATCCTCTGTGATGTGCACACCCAAGAACTTGGTGCTGCTCACTCTCTCCACAGACGCTCCGTCAATGGTCAGAGGAGCATGTTGGGTGTGCATTCTCCTGAAGTCCACAACAATCTCCTTTGTCTTCTCCACATTCAGAGAGAGATTGTTGTCAGCACACCACGTGGCCAGGCGTCTCACCTCACTTCTGTAGTCGGTCTCATCCCTGTTGCTAATGAGACCCACCACCGTTGTGTCGTCCGCAAACTTGATGAAGAGGTTGGAGCTGTATGATGGAGTGCAGTCATGGGTCATGGGTCAAGTGTTAAACAAATAACAGCATAATGATTTTTTACCGTGTACGCCTTGTAAAACCAGCAGTAGAAAAGTTGTATATTCCGAAAAGTCCGCCGTGTTACCGTTCTGTCTTGTCTCTCCCGCGCACAACTTCCGGTTCCCGCAACTCACAGGAAGTGACTACTTCACAATAATATTTTAACAGAAACATTTCTTATAAGCAGGATATATCACTGGATTCATAGATTACCTTTCCTACTGCAAATGTACACAAGCATGAGAAGCAAATAAAGAAAACAAATAGAAAACAATAACGATCTCAGATTCACTTTGGTGTTGTCATGGCAACCCACACAAACATTTCAGCGTCAGCTACAGGGATGATCACAAAATGACCTTTTAAATCGCAGATGCCAGATGCCTGGTCTCGAACTGATTAAACTGAAAATGGATTGACCCAAATCTGAGCCCGACACTCTCCTGTGTCGTTTTAAGCGTCATTTAGCATCTTTGTTTTGGCTTCGTTCTCTTTGAATTTGTTTACGGTCTAACACCAACAGTCATGTGAAAATGGCAGACGGCAGCTCTGTTTGTGAAAAAACAATAATGCAGTGACAGTGAATTTAAACACGAAGAAAGCTGAAAGTCAGTGCTGTGTGTGATGGACGTCGGATCTCTTTGTGTCACTGCAGGCCAACTATTGGTGGGAAATATTGCCTAGGAGAGAGAAAACGCTTCAGGTCCTGCAATATAGATGTGAGTATTACGGCTCTTCATCATCATCATCATTATTGCTCTCATCAACTAGTAAAACCACTATAATCAAGAAGAGGACTACGGTTGGAATGAATGTGTTTTATCTGCTTGCACGTATAAAACTGCGTGCACACGTGTATGTTACAGGACTGCCCCGCAGGCTCTCGGGACTTCCGAGAGATTCAGTGTTCCAACTTCGATAGCATCCCCTTTCGGGGGAAATTTTACACCTGGAGGCCTTACAGAGGAGGTGAGTGAGTAGTGCTCGTCTCTCTTGGGTTTGTGTGCGTGCACGAGTTTAATGTGAGCTAGCAGACGTTTCCCAGACCATCAGGTGTGACCAGACCAGGTCAGTCAGTGGTGGTTTGCAGGTAAAATAATGAACATATCCACTGATCAGGAGGTTAGCAGATATCTCTGGGCAAGACACTCACCCCAAGTTTTTCTCTGATGGATCCATCAGAGTATGAATGTGTGTGAATGTTAGACAGAAAGCACCTATGCAGAAAAAGTGCTTGAATGAATGAGGGTGAATACGGCTGGCTGTATAAAGCAGTTAGAGTGCTCAGGTAGCGGTAGTACAGAAGAACCAGTCCATTTTCCATTTACTGAGTCTCTCAAACTTGCTCGTATCAGGGGTCAAGGGTGTCGAACTCCAGACCTCGAGGGCCGGTGTCCTCCAGGGATTAGATGTGTCCTTGATCCAACACAGCTGATTTAAATGGATAAATGACCTCCTCAACGTGTCTTGAAGTTCTCCAGAGGCCTGGTAATGAACTCATCATTTGATTCAGGTGTGCTGACCCAGGGTGAGATCTAAACCCTGCAGGACACCGGCCCTCGAGGCCTGGAGTTCGACACCCCTGATCTATTAGTTCTTCTGAATCTCTGGCTCTCTTCCAACCAGTCCCTCCCTAACCTGGTTCTGCCAGAGGTTTCTTCCTTTTAACACAGAGTTCTTCCTTCCCACTGTCGCCGAGTGCTTGCTCAAAGGGGGGGCAGCATCTGACGTCTGGGGTTTTCTCTGTGTTATTGTGTCTACTTCACAAAGCACGTCGAGGCCAGAGCCATTGTGATTTGGTGCTATAGAAATAAAATAAGAATGAATTCAACATAGATTAAATCCAAGGTTAAGGTCGCATCATAATTCAGTTACTTCTTTACTCCACTACTTACCTAAAAGATCAGTCCATCCACATCTTTACACAATGCTCTCCTGTGTTGAACAGCAAGAACACAGTGATTACTGGATAAGCTGAATCATATGGGTTACATGCTATATCTGCTGAGTGATTATAAGCTCGTTAAAATCCTGTTTACCTTTAAAAATGTGGCTTAAAGGAAAGTTTTCCATGAGATGTCAGTCCTGCTCTCCTTGTTTCACTGCTTAAACAGTTGGACCGCGGTTTGTGTCTTGAGCGCGTAGAATTGTGATATTAGGATCGAATAAAAGGGCAGTACAGGTGAGATGAAGGTGAGAAGGACGCGAGCCAAGAGAGGAAAAGAGGAGACGAGGGTAAAGACTGTCGCGTGCATGCGTGGAGAGAGAGAAAAACGTGAATCGAAGCTCCTGCTGCTGCAGACTCGCCCCTGTCTGGCCTGCAGATGCTGGCTGCAGAGAGCCATGCATCCCACAATGCCTTGCAGGAATTCCTCGCTCCTGATGAGCACTAGACGCTGAACCTGGACGCGAAAGATAAATAGTTTCAGCGACATAACTGCCTTTAATCTGGCCCTCCAGTAACATAATGGGTTACAGAGACGGTCAGCCATCCGATTCCAACTCGAGGCAACAAGTGCTCCTTTCATCAAGTCAGCTGATTTTACAATGGAAATCCCTTGCAGCTGTTAAAATAGGAGCGTTGCCATCGTCTCTGCCCTGCGCTGAGGCCAGATCACTCCTCTGTCCTCAAATGCTCATTTTAGCCTTTTCCTTATAACGTCACGCTCGGTGGAGACTGCTTCACTTTCCCTTATTCTTTCTCTGTCATTGCCCCCCCCCCCCCACAGACGACTCCCCTCCTTTTGCTTTATCCAGCTCGCCATAATGCAAGCCGTCTCCGAGTTCTGTTTCCGACACGGAGAACAGAGGCAGCCTTTCTCTCTCGGCGCAGACAGCCAAGGACAGTTCGTTAAAAAGCCTCTCTCCATATAAGCGTTTTGTCGAGCTGCTCTCCGTTACTGTTCTCGGTCCAACAGCCTTCACATTCCACTTTCACACTCCATACACCAAAACCCTGCAGGTTATAACACACACACACCCTGCTGCTGCAGTGATTGCTGTGATTGCCCTGCCAAAGCGAGGCACCATGGGAATTGTAGTTTTCCGCGGTCGGACCGCTTTATTGTCTGCGAGCTCTGCCAGCACAAACTCTCCAACTCTCTTTCGCTCTCTCTCTGCGGCCCGGCGCTGTACCTGCTTTAGCGCTGCCAGCACAAACAAACGCACGCCAAGCTGATGTCGCCAGTCACTCAAATAGTGGAGCAGCTGGCAAAGTGCACAGATTAATGAATGATACAGTATATGCCACCTGGCAGGAGAAGACCTTTAGCAATGCTGTGTGTGCGTGTGCATGCACAACATACTTAGATTTAAGTATGTTGGTATGTTTGCATAATAAATATTACACATGCATGTACACGTTTGTGTTTGTCGCTCTGTTTTGCCCCCAAAATTCATTTTACAGCATCAATACTTTAAGAAATGTCCCATATAACACGTTACTTCAGCTGATTGGCTTTTCCATGTAATTGCTGTGGATGCTAATGTCGATTCCCAACAGAAGTCTCGCTCAGATTCGTGTCCATATGTGCCACAAAAGCAGAGATGTAATTAGATTCAGCTGCTTGTACTTTGGTTGTACTTGTACCGTTCCACTCTTTTCTCTCTCAGTCTGCCTGTTCTGTCTGCAGCCCTGTCAGGATACGATGCTTTTACCCTCATTTCCATATTATCCCACATTCACACTGGTTAGAGTTGTGTCAGAGTGGCTAAATCAGAGGCGCATTTGTACTATCAGTAGGTAAGATTGGAGAAAAAGCCCACAGGAGGCCTATTTAGCACCTGTTATTCTGCAGTCAGAATCACCAGTTTGGGGGATTTATTTGAAAATGTCCTCCAATATCATCTCAGTGATAAACTGATCTGTTTGGATATCCAGGTGGGGTGAAGCCCTGCTCTCTCAACTGCCTCGCAGAAGGATACAACTTCTACACCGAGCGCTCTCCCGCTGTGGTGGATGGCACGCCGTGCCGAGACGACTCTCTGGACGTGTGTGTAAACGGAGAGTGTAAGGTGAGTTGCACGTGTTTGCCTTCAGCCAAAATATCGGCCATTAGAAGTGAGGAGACGGCTTAAAAGGACTCAACATAAAATTGTTTTCATCTAAGATAATGTTGTTTATAGTCACTTTCAAGGGTCTGGACGGCCGCCATTAAGTAGTATACACACTAAAAGCTGCAAGTCATCACAGTCAGCTGCTCAGCAGCCTTCCTCTTACTAATGCTCTCGTAATCTAAACCACTTAAAAACATTATTAGGATTATTATCCTTTTTGAATTTTGATTTCTGTGGCATTTTGTGCATTTTGTGCACTGAGCGCTCCTCAGCCCCTTTAAATCCCTCGTTAGGGGTTCAGACGTGTCACCGCGTAACATTTTTACACGAAGCTCTTCTATCGGCTTCTTTGGCATGCAACCCCCCCGAAGTTCTTACAGTAATCCTCCTAACGCTCGGTCACACAAGCATCGAGACGAGTCGGCAACTGCCTGGCAACCACTGGTTGTTAAGGAGAAATGTAAGCATACAGCGGTCCCTCGTTTATCGCGGGTGTTGCGTTCTTAAAATAATGATAGGCATAAACATTTTCAAACTTTATCTCGTGTTTAAACTCTCAAAGTTCAGACCTTCGTAGAAAAATAAGTCCAGGATTATAGAATGAAGCCAAAGACCAAACCCTGTTTCCAGGTCCAGAACATGGTACAGAAGTAGAGGAAGCAAGAAGAATGAGTTGAGTAAAGTTTGACGTATCTGACTGTTTTGTTTTGCTTAATGCGCTTTATAATCTGGAAAACACGGTAACGTCTACCTTCCTTAAGCATCTTCCTCTGCCTCCTGGGTGCTACCGCAGCTGCATTTGACTGTGCAAAACGTTTCGTCGACATTGTTGTTTGTTGGGGAGAAAACCTGCAAACATAAAGTGCAGCACTTCAGAGTCACGCTGCTAGCGATCGAAGATTTATGTAAATTTGACAAGCTGAATGCATTCTGACACGGCACGGAGGAGATTGATTGACAACGGTCTACAGCCAATCAGGACGCAGAACACAATGCGCTGTTTAAAAAAAAAAAAGCATGCAAAATTGCACAAAAAAAAAATCAGCGAAGCAGCGAGGCCGTGAAAGGTGAACCGCGTGACAGCGAGGGACCGCTGTGTGTCGCTCATTGGTTTTTGCTTTGATGGTTGCACGTCCGTCGCCTTTAGTTTGCATAGACGGCACCGACTTGTCTGCAAACGCCCGCCAACGATTCAGTAAGTAGTTGTAGGTGAGTGCGAAGCAAGCCGTAAACGGTGTGGGTTTAGGGCTGGACCATGTTTGCTTCGTGGTAAACAGACAAACAGTCTTTGTTCCTGGTTTGTGCTTCACCAAGCTTCACGCTATGGGCAACTACGGCAACCAAAGCGATCGCAAGGAGGTTTTTTTGAACCACGGGAACCAACCACCAATCAAACTGCTCAGCAATGAATAGTAACCATGTGGTTTAACATTAATGTTTGTCAACCTAATGCAGCCTCTAAATAACATGCTTAACCTGTCAGTGAGCATAAAGCTCATTAATGAAAACAAAGTAACAAACTGCTGTGGATTTTGGCCCGTCTGTAGAAGAATGTAGTCAAAAGAAACCCTGGTGGTAACGTAGTGCAGCTTACATGGATCCCACTGAGTCCCAGTGGGTTTATTTTGGATGCACTTCCACTGTGGCGAGGGCAGAGAGAAGAAAAATCTACTCAGGATATCCAGCTTGTTGTTTAATAGTTGTAGCTCAGTTTTGTGCCAAAAGATTTTATTTTTCAGCTTCCCCTCCGCTGCCACTTACCCCCCAGTAAGCTCCTTTAATAAAAGTGCTTCAGACTGGTTTCACTGGAGCCGAGGAAGTTCCATCCAAAGAGACGACTTTGTTTATCAACACCCCCCCTCCTTCCCTCCTTCCCTCTGTAGTCTGCTCTGTTCTGCTCTGTAGGAACTCGGTGACCCTCCAGCTCAGCTGTGAGTCTGTCTGCGCTGCAGGCTGGCTTTCATTCACTCCGCTCTTATTATCTCTCGCTTTTTCTTTTTTCCCTCTACACCTCTCGACTCCTTTCTCTCCCTGTCCCAACTTTCCACCCCATCCTTTCCGTTGTTCGTGCAGTTTCTTTGTCTGCAGTCCACCTCTTATATGTTTATTGCACACATAAAACTTTAGCTAAACTGCACAGACATCTCTTTCTCATCACATCTGTGGTGAGATGCAAAGTTGCCGTCTAACAATCAGAGAGAGGAGAAACAGAAAGAACGATGGACGTGTGGGAGGTGGGAAAGGGCAGGGGAACAGATGTTGAGGACAACGTGTTGTTGCAAACATCTGCCGGGGTCTATTTCTTTGTCCCCTTTGGTGCAAATATAGAGTGTAGAAAACATTAGTAACACCTGTCAGGTAAATGCAGGTGCGACCTGTGCGCTCACGGGCTGATCTGCCCGGTTAAGAACCAAAGAGGATTCTGTGGATCGGATGATTTTTGAAGATTTCATTTTGGCACAGTTGCGACTTGACATTCCTAAGATAAAATCTACATGAAGTTTCAATTATTTTAGATTGTCTTGCAGTGGGTTTGGTCATTTTCATGACTGAGTTTCTTTCACAACATGTCAAACTAAAATCTAGGGCCAGATTTAAGTTAGCGTGACGCTTCGATTGCAAAAATGCGTCGATAGGAGTGGAAACTTCTGCGGGTGATCTGCTAACAATGCGCTAACCTATAAACAAAGATGCAGCAGGTTTATTTCGGTAAAATCAACACAATCTACCGAAAACAGTGCAAATTAGCCGCTCAAAAACAAACAGCCCCAGTGAGAGTAATCAACAAACCCAAATCATTCAGGCACAGGTTTGAGGCATGTGCTTTCTCCCAGGAAGCAGCAGGGCGGCTCAGCCCAACGAGGGGCAGCTGAGGGAGAATCGGTATGTCTTTATACAAGAACTCTTCTGTTGGGGAATGTCTGTGGGGTCTCGAAGATTGAAAAAGGAATTGTCTGGATAAATCGAACAGCCTAGTTGGAGTGCAGCGTTCATCCAGGGGAGTTACTACAAACTACTTCACCTTGTAAACATGCAGTCTGTGTGTAGCAACGTAGGAAGAACAAAGCAAAATATGATGCGTCCACTTAATGAAGTTGCTGTGGTACATGTAACATGCAGCATTTTGATGGATGTTTCAGTGTGTATCAGATACGTAACTGAGAAGTTAAAGAAGAAAAAATAAAGCAGAAAGTGTATTGGAAGCAAATAAACCAAAGAGTTTACAGTGTACACCAGTGACTGCAAATTAACTTAAATACAGTAATGATGTGAAACCTTAAACCCGTAAATCTGATTTATTAGTATTATTATTATATAATTATTGATCTCTGGCTCTCTTCCACAGCGTGTCTTTGTCCTGTCTTCCTTCTGTCACAGCAGATGGCCCCGCCCCTCCCTGAGCCTGTCTCTGTCGGAGGCTTCTTCCTGTTAAAAGGGAGTTTTTCCTTCCCACTGTCGCCAACGTGCTTGCTCATAGGGGGTTTCTCTCTAATACTGTGTGGTCTTTACCTACAGGTAAAGTGCCTTGAGGTGATTTTGGCACTATATAAGTAAAACTTACTGTGACAGAATATACATAACTAACGGCTTTTATGATCCACTGGCAGCATGTGGTTTTGGGTGGGACGCCTCTTGAAAGGATCATCGCCAAATTTTGGTGCACTCAAAGGTTTAGTGGATTCTAGGCAGATAAACTTGAATTGATTGGCACCGAGCACATTTTCCCCCACTGATTATTTGAATCAATTAACTTTTGATTTGATATATTTCAGTTACATTTTACAAATTATTGCTTTGTGTGTACATCCATTAAAAAAAATACGATTGTAATAAGGGAAGAATGATCGACCTTTTCATTTAGGAGCACAATCAGGGGTAGAGTCACATGTGCTTGCTCATAGGGGGTCATATGATCATTGAGTTTTCTCTGTATGTACAATATAAAGCACCTTGAGGCAGCTGTTGTTGTGATTTGATGCTGTGTAAATAAAATTGAATTGAATTCAAAGAAAAACATCAAATTCAAATCTTTGAGGAACTCGTTCCTGGTTTGTTGTGACATGGGTGCCAATAACTAATTCACTGAGTCATTGTTTCAGCTCTAAAATAACGGTTTCTGGATCAATGTTTATATTTGTTGTATTTAGTTAGATTGATCGAATGGACACAGAGGTGGTATGTGTTTCATTTTCTGCTGTTTGAGGACGGGGAAACCCGATCTGGGCAACACGTGTTGGGATCTCTAAGATTATAAGCTTTTATATCTCACCCCCTCCTCACAAAGCCACCGGACGAATCAGCATTTTGACTCATTTAATTCTGATCCAATCGCTGTTAAAGTCATAATAAACGTAAGCCTAATTATCCTGCTGTACAATAAGCAGCTGCCACAGGAATATATGAGAATAAGAGCAGTTGCTATTCGTTTTCTGCACTTTTGTTTAGGTTTGCTTCGCTGTAAAACAGTTTGAGTAAAACCACCTGTAACGCTCATCATGAAATTGATTTATGTCGACAGCTATGAGTTTAGCAACCTAAGAGCTTTATGTCTGCACAGGATCAGAAAAACACATCTGGAGTTACCATCTGATATTTCTGTGTTTTGAAAAAGTGGCCTGGAAGACATTAGGAGGTAATCCCTCAGGCCGGCCTCTGACACCTCTCCACTTACTGACTGTGCCCCTTCACCCGTGACCCCGAGTGACCCTGCGGCTCACTAGTTTCTCCCTTCCCGCAGCACGTCGGTTGCGACCGTGTCCTCGGCTCAGACGTACGCGAGGACCGCTGCCGGATCTGCGGCGGCGACGGGAGCAGCTGCACGTCTGTGGAGGGAGTCTTCAACGACTCGCTGCCAGAAGGAGGTAGAGGACTAAAAATAATCACCGGTCAATGTGTAAAATGCTGCTGTGTTGTTCTCAGTAGATAAAGATTCATTTATTTGGGGCGGGGACTTACTGCTTTTACTTTCAATATTTGAACGGGGTCCACTTCTCCGAGATTTGGATTAAGTTGAGGTATTTGCCACGAGAAATTATGCAATGTAATTTATCTGTTGACCCAGAAATGTGCACATTTGGACGCTCTGGAGTCTGAGTGCACCTTGGAAAGCTGCCTTGCGGTGTGAGTTAGGATATCCCAGACTTTCAAAATATATAATTTAATTGTCTGTTCTCATGCAAACTGCTCACAGCAGCGTGCTGCAAGGGTTATTTACACGATAAAGGTAACTAAACTCTACATCATGTCCACACGCAATCTTTTATTTCAGCACCTGTTGCAGTCGGAGTTTGTCTGATAAATGCTTCGAGATTAATGATGTGTTTACACATAGCAGGTGAGAGTTGATGCACTCCAGACTTTCGGTTGGCCATACAGATTGTAACAGTCACTTATCATTAGCACCTGGAGGAAAAAGGCAATTCCTGTTTTACAAAGTCTATAAATTCCTGAATATTCTTTTTATATGAATGCCACAGGAGTCTATGCATCCGTCCATCAGCTTCGAGTTTTCAGAAAGATATGCCTGCATGTCATCTGCATACCTTCATAACAAAATGTTGTTAGTGGGTTTAACCTGCACGGTGTCGCAGCATTAAGACAGAGCACAGGCCAGCTGCCAAATAAAAGTAGTTGGACGTTGTTTTGACGTGTAAAAGGAAACCAAACGTCACATCTGCATCAAATTCCACCCCAGGGTCATACGGACGCACAGCAAAACTCCTGGAAAACACTTAAGGAACGTGCAGATATAATCGTATGTTGCATACACCATACACTACATACATGTTGGTGCATTTATCCACTGGCCACCCAGGGACACGTGGCAGACAGATTTAGGTCAGGTCCGGCCAGCGTGGCTTGAGGTCCTGCTGCCGACGGATCTATTTCGGGTTACTTTCTCCCCACAACACCAACTCCAGAGTCTCTCACCCAACTGTCAATGCCTCTCACCCCCTCACAGGGACACACCCTGAGCAGGCAGCTGAACCACAGTGGCCAGGCCAGCCTGTCAACCCCAAGCCGAGGGATCCACTAACCTCAAAATATCTCACTTTATTGTTTCCTTTAAAAAAAGAAAGTCCATTAGTGAGGCTGAAGTGATGCTGCCCTGCAGCTGGAGCCAACTTTTGATCTGTGTCTTTGCAAAGGACGATACAGGCGGAGGGGCCACGGTCGAACACCCACTCCAATCTGTGCAATAACAGCGCAGCTACAGAACAAGCACTGTTAGTGGTAGTTGCACACCATATTTCAAAACCATGAGTGCTGCTGTAACATTTTCTTGGAAGGTTTTCAGAACCAGCTGCAGCAGTCTGCAGATGTGCCCAGACCAGTTAAGGAGGCACTGGTGAGCACAGCCGGTGCTGAAGTTCATCCCAAAGGTGTTTGATGGGGTTTAAACACCTTTGGGGCCACATGGACAAACGTGGCTACAGATTTTTTGGCACAATACATTTTTATCAGTACAACCAGCAGATGTGGCTCACTTGGATTTTAAATGTAAACTCACAAACTTGATCACAGCATGTTCTCATCTCCAGCCAAACTCAAACTGCAGGCACAGGACGGCCTATTCTGGTCGCCGGCAGAGTTATGAGTAGCAGAATCATTCAGTCGTGTCCACAGCGAGATTTTGATCTCATTAAACTTCTAAAGCCTCCAGGCAGTGCTTCTCTTCCTCTCTGTTTCGGTGATTTCAGGGCTCCCTGTGGAGCTTTTGACCTCCAGTAGAGCTGCGGAGCACGATGTGGGACCTAAATCTATGACTTCCTGTCAGACCGTTTCACTGTACCGGGCAGATGAGTAGGATTCCTTTGAATGTGTTCGGACTGCTGGTGAAAAAAGGCACTGGCACATTTGTAGACATTTCACGTCTCCGGCCAGTCTACCTGCCTCACTGCCGGCCTGGTTGTGATAGGCAGTGAGAAGCCGGGTCCGGGTGCTGCACAGATCATTTGCTCTCTGTTTACCACACAGCTACTCTTTGTCTGAGGCTAAATGCTTCTCACTCTTTTCAAGTAAGCATCTCCTCCTACAGACCCGGAGCTGGGTCACTCTCAGGTCACGGGGTATACTTTATTTCTTCTTTTGTTCATTCCTTCTTCCTCTATGAGCTGAAGTTATTTACAGGGCTGCATCGGCTGGACTGCTGGCCTCACGGCAGAACAGATCCGAGGAAAGCAGTGGGAGAGCGGTTGGAGGTGAGACGACCATAAAAGGGGACAAGAGACCAAAACAGATGGAAGGAAAAAGGAGAGAAGTTGGCTCTTGGCATAGTTCTCGCTCT
This sequence comes from Rhamphochromis longiceps, assembly GCF_057381845.1. NCBI lineage: Eukaryota > Metazoa > Chordata > Actinopteri > Cichliformes > Cichlidae > Rhamphochromis > Rhamphochromis longiceps. Next base: position 41,392,074 of record NC_140573.1, on the reverse strand, counting down.
CGAGCAAAGAGCCGAGGACCGCTGCCCAGGAATGCAGCTGGAATCTATAGCCTCTGCTTAGCCCATCGGCGTCCCACGAAGCTAAACACTACTTATGCATCACTCCCGTGATCCTGGGAGAATAAAGCTCGTTCGCTCAGTTTTCACCTTTTGACTTTGTGTGGCTTTATGTGTCTCAGGTTATGAAGAGGTGGTCAGAATTCCCAAAGGGTCCGTGTTCATCCACATACAGGAGCTCAACATCTCCCTCAACTACCTTGGTAAGATGATGCCCTGTTAGATTAGTATGCAAGTAGTTAAAAACAAGTCGTTGCACATAATAATCTTTTATGTCACTGCACCCCAGCACTGAAGAGTAAAGGCGATCAGTACTTCATCAATGGGAAGCTCAACATTGACACGCCACGCAGGTTCAATATCGCCGGCACCACGTTCCACTACAGGCGGCCTGCCGATGGGCCGGAAAGTCTCGAAGCTCTGGGGCCGACAAACATCACCCTGTTCGTCATGGTAAGAACAAGAGCAGAGACGCTCCGAGCAGGCCTTCTGAAAAGGAGGCAATACTAAGTGAGTCAGCTTGAATTTTCCTTTTTCGTATAGGTGCTGGTGAGGGAAGAAAACCCAGGGATACACTATCGTTTCAACCCGCCCCTCAGCAGGGATCCTCTGAATGGCTTTGCCTGGCACTACACCTCGTGGTCTCGCTGCTCAGCTCTCTGCGCTGGAGGTAAACGACACAAACGGGTGCCGGCGGCTCGATTCCCCGGCTGCACCTGGTTGTAGCTAAAATAATCTGCTGCTAATGTTAGATGAACTTGTTCCAACGCCACGCAAACACCAAGCTGCTGGGATTAACTCGCTTTTGAATGTATGAAATCACAAATACACTGGCGTTCAAGGACACAAGCCATGATTGCTTGTTTCACTCATGCAACGTGTTCTTAACCTCAGGCCGGCTCCCGTGTTTGCAGTTTTTATGCTAAACTAAGTAGCTGCTCGGTGCGCGGCCGTCTCCTGTTTTTCCAGCAGACTCGAGAGAGTAATCTGAATTTCCTCATCTAACAAATATGAAAGAATTTCACAAAGAATGTTTTGGTCAGGAGCTTTGACCCGATGCACGCTTGTGTTTCTCTCTAAACATGCACAAACACACACACACAAGCCCGCGGCATAAATCCCAGTAGGCGAGCGCTGACCCGGAGAAGACACTGGAGTTTTCTTGGAGTCGAAGCCAGAGGTGTTGGAGCACATCTCCGTAAGCTTCAGCAGTATCACACGTAGCCAACTTTTATTTTTCCTCCCCGGCGTTCGTGAGTTAATGACCCATTTCGCTTTACGTGATAAGAACTTGTTTTCCCTCTGGATGAATTGGCGTGGAGGCTGTGAATATAGAAGGAAACATTCAGACAGCTGCTTTTGTTTGTTGCGCTCTCTTTGTGGAAGCTTCACCTTGAAGTCTAAGGAGGCAAACATCACCTGGATGACTGAGAACCTACACAGATGTGTTATAAAGTAGACTTCCCTGGCTTTCACAGCTTAAACGAGCATTTAAGACACGACTGCGTACAATATGACGCTCGATCGGACAATGTTTACTCCCTACCAGCCGCTCGCAGCAGGTAGCTGCTCTTCTCGAGCCCGGCTCTGCTGAAGGTCACTTCCTGTTAAAGGGTTTTTCCTTCCCACTGTTGCCTAGTACCTGCTCAGAGGGGCTCATTTGATCGTTGCTGGTCTTTACCTTACAATATAAAGCGCCTTGAGACGACTGTTATTGTGATTTGTCACCATATCAATAGAGTTGAGTTAAATGATTATGGTCGACGCCTTAAACGTGTTAATAAGAGACGCTTTTGCCTGTAGGTATGCAGATCCAGCAGGTGGTGTGTAAGAAGCAGGCGGATCAGTCAGCCGTCTACAACCACTTCTGTGACAAGAAGAGCAAACCCAAAGAGAAGAGACGATCCTGCAACACTGAGCCGTGCTCCCCAACGTGAGTGGACTCACATGAGATTTCTGGATTTCCACTGAAACGTCTGTTATCACTGTGTACTCTATATCTGTCTAAAACTGCAGGTTTCAGTTTAGGTTCCTGTTACTCTTTCTATGATTTGGGCTGTTTTGTGTTTATTAGCTTGGCACGTTTGCACCTATTCTACCTGTGCTCTGCTTTTTTATGCTATCATCTCCCTGCTTTTATTGTCATTACACTGTCCTCGTTTGTGTTACGTCACACGCATCCACACATCTTCTAGCTGGTGGACAGGAGAGTGGTCAGAGTGCAGCCGCAGCTGTAACGGCGGCCTGCAGACTCGGGAGGTGTTATGCAAAAGGAGGATCTCCACAACGGAGGAGAAGATCCTGGACGACTCAGCCTGCACCCCCCCTCGCCCTTCATTCACTGAGCCCTGCAACAACCACAGCTGCCCCCCTGAATGGCTGGCCCTGGACTGGTCGGAGGTAGGCCAGCCATCTGAGCGTTTCCCAAGAGAGCACTCTTGCTGTGTTTTTTAGGCAGCTCGTGTCTGATTTTGAAGCAATGCCTGAGTTTGAGAAATTCCTCTCGGATGAAGCAGTCGTTTCTTTTCCAGTTGAACCCAAGAAACCCAAACGTCTGCCAGCACATAAAGTAAGAGTACCTTAGCCTTGAAATACACAACAGGGGCACGGAGCTCTGAACATGCAGCGTCACTCACGAATGCATGCTGTTAAAACCGTCACAGGGGAATGTGACAGCTAGTTTGAGGAAGTTTAAGGCTGTCGGAGCGCCGTGACTCTCTTATGCGACACGTCTTGTTGGTTGTTGCTTAACTACAACAGTATAAAAAGTCCTTCTTGTTCACTGCTTTGTTCCTGGAACGAAACTTTGTTCTCACAGTTCTGGATGAATTGAAACTGAATTAAATAGTGTCAGAAATCAGTCCGGGTTCAACTTTTCTCTGACGTCTTATGTAATGTAGCCATGGCAGGAATTAGGCCCAGCTGTTTTACAGGAACTCTGTAGTTTCTCAGCTTTGTTTCCTGTACAGCTGCTGCCCTCTGCTGAGAGAGTTGCGGTTTTACAAGCTGCAGCCTGCTGCACCTTCGCCTGGCTTCCTCTCTCGACCTTCCTGCCTGATGTTTTCTCTCTTTCCTTTTCTCTCTGCAGTGCACCCCCAGCTGTGGCCCTGGCTACAGGCACCGCGTGGTTTTGTGTAAGAGTGGGGAGAGTGGCGACACGCTGCCAGAGTCCAAGTGTCCAAAACTTGGCCGGCCCACCTCCAGGGTCCGCTGTAATCTGCAGCGCTGCCCTCCCCCTCAGTGGGTGACGGGTCCCTGGGGAGAGGTAAAACACAGACTCGGAAACACATTGGCCCCTTCCTGATTTCTTAGTTTTTTTGCTTATTTGTCACACTTACATGTTTCAGACAGACAAACAAGTTTTAATATTAGACAAAGACAACCCAAGTAAATACAGGTTTTAAATTATGATTTTGTCGTTAGGGGGGAAAATGTGACAGAGCCCTTAAACCTGGCTGTGCCACTCTCGGCAGCAAGAGCTGCAAAATCAGGCGTTTGCGATATCTGACTTTCACATCGCTGTGGAGGAATTTTTGCCCATTCCTCTTTGCAGAATAGTTGTAATTCATCCACGTCGGAGCGTTTCTTTTTTTATCGCCTGTTTGAGGACACGCCAGAGTCACTCCAAAACCTTCATTTTGTTATTTTAGCCATTCTCCCATCGGCGCCGTTGACCCGGTCTCTTTCTGATTGTTGAATCATGAACTCTGAGTTGAACTGACGCAGGCCTGCGAGGTTCACCACCGCTCTCACCGTGGTTCACTGCAGTCCCAAAACTTCCAGACTGTGTTTTTAGATTGTTGTGTGTCTTTTAGCCTGCTTCAGTCACACAGCTTCAGTTTAAGTGGTTTTTCAATCCGGCACGTCTGGCAGTAATCGGGGCTGGTTATAGCCGCAGAAATGAAACTCAAGCAACTACCTTTTCACATGAAGCCAGGTTGGTTTAGCTTTTTATTGCCATAATAAATTAAATCATCCTTTAAAAACTGCATTTTATGTGTTTTGTTTATTTTTTTACTAATGTTAAAATTTGTTTGATAATCTGAAACATGTAAGAGAGACAAATATGAAAGAACAGGGAATCAGGAACGCTTTCGTGGCCCTGTGTACACTCGTACAGTCTCTCACATACACTAATATTGACGGCGATATCCATCTGACGCATGTCTTTGTTCTCAGTGAAATGACTGCAGTTGTAAGCGCAGGATTCATTGTGTCTCTAAACGTGCGTCTTTGTGCTGTAGTGTTCTGCAAAGTGTGGTCTGGGTCAGGAGATGCGCTCAGTGCAGTGTCTGACCCACACGGGACAGCCCTCCAACGAGTGTCTGGATCATCAGCGGCCTGTAGCCATGCAGCAGTGCAAGAGTAAATGTGACACCAGTCTGCCCGTCAGCATAGAAAACCCTGAAGGTGAGAGCTTCCTGCCTTCTTTGACTGTCCTGCAACGTAATGTTGAATAAAACGAATCTTCTTCCTTTAGCGGTCGCCACAGGAAATCATCTGCGTCCACTCACCCTGTCCTCCTGTCACACTAACCCTCCTTCACTACATCAATAAATCTTTTCCTCCTGGTTCACAACATCTTTAACATCTCCTCTGAACATCTCAGCCTTTCAACTGTTCAATTAAAGAAACTGGAACAAATTATGTGCTTTAGTAACGAAAAGCCTAAAGAACAAATCTGAAATTGTGACGATGAGCTGTGGGGAACGTGGCAGCGGTGTGAGGACCCAAATGCAAAATGAAAGCATAATATGTTCCAAAAACACAAGCAAACATTTTCACCTCGAGCGGATATATTAGTAAGTATATGGTAATGTGGACGACTACACAAAGGACGAGGGAAGAATGAGGCGCTAAATACAAAAGGTAACGAGGCGAAACAATTAGACGAGTGAAGCAGAAATACAGCAAAGTCACAGCGGACTACCAAAGTAAAACAGGAAGTACCTAACCTGGGAGGACGGACTCGCAGGAACAAACTTGGCACGAAAGAGGAAGAAAACAATAAACTAAGCAAAATAAATTTGACTCAAAGTAACCAGAAAGTGAAATAGGAAGTAGGGCTTGGGGTGGCAAACAATAATAAACAAACTGCAGCACAACTTTAAATAACAACGAGCATTAAAATATATTTTTTTAATTTGTCTTGTGTAGATTTAAGTGAAAGCACCCGAGTTAAGTTTCGCTTGTTGTGTTTAGCTTCAATCTGTTGTGCTGATCTTGTTCATTTAAGTTAAACTGGTTGACCAGTTAGCAGTGGTACCAGCTGACATGGTGTAATCGGATTACACCATTTTCAGTGTAACAAGAATCAAAAGAGATGCTAATCGTGCTAAGGGCGAGTGGACCAGCGGCCCCCAACCCTCGGGCGGTACCAGGCCGTGAGTCGTTTGGTACCGGGCCGCCAGAGTTGAGGCTCGGGTGTGACATTTATGGTTTCCAGGGTTTTTTTTTTTTAAGTTTTTATCGTTAACTCGGTTTCCCCGGGTATTTTCCCGTGTGTTATAAATAAATCTTCTTTTTTTGGTGCTGCTTTGATTTTGTTGTATTTATCCGCGAGACCTTAAATCAGAATCAGAAAGGGTTTTATGTTGAGCAGGTTTACAACGTTAGGAAATTGCTGCGGTGCTTCAGTGCAAAACATACTGTCAGACAACACTTAAATAAAAACAAAAATAAAAGTGCTAAGCAGATAGATGTCTGCTGGTCCGTGAAAATATTGTCGGACATAAATCGGTCGGTGGTGCAAAAAAAGGTTGGGGACCGCTGAAGACTACAACTTTAGACAACACCAGCAAATAGAAAAACAATGCAAAAGCACGCAAAGCATGAAGGAAGTCGAATAAAACACAATAGATGGAGACAGAATATGAATAAAATATAAATCCTTTATAAAGACTTTAACGACGGACCAGCTGCTGAGACGACAGAAAGTGCAAACAAAGGATTGTTTAGTGCGAGAGAGAAAAACACTTCTGCAGCGTTTTTCTCTCTACCTGCGTTTCCTTAAACTGCAGTGCGACTGAGCTTTCAGGGCCGACGCATTAAGCAGTCGGGCTGAACGGTGAGAACATACAAAGATGACGCACCAATCAAGCTTTTGTCTGTCTCCCCCTCAGAGTGCAAAGATGTGAACACTGTGGCCTACTGCCCCCTGGTGCTCAGGTTCAAGTTCTGCAGCCGGCCATATTTCAGACAAATGTGCTGCAAGACGTGCCAGGGACACTGACTCCACGAGCATCCGGCATCCATCTTTGGGTCCTGCACACTCACACAGTAAGCCTGAAACCCTCCCACTGAGCCTCATAGCAGCACCCCTCACTCTGCCTCCGTCGCAGGAGCGTGGGATCTAACTGGGACGCCATCACACGGACGCCCGGTCCTATATCTGGTCAGAGGAGCTGTTATTCTCCAGCCAGGACCCAGATCGGACACCTCTCCGGGCCGAGCTGAGTTCATACATTCCACTGGAGGGAAGGCTGTTGAGACCCGGAGAGGCAGAGAGACTGAGATTACCTTCCCCCCTCTCTCTCTCTGTCTCTCTAAACTTTCCCTTTATTCTAATATTTTGGTGCTACTGTATTTCTCTTTGGCCACAGGACTGGTTGCAGTACTTTTGAACCCCGCTTGTTTGTTTGAGTGTCTGAAAAGTTTAGCCTTAGCTCTTGAACCTCTGTGTTAGGCGGTGATATTTGCTTAGTTAGTCGTTTTTCAGAAATCCACTTTGTAAAGACAATTATTTTCCAGATCATCCCCACCCACAGAAAAGGAATACGGTTACAGGTAGATCATCTGCGTCTATGTTATCAGATAGCTTTTACTTGACCGCGTCGTTTTTATGTCGTTGCTTTGTTCCGTGTCGGCGTATTCATCGAGTTCTCGCTGTTATTCAGCTGAAGTATGAGCAGAGTCCGATTTGCACAAAGAGTTTGAGGAATTTTGTATTTCGTGTTCGTTTTCGTGTGATTTGATGTCTGTGTGGAGACTATAAATGTCTCGCCGCAGTGAACATGCCACAGTCTTGCCATGTCGGTTACTTTGCTTAAACGTAATCACCTCGGCTGTACGACATCGCTTCTCTCGACGGCGCTTCATCCACGAAGGATCCAAATGAAGGAAAATCCACTCGTCAGAGCGCGCGGCGCGTCACGGTGAGCCAGCGCTGCCTGCGGGAACATGCACGGCGAGGATGAGAGAAGACACCTGACCAGGCGGCCTTTCAGAGAGCGTTGTTATCGCAGGGGTGCGCGATTCACAGGCGGCCTTAAGCCTTCGTTCAGACTCCTGTGGGAGCAACGCTGACATCACATTTCTCAGTTCACGTGTGGTCATGTCACCCTCTCAGCAGCTGGGAGCGCGCCAGCCACAGGCTCGCATTGTCTTCCCCGTTGCAGTGCAGGATTCATGCATGACCAAGTTTTAATGACCCACTTTTCCAAATGCAGTTTCAGCTGCTTTTATATTACAGATCATGCCGCCTACTGCGGCTCAGCATGATTCATCAGATCTGACGGCATAAGCGTGACATGTGATGTGCTCTGAAAGCCCGCTGTGGTTCCACTCTTCGCAGAAGTCCCCGCTGGTCACAGCTGAAAGCAGCGCCACGTAACGCTAAATGTCATCACAATGAGAGGAAGCTGCAGCACGTCTTTAATTGTTCTTCCCTTTTTTGTTTTCTCCTATGGTGCTCTGGTTTTGAATGGTGCTATCACTTCACTGTTGTTGCCGGTTTAAACACTTAGAATCCGTTTGAGCCTTTTGTGTTGAGTACTGACCTGCAGAGGTGGCCTGTGGCGTGCAGCTGCTTGGGGTCCTGCACCTGCCAGGCGCTGCGTTTGGGTTCCTCTGATTTTTCATACGTAACGCTGCTTTACTCGGGCTGCGGTCGAATAGTCAGTCTTTCCTGGGAAGCGTCTACGTAGCAGCTGTAATAAGAGCTCCGGTGCGTCTTTATTACCTCATTTAGCAGATGAGTCCTTTTTTACACAGCCGGCAGAAAACGCAGCAGGATCAGGCCGAGCAGGTGACCTGTCCCAGCACGGTAGACCCGCCTGCCCAGCATTAGGCAGCCCACTGCCATGAATCCTCCTCCACATCTTTCCGTGACCTCATCATGCTTCCCATCCATGTCAGCAGGGAGCAGGAACGTTTCCTTCGTCTTTTTCCTTTTTTCCTCCAGCTGTTCGACTGCAGCCTTCAGTGCAGCGCCTTCAAATCCCAAAGTGCAGCTCACCACATTTGTGGATCGTTTGAAAAACAAAACATTTTGATATTCAGAAAACTGACTTTTGGAGATCTGTGCACAGCTTCTCAAACATTACCCTGCTAATCATCAAGTATATTTATAAGAAGTGCACTCGGGTATAACCTGTAACATTTGAGAGCGTAATTGTTGCAGAGAATCCCGTTAAAGCTCATTTACACCTGGTACCGACTCGCCATCGCGTCAGCTGCGCACACGTGATTGTGTCACGGTGCAAACGCTGGTTAGCGTCACAGATGTAGTTCACGTCTAAATCGCTTTTAATGATCGAACGCTGAAGCGACGGCGTCGCCGCTGTCACGCGTGCACGAGCCGACAGGGAGGAGAGCCGGCAGACGCTGAACGTTTCCCCTGCATCGACATCACTGATACCAGGTGTAACTGTGGAGCTATGACGAGAGCGCAAACCCGACTTACCTGATCCAAGAGGAGGGACAGCTTCAGTATTTGTTATTCTGTTTTACACATGCTAATTATAACATGACATGTACTGTATATTGTTTAATACTATAGAAGACGAATCCATTTGTCCCCCATGTAAATCTTTTGTCAAAGGAAATATTAAAAATGATTAAACGTGGTGCAATGTTGATTGTAAGGATTTCTTTATTTTCTTATTAGAATTTTAGGTTTCCGTCATCAAATCTGTCATCCATATTTGTACGTATGACACAGCTGGACTAAAATATCACCGCGTGTCATCCCGCCCGAGGTTTAGATCGTCAGTTCGTCTATTTCTGGATCTGCCCTCTGTCACGGAAAAGTTGACACAAGAACCTCTTCCTTTTGTCTCAGTGAGACTTCACTCGTTTACCAATCTTTAAAATAATGAAAATGGTGACGTGAAAGTTTCTCGATATTTTTATGATACATTTTTATTTATTTAAAGCCGAGGAAAATTTAGTTTGCTCAGATTCTTTAATACTAAGAACGCCACAGCAGCGTTAACTCAGCAGAAGTTCCATCCATCCATTTTCCTCGTGTTCAATTCAGGGTTTAATACAATAATCAAGTCTAAATAAAAAACTCCTGTGCAGATCCATAATAATAATAATAACTTTATCAATAATAACTTTATTGATCCCATTCACTCAGTGAAGCATGTAATGTAGGAAACCACATGACTCGTGAGAACACATTTTACACCAGTTTGAAATCTGAACAAAGCGTCCTCTCAGTTTCTGTAGATCTATATCTATAGAGAGAGATCTTGGGGTTATTTGCTTCAGCTTATCAGGGTCGCGGGGGGGGGGCAGTCTTAGGGCGAGAGGCAGGGTGCACCCTGGACAGGTCACAGGGATAACACAGAGAACCATTCGCACTGCCACATCCACACCTATTTAGAGTTTCCAATTAACCTAACCCCACTAACTGGGTGTCTTTGGACCGTGGGAGGAAGCCAGAGCACGCAGACACGGGGAGAACATGCAAACTCCACAGACCTTCTTGCTGTGAGGCAAACGTGCTAACCACCGTGCCACCGTGTATATATATCTCTATATTTATCTATATAGATATATTTTTTCTACTTACTTCTTGCTTTTCTACTCTGACGGAGCACTCAAAGAGCTTTACACAGGCTACACAGGTGTACATATCCTTTCTTATGGATAGAGGCGGGCAGCGGTGGCACTGTGGTTAGTACTGTTGCCTCACAGCAAGAAAGTCTGTGGAGTTTGCATGTTCTCCCCGTGTCTGCGTGCTCTGGCTTCCCCCCACGGTCCAAAGACACCCAGTTAGTGCGGTTAAGTTTATTGGAAACTCTAAATTGCCCATAGGTGTGAATGTGAGAGCGAATGGTTGTTTCTGTGTGTTAGCCCTGCGACCTGTCCGGGGTGTACCCCGCCTCTCGCCCTAAGACAGTTGGGATAGGCTCCAGGGGCCCCGCAACCCTGAAAAGGATAAGCGAATGGATGGATAGAGGACTCGAGAACTTAACTGCTGTTTGACAAAACCCATCTGCTGTTGGATGAGATTAACCAGTGAAACTTCTGTAACAGATTTTATGAACATCAGTGTAGCTACAGAGAGAACCTACAAGCCAAGAAAGGCTAGATACAAATAAATGCATTAAAAAGATTTTAAAAATCAAAGAAATGGACACCAATACTTGTCTATAGGCAGATCATAGGACAACAATTAGTAAACAGATGGAATCATCGGACTCAAACGCTGGGCTGATGTTTAAAGATTCCAGCTGTTCTCAGCTCCTCTGGCTGACGGTCCCGCGCTGGTTCATACACGGCGAGCGTGAGAAACACAGGCACCGAGGCGAGACGTGAAGTGCTTTAAAAGGATCTCAAAATCAGCAGCAGCTCGCTCCTGCGTTCCCTCCGGTCCTCGTGTGAAGCGGGTGTAGAACGTTTAGTCGGAGAAAGTTTCTTCCTCTGTGCTTTAGAAGCATTGACTGAAATTTACACCCGCACGAGGATCTAGAACAAATTTAAAAGGAATCGAGGCCGCTGGTTTAGGTCACAGCTCGAGCAGCTGAGCATGCACCACAGGCCTAAATGCAGGCCTGCATTTGTCTCTGCGGTCCCGTGTTATCAGGAGACACGGCCGCATGCAAAACACATCGCTATATATTATGTGCAACACCTGAAAAGAGACTGAGTGAAAAACGGTAGAAGTAATTAAAAGGAGGCTCATGAGACAACCTCGAACACACTAGTGAAGTTCCAACCACAAAGACACAAAACTAAATACAAACTAAGAAAAACGTGACTTTAAACGACAAGAGAAAAAAAAGGAGTGCACTGACAATAATGAGAAACAATCAGAGGTGCAATCACAGAGAAACCCCACATCTGAAAGAGTCACAAACCCGCCCGTGAATGAATGAGACCTGACCCTGCGCTGGCACGCGCATCTTGCAGGAGCTTTAAAGACTCTCGATCCAGCTGACGTAAAACACAGGAAAACCAGCAACTGACACCTCCACTCACACACTACAAAGTCGACTCTGAATGAACCCGTCTGTTATTATGGGCGTTGGAGGCAGCAGCCTCTCTGACAAGACAAACACTATGAGAAGCCGCTACATGAAGCGACCACAGCCTGGGTGGAGCCGCTAACACACGGCTGAAACACCATCATTTGGCAACTGATTTAAGATAACTATCCCCTTTCTGCGGATGAGCGTCGCTTGCCGTCAACGCTCGCCTGCTGTGCAGCAGGCGAACTGGGCTGACTAATTGTGCCGTGGACCCGGCCGTCGTTTCTTCATCCTCCCGTCTGACGACTCCGAGCATGACAGAGCGCAGAATGGAGAAGTAAGCGGCTGGGCTTCATGCGGTGAGTTAATGTGCATCAGTGTGTGTTAGAGCAGTTCTTGTTTCACACACACTGCCGGTGGGAGTATGAGGAAGTAGGTTTTTGAATACTGTACTGGATGTCTTGTAGGGTGCTGGTTGCTGTTGGCTGTCCTGGTTGTGCGATGGCAGCAATCTAAGGTCAACCTGTGGATTTTTTTACAACACGCGCAAACCCCCCCCCCCCCCCACACCATCTCTCTGGACAGTGGACGGCTGAGGAGGAGAGAGGCCCGCGGGAACAATGGTACAGTACAACCACCTGCATCTGCTCTCACAGCTGTAACATTTTGTGCATTTCAGTTACCTGTTTGCTGTGGTTTTCTCGGCTGAAAGGGCGAATTGTGATGGCTTTGTACGTTTTCAGTCAGTTTTCTTTTGCAAAGCAAATTCAGCTCATGTCACTTCTCTCCTTTTCTAAAAGCCAAAGGAGGATTTTTTGTGCTTTAAAGTGAGTTTTGGCATCAGAAGAGATGAGATAAGATCTCTTCAGGGGAATTCATCTCCTTCACAGCAGCAGAGTGATGTTTCCTCTTTTTCAGGGACAAGCTCACTTTCTCACAGACTCGAGCTTAAAGCAGTGCTGTGCGATTTCAATTTGAGGCACAGGTAGAAACTTTCAATATCATAGACAGAGTAAGAAAGTGACCAGTCGAGCAGGAAAGACAGATGAGCTTGAATTTAAAGGGAGGATAATGAGGAGTGGTTCACCCGAGGGGGGCTAACGGACCGAGCTGCAGGCAGCTGCAGGAAGAGAACTGGTAGCATGTACAAAGTTTAGAGGGTTTCACAAGATGCAGCAATGAGGTGTGAGAGGGGAAGTGGACTACAGGAGAGGCCTGCAGTTTCTGTCACAACACTTCCTCCTTGCACACAGAAGGTCTCCACACATCCAGGATCGCACAGCAGTCGTAGCTGCACCAGCAGCCACATCTGACAAATGGAGGTAAACGAGCAGTTTCAAGAGGGAAGAAAGTGAAAATGCACGCCCAGCTCCCTGTTTGCACGCCACCTTTACATTTAGGCTCCGAGCCATTTATCTGTCATCATCTCAAGTGTGACAAAAGCTTTCAAATCTGTGTCGCGCTCGCCTGTTTACACATGACAGCAAAGGAAGAAAAGGAACAAAACCGTGCCCGACAGAAATAAATTATGAGAAGTGTCAAATGCATCACAGGGTCGTCTTTTTCTTGCTTTCTTTAAACAACTGTGCAGAAAGTTCCGGTTTGATGTGGAAAGCTTTTGAGATTCAACGTCTGCTGATAACCACACCTCACCGCAACTGACTGGCATGTAGTTTGTGGTTCTTAAGGTGTTGGATATTTGCATTACTTTTTTTTCTTTTAAAGGCGGCTGGTCTTTCAGTGAAGACTAGTGTGATGTCATCACAGCTAAAAAACAGGAACATGTTTTTTTCTTCCTGGTGGACGATGTTGACTTTTTAAAGGTTGTATAAACATAACTAATAACTTTACCTCTATAATAGTCTCTCCAGTCCTACAAACCTACTCCTGAACTAGTTCAATACACGAGTATCCATTTAATCTGTACACAGCTCCATTTAAAAATGATATAAGATTTAAAGGAGGTCAGCTACTGCGGGCAGCCGATGATTTAATCTCAGTTAAATGGCATCTACTTACCCCCTTGCTTTGCATTTTAATATTGTAGGAAAAAATCTGAGTATCAGAAAGCATCAACAACAATCAGGTGACCCCCTGTTAGCATCCAACTGTCAACAGTGGGAAGAAAAAACTCCCGTTTAACAGGAAGAAACCTCCAGTGGAATCAGCTTCAGCCATCTGCCATCGAGACAGGACGACAGGCAAACTCTTACTAATTGCTCGTGTGTGATAATCTGTTAACCAGCAACGACGTTTGTGTATCAGCTCATCAGTAGGTGATCATTAGATTACCAACACCGCATCAAAGCCGTTTAACCTCTTCTAGTAAAATATTAAAGACGATCGCAGATTCTGATCTCGCAGAACATAAAAATCTGGTATTTGAGTTCTATTTAAAGAGACGCTGATCTCTGCTGTTTCTCTTCTAGTCGTGTTGTCATCACGTCACTGAAAGGCACCAAAGCTGTGAACTCATCCTGCCAGCAGCACTGTCCGAGTGCTGACGCCTTCATTTATAACAGTCGTTACAGGGCAAATTCATATTGATCCACGGATAAAAATAGTCCCCAGCTTTGGCGTAGTTTGGGCCTGTTTAATGGAGTTTGTGTCAGAGTCATATCTGATTTATGCTTTAAGCTCAGAGGGTGTGAGCACTGGCACGTATATGAGAAAAAAGAGACTCGCGAATTAGCTTTAAACTTGTGACTTCCGCCCGCTCTTTCCCCCTCAGGGGCTTTAAATTCAGAAACAAAAGCGTGCACTAAACACGCATGCATGCTGTGCTTATTTAAGACACGAATATGTAATCATGCCCGTCACACACGCAGCATCTGTATGCATCGTTCTTTGTTGGCGTTTGCACACTGACAGTGTTTCATAATGAAACTTTGTGTTTCTATTTTTTGCTGATGAGCTAAAAATGAAGCATCAGCAGAATCTGTTTGTAGAGGTTCTGCTAATATTTGTGGCTAATTAAGCGTTTATTGTTTTTCATAAGAAGGGACTGAAACCAGAAACCAGCAAGATGTTAAAAAATCTAATGAAATACGACTTCTTAGCACGAGGTTTGTTACAATGTGCAGCGCTTATCTTCATGACGTGTAGAGACAGAGGTAGAGGTCACGCCCACCGAGGTCAAAGATGAGCACAACAAGCTCACCAAGTGACAAAGACGTCATAACCGAGATGACACATTGGTTCTTCAACTGTGGCTGGATCCTTCAGCCTCTTCTTCACCCACTTTGGCAAAGAGACCTCCTTTGTGTTTCCCCAGCTTTCACCCATCAAACAGAGTTCAGGCTGAAATAACAACGAGGCGAGCGCTCCTGAGCTGAAACTGTGGAAACAATCAGTTTATTGCTAGTTTATCTTCGCCTCCTGTGTAGGTGTCGCATTGTTGAGGCAAATTAGAAGAAGCTTCTCTAAAATGTCCGAGCTAGAAAATGAGCTCACCTCATCTGTGACCAGTTTCCTGGTAACGAGCCCCGAGCTTCCTGTAATGACAACCACACTGGTAATTGTGTTTTTGGCTTTACTGATGCCAAAGCTTGAAACGCTTTCATTTGAAATCTTCGCTCGGCCTCCTGTTTTCTTTTTTTTACATGTCTTTCTTCCTTTGCTTCGTTTTTGGTTTGCTTGTTTCCTTCCTTGCTTCGTGATGCCCACACGGCTCTCTAAAGCTCTCGTCTCTACAACAAACACTAATATTGTTTCAAAATGCTTATTTTTCCGGTCCAAATTCCCACTCAGCCACAGAGTACGCTGAGCTACGCTGCTTTTGCGTCACAGCGTGTGGTAGTTTCTTTGATGAGGAAACTCAGCTTGAGTAAAATGTCCTTTTAAAGATTATTGCAACACGTCGTTACTAACAGAGTCTTCCTCTCCTCTGCGATTCAGGCAAAGTACCACTGGCAGAGTCAAAATGTCAAGCAAAGCGGCGTGGACGACATGGTCCTCCTGTCAAAGATCACCGAAGACGCCATCGTGGACAACCTGAAGAAGAGATACATGGACGACTACATCTTTGTATCCTACAAGCTGTGTTTGATGTTGTAAATTATACCTGCAGTCTGACGGGAACTAAAGGCCTCTATTTAAACTGTCCCCACAATCTGCTCCATCTTCACATTGAATCTCGCTAAAGAACCCGAACGTGAAAGCATGAAGTGAAAAATCACCTTGGCTGAAATGGCCTTCTTCCATATTTGTGTACAGTCTTCTTATCCACCCACAGATGTGCTGATCAAAACACAAATTCACAGACAATCAAACAAACATATATGGGCATAAATATAAGGAATTCACTCTTCCTCTTCTGAGTTCACCGTGTGACTCAACAGCCCACTTCCGTCTTCTGAAAGCACAGCTGAACGTCAGAGCCATATTTAGAGAAAAAACCCATCCATGTTAAATCCTGAGTGAGAGCGAGTTGATGTTATATCGAGAACGACTCGCTTAGATAAGAAGCTGTTTGTTAATCACGTCCGGTGTCTTTGGTTAGAGTTACTCTCCTGTTAACGTGGGATCCTTGGGTAAAGCAGGCCTCTGTCTTACCAGTCTTATCAGTAAGGAAGTGAACTGATAACGACACTGGTCATGTCTGTCACACGTGGCTTTATTTAGGTTACAATGGATTCATGACTTTGGTATTTCCCCTTCCCTCCGTCTGGCAGGTGGGCCCCATGGGTAGTCATTCAGGTCGGTGAGCACCAGGCAGATTTGGCTTTGACATTAGCAGAAATATGTCAGCGATGATGTCACCGTGACATTTTGGTTCAGACTTCGTGTACGGTACGAGCATGAGCTGAAACTTGTGATTTGCTTCAGCCTCGGTTTTGGTGTTTGAAAGCGCGCTGATGCGAGGGCTGCCAGCGTATACTTTGTCTGTTTTCTGTTTCACCTGCAGAGTGAAAGAGTGAAACCTGCCCCCCAGGAAGCTATTAGAAGATGGGGTGTTTGAAGGTGCCTAACATTAGCTTTAGCTCATATGTCAACAGAACAAAGCAAAAACATTTCACTTTCTTCAAAACGTCTAATGTACGTACGCCCTGTTTAAGCGTATTTAAACCATATGATGCATCATTCCCAAACTTTCCTCAGCCGCCCTCTCCAGACTTACATCGGCCCTGTGTTGATATCTGTTAACCCCTTCAAACAGATGCCCTACTTCACTGACAGAGAGATTGAACTCTATCAAGGAGCTGTAAGTGAATTTTCATCGCCGTCTTCTCATGACTTCTTTAAACTTGTGGCATATGTGGTGCAGAGGTTCTTCCTGTTGGCTGCTGTTGCCCTACGCTCGTTTTACTCAAACTGACCTCAAACCGTTTCGCTCTACAGGCCCAGTATGAGAATCCACCGCACATCTACGCCTTGACTGACAACATGTACAGAAACATGATGATTGACGGGGAGAATCAGTGTGTTATCATCAGGTGAGTTTTCTGCTTCCCACGCTGACGCCCATGCTGTGCCGTGCAGGTATGTTTGACAATAAAATATGGCTTTGCGGTGTGTTGTCTGCCTTTTTTTACGTGGCTGCGGTAGCGGTGAGAGCGGTGCTGGGAAGACAGTGGCTGCCAAATACATCATGGGTTACATTTCCAAAGTATCCGGAGGAGGATCGAAAGTGCAGGTACAGACCGTATGCTCGCTCCGCCTTATATGAATCTTCAAAATGAGTCAAAAAACCTTTAAACTTCCTTCAGTGTGGCGTGGAGGTTTTTCACTGTCTGGTATTGTGTTAATGTTTGTGTGCATGTGTGTGGCAGCATGTAAAAGAAATCATCCTGCAGTCAAATCCTCTGTTGGAAGCCTTTGGTAATGCCAAGACTGTTCGCAACAACAACTCTAGTCGTTTTGTAAGTATGAGTTTTTTACTTGAAGACCTGGTGTGGATGCTTTCTATCAAGTTTATAGTTATTAAGTAATATACCTGCTCATTTAAAAAGAAAAACAAAAAGAAGTCAACCCCACACCCCAAAAATAAAACATTCAAGAGTTCAGCAGTCACTCGCTTTAGCTTGCTGAGTGTGCTAGTTGTAAAAAAGCTAAGATGTTTAGCTTTATAAACAGTACCCATGCTGAATATCAGCTTATTATATTAGAGAAATACCCTCAGCAATCCCACGATCCCCTATGAGCAAGCGCTTGGCAACAGTGGGGAGAAAGAACTCCCTTTTAAGGCCTCCAGTAGAACCAGGAGTGTCAGAAAATACACAAACTCTGTGGGAGGGAAGACAAGGTGTAGTGGCACCAACAGGAGCGGAGAACAAGTGCTCATTGTGTTTTGGAAGTCCCCCACCCGCCTGACTCAGTTTTATCTATGACCTTTATCAAAAAAAGGAACGCTTTAATCTTAAAACTAGCGCGTGTGTCTGTCCTCTGAATCCAAACTGGAAGGTGGCACCGCTGTAAAGCGTCCTAATAGCTAAAGGCTCCGCCCCCTGTGCTACTTTTGGAAATTCTAGGAGTGAGAGGGAAGTGCTCCATTGGAATAACACGGTACTATGATGTTTTTAAGGTGATTAGCTAATATTAGCATGTAAGTAATAACAGCTGTCTCCAAGCATTGCAGAGCGAGGTTATGCAGAGCCACATATGTGCCTGTAGCCTCATTACAAGTGATTTATTACAACATTCTCGTGCACTTCAAAAACACTTTTATTGCATTCATTCTGGTTTCTCATAAGAAGGGTCCTAATGATCACACCCATAAACCACCCTGACCTGCATGTCTGCAGCTTTAGCGTGAGATATCAGAAGAGCAATTAGTTATATTTCCTGTTACCCTTTGTACACCATCACAGCTCTCGTGTACTGAGCGTGCACGCATATATTTTCTGACTCATATAAATGTAGTGAACATGGAAGTGGTTTATCTTTAGGAAACGGTCGCATGATTTGAGAACCGTCTCATCCTGAAAGCAAATTTTGACACTGGCTGATCTGCAATAATGAGTGAGGACAGATTTCCTCGCAGCCTCGTTTCTCAACTCCAAGTGTTGACTTTGATTTTTACATTAATCAGGGGAAATACTTTGAGATCCAGTTCAGCAGAGGAGGGGAGCCAGATGGTGGAAAAATATCAAACTTTCTGCTCGAGAAGTCAAGGGTGGTCAGCCAGAACGAGAACGAGAGGAACTTCCACATTTACTATCAGGTGAGAGGCTGATGAGCACAAACCGCACATTAATAGCAACTCCTTTAAAAAAAAAGACAGAGTTCCTCTTAAGCTGCAAGATCTTCATTCAATATGAAGCCAGTGTGTGTGTGTGACTCCTGCTGGGCCTGCGTTGTTGTTTTCCAGTTGATAGAGGGAGCTAGTGCTCAGCAGAGAGAGGCCCTGGGCATCATGACTCCTGATTATTACTACTACCTCAACCAGTCTGGGACATACAAGGTGGATGGGACCAATGACAGCAAAGACTTCCAGGAAACTATGGTACGCAAACTTATAGGTGGGATCCAGTGGTGTTCAGCAAACCTGTGCTTGGTCCCAGGTTTGCTGTGTGGAAAGTCTGATCAATGCTTTGTAGCTAAACCCATTATAGTGGCTCTAGCTGATCTACATTGATTGCTGGCAGGAAATAAAATGTGGATGTAAAGTAGTTCTGCTTGACATCTCCTCACGTTGTGGTGAAGCTGCTGCCGTCACACTTTCTTCTTGGATTTGTTCTTCAGGAGGCCATGCAGGTGATTGGGATCCCAGGTGACATCCAGACGCAGGTGCTGCAGATCGTTGCGGGTATCCTCCACCTGGGAAACATTAGCTTCATAGAAGCAGGCAACTATGGGCAGGTGGAAAGCACAGACTGTGAGTGCGACACACACGTGCCGACGCATCTTCTGTTCACATGCAGTCATACTCCCGCTGGATATCACCATAACAAAGGTCGTCCCCGGCACACGCCCTACAAATGAATAGAATCTCTACACACAGACGACTTCCCTGTTTACTGCCTCAGTAGATAATTGGTGGTTACATCCAAAGCAGCCATGATACCCTCCGTTGGCTTCTGTCTAGGGAGGGTATCATTAATTCATCATAGGAAGTCTTTGCTTATGGCATAATAAAACACATCTGAATTACGAGTCCGCTTTTGGCACGATTGAACTACAACTTGACTTTGCTTCGCTCCAGTGCTCGCATTCCCCGCCTATCTGCTGGGCATCGACCCCAACCGTCTGCAGGACAAGCTGACCAGCCGGAAGATGGATTCAAAGTGGGGAGGGAAGTCTGAGTCCATTAACGTGACCCTGAACCAGGAGCAGGCCAACTACACACGAGATGCCCTGGCCAAAGCGCTGTATGCACGCCTCTTTGACTACCTGGTGGAGGTAATCACGCTTGATGATGCAGCTGAGCAAAAACAGACTAAAGAAAATGAAACATTTGCTTTTAATTCAGCTGACATGTATTCATGCACCTCATCTGCTCTTTGCATTTGTCTCGTGTCCTTACTTCTCCAGTCTATAAATAAAGCCATCCAGAAACCATATGAGGAATTCAGCATCGGAGTGCTTGACATTTACGGCTTTGAGATATTCCAGGTTAGGCTTCTCATAACTTCCAGATACTTAACCTTTGCACGCATCCACTAAAAGACTAAATGTGTGTTTAATAGCAGGATTTGTTTCATCTCTTACTGACTGTGTTGTATTCGCTTCCTCAGAGAAACGGTTTTGAGCAGTTTTGCATCAACTTTGTCAACGAGAAACTGCAACAGATCTTCATCGAACTCACCCTGAAGGCTGAGCAGGTAACTATAAATAAAACTATATAAATAGAATTGAATTGTAACTGCACTGTGCAGCGCATGCATTTGACTCCACTGTGTTTCAGTTGGTGAGGATCACTGTATGTCCTCAAACCAAATGTTTTGCTCTCATTGTCTCTCAGGAAGAATATGTTCAGGAGGGCATCAAGTGGACGCCCATCGAGTACTTCAACAACAAGATCGTGTGCGACCTTATTGAAAATAAACTGGTAAGCTCATAAACGCGATGACTGACGGAGGGTTTATGCAGATCGTGTAAAACTGGCTCTCATTAGAAAACAAGTGGGCCCCTAAAGCAGCGAGAGTTTGGTGCTCTGCTTCCTGAAAACAGTGAAACGGAAGAACAGAGCGCTCGGGGTCACAACAGGAAGAATCAAGTCACGTGACCAAGATATAGCAGTAACATCGGGGGTAACATTTGCATTTTGTTTTTGGAAAAGTTTTATTGCACATTTATTTTCACAGTAAATCAGATAATATATGATATTCCCAAAAGCCAAAAAGAGAAGAAAAAAAGACATATGAGGCATTGGTGGAGGAGCTGCAGTTTTATCTCCTTGTATGAATTTGTGTGTTTGAAGTGTTTCACTGGATGACTAAAAAATGGGGATTTACATGCGGTCTACAGACATCAGGCTTTCAATCAAACTACTGTATAAAAGTAACTTTATATAAGTTTTACTCTGGTCTTTAAAGCTCATATTAAAGCTCTACACATGTTTACTGGGAACCTCTAATTCAATTTGAATTCAAAAACATTACAATCAAAAGTTACCAGGTGGTCATGTCAAAAAAATTTGTATTATGTAACTGCACGTGTGCTAATTTGTATCAATTTCTGGTGGTGGTGAGAGGGCCCGGTGGTGCCAGTGTCCGGCAGCCTCGCCTCTGTCAGTGCCCCAGGGTGGCTGTGGCTACAATGTAGCTGCCATCACCAGTGTGTGAATGTGTGGATGACTGGATGTAGTGTAAAGCGCTTTGGGGTCCTTAGGGACTGAGTAAAGCGCTATACAAGTACAGGCCATTTACCATTTCTAACAGATATTTCTTATTCGTTTATCTAAAAGTTATCAAAACTCGTAAGAACAAAATCGCAGCTAAAAAGCCGTCGTCTCTTTGCAGAACCCTCCGGGTATAATGAGCGTGCTGGATGATGTGTGCGCCACCATGCATGCCAAAGGAGAGGGTGCAGATGGCACTCTGCTGCAGAAACTGCAGGCTGCTGTGGGGACGCACGAACATTTCAACAGCTGGAACTCGGGCTTTGTTATACATCACTACGCCGGGAAGGTAAGATTTGATTTTGTTTGCTCGATGTGGCGCTTATAAACCTCAAAGATTTGTTTTTGGGGGTTTTTCAGTGAAAATATCTGGTGTCATCGCAGGTGTCATATGATATCAACGGCTTCTGTGAGAGAAATCGGGACGTGCTTTTCCCCGACCTCATCGAGCTCATGCAGAGCAGTGAATTGTGAGTTTCCTGTACTGGTCTGATTGTTGCACTGAAGGCGTAATTTAAAAAAAACAATGCATTAAAAAAAACGTGTCTCTTTAGTAACTTCATCCGTAGCTTGTTCCCCGAAAACCTCAACACAGATAAAAAAGGAAGGCCGACCACGGCAAGTTCAAAGATCAAGGTGAGAGCTTTTCAATCTGTCGACGGTTGATTTTGTGCAGCAGCGCATTCGTCTCACGCTGTTGTTTCCCTCGCAGAAACAAGCGAACGACCTGGTGAACACGCTGATGAAGTGCACGCCGCATTACATCCGCTGCATCAAACCCAATGAGACAAAGCGGCCGAAAGACTGGGAGGAGAGCAGGTGAGAATGCTCGCCGTCACGCTTTGAGGAACTCTGAAAGATTTCACAGGGAACGTTTGCTGATCAGCGGCGCTATCTGTTTTTAGGGCCAGGCATCAAGTAGAATACCTCGGACTGCGGGAAAACATCCGCGTACGAAGGGCTGGATTCGCATATCGGAGACTCTTCAGTAAATTCCTGATGAGGTAAGTTTAATCGTGCGTGTTCATGGAATCGCTGCCTGAAAAAAGACACACAGCTCTCACTGTGATTTGTTTGTTTGGTGCTTTTTGAATCCAGGTACGCCATTCTGACAGCCGAAACATGGCCGTGCTGGAGAGGGCCAGAGCAGCAGGGGGTGCTTCACCTCCTTCGCTCCGTCAACATGGATAACGATCAATACCAGATGGGACGCACCAAAGTCTTTGTGAAGAACCCCGAATCGGTACGGAGCTTCATATTTTAGATTCCCTCAGGCTGCATATTTGTTCTAACCAGTGTTGTAACATAATCAACTTATCTTGGCGATCGTGGCTCAAGAGTTGGGAGTTCGTCTTGTAATCGGAAGGTTGCCGGTTTGAGCCCCGGCTTGGACAGTCTCGGTCGTTGTGTCCTTGGGCAAGACACTTCACCTCCCGCCTACTGGTGGTGGTCAGAGGGCCCGGTGGCGCCAGTGTCCGGCAGCCTCGCCTCTGTCAGTGCCCCAGGGTGGCTGTGGCTGCAATGTAGCTGCCATCACCAGTGTGTGAATGTGAGGATGACTGAATGTGTAAAGTGCTATACAAATACAGGCCATTTACCATTTACAAATAAAGAAAAGCTCACATTGCCTGATATAAGCTCTCGTACCTCTCAGTGAGGTAAAGAGCAGAGAAGATTATGCTGCATGTGTTTTTTGACTCATCTCAGCAGGACGATATTAATGTTGCTGCGCTCAAATGTTTGCGTGAAAAGGGACTGAAATAGCTTCAAAGATTAAAAAAGTTCAGACCACAGCTACTTTCTAACCTCCACATAGCTGCAACATGTTGGGGGAAGTTTTTGCAAGTTTTTCAGTGAAACAGGCTTGACAGCAGCTAATAATACTGCCTCAGCTGGTTCATTAACCACTTTAATTCCATTTAATGTATAAAAAAATATTAGTCCTTTATTTTTTATTAGTCCTTTATTTATCCAGGTAAAAACTCTCATTGAGATTAAAAATCTCATTTCCAAGAGAGACCTGGCATATATTGAAATATATATATTGAAAGGCAAAGACTCTACAAAAATACAGAGGAAACCCCGGCAATCAGACGAGCTCCTGTGAACAACGATTTGGTGATAGTGGGAAGGAAAAACTTCCTTTTAACAGGAAGAAACCTCTGACAGAATCCGGGGGAGGAAGACGGGACAAAAGACACACTGAGACAGAGAGCCAGATATTAATAATAACTAATGATTAAATGTAGAGCGGCACATAAACACGGAGAGAGTGATAAAGGGGGAGTGAAGAAGAAACACCAAGTGCATCATGGGAATCTCCAAGCAGCCTGGGTCTATTGCAGCATAGCTAAGGGAGGATTGAAGGTCATCCTGCTCTAACATGCACTAAACCTGCAGAAATACTCATGCACATATGCCTTTCAGCTGTTTCTGCTTGAGGAGATGAGAGAGAGGAAGTTTGACACTTTTGCCAGAATCATTCAAAAAGCCTGGAGAAAATTCATCGCGAGGAAGAAGTACGAACAGATGAGAGAAGAGGGTGAGTTACACAAACGACGAGATTCCCCGCACAGGTTGCACCAAAGAGCTTGAGTTGGTTTTAGAAATGTTTGTTGTTCCTTGTGACTCGCAGCCTCAGACATCCTGTACAACTCCAAAGAGCGGAGGAAAAACAGCATCAACAGGAACTTCGTTGGCGACTACCTCGGGCTGGAGCAGAGGCCTGAGCTGCGGCAGTTCCTCGCCAAGAGGGAGCGCGTCGACTTCGCTGATTCGGTTAACAAGTTTGATCGCAGGTTCAAGGTTTGAATTCTTGTGTTTTCGTCCAATCAAAGAAAGAGTTGCAGTACTGTGCAAAAGTCTTGAGCCAATCCGTCATTTCTTTATATTTTGCTAGAAAAGTGATTTATTGAAACATGTTGCAAACATACATGGAAATAGAGTATAAAAGAGAAAAAGTGAGTTTTTACGTTCTAACAAGCTTGAAGGTTTCGTGTGACCACCTTGATTCTTCAGCCTGAATTATCCTGGGCAGCTTTCTTAAAGTAGTCGTCAGGAATAGTTCTTTTCTTGGCTCCTTGAAGGACATTCGCAGCTCTTCTTTGGATGTTGGCTGTCATTTGTTCTGCTCTCCATCAACATGACCCCACACTGCTGCAGCAGTGTTGCAGTCGAGGCTCTGGGGAGGCCCGTCCACGTGTGTGTGCTCGGGATGTTATATCAGGCATTTTTCAAAACTTTTTTACGTGTTGTGTGTAGAAACAAGCTCGATTGACTCGCAGGTCAAAAGCATTCCTCTGAAAACCGTCAGGCACAAGCAGCCAATCGCCAAGGAAAACAACTAAAAGACCTTCAGAAAGTCTGGAAAACTATTGCCTAAGAAAACGTTGATAAAAATAAGGAAATGAAGGGTGGCTCAAGTTTGGCAACGTACTCTCTGTTCAGTTTCTATAACAATAAGACCTTAAGATTTATAAAAGACATTAAATTCACGCTTTCTTGCTTGTTGTCGACTTCAGAAAAAATGTACCCAAAGAAAAAAAAAGAAAACCCAACAATCATGTGACCCCCTATGAGCAAGCAAACTTGCTCATAGGGGGTCACATGATTGTTGGGTTTTTCTCCGTGTGTGTTATTGTAGGGTCGACCTTACAACATAAAGCACATTGAGGCGCCTGTTGCTGTGATTTGGCGCTGTATAAGTAACTGAATTGAGTTGTGCCTTGTCCCCAGAGTCACCCGCTTTCCTTTTCTCCCCCCAACCCAGTCTATCAAGAGAGATTTGATCCTGACACCGAAAGGCATCTATCTGATTGGCCGAGAGAAGGTGAAGAAGGGACCCGAGAAAGGACAGATAAAGGAAGTACTAAAGCGGAAGATGGAGTTTGGAGGCATCAGCAGTGTCTCTCTCAGGTGTGTATCTAATTAACACAGATTCATTACTAAAATCTCTCATTTTTATGTAGCCTGTGTATGTTGTTACTGCTGCTGTTGCTGAAGTGAAAAATGTAACTGCATCCTCTGCTCTCTTCTTGCTGCTATTTTAACGCTTCCTTGAATGTCTTTCAGTGTTTCAGTTACCCGCACTGCTTCCTCTTTCTGTTTTTAAACTTCAGCAAGAGTGAGTTCATGGTATTTTTTTTTCCTTCTTAGTACGAGACAGGATGATTTCTTCATCCTCCACGAAGCCCAGTATGACAGTTTGCTGGAATCCAACTTTAAGACAGAGTTCCTCAGTTTGCTTTCCAAACGCTACGAGGAAGTGACAAAAAGAAAACTGACAATCTCCTTCGGTGACAGGTCGGTAGAGGAACACACAGCCTTTGTTAGCATGAGAAAAACACGCAGGGGTGACTAAAGCAGGTTCTTCTTGCTTCAGGCTGGAGTTCAGAGTGAAGAAGGAGGGCTGGGGTGGAGGAGGCACCAGAATAGTAGTGTTCCAGAAAGGCCCTGGAGACGTGGCCCAGCTCAAACCTGGAGGGAAGACCCTGTCTGTCACAATAGGAGATGGTCTACCCAAATCCTCCAGTAGGTTAAAATAAGTCATGATGCCGTATAGACTTGAAAAAAGTAGGAACAAATTTAAATAGTAAATAAAATGCTGCCTGTATAAGCATCCTAACTGTCCCTTCTTTTGATTAGAGCCAACCAGGAAGTCGTTTCCTCCGTCTTCCGGTGGAGGAAGAGGAGGAAGAAACCACGTAGCGCCCAAATGTAAGCCACTACTCACCTGTGATCCTCACCTGTGGAAAAACCCTTCCCAGTGGCTCAAAGTAACTAAATAGGAAGTGTGGATGTACTTATTGAAACATAAAGTACTGCAGTATTTACACTCTGTTGCATTTTGATTAACTTTTCAGCTGTTTCAATCATAATCCTTTTTACTTTGTGTATTGAACAGCCGATTGCTTACTTTGTACATCTAGGTCGTAAATAAAAGCTCGTTCAGTACGACATATGGCTGCAGTATGTGAAGCTGTAAAACAATAAAGCAGCAAAGGCACCAGTGATAACAGTCGTGTCATGTAACACTGAAATGGGCCGTTCTGAGTCTTTACCGTCGTACTGCTGCTCTGTTATTGAAGCACACGCTTCGTTCTCTCTCCTCAGCGCATCAGAACGGTGGAGCCAAATTCCCCAGAGGTCCTCATAACCCACAAGCCGATATCACGTATTCCTCCCCGCAAAAGCAGGGCCGACCACTCCAGGGAGGCCCGCCCAAACTGGGATCCCAGAGAGGCCCCCGACCTCCAGCGCCAAACCAGTATAATCAAGGAAACTTGGACTTCCTTAATGTGCCTGATCAGGGCATGTCAGGGTAAGACATGTTTAAAAAAGACATTAAAAAAGAAAGGAAGGTGTGGTTTGTAAGGGATTACCAAGGTGAGGCTGAAACCTGCGAGTAACTGAAAGTTAGAGCGAGGCAGAGAAACCTGTTTGTTTTTCACTGAATTACTGAATCATCTCTTCCATACTAGATGCTGTTTCGCTGGTTTGGGGGGGGAGGGGGTGTTCTGGGAACAAAGCAGTTCCTACCAGCTGCACTCAGAGGCGGGTCAGAAAGTCTGGTTAAATAAATGTTGGGGTTGAGAGAGATTTAAACACATTAATTCCTTAATTCTGGGGAGAAAAATCACGACAGCCTCTCTTTAATCCATCCAGGGTGTGGCGCACGCTGTTGGCTAAAGTCAAAGACTCTGTCAACGACAACAACACCCTGCTTTTATGTTTGTTTGTTTTTCAGCTGACGGTCTGTTATTCTGACCGCTGCTTTTTTGGGATACGGATGAGACCGGACTGGGATGAGTCCTGAGGATGTTTTAGCCGAGACTAGTGCTGGTTTGCAAAGTTGACTGACTGTGGTCTTAAACTGGATGCTGCATTCTGCTAAAAATGAATTATTAAAACAATCAGTAGTTAGAAGGAAACTGAACAGCTGATTCCTCAGAGGCAGCTATAATTAAGCCCAACTTTAAGCCTTTTAAGGGGTAAATTTTACAGAAATTACCTCTCATACGGAGAACAAAGGGGATAAATATCTACAGAGAGCAAAACATATTTTTTCCTGTTGTAAATTTAGATATTTTAACATGAGACTTTATTGGGATTGACTCGCTTTTAGAGCCAGCCCCCAGTGGCCAGCTGAGGAACTGCAGCTTTTGGCACTTTTGCCATTTTCAACCCACGCGTGACAGTTAAAAGTTAATTTGATTCATGTTAGTAAATAAATAAGATGTGAATAAATTATGGTCATGAGCACCTCCTTTTTCCCCCTTTGTCACAGGAAGCAGAGGAAAATGAGCATCCACCAGCGACCTCCTCCTGCTCCTAAACCGCAGCCTCGACCTCAGGGTCCTCGCTGCCGGGCGTTATATCAGTACGTCGGCCAAGACACGGATGAGATCAGCTTCGAGGCCAATGATGTATTAGATCTTGTCAAAGAAGGTGCGTGCACGAAAGCAACGACATGTAGGGAGATGCATATTGATGAGATAGACTGGAAGTGGTTCATGACGTGTTTCTTTACCGTTTCTCTCCGCAGACCCCTCAGGCTGGTGGACGGGCAGAATTGGAGGGAAGGAAGGTCTCTTCCCGGGTAACTATGTGGAAAAGATTTGATGAGAACCTTGCGAACGTGTCTGTGTTTGCTCATAAACAGATGTAATTCAGCACATTCAGAAACTGCCTGCGAGTTGTTCACGGATGCATCGGGGCTTTCAAAGGGTCGAGCTCTCTGATGTTTGAGCCCCAGCTAATTTACCCGGCAGCGTGCCGTAGAAGCAGAACACATGAAGGATTACTCTTGGGTTTATTATCGCTAAAGCACAACTGCAAATAGCTGCTCAGGTTCCATCTTTGTCTTGGTGTCAAACAATCCCGTTGAGAAAGAAACCAGCGAGGTCTTCGACGTCACCTCTGACTGGTTCCTCCACGACTCAAAGTTACGCCGAGTGAAGGCGTGACAGAAGAGCAGCATGAAAATACTGCATCGCTTCCTGATGTTTACACTGTTTTATCTGCCTGAAGCTTTCTTCACGATCAATGACGACCACTTCTTTTGATTAAGTCAACAAGCGTCTAATCGAGTGATAACAGACTTTTGAAAATACTGATGATGATGATGCTTTTGCTCTGAAACTTCAGATCAAATCAAAGCCATTAAGAGGAGCAACATTTTAATGTCAGTTATCTTTTTTATACTCTGAATTTTTTTACTGATATTTCTCGTGGTATTTTCTTGTATTTTCGTTTTAATAAAAAAAGGAAAAAACTTTTATTTCCACGTTTTTACCTCGGGGACTTTTGCACGTGTTTGTTTTGTGTTGCCAGTAAGTTAGAAAAACATTTGTGAAGAGCAGAACACAAAGAAAGAGATGGATGAACTTGAATGTGATTATTTTGGCCAGCTTTGTATTTTTATTTCAACTTGTGGTGGATTTTTGTAAAATATGTGATTACTTTCAGTCATTTTGTTCAGGATTTTTTATGTGAATGAGAAGATTAAAATAAAGACTCCCTCAGAAAGATTTTTCTTTCAGTTGTTATAAAGTTTGACATGTTTGCTCACAAAAATAATATTATGCCTGTTCTGAAACGTAGCTCTAAAGAAAAAGCTCCCAAAAGAGATTTCCTGTTCCTACAAGTAGTATTATGATATCTGCTCACTGAGGTACACGTTGCTGGTATTAGTTGGACCTTTTTTTGCCAGCTTTAATTCTTAAAAACATGGAGGCACTGATAGATGCACAGATTGTGCAAAGATCTAACCAAAATAATAATCAGCCAGTCGGCTGCTGCAAACAGGCCACAGCACAGATCTTTAACCTGCGTCTCAGCAGCTTCGTTTAAAGCTGCGCAGCCTGCAGTAATTGGATTGGCCAAAGCCTCCTGATTGGTGCTGCGCCTATTTTTCTCTAAATTGTGAGAGAGATTACCAGCTCATCTGTCTCAGATTTCGTCGTAGCGGTTTGTTTTTTTTAACTTTACAGATCATAAACACTTCTACATGTGATAAAAAACGAGATCACACTGGAGCCCATTGATTTCATCGCGGATTTGTTTGAGACTCAAACTGCAGCAGCACAGTGTCACAGTACTGCCCAAAAGAGTAAAAATGCATGCACTGAAAAACCGTAACATAAGAAGACAACGTGTAGCCTGAAATGGGAGACCGACGAGTACTTTCGGTAATATTAGGTGACTCTCCGGTAACTATTTGTAATTAAATACACGAGTACTTTTTTCCAAACAATTTCTATCGCAGGAAACGTTATTAAGCCAGTGTGCGCAGTTAATGCTTTCTTTGTTTTGAGTTAAACCATATGAATGCAACTATTTGGAGTTTCACCTTCAAGACTCGGCGTGTTCCCACCACACCTGCTCCTCCGCTGCAGGATTATGCTTTTATTTTGAAATGCGGCAGATTTGGTTGAACCTCCTTTAGGAAAAACCTGAGATTCCTCAGACAGGTGCAGCAGCTACCTGGAACACCTGTTACGGTTTTGCGTGTTTCTTTTCAGGTTTCCTCTGAACCCTCCAGTCGCCTGTCGTGTGTTTACAGCCCGTTAAAGGTTTTTTTGCCCCGTTTCTACGTTACCCGTTACTGCTGAGTAACCGGTTCCTGCTCTTTCCCCGGGGCCTGGTAAACTGTCAATGAAGAAAGAAAAACAAACGAGCTCATTCCAGACATTTTCTCTGTGATGACATATTGTCCCAGAGATTTGAAACCTTTTCGCGTGACCGTCAGTGACGTTACTGGGCTCGTGCTTCGGGATCGCGAGCGTTTCAAAACCCCGCCTCGTTAAATCCACCTGTTGCAGCACCTGGAGCAGAGCAGCAGTGCCGGGCTGCAGGACGACAGCATGGCAGGTAAGAGCCGGTTTCCCATTGAACACCCTGTGATGAGAAAAAAAATAAACTTTTTAATTATTGGGACACTTTTTTTTTGTCCAAATATTCATATTTCGGACAAAAAGGTTTTTCCCTGTCAGGAAAACTCCGATGTTTATTCCTCAGGATGGTAATAAATAGTGATTTACTGTTACTTAATATATTGTGCTCAACTACTTTCTCGAAGTACTTGTACTTTATGCTTTTACTTCATCACCTTTACTTAATGACCTTTGAACTCAACTGCCTATTTTCCTAGTCTAGGTTATTCATACGAGTTCTAATCAACAGATAAACTGGGAGTTGTTTCTATAGATAATATTTTTCTTTCAGTGTTCAGTCGCCTGAATTACACTGTAGTACATAACAGAGTGTTATGCAGTAATATGTTAGTATTCTGACATCGATTGTTCTGGAAAACAAGTACATATATGATGAGACTTGTAATATTTCAATAGTATTACAACTTGTACTTAAAGGCGGAGTACTTCTTTTCCCATCGGTAACCACTTTATTAGGTACACCTATAAACTCTGTATTTCAGTGCAAACTCTGAAATAAGTTTATTGACACTGTTAAAAATCTGTAATTCAGATATCAACATGAAGGGTGGCGTTCTGATGACGACTTCCTGTTTAGGCTGCATAATAAACTGAGTACTTTTGAAAGCTCCAGGTAATAATTTGCTGTAGCAAATATCCAGATTCAGTAGAGACTGAAATGAGCGGCCTTGGCCTCTGTGGATATAAAAGTCATTGGGAAAATTTTAGTCCCAGTTTCGAGGCCATACTGAGGTTTAAAAGCAATTCCAGCTCAAGTCCAGTGTGTATATTGTGAATGTGAACCCCCCTCCCTATTTACACTGTAAGTGTAAATAAAAGCCATATAATAATGATGCAATAAATCAAGTCCAACAAATACTGTGAACCAGGCACCATTCACACACTGCGCCACATCTGACAGCCTTCTAGGAAAGATGGCAGGTTGTGTTTTAATAGCACAGATGTCGTGCAGCGCAGGTTAAAACAGCCGTGGAAGTGTGAAGTGTCCTCATCCTACGCTAAAGTGAACCAGCAATTAAAAGGGATACAACTATGGAAATGAACTTACTGTAGTACCAAAGAGGAATTTGATATTCAAAATGACAAAAGTCCGAGTTTTAATGACCTCTGATTTAACTGGATCGTGTTGGTGTGGTGCACTAATGCTTACAAAACATTAACCATGGAGCAAAAAGTCTGTTTGTGTATACGGCGCCATTTTTATCATGTCATAAAAATATAATAAAAGTGGAGCAACGTACGCTGTCGTCTGAATCGGTCACATTTTCTGGGCTGTTTGTAGGACGTTGCTGAACATGCTGTCCGGTTGCATCGTGGGAGATGTAGGCGCCAGCAGGGACTGACATTTAAGTGAAATTGTAAAAGGGTGCGATTGGCATTTGACTGCTGGGTGGAGGGGATAATGATTTCCATAAACCACATATACAAACACCTTAATTTGACTACTGAAAAATGCAGGTGTGCTTGTTACACCAGAGTCAGCGGCCACTGTTGTCCCTGCGTCTCTCAGGTGTTCACTCCGGCGAGGGGATGCCGGGAGTTTTCTCCTATGAGAGTTCAGAAATCGACTGGTGCGAAGACAACTACAGACACTCTGAGCATGTGGTCGAGTCCTTCAACACGGTAAACTGAAAGCTTTTTATTCAGGAGACACTTGCAGTGGCGCTACCAGCCCAACAACTGCAACTCAAAGCCACACTTTGGACTGGTGATCGATTTAATGTTTTCCCTGCAGATGAGCAGCTTCATTTTCTTCATTATCTCTCCCATCATGCTCTACCTTCTGCACCCGTATGCCAAAGAGAGGAGCTTGGCGATCCACCTGGTTTGGGTCATGATGATTTTTGTAGGTCAGTCCTTCCTTTCTTTCTTTCTTTATTTAAACCAACTTCAGCCGTATGTCTGCAAAATAAATCCACGAAATGTTTTGTGTTTGTGAAACAGGCTGACTCAGTATAGATGAAATAGATATCACAAGAAATGTGTTATCAAGTAGGAAGATCTGTAGCAGATGTTTGAAGCTTCTCTGAACTGACTAGGTTTTCTTAAAGCTTATGACACTAAAAGAAATACTTATTAGTTGCAACAGTAGCCGAACCAGTTTAACCAGTATGCAAGTTTAAATGTAATAACTAAAGCACGAGAAGAGAAGTCAGCTGCAAACTGGAGCTCTGCATGTCTCCCCTGCACTGCTCTTAACCATCTGTGAACGTGCAGTAACACATCTCACTTTACCCGTTTTATACTTGTCTTCGCCTATAAAATCCTAAAAGCATGAATAATTCGACATCATTCTCTCGTTCTCTCTTCTTTGCAGGGCTGTTCTCGGCGTACTTTCACATGACTCTTAGTTTCGTCGGTCAGATGTTGGACGAGCTCTCGATCTTGTGGGTGTTGGCGGTCGGTTATGCCGTCTGGTTCCCTCGCAGACTCTTCCCTTCTTTTATAAAAGACAGGTATGTCGACCTTGTAACCATTAACCCAGCGACAGATGACTGATCTGTGTTTCGACAACTTAGTCCAAGGTCTTTGTGTCCGGCGTTTATTCGTGCCTCTGCGTGTTTCTAAGGAGATCAGTGGTCTTTCAGGATGATGCAAAACAATAACAGAGCGTTTCCAACACATGCCACTGTGAAACCTTATCCCGGCCGGACGAGGAGCCAGTTTAACAGCTCAAAGGTTCGTCATTGTCCCAAATGTGGTGGTTCAGTCTTCACCTTGATGGACACGGGGCTGTAAAAACAGAGCTCCACCCAACCTGTGTAAATATTTAAACTGCAAGGTGCGACAGGCGAATGAACATTTGATGTGTGAAACAATCCCCCTGGCATCAATAACCTCACAGTGATTTTCCAGTGTTTGATCCAGTGGGTTGCTCCTCCCGAACAGCCGAGGCCGCTGTGATTGCAGGGAAGTCTAATCGTGACGTTTTTATCATTTTGCTTCTGTGTTTTTGAATCAAACAGTATGACTGTGTAATTATCCACATAACCCCATTTTCAAAGGCTCAAGAGTCACTGGACCAACTAATGTCATTTATAATATAAGGATTGTTTTTAATATTTGGATGGAAATGAATGGGCAGCACGGTGGCACGGTGGTTAGCACTGTTGCCGCACAGCAAGAAGGTCCTGAGTTCAATTCCACCATCAGGCCGGGGTCTTTCTGTGTGGAGTTTGCATGTTCTCCCCGTGTTTGCGTGGGTTCTCTCCGGGTACTCCGGCTTCCTCCCACCGTCCAAAGACATGCAGCTTGTGGGGATAGGTTAATTGATTAATCCAAATTGTCACTAGGTGTGAATGTGCGAGTGAATGTGAGTGCGAATGGTTGTCTGTCCCTGTGTGTTAGCCCTGCGACAGACTGGCGACCTGTCCAGGGTGTACCCCGCCTCTCGCCCTATGACAGCTGGGATAGGCTCCAGCGCCCCCCGCGACCCTGAAAAGGACAAGCGGAAGCGAATGGATGGATGGATGGATGGAAATGAAGTCTAGAACTCATAGATGTCACCAAATATTGTGCTTTCTCCCTTGAGATGCTCTTCCAGGCTTTCACTGCAGCCACCTTCAGTCGCTGCTCTGTTGTGTTGACATGGTGACTG
The DNA here is from genome assembly GCF_057381845.1 of Rhamphochromis longiceps. Classification (NCBI taxonomy): domain Eukaryota; kingdom Metazoa; phylum Chordata; class Actinopteri; order Cichliformes; family Cichlidae; genus Rhamphochromis; species Rhamphochromis longiceps. The sequence continues at coordinate 41,358,483 of NC_140573.1, read as the reverse complement.
GCTTGGCTGTTGAAGAATAGTCATGATCCATTTGCACTACAAACACTGTGTGAGCAGAGAGTACAGCCCTGCACGCTTCACAGTTCGTTCTGCTACTTCTATCGGCAATCACGTGATCAATAAACGCCAGTGACAGCTGTGCAAGCGCTTAGATGTTTTCCTGTAATGTAGCCTTTTTGTTCTTGAATGTAGCCGTGCTGGACGCCTTGTTGCAAACTTACTGTATTTCCATTCATGAAGGCATGTCTTGATATTAGACCTTTACCTTCAGTGGTCTTTCAGGCCTTTTCAGGCATTGCTGAACTGGCCGGATTGTTGATTTGGCCACTCGTAAAGTTTCTTCACTTGCATCAACATATCTTTGACCGTCACATTAAGAAAGAATTCCTGTTAAAAGCTCCCAAATGATAATTCAACACTGAGACTCGACTCCAGTTCTTATATCTGCTGAATTTGTCACGACGTAGCCGAGAAACCAGCCTCACCTGGTTCACCTGCTTGTCAGCTACTTGTCCAGTTACTCACGAGCCTCTGACGACAGCGGCCGCGTATAAAAATGGCAGGACTTTGGTTCAAACTGTCCAACTAAACCTGAAAGTCCACGTTTGAATGTTTTATTTAAAATCTGCATTTAAAAGCTGCATCCTTGTCCACAAACGTGCAGCCCTGACTGTAAGTCACAGAGCTCAGGTGAATGAGTGCACATCGCTGCTCCTGATCCTAAAGAAACAGTTTTTATTCAGGACTTTTTCTGCAAATTCTGTCTTTTATGAATGTATACAAAGACAAATTCTGTTAAAAGGCAGAGTTGGGAATTAGCTGTCGAGTGTAGCAGGAATCCACATACAACACAAAATTACTTTTGGACCTGCGTTTATCAGGTAATCACAACTTTAGATAAAAAGGCCTCCCAGTTATTGCACACGAAGAATGCTCAATGACGAGTTTATTTATTAGAAGTGTGAGTATAGGGAGGACAACCTGTTTTTCAGGTTTTCTTTCATGGTTTGCTAGACTGCTGTAACAATCATGTTTATTCACTTTGCACCCATCCAAACCAGCCTCACAGAATGCTTTACACAAAGCATGTGGTGAAATCAAACCCGTGAGTCCGTACGGGCTGGAGTACGATGCCAAAATAAAACTAAACGTCTGTTTCAAGTCTGCTTCAGGTGCGTGTTTATTTCCGTCTCTGTGCGCTCCAACGCAGATCCACGTTTTCAAAGCTCGTCCTGGTGATCACGGTCATCAGCTCGGTGTCGTCATTCGTCAAGCCTACGGCCAACGCCTACGCGTTAAACTGCTTCGGCCTCCATCTGCTTTACACTCTGATTACGGAGATGAAATGGTAAGAAAAAGACACGTGAAAACCTGATTGTGCACTTTGCCGTTTGATTTCCTGCGATCATCCATTTTCCGTCATTCTCAGCTGCACTGACCAGAAGGCTCTGCGACTCGCCAAGCTGTCGATCGCTCTGTGGGTGCTCGCCATCTCCTGCTGGCTCGGTGACCGCTTTGGCTGCAGCTTCTGGCAGAGGATCAACTTCTGCTACCTGCATGGTTTTTGGTAAGTCCTGGCTTCCCGTTCATTTCTTTTATTTCTTTATCTTCACTTGTCTGCATGTTTGTTTCATATCAACAAGATGAATTACTGTCTTGATGCATGCTCAATCATCCAGGTCAGTAAATCCCAAAAAGTTGATTCTGTTGTCAGTGGGAGAAACGTTTCGTCATACAGGGGACGTCTTCAGTCTCAGCTGACTGCAGGTTTCCAACCTTTTAAACAGGACATTTGCACAATGACTGAAACCAGCCCACTGAAGGAACGATGGGCTGTGAGCTCAGTTCCTCGATCATCAATCAAGAGATGCACCCTTAGGCCCCTCCTCCATTCAGAGATGGTCTTTCCCTTTTCACATTAATGGCCTCCTTGACTCCACGCTCAAACCAGCGTTCCTCCCTGTCCAGGATGTTACATCCTCCTCCTTGAAAGAGTGATCAAGGAACTGACCTCACAGCCCATCGTTCCTTCAGTGCTGCTGGTTTCAGTCATTGTGCAAATGTCCTGTTTATAAGGTTGAAACCTGCAGTCAGCTGAGACTGAAGACGTCCCCTGTATGACGAAACGTTTCTCCCACTGAAAACGTCCTGATGAACAGAATCAACATTCAGATGAATTCCTGAATGAAAATGAAAAGATGAGTTTACTGTAACATTAGATCAGCGTTTGCAAACTTTGGTACCGTGAACCCCGACCTCCAGTCTTGGGATCGTTTATCCACCGTGAACGCATCATAAACAGGCCCCATTTTTAGGACAAAAATGGTTCGTGTCTTTGTGTTGACCTTCGATTTATCCGTCCTTCAGGCACATTCTGATTGTGATAGCTGTAGCCTACGGCAGCACGCTGATAGCCTACCTGGATGCCAACTACGAGATACCGTACTCGCTGCCTGGACTGCAGTACTGGCCCTGTGATAGATGGGCTGTTGGATTACCTCACATCGTCCTGAAAGGCAACTCCAAGACTGAGAAACGGTGCTGACGACGTGAAAATCTAATTTAACTCTGAAAGAACATTTCTGTTAGTTTACTCAACTTCTGCAATCGTGAAAAAGATCAATACCTGCTTTTCGCCTTCTTACCAAAAGCACATCACCACCAACGTTGTCAACCCCCCAAACCTGACTGACACATATTTTAACACTCGGGTTAACGCTGGACGACAAATAAACCCCGTCCGATCCTGAAAGTGTATTATTTTAAACCATGGCAGGATAACTGAATGTGTACAGCGTGCAAACGAAATCATCGAGGTTAGAAATCCCTCAAATCCAGAGTCAGACGGGGTAAGAGGAGGGGGGTTTCCAAAGCTTCCTGCACTGCAAGACAGTATAACAAGAAAAGATGGCACGTGTGTTTTGCTTTTGCTACTTTAAGCTTTTTAAATTAGTTTAATTTATTTAAAACATGAAAATGAAACAAGACTTGTTGTAATATACAACACCTCTGGAGGGCGCTGTATAAAGCACAGTGTAAATGCGTCAGTGCAACGATTTAAAACCAATAAAGTGTAAAGCAGTGTCAATTTATATATTTAATCAAGGTTAAATATGTTACTTACACTTATGTAAAGTATGAGTTTATAGTTATTTTCATTGTTAGCTATGCAATCGCCTGAAATACAGTAATTAGTGTATCAATTACATGGTCACAGATTACTTTTTAGCCTTTAAATTCATATTTCTAACACAGAAAGGGCACTACTTTAACTGGAAACTTTGACCTTTATTTATCTTTTCAACGCATGATTGTTTTATTTAAACACTTGCTTGAACAGTAAAAGCTATAATTGTAAATTAGTGCTGGAAACAGAGCCCTGTGACTGCAGAGGGTCAGGGGCAGGGACAGCTCAGTAGGTAAAGTGGTCGCCCCATGATCGGAAGGTCGGCGGTTCGAATCCACTTAACGGCTACCCTGAGGTACCCCTGAGCAAGGTACCGTCCCTACACACTGCTCCCCGGGCGCCTGCTTAGTGGGCTGCCCACTGCTTCACTGAGTGAATGGGTCAAATGCAGAGAAAAACAAGTAATTTCCCCATGGGGATCAATAAAGTATCCATTATTATTATTATTATTATTATTATTATTATGGCTGAACTTTTGTGGATGTGCACTTGATAAAAGTGCGGTTTTACTGAAACATGTTTCACCTTTTAAGACAATGAGCTTTATAAATCCGTGTGCAGTGATCTTTAATGTTGGACTCATGTAAATGCTCTTACTTTGTTTATCAGGATACAGATGCACTGTGACTGTATGTTTTGTTATGATAAAATTATTGCTTTACCAAGAGGGCAAAAAAACAAATCTTGGCTTTAAGTGCTACAGAGAAACGTGTTTACATTAAAAAATACCTCAGTGTGTGACACCGGTGCGCCCCGTCCTCGTGGCTCGTAACCTGCGCTCAGTTTTGTCCCATTTTCAGTCACTAAAATGTTTCAGTTCATAAACTTAAGTTATCTCTCTGAGCCGTTTCACTGGGGAAATGCTGCTGAAATATGACTCTACAGTTCATAACACAAGCCAGGCTCAGAGCAGCCTGTTACACGCCTCTTTGCTCTTTTGTTTTTTCCTTAGGTTGAGAATAGCAACCATAGATCATTTATGTAAACAAATACAGGCATCGTTTTCATTTTAGTGTGCAACACTGACCTCGTGTGGATGAAGAGATGACAGCAGGTGACGGCTTGCAGCCAAGTATCAGAGAAGCATTAATTTCCTTCACGACAAAATAAATTCTCGTGTAGCTTTTTTTTTCCTGACTGAAAACTCTCCGTTCACTTACAGAAATGTTTGTGCACAAGTCGAGGGTCACCAGGATTTAAGAGATGAGGCTAATCACTAATCAGTATGGACTTTTCGACTTCACCATGATATGGGATTTTCTTTTTCTTTCTTTTTTTGTTTGTTTTGTAATATTTGAATCTTTTCTTTTTTTCTTTTGGTTCAGCTTTGTTAATGAAAATTTCTCAGATTGAAAAAACGGGAGCAATAATTTACCTTTACTGAAACGTCCCACGGCTAATGTCCAAACAAAATCCAAAGAAAGGTTAAGATCAGCTGGGTTAGATCATTTATTCAGAGAGATAGTTTATGTTTTCTGGAAATATATTTGTGCAGATTTGATATAAATTCATCTGTAATTTAAATAAAGATCTATGTTACCTGAGTGAAATCTGTGGCTCATTGTTTCTGGTTGTCTTTGAGTCTCCTGCGACATTTCTGGTTGGTATCTGAGAGTCTGTGTCTGACAGCCAGATGGGATTTTCTTCCTCAGATTTAATTGAGAGGCAGGCTGGATCAGTTTGAGTGGAGGGAGACGAAGAGGAGGCACCAGCTTGGTGAGAGAGTGGTGACCTTCTGTCTGGCCGAGGCCCCGGTAATCTCACTTCAAAGTCCGAGCACCGCAGAGACTTGACTGTGGTGAGCCTTCATTCCCATCTGTATGAAAGAAGAAGAAAAAACAGTTTTCTTTGTCAGATGAAACATGACATGGACATCTGAGGCAAAGTAATGTGACCTGTTGAGCCAGGGGTAACATGCATTTGTCGACTGAAATGCAAACTGTCAGGATTTTTGATTAGTATGTTAAAAGTGTTATAAATGCAGGGCTCCAATGTTCCCATGTTTATTATTACCACATCACATGATATTAGTACTTCTACACTAAGGGGTCACGTGCCAGAGTGGCTGATTAAACGAGAGAAAGAATGTATGCAGGAAGTGAGATACGAGCCAAAGATGAGACGGAAAAAAAGAAATCAGGAGAGCGAGTGTGACCTTCTGAACAGGAAGCCAGAAGTCTGTTTCCTCACTGGGTCCTTGGGAGCCATGAGTGTATTTTAAAAACACTACATTTATTTGATGGTTCTGACGATGTTGAAGAGATTGTGAGTTTGTGGGTCTCAGTGACATAAACGCTGAAGAAGTGTGTTATTGAGCTTTTCTGTTTCGTGTTTTTGCAAATAACCTCCAGGAGTCGTCATTTACAACAAAGATAATGTTCCTTACAAAAAGCGATCACTTTATACAAAAGAACTGAGAATCAAAAGTAGCTCATGCCTTCCTCCATCAGCCCAAACCGCTGCTTGTCTGTCTGTCTCTCTGTGTTACCTTGTGTTGGACTGGTGCACCACACCTCTTGCACTAGAAACTGGAAGAGGGTTCCCAGGCGATTTAAAAAAAAATAGAGGGATGTATTGAAGTATCATGGTTTTCCAATATAATTTTATAAGTTTCATATAGTGTTGAGTGTTTGTGATGTCAGATTGGAAGTGAATGGGAGTAGAAAGAAGAGCACAGAAGAACTGGGCGGAAGGCGGAAACAAAATCTGCAATATGTTGGATAATTTTCAGCATTTCACTTTGGGAATACACTCACTGGCCTCTTTCTGGGTACACCTCACTGGTACCAGGCAGGCTCCTGAATTCTTCATGGTACAGATTTAACACCATGCTGGAAACATTATTCATTTTGGTCCATGTTGACATGATGGCATCACATTGTTACGTCGACTATCAAAATCGTCGATGACTAATTTAATAGTCGACGCGTCGTTTGAAGCTTTGTAAGATCCCAAAAGACGCAGGAATAAGTAGCAGGATTTAAGAGTGTAATAACGGACTGAAACAGAAGATGGCAGCACTGCATGTACAAGGATGCCAGCTGCCGTTAAACCCCGAAGAAGAAGTAGCTGTGTCCCAGAATTCATAGCGCAGCCCAGCCAGTGTTGCCAACTTAGCGACTTTGTCGCTATATTTAGCGAGTTTTCAGACCCCTTAAAAAAAGACGTGAAAGCGCTACTCTCAACAAGCAGCGGGTGCTGTAACGCAGTCAGTTCTTCTTTTACTCTTTTACTCTTATGCTGTTTTGTGGATCACAAGGTTTAAAACTACTTATAAACACACACACAAAGGAACTCCACCAGAGTGCCTATTTCGGGTCATTTTTGCCGGTCCAAGCCCGGGTAAAGGAGCAGGGTTGGAATTGTGACATTAAAAAAAAAAACAATAATTGCTAAAAGAAATTTAATTTGTAGTTCTAAATAAACTCTAAATGCATTTAGGACGTTTTTTACTCACTTTATGTCTCTTCCACGATGTTATTTCTCTCTCCAACAACATAGGTTAGATTAGGATGACCAATTATGCAAATTAGGCGATGACGTCTTTAGCGACTTCTAGGACAGCCAATAGCGATTTTCCTTACTGAGGAGTTGGCAACACTGAGCCCAGCTCAGTTTCCAACAATGGCGGCAGCTAGTTAGTTTTAATATTACTCTTATTATTCTTTCTGAGTCACAAAATAAACGTTTAACATATTTTCAGGCGAGAATGTAGCTGTGTAAACCTCAAATATCTGCTCAGTTTATCAAGACACCGCATATTTTCAAAAGCGCTCCGACGTTTTCGGAGACGTCTGTTACCCACTAGCTCGATAGTTAGCCGGGGGCAAGGTCACTAGAGCGGTGAGAACACCGGACTCCCGGCAAATCGTTTTCAAACCCACCGCCGTCTTTCGCTACTCAGGTTAAACATGATATATGAGTCACTTAGATAACTTAAAAATGTTATTGTTTGGCTTTTTTCAGTATTTTATTTGTTCCTGAGTAAATCGGTTTGGCTGAGATTAAAGTTATAGTTTTTACACAGCTGAATAAACGTCAAGCAGACAGCTGATCATCAGAAGTGTGAGATGCTCAAGAATTTACTCCGGTGTCCTGTTATATTTTAGATAGCAAGCAGTTTATTAAACTTCACCGAAACAATCTGCAAATTTCATTACAATTTAAGGAAGTCAGACTTGAATTTTGAAATGAAATTATACCAAACTTTTTTTTTAGAGAATTTGGCTATATTCCATTCAACACAGTGCAAATGGCTTGTAACTGAAAAACTAAAATGTACAAAAATGGTCCCAGGGCCTCAGAAGGGTTAAACTATCATCTTGTCTTTATTTTTAGTTAGTACAGACCTTAAACACTTCAAGCTGTAAGCTAATGATAGTTATATAAGAGCAGATGCTGCCGGTGCAATAAGCTGTACTTTTACGTCCAATGGATGATGATCTGATTAGTCGACTAATCGCAAAAATAATCTGTGACTAGTCGACTATCAAAATAATCGTTTGTGGCAGCCCTACTCCACATCCATAATGCAACACTTCCACCCCACCACATCCCAAAGGTGCTTGACTGGATTAAGATCAGTTTTGTCCTGATTTGATTTGAGCTTTGCGACATCGTGAGATTATCCTGCTGGAAGTAGCCGTCAGAGGATGTGTACACTGTGGTCGTAAAGGGACGGACGTGCTCAGCAGCAGTACTCCTGCACCATTACACCACCAACAGCAACCTTACCTGATGATACAAGACAGGATGGATTCATTCTTTTGTGAATTTACACCAAATTCTGACCCTGCTGTCTGACTGTCACAGCAGACGTCAAGACTAATCAAACCAGGCGATGTTTTTTTTTATTCTCAGTTTCCTGTGCTTAGCTGACTTACTGTTTCCTTCCGCCCTGTTAGTTTGATGCCAAAGATCTGCCATTCGCCAAAGATTTTCTGTTTTTTGCCCGTTCTCTGTAAAGCTCAGAAATGGTTGTGCAGGAAAATTCCAGTACTTCAGTATATTATGAATATTCAGACTATTTCAGAATACTCAACACTACTATCCATGTCATGAAATGTACATGCACTGAATACATGTACCTAACAAAGTGTTTTTAGGTGTTATCATATTGTCAGCAGTGGATAATTAACCAGTCTGAAGCACAACCACACAGACAATAGGACAGAGAACATGCACGGATCAAAGGAAATGAAATATGAAAATAAAAACCCAAACAAAACCTTAATACAGCAGCACAGAAGTTGGTATCCTGAGAAACAACAATAATAATAATATGAAGTAATCACTGATTAAATTTGGGAAAAATATAATCCAGGGACGTGTGATGTTTATTAATCAGTCAAACCTGGAAAAAAATAACTTGGCTACAGTAGATAGAAATGAGGATAAGGAGTTTATTTTAAACTAACATATGGCACAGAAATATATTAGTCACCATTAGAATCCTGTACAAACGTATACAGATGTTGTAGAGGCTTTTATTATACCAGACTTTAATATAAAGAAGGCAAAAGGATCAATGATGGACTTTAAGTATACACAGGAAAATGGTTGCAATATTATTAACTGTCCAGTGGGTTGAAGACACGAGACCATTAAGATCAGTAATTTGTTCAGATTCCAGTTCATCGTTAGTAAGTTTACAATGCAACCATGCAGAAAGTCGACCAGAAATCTTAATAGAAACTCAACAAACACCATGCAGAGTAAACATAACGGGACTAATGATTAACTTTTGTATGGCCACCAGCATATTATAGTGTTAAGGGAAATGAAATGGCAGATAAGGCTGCAAAAAAGAGCCACTGGAAAAAGATTAGTGCAATTAATTATCAGCTGTAGTAAAACAGAAATAAAAAAATCAATTAGAACAGAAAATAAAGGAGAGATTGCAAAAATAATGGGAGAAAGAAAGGAAAGGACGGTGGTTTTATAAAATCCAAAGGAAAACTGGAGAAATGAGAAACAATCATTTCACGTCTCAGATTTGGGCACGCTGGGATAAACGGAACACTTTTCATTTTAGGGAAACATTGCACCGGAATATGCGAGCGCTGTGCTGAGACAGTAGCTCATGTTATATTACACTGACAGGAGTGTGAGGAAGAAAGAGAAGACAACTGATTCAAAACCTAAATACAATCAAACTCAAACTAGATTTAATTGGATTTGCTTAGAAATAACTGAAGTACTAAAAGCTATCGAGCAATATTTAACTAGCATGATAGGATCTAATCCTTAAGTGACAGTCTGGTCTGCTCTCCATACCAGTTGGTGGCGGTAATGCACGAAGTCGTTGTTTGTCAACCGCCAATAAACACCAAGAAGAAGAAGAAGAAGAAGGGGCTAACTTGAGCTCCGGTTGGTGGCGCTAATATACCATAACCACACTGATGACGACGACGAAGAAGAAAATAATGGAGCGCTCTCTCTTGATTTCAACATCGTTTTTGTTTTGTTTTTTATTTCTATTTCATCTATTCATAAATAACAGATATCAGTGGTTTTTATTATAATTTTGTCGTGTCATGTACACGAAGGGGAGCGAAAAACGGAGGCTGGGCAGATGCTCCACGAAGAAACACGAAGAAACAGGTAACAGGTAAACCTCAGTGGCTGCTGCTCAATGTTCGACAGGGAGCTGTGACACTGACTGTGTATATTTTAGTGTTTCTCGGTGGAAGAAGTTCCGGTTAGAAAGGGAAGGAAAGGTTTTTAATATGTATATGTATATATATGTAAGGCGCTAACTTGAGCTGGGGGGCAGGTAGGGCACTAACAGGAAAAAGGTTGGTACAAAGACAAACTTTCGTTTCTTATTCTCATTTAAAATGTCTAACTTTTAATAAATATTTCTCTGAATCTTACACCCAAAGTTTGAATCTGATGTAAAATGTATAGAAGTCCATTACTGTATATAGTAACTATTAAGCTTAATATATACCCTAGTAAGCTATAGTACTTTTTCCTTTGGCAACCATCTGTGCAGTCTGCAGTTCTGTTGAAGAAAGATGTTGAATCTATTTAATTATTGTGGAAAAATAAATGATTTCTGTGCATTTTTTATTTATTTATTCATTTTTTGCATGTGCATTAAATTAAAGTTGACTACGTCGATTAAGCATCACGAGGCAGGGGGGGGGTGTCCCTATTTTTTTTGCTGGAAGTTGGCAACCCTATTAGTTAGGTTGTTTAATATTTCTGCTAAGCTCTCTTTAAAATTTAGAATAGGGAGGATGGTGTTGGTTTAAGTTTGCAGTGTATTTTTTGCATATATATATATGTGTGTGTGTGTGTGTGTGTGTGTGTGTGTGTGTGTGTGTGTGTGTATCAGAGGACTTCATCTACGGGGGCCAAAGACTGCTACCGCAGTTCAAGGGAAGGTAATAGACAGCCTAGTTATCATACTTTTACATCCACACATTTCTAGGCCAAAGTAAACATTTTATAATACACATTTTATACACAAGGAAATAGATCTGTTACTTTAAGGCCACTTGAAAAATGACCAAAAAAACCTATTTTGCATGGTTGCAACGTTCCAAGTAGAGCTTCAACATGCAACAAGAAGAAATGGGAGTGAGGCAAAACATTTTTTTGAGCAATTTATTGAAAACAACTGTTAAACTGAAACAGGCTGTTTTACAGCTGATCAAACGTTTAGGACCACTTGCCTTTAAAAGGCAAAATCTGTGCAAAAATGGGGATTCATTGTCCTTTTCTGTCAGGCAGTCACACTGTCATGATGCTCTGATGGCTAAGGAAAAAAAAACGTTCCCTTTTTAAACGTGGTCGGGTTGTTGAACTGCATAAGCAGGGTCTCTCACAGCACGCCATCGCTGCTGAGGTGGGATGCAGTAAGACTTTCATTTCTTAAATGATCCTGAGGGTTATGAAACAAAAACTCAAGTGGAAGACCCAAAAAAAGTCACCAGCACTGAGCTGGAGGATCCAACTGGCTGTCCGTCAAGACACTGGACGATCCTCGACCCAAATTAAGGCCGTTACTGGCGCCGACTGCAGCCCCATAACAATCAGACGGCACCTGAGACTGAAGGGCTTCAAAAACAAAAAAACGTCTTTAAAGGCCTCGTCTCCTTGAACGCCACCAGAGAACGCCAACGAGAGCACCAAGCATGGGACACTGAAAGGTGGAAGAACGTTTAAGTGGTCTTAAACTTTTGATCAGGACTGTAGTACCTCATGAAATACAGTCCTGATCATGATCACGTCTGTTTTTCAGATCAACAGTGGACAACAACAGTTACTTCAAGGCATTTAATAATGTAAGGTAACCCCTTACAAAATTAGAGATGGGAAACAGTGGGAAAGAAGAATTCCCTTTTTACAGGAAGAATCCTCCAGCAGAAGCTCGGGGAGGGATACATAACATTACAACATCAGGACAAAATTCAGTTTCAAATGAGGTAAATTAATAGTTGTTGGTTTAATGTACAGTTTTTATGAAAATTTATTTTCCCCTTCTTTCACGAGCTGCTGCCAGCAGTTACAGATTTCTTTAGATGGTCAGTTTTATTAATGCATGTACTGCACATACACGACCTCTGAGTAGTTTTATAGCCATTTAGCAGCAGAGCTGTAAATAACGATGTCATTTTGCTACTTGCTGTTACTTAGTATTGATATTTCCTCACAGCAGAAGCTTTCCACTTTGTTGTGTTATAGCACATTTCACACACCTACTACTCTCTATCAAAATATAGTCAAAGTGCTAAAACCACAGTTATGTACCAGCAGATAATGATCATTTTACCAAACACAGACATTTTGCTGTTACTTTTATTGCTGTGCATATTAACGAGCTTAGCTCTCATATTCTGGATCGTACTAGATAATGTGCAAATCGATCTGAGAAGTTTGTGTTTTCAATTGATAAGAAGAGTTTATCTTACTACTTCTGCTGCATAACAGGAAAGAAAGACGGGGAACATAAGTTAGCACTGGATATTAGCCAAAGAAAAACATCATCTTTAATATCAGTGTAGCAGCATCAAGCTGTTTGTGTGTTTGCACAGAACAGTGAAGGTTCGCCTGAGGAGTGAGTGCAAATCAGTTTGTCATTTGTGAATTTTGTCTACAGTTTCTTCAGCTTTTCATTTTCTAAAACTGAATTTCTCTCTCTGTGCGAGCTCCTGCGTTCTGCTCTCGTCATTAGTTGTGAAATGCTCGAGTGTTGCAACTTCATCAAAGGGAGTAATGCAGAAGTCACATATCACTTAGTGTCACGCCTATTGGAACAATATGTGTACGGTAAAAACCCTACAATAATAGAGAGTGACTACATGCACTCTGAGATGCTAATCTTTCACAACCCCAACAGGAGGATTCGAGAGAAGTCTGATCAAAGCTGGTGAGGCTAAACGACACGGGCTAATCAACAGGACAGAAAACTGAATTTACACTAATCCAGTTCCTAGAGCAGGTCCCATGTATTTTCAAAAAACAAATGTGGCACAAAAGTGCCAAAAAGCACAAAATATCCAAGGACCAAATTGGAGTCACTGGGCGGGGCTACCACAGGAAATTCACCACTGATTGGCAGATGCAGTTACTATGTAACAATTGGCTCTCAGACCTGTCAAAATGTGGGCTAGTTCTGAAGACACACTGGCACCGTGTTGTTGGAAATGAGATATATATGAGTGACTGTAGTCGGTCAGAAACAAATATTTTCTGTCTTCAGGTTGTTTGTAACAGAAATGCGCTCTCTCACTTTGAGATATTTATGGGGATAAAGTTGCATTAAAGCCCAGTCCAGACTGCTTGATGGCCCCGACAGAGGTTTATAATAATAATAATGATAATGAACTTTATTTATAAAGCACACTTAAAACCAAGGGTATGCCAAGGTGCTTAACAAGTAACATAGAGAATAAAAGGAAGATAATAGAAATAGAATAGAATAGAATAGAATAGAATTCAACTTTATTGTCATTGCACATGCACAGGTACAGGGCAACGAAATGCAGTTTGCATCCATCCAGAAGTGCTTTAGTGATATAGATATATTACAATATATATTAGCAATAATATAGATATGTGAGTATATTACAGAAATGGGTCTATTATGGTATGTTATAATGTACACGGTATGAAGTATGTTGTGAATATTCTATAACTATAAGTATGTACAGGCTGTAGTGAGTACAAGCTATGTACAGGCTATGAACAGGATATAAATATGAAAAACTATACAGAATATGAAATAAATAACTTTACAGAATCTGGGATATACAGCTATACAGAAATGGGAACTATGCAAGTTGTAAACAGTTGTAGGATTAAAGATTATCGAATGTACAGAATGATTATTTACACAGAGCTATACAGTAGTGCAGTTAAGATAAGTGAGGGTGTAGATAGTTTCTACAGAGGCTATATAAAGTGCTAGTGGTTGTGAGTGGTGGTTCAGTCCATGTTATTATTGTGTTTGAGGGTACAGTTGTCCATTGTGGGTGTGTGTATGTTCAGTCCATGAGTTTAACGTGGGTCAGATGTCAGGAGGCAGAGTTCAGGAGTCTGACAGCTGTGGGGAAGAAGCTGTTCCGGTACCTGGTGGTCTTAGTCCGGAGGCTCCTGTGGCGCCTCCCAGAGGGCAGGAGGGTGAAGAGTCCATGTGATGGGTGACTGGGGTCTTTGATGATTTTCCCAGCCCTTTTCAGACACCGCTTCCTGTAGATGTCTTTTATGGCAGGAAGTGGTGCTCCGGCGATGCGCTGGGCAGTTTTCACGACCCTCTGCAACGCCTTCCGGTCCGAGGCAGAGCAGTTCCCGTACCAGACTGTTATACAGTTGGTCAGGATGCTCTCGATGGTGCAGCGATAGAAGTTCACCAGGATGTCTGAGGACAGGTGGTTCTTCCTCAGAGTCCTCAAGAAGAAGAGGCGCTGGTGAGCCTTCTTGACCAGCTTGGAGCAGTTGGTCATCCAGGTGAGATCCTCGGAGATGTGGACTCCCAGGAACTTGAAGCTGCTCACACGCTCCACAGCCGTCCCCTTAATGTGGATGGGTGGATGTGGGTCAGCATTCCTCCTGTAGTCCACGATGAGCTCCTTGGTCTTCTCGGTGTTAAGCAGCAGGTTGTTTCTGTCGCACCACTCAGCCAGACGATCCACCTCCTCCCTGTAGGCGGCCTCATCGTTGTCACTGATGAGGCCAATCACCGTGGTGTCATCTGCAAACTTAATGATGGTGTTGGAACCATCAGCAGGTCTGCAGTCGTGGGTGAAGAGGGAGTAGAGGAAAGGGCTCATCACACAGCCTTGTGGTACACCGGTGTTCATTGTGATGGTAGATGAGCAGCGGTTATCCAGCCGGACATGTTGGGGGCGGTTGGTCAGGAAGTCCAGTAACCATTTGCAGATGAGGGAACTGATGCCCAGGTCTGTCAGTTTCCTGATGAGTTGTGAGGGGTGGATTGTATTGAATGCTGAACTGAAGTCTATAAACAGCATTCTGGCGTAGGTGTTGTTGTTGTCCAGGTGTGAGAGGACAGAGTGCATTGCGATGGAGACTGCATCCTCTGTGCTCCTGTTCCGGCGGTATGCGAATTGGTGGGGGTCCAGGGTGGGGGGGAGACAGGATTTGAAGTGTGCTAGGACCAGTCGCTCTAAGCACTTAGTGATGATGGGGGTGAGTGCTACTGGGCGGGAATCATTGAGGCAAGATGGGTTGGAGTTTTTGGGTATCGGGACGATGGAGGTGGATTTGAAGCAGGCCGGTACCACAGCGTGGGCCAAGGACAGATTGAATATGTCTGTGAGCACTCCTGCAAGCTCCCCAGAACACGCCCGGGGATGCCATCAGGGCCTGCAGCCTTGTGGACATTGATCCTGCTCAGCACCGCTCCTACATCGGTGGGGGAGAGAGTCATAGGTTGGTGGTCTGGCGTCATGTCTGCTTTGGTTGTGGTTGTGGGGTTCCCTCGCTCAAAACGAGCATAAAAGTTGTTGAGCTCGTTGAGGAAGGAGACATCAGAGGATGCGGGGGAGGGTTTGGTGGTCCTGTAGTCTGTGATGGTCTGGAGTCCTTGCCACATGCGTCGGGGGTTGGAGTTGGAGAAGTGTTCTTCTACCTTCTTTTTGTAATGGTGTTTGGCTTTTTTGATGCCCTTCTTTAGATTAGCCCTGGCTGTACTGTAGGCGTGTGCATCTCCTGACCTAAAGGCAGTGTTGCGGGCCTTCAGGAGGAGACGAACATCCTGGTTCATCCAAGGCTTCTGGTTGGGGTACATGGTGATCCGTTTCTGGGTGGTGACACTGTCTGTGGTTTTGGAGATGTAATCCAGTACAGATGAGGCGTACTGGTCCAGGTCTGTGTGGGTGAACATATTCCAGTCTGTGTTTTTAAATCTGTCCTGGAGCACTGCATCTGTCCCCTCTGGCCACACTTTAATTGTCCTCACAGCAGGTTTCACACGTTGGATGAGTGGTGAATACCGAGGTGTGAGGAACAGGGAGAGATGGTCCGATTGTCCAATGTGGGGGAGGGGTGTGGCTTTGTAGGCTCCAGCCAGGTTGGAATACACATGGTCTAAAGTCTTGTCTCCTCTGGTGTGGCAGGAGACATGTTGGTGGAATCTGGGGAGGACTGTCTTTAAGTTGGTGTGGTTGAAGTCGCCAGCAACAATAAAAGCAGCCTCGGGACCAAAGCAAGTACTAGGTTTGCAAGCAAATAGCTGTCACTGATACATAGGAAAGCAGCAGATACAGAACAAACAAGGAATTAAATGAGCATAAAAGTGCATCATATAAAATCATAACAGAAATGTTAACTAGAGGGAAAGGCAAGATTGAATAAGTGGGTTTTTAGTCGTGATTTAAACAGTGCAATAGAATCAGAGGCGCGGATATCAAGAGGACGGGTATTCCACAGTACCGGGGCAGCCAGAGCAAACGCACGGTCACCCCGGGACTTCAGCCGAGATCTGGGTTGGGTCAGAAGTAGTTGAGTGGCAGATCTGAGTGTTCTAGCAGGAGTATGTGGCCTGAGAAGTTCACTAAGATAACTCAGCGCTAATCTATTAATAGTTTTGAATGTAAGGAGTAATATTTTAAATTGAGTACGGTACTTTATGGGTAGCCAGTGCAAGCCAGCTAGAATACAGCAAAATTTCCTGGTACCAGTCAAAAGGTGGGCTGCTGCATTTTGGACTGTTTGCAGTCTAAGAAAAAGAGAAGAGGGACGACCGTAGTGCAAGGAGTTACAATAATCCAACCTGGAGGTCACAAAAGTGTGAATAAGCTTCTCCAGGTCCTCATGCAGAACATAATGCCTAGCCTTAGAGATAAGGTGCAGTTGGTGGAAGCTAGATCTCACTACAGCAGACACTTGCTTATCGAGTTTGAGCGAGCTATCCACCAGTACACCCAAGTTACTGACATAGTCACAGGAAGAGCTAGCAAAGGAACCCAGGGCAGCACAGAGTTCGACACAAGGGATTTTACTGTTGAACACCACAGTCTCAGTCTTCTTATCGTTTGAAACGAGGGAATTACTCAGGAACCATTCTTTGACCTCCCGCATGCATTCTTGAAAGTAGTGCAGGGACACAGCAAGGTCGTCAGTAAGTTCAAAATAGATCTGTATGTCGTCGGCGTAACAGTGGAAGGCGATATTGTATTTTTCAAAGATTGCACCTAGAGGGAGCAAATACAACGAGAAGAGAATAGGGCCTAAAACTGATCCTTGAGGTACACCGCAGCAGACTGGTGCAGAGGAAGTGGAGAAGGTGCCTAAGTTAACTGATAAGGATCTATCAGCAAGGTATGATTTAAACCAGTCGAGGGCAGTGCCTCTAATACCCACAGTGTGCTCAAGTCTTAATAATAAGATGTTAT
Organism: Rhamphochromis longiceps; assembly: GCF_057381845.1. Classification (NCBI taxonomy): domain Eukaryota; kingdom Metazoa; phylum Chordata; class Actinopteri; order Cichliformes; family Cichlidae; genus Rhamphochromis; species Rhamphochromis longiceps. Next base: position 41,341,428 of record NC_140573.1, on the reverse strand, counting down.
GGTCCAGCTCATCAAAAGCCAAAGAGAGGTCCAATAAAACTAGGATCATAGAGCGTCCAGTATCAGTAATTACAAGAATATCATTAAGAACTCTAACCAACGCTGTTTCAGTGCTATGCAATGGCTTAAAAGCAGATTGAAATTTCTCAGCAATATTGTTCGTGTCCAAGTACGCCTGGAGCTGGGAGAGAACTAGTCTCTCCAGGATTTTTGGCAAGAACGAAAGCTTAGAGATCGGTCTGTAGTTTAAAAGGTCATAACAGTCAGTTTCTTTTTCTAAGAATCGGGTGGACTACAGCATGTTTAAAGGCCAAAGGAACACAGCCTGAGAGCAAGGAAAGGTTCATAAGAAATAGGATACTAGGTCCAATTACATCACAACAGTCCTTAGCTATGCGAGATGGAAGAATGTCAAGCACAGTATTGGTGTTATTCATTTGATTAACTAGCCGCTTAAGAGACAAAAGTGATGTCAATATAGCTTCAGAAACTCTTGTATAAATTAATGTACGAACCACACGTTATCTCAGTAGCAGATAAGGTGAGCAGCAGCCATCTTGGTTATTTACAAAAGATCCACAGCATCCTCAGTGTATTTCCATCAAACCTGCCCTGTATTAGATGAATGTTTGTGATTGGCCTGACACAAACAGGGCTGTGTGGAAATGTGCAGACGGATGCCTTCTGCACGAGCTAAAGAAACATGAGCTCTCTTATTCATTTGGTTCCCAGGCTATATTTATTATCCCCCCCCCCCCCCACCTTTTTTTTTTAAATAAACAGTATAAGATATTGTTTTTGGTTGTGTGCGAATTTTTGTACAGAAATAAGTTTCCTGCCTAAGGAAAAATTGTGTTTGGTTTCTCAGATTGGCTCAAGTTCAGCTCACCAAAAGCCGGAAGCGATTTAATAAGGCACACACTAAATGGGAGTGGTGAGTGACTGGATCTGTTATGGCAGTGCCATTTAGAAGAAACCTCTCCTCGCTGCAGCCGTGTTGGTAATATCAGATAGAAAAATAAATAAATAAAAGCTCCTTAAATGCATGGTGACTTTTCTTTCCCCTGAAAGTTTTACTTCTATCTTTGCTGTTGTGAAATCCTCCTGTAAATTCAGGCTGCCATGTCTGCTCCTTATGTCTCTTTTAAGCCTTTTGTGGATCCGGATGTTCTCTTTATTGAGGAATCCACAAACAAAGCTGAGCAACCTGTTTATTTAAAAAGGCCCATGCTGTGTGTGAAATGTGTGCAACTTTGTCTTTGTGTCTCTTGCTAAATGTTCGTGATTGTTATTTAAACACTCCCTCTCCTCTTCCTCTGTTCACCACAGGGCAGACAGATAGACAACCACACACTTTCACAACTTACTTAAAGACTAATTTATTATTTTGTTTAGTTTTTTTCATTTCCAATACCCAGTTTCCTGGGAAAATATTATATTTTCAACTGTGAATCACCAGATTTGTTGTATTTCTGTTCTGTGTACCAACACTGTTTGTTATTCATTTGTTACTCCTCTGTTCTCTGTTTTCTTGTCTCCCATCTCTAATCTGTTGCTCTAACATTTTTGTTCACTGCATCTTTCATTTCTCTCAAACACACACGTATCTATCCTTTCCATTCCAGGTTATTGGCTGTACTTGTCCTGCTGATTTAACTATAGTAAAACTCTGTTATCTGTAAATCTGGTGGGATTTTGTCTTTCACTGCATGTTGAAAAGGGGATTTTAAAGGTTGACATCTCAATATAAGCTGGACATGTCTGACAGCCTGGTCGTACTTCTTTTCCTCAAATTTGACTGAGAGGCAGGCTGGATCACTTTGAGCGGCAGGAGAAGGAGAAGGGGAGGCATCAAGCCAGTGAGAGAGTGGTGACCTTCTGTCACAGAGCTGAGGCCCGATAATCTCACATCAAAGTCTCAGCTCAGACTTGACTGCAATGGGCCCTAACTCCCTGAGTCTGTATAAAAGAAACGTCTTCAATTAGAAGACATAGCGCTTTCTTTTCAGATGAAACTTTTGAAATGGAGCTAGTGCACCGAGCCAGTCGAGACATAGTCGTCTAAGCTCATTACAGCCACCTGGGGAGTTGGAGCTTTGGGAAAAATTAAGTTTATTCAGATATACCCTGGTGTATGTGGATAAACTTTTATCTTGATGACACATAAAAGTTTGTGCAACCATAAACTTCCTTTTTGAGTCTGCCCATGCTTCAGACACAGCAGGATAAGATTGCATCAGAACTGGCCATAAAGAAAAAACCCCACAAAAAACAGGTTTTGCAGGCTTTAGCTGACATCAGTGACCTTTAAATGCTTGCTTTTTGCCAGTGCAGGAAGCGTTCGGGTCATTTAAAGCACTGTAACGCATTGCAAGTGAGGCAGTGCATTGAAAGTATTCTGCAAAGTCATAATACTCTGCGTGAATAGCAGCTCCTATACATATTCTGTATTTATTGGATTCATATTTATGATTATTTTCAAATTGTTATTGAACTATCTGCCATATTTTAGACTCTTATTACATTTCCTAAATAAATGTGGTGTAAAAACACTCTGTGTGTCTGTGTTTACTGACTTTCCAGTGGGTTAGATATGAAGCTGTAGTTTTTAATAGGGCAGTTTTTACAGGGCAGGCAAAGAAAGACATTTTTTAAATTTGTAAATATAAGAGGATTGTAAGAGTAAGATTAGGCTGATTGTTAGTGCCATCGATTTTGCGTTTAGGACAGGAAGAGAAATGGGTAAAATCTGAAACCCAATACGATCGAACCCCGATTAATCAATTAGCATGCTGTGCATTTTACAATTGAAACAGAGCTGTAGCCATTGGGACAAGCTCGCTGTCACTCCAGAGAACCACCAGAAAATGCTTTAATTGTATTTGCAGCTCGGGGACTGGCCCGCCTTTGGCGATCGCTGGTTGGCTCCTTTCAAGAGCGCTTCCATTTGCCGTTCTCCTATTGGCTGAGAGAGCTTTCTGTTTTGGTAGCCTGCCAGATGCCGTCTGCGAGGGGAGGGAGCCGTCTGCCTTCCGCTTTGGGCAGAAGGATAGACACACAATGAGTAGACGAGGCTGGGTAGAAGCTCCACTAACGCCGCTGTAAATATATCCATCATTCACTGAGGCCAGAGAAACATGGAGAACCAGGTAGAGTGGCTTTTGTGTCTCCCGATGCTATATGAACTTTTCAGGCTGTAAATGGCAGCAGGCTAAGCGCTGGCTGGTCAGGAATGAATCCTCTGTTCTGCTAGCCAGAAGAAAAAAATGCTCCTGCTGCTAATGAACTCGTAGTTGTTTGGCTCTGGAGCTATGCTAGCTGGGCACTCATACATCGGTATTTACCGCTAGCTGAGCTCAGTCTACTACACCATTCAGTCAGTACCGCTGCATAGCTCTAGCCACAGCCAGGCACACAAAGAGAGCTACAGCTACTGCTTTGCTGGCTTTAAACAGCACATGCACAACATTAAACAGCACGAAGACCAGTCTCAAGTCGAGGTTTTGTACCGCCGAGCTAAGCTAATCTACCTATGAGGACAGTGTCGGCCGTTGGCTAAAAGCTAAGGAGTCGCTACAAGGCGCCGGGAGAGAGAAACCTGGAGAGGCGGGTGTTGTCTCCAGTGCCAGCGGCCTGAAACCTTAACATACAAAGCAAATAAAACCAGCAATCTGCGTACATCATGCAGTGTCTGCATTATTTGCCAGCACTTGGTTAATGTTTAATGGTCATCACCTTCGTGTGGCATGGTGAAAAACTGACAGGCTCCGTGTGTGGCAAATGTTGAGTCCAGTAAAGATTTGCTGCTTATTATAAAGCAGAGAATCCTCAGTATAAAACATAATTTTAAAGGCTGTTCTGTGAACTTTGTGATCTTGCAGTGTCGTGCCTCGACATTTTGTGCAATCCACATATAAATTTGCGCAGTTCAAATTTATGACACCATAAAAAGGTACCTAATTTATTTCACAGAAACAGAAAAGGGGCTAAACCAAATTACATATCTGCTAACTGTAAAGTAGATGCTGCTGAATGGGTTACTCTCAAAATGCCTGAGGCTATTCAGGACTTATTTCAGATGGCTAGGCCACACACACCCATGGAAAGTGGCTCAGCCACTTTCTTGGAACGGGTCTCCGCTCAGCTTTGGCCCCTTTGAAGTTTTAGTGCATCCAGAGGAAGTCTCCTGCTACAAGTTAAATGCTTTCTCTAGCTGTACTTGTGCTACGCATGTTACCTTTGTTACATAGGCAAGATTTGCAAATAGCTTTTCCAAACACTTTACACAAATATCACACGCACTGGCATTTCATGTGTACACATTCAAATTCTACCTTGATCAAGGGCACACCGATGTCATTTTGTAGTGTGTTCCCATTGAACGGAGTTGCTTTGTTCCTAAAAGTGTTTGTAGTGAGTATGTCTGGCCTCACTGATCCAAATGCACTTCAGAACACTGAGATATATTTGCAAGGTTGTTGGACTAGATCTCATTAGGTTTAAATTGCTCTTTCAGACTCAGAGAAGGATCAAGTTTAGACTAAAAATGGGGAATTCAATTTATTGCATAGTCCAACATCATGACATTAGCAGCGGGATAGCAGCTTGATTAGTCATACAGCTTTCTGTGTGGACAGCAAAGGAGCCTCTTTTTTTTTTCTCTTCTCTCGTGCTCTGATCTTTGTGGTATGAACGCTGCAGTTGAGATGACAGGATGAGTGGTCGTGCAGCTTTTCATAATCCTCACACGCTCGTTCGCACACCCTATTTCCAATGCTCACTTGTTTTCTTTGGGTGCTGCAGATAGGCTATTTGTGACTCCCCTGTGGCTCCCAGGGATTGACCATTTTCCAGTACAAGTAACTGTTTCACCTCTATCCACGTTATCTCGTAGATTGTGCGGTACGGGGAAAGAGTTCAGCATCCCCACAAGACAACTGGTGTCGCGCGCTTGTTCGTCCCCTTTCAGGCAAACTTTCTGACTTTTATTTTAATCGTTCATTTGCTGGAAGAGATTAACACGGTCATGAGGGGTGTTATTTACATGGCAGCTGGGAGTTCATTGTTTTCATGGGAGCCTGTGTGTCTGCCAAAATTTGTATTTCCCCTCAATTGAAGCACTGTGTGAGTGAAAGAGAGAGGGGGCATGCACGCATCATTTCAATATCGGTGGCTTTGTGTTATTTATTTTTTTTATCCCATGCTTTGGCTTTGATGGAAGTTAGCTGAATAACTGTGTCTCCACACGCCTGTTTGCCCAGCTTATTTTAGTAGAACTAAACTGTTTGACACTCTGGTTCCTGTGTATCTGCACCAGTGTTGAGTTCATTTCGTGTCTTCATAATTCTGGCTTCTTGTTGTCATAAAGTTTAAACTGTTTAAATATTAGAGGAATTTTTTCCTTCTTTTTTTGTATATTCAAAATCATCTTGAATGTTGTGGTGAAATTTTCGTTGCTTCTGATTTGGTTTGGGACTGCTCATAGAGAGGAACATCTGAATATGTCACCTTAGATTTGGAAATGTGTAGACGACAGAGATTTAATAGCTTAATTTATCAATTAACAACTGAAGAAAATAAATCTATAAACTAACTGATAATAAAAATAGATGTTAATTGTAAACTTTCCTGCAACTGCACCAACAAAATGTGTTTAATGGAAGAGTACACTTCTTGTTTCATCGTGTTACGGCGTTATCAATAAATCGGCCGATTGTTTTCTTAAATGATGAGTCTGAAAATGATCCAGTCTAATAATCAAGGTAGTGGTGTCAGATGACTTGCAATGTTCAGCCATCACCCCACAAAAATATTCAGTTTATTGTCAAAACAAATGAGAAAATATTTCTCAATTCAGAAGGTGAAACGGGAGAATATTGATATGGACTCGAAAATGTTTTGATTGATCTTTTTAGTCATCAAAAACTTGCACTCATTTTCTGACTATCAGCTAATTAACTGCTTACCTCGGGACGGGGTTCTCTGTCTCGTTCTCTTAATTCGTTTCATTATTATTATATTGCACGCACTCCTGGAGCCAATTGCTTTTTTTCTGTCAATTTTTTTCTGCTTAAAAATTGTGAGAAGAGATTTTTTCCTCTGATTCTTCATTTTGCTAAAGGATCAATCATAATATCAGAGAATGAAGAAATCCTCAAATTCCCTTGTTTTAGTTTTTATTTATATTTAAATGTTTTTAAACTTTACCTGTTACTGAAATCACTTAATATTAGCGCTCATTCTTTTTTGTGTGTTTCTGAAGCACAATCAGCATCTTCCTCTTTGGCTCGTTGTCATCCTGATTTTTATGTTTGCTTATCACAACCCTGATTTTTTTTTTAAATTTTTTTTTTTTAAACCAGCTCCTCGGGGGGAGGGGGGGCACTGATGATTGGAGGGAGTCCATGGCGGCTCGCTGTGGGTGTGGTGGAGTCTGGAGTTTAAGGGCATTACTGCCACAGAATGGCCGGGCAGAGCGCCAGGCGGGGAGGTGTATGTGCATGCCTGTTTGTGTGTGCGTGTTTGTGTGCGTTCGTGCTGGGGAGTGCCAGACCAGCTCATCTCAATCCTGTCCCCTCTAATCCCCCCGCTCGGTCCCAGCTCACGAGCTCCTCGGTGCAGGGGCCAAATCCCCACATTCTTCAGTCCTCCCCTGGACATAAAGTGCCTTTCTGTCCCCCGCCCGCCTCCACCCCTCGCTTCCCCTCCTGCGCTCTATCTCCACCAGCGCTGTGTCACTTGCGTGGCCCGCTGCTGTCATTGTTCTTGGCAGACAGTTGTGGCCCAACAACGCGACCCTCTTCTGGACAAACCTTTTGAGATTGTTCTGCTCGGGCACCTAATCACTCCCATTCCACTGGGAGCGTCCCTGCATGAGTCCGGCTTTGTTTCTGTCCGGCCCCTTTCCACTCGAGTGTCGAGTCCTAACACTCGAGAGATTCAGAGGTTTTGTTCAAGGTGGAATCGCGACCCAATGAATAATTGCTCCGTGGATTAATCTTACAACTGGCTTTGCTTATGTTTATTTCATAAGCTACCTCAGCTTGGAAGGTGTCTTTGCTGCTGTAATTTGTCACTGCCAGGGACCGGGATGCAGCCAATAGCACGGGGCTTTGACTTACAGTCATTATCGATTGTAATGCAGTTGATAATTGACTTAAAATCTGTAGACAGTTGTTATGATTAATAGCCGACTCTATAAAACAACTGAAGTAAAGGTAAGCGGGTTTGTTTAAAGGTCACGGTGACGTCATCGCCCCAAAAATGAAAGATTTCCAGTTTTAATCGTATTTAATGGTTTTGCAGTTGGATGCAATGTTTTCAGGCCCAAAGCAAAAGCTGTTGTTTAGCCAAGTGTCGGAAACCCAGAGATTCATTATGATGTTACAGAAACATGGGAACAGCACAGAGGAGAGATGGCCGACAAAGTCTGGCTGTAGTTGTTAAACTGACTGAAAATCTTTGCTGTGTTCAGTGATGCTGAGTTTTATTAAGCTATTAAACTATTTGTTAGTAAAATATAAAAATGAATGAACTATTCCATTAGTATTTATTTCCTCTTTATTTGCTAGCAGGGTACTTTAGTGTAAGCTAGTACTGAATGATGTTAAAGGCAAAAAAATCTGAGTATGTCAAACCAACTTAAAACTGTGTGAGCTGTTTTTGTTTTCTTCTTCTTAATCATTAATCGAGCAGTTTAGCAGTTAGCACATTCACCTTGCATGTGAAAAAAAAAAAGTGTGGTTTGAGTCTGGGAGGCTACACAAACCCAGCCTCAGGGGTCACGACCTTAGTGCCTGTCCCAAGCCTGGATAAATGGGAGGACTGGATCAGGAAGGTCATTCGGTGTAAATCAGGCCCAATCACACATGCAGATGTCTCTCTGTGGTGATACGTTCAGAAATAAAGGTGCTGCCAAAAGCACCTTCTCCTTTATCATAAATCTGTGATATCAATCCTTAGAAACCCCCTGCCTCAGATCTAATGCAAAGAAGGGCGTTCCTTTCATCCTCAGATCTTTCTTCATAAGAACAGATAAACTACCGCAGATTTGTTTTAAAATTAATTTTAATTTGTGGGTCACATAGTGGTGCATTTAATGCTGTCACCTCCTGAGTTTGAACCCCCGGCCGGCTGGGGGTCTTTCTGTGTGGAGCATGTACCCGTGTGCCTGCGTAGTCCAAAGACATGCATGATTGGTTAATCAGTGATTCTGAAATAGATGTAAGTGTGATTATGAGTCTGTTATCTCTGCAATAGACTGTCGAGGGCGTACTGGACAGCGGTTAAGAAATATGGATGGACGGACAGATATTATTTGAATTGGCCTCACTTTTCCAGCACAGATGACATTTAACAAGCTTCTTAAATGAGTTAGGTCCAAATCAAAAGATGGTTAGTCCTCTAACAAGACAATGGAAAATGTCTGCTCAGCGTTTATGTATTTATTTTTTCACCTTTTCGCTGACTCCGAAAACCGAAAACAAGAAAGTTGCATAGAAAATAAAGTGCTGATTATTAGTTGGTTGCAAACTAGGAGGTTTATCCTGTCTGTGTCCTGTGTTGTATAGATTTAAAGCCCCTTGACTTTGGCTGATGAATAAAAACTGACCTGAGTGACAGTATTGCCTGGAAATGTAGGCAGAAGCCAGTAAAGTTCAGGTTGCTTTCGTCCCATAAAAATCTCAAGGGATTAATTTTCTGTGCTTTTCTCGCTTCTACGTGACAAAATGTCAGTATGAGTTTCTCAATCTCTTAAATCTGTGTTGTTTTTTTTTTTTTTTTTTTTACAATACCTGAAATTATGGTTTTGCTCCCATGCCACAGCCTGTCCTTTATCCCGTCTTCCTTCTCTCACCCCAACCAATCACAGCAGATGGCTCCGCCCCTCCCTGAACCTGGTTCTGCCGGAGGTTTCTTCCTGTTAAAAGGGAGTTTTTCCTTCCCACTGTCGCCAAAGTGCTTGCTCATAGGTGGTCACATGATTGTTGGGTTTTTCTTTGTATCTATTATTGTAGGATCTACTGTACAATATAAAGCGCCTTGAGGCGACTGTTGTTGTGATTTGGCGCTGTGTAAATAAAACTGAATTGAACGCCTTCATTCTTGGTATTTAAAGTACTCTGTCTCTTTTCAGTGCACTGTGCAGGTAAAACTAGAGTTGGGCCACCGAGCTCAGCTAAGGAAGAAGGTGACATCAGAAGGCTTCACCCACGACTGGATGGTGTTTGTCCGAGGCCCAGAGACTGGTGACATCCAGCACTTTGTAGAGAAGGTTGTCTTCCGCCTGCACGAGAGCTTCCCCAAACCCAAGAGAGGTAGGACAGAGCAATAACGACATGTAAACATTCACACAACCACACATTTTCATTCTCTGCCAGTTTATTTTAAAATCCCACACAGTGAAAACAGCCGGTGATTTAAAAGAAAAGGCACCGAATCTTTGAGAGGGAAACAGTTTTGTTTTTCACTCCTTTTTGTGATTTTATACAGATGACACATTTCTTCCTGTTACATATGACACGTGAGAAATTGATCAGATTTCTAAATGTTGAAATGAGGTTGTTTGTTGGAGGTCAGAGTGAGGGCAGGCAGCACAAAGATAAACTGTACCGCTGTGACAGCCCAGTAGGAATATTGTTGTAATTTTCTCTTTACGCCAATTATGAGTCCACTATCATTTAATGCTAAAAACACGCAATCCTATCAGAATAAAAGCATGCTTCTCACTAGTTTGTGCCGCCGTTTTGTTTTTGCATCCCTTTAAATTAAGTAATGTGAAAATATCCGGGCATATTGTGACCTCGACAGAGTTTGTTACAGTCGGTGGATTATTTATTTTCTTTATTGGGGGTTAAAAAACATATTTGTCTCTCTGCAGTATGCAAGGAGCCTCCGTACAAAGTGGAGGAGTCGGGCTACGCAGGTTTCCTCATGCCTATTGAGGTTTACTTCAAGAACAAGGTGAGAATACCTGAATGCATTAGAAAATGTTAGTTTTTCTAAAAGTTCATTTTTACACGTGGCTGAGCTAAAATGGTTAAAACAGGAAAAAGCAGAGAGAAAAATCTGTGATGCTCTGCAGAGATCTGCAGGAAAACTGGGGGGGAGGTAAAAAAATCACTGACCGCTGCAAATAACGACACAATCACCTCCCTTAGAGATGCATCTCAGTCTGAATGGGACTTAAGGCTGCCTTTACACTCTCACAGGAATGCAGCATATAAGGAGAAATCAGGCTTTTCCAGCAATACTCATGTTAATCTGGTTAACTCCTTAACTTGATAGAGAAAACTGGGTTTCCCTTTTACTTGATGTGAACGTAATCAAGTTACCGTCTAAACCAGGAGTAATGCAATTACTTGTGGCCGTATAAAGGCAGTGATGGTTCAGAACCTCTGGTGGAAAAATATGTACACTATAAATCAGAAGTATCAGCTCTCAATGATCACATAATTGACTAATTAAAGGCTGGGCTACTTTCTATCCTCTTATGGAAAATCTAAGGTAGACGTTAGAAAGATTAGACTGGAAGCAGAGCCCCCCAAAGCTGAGTAACCAGTGATTACTGGCAAGCAATTATCAAACCTGTAGTTTATTAAACTAAGTTAAGTACGCCTGTGATTTCCACTTAGATCGGCTGCACACGCGTGATTATAAGATGAGCCATTCTGGACTTGTTAGCCGTGTCTTTCTGCACGTCTAGATCATGGCTCCACATGACAAAGTGTTGCTGGAGGATTTGAAGTCATCATGAGATGAAAGCTTTTAATCAATAGTTCTATTAAAGAGCCTCAGGACAGCTAATCAGATCAGATTTGTGGTGGCTGTCCTCTTAAAATGGCATCATGGGTGCTCTGAGAGTTTGCACAGATCCGACTTGCAAAAGACCTGCATATAAACAACATGTCATAAAAACTGCCAAAATAGCCTTTGCATGAAGAGAGATGCGGGGAATATTTGGAGCACTAGATAAATTTGTTCGGTCATATCTAGAACCACAGTGTGTGCACTCTGACTGAAGCGTGGGCTGGGCGTGTGATTACAGGTGACTGCACAAGTGCAAAGGCGTTAGGAAGGTGACGTTTATGGATGGTATTATTATTTGCTGCAGACGTACCAAAACACTGGCTGGATGACTCTCGGCCTCCAGGAGCTCGTAAGAAGGAATATCCCCGATGGCGATGCAGAGCCTGCTCTCAGAGTACCCGAGTGTGCTAGCTGACACTTTTAAAATATTTTACAGGGAAAAGCAACGATGTCTTTAAAGGCAGGCAAAAAGTAACTAGAGTAATGAAAGGTGTGCTGACATCTGGTGCATTGAATCCCGTTTGTTGTGGCTCCATTTGTGATATAGTAACTCGAAACTGTCGGTTTTTAATTTGACATAAGGGCAGATATCTTACTCTTGTACTTTAAAGTAATGCGATTACCTGAATGTTAAATGATTCAAATCTGTAGCACCTTAAAGTGATGTTGCAGCAGAGTGCGCTCCTGTGGTAAGCCGTGTTATAGGATCCGTTTCACTTTAGGAGAAATGCTCGTATGCAGTCCTGTGTTAGTGAAAGGCTCGTCTGGTGTGGAAACAGTTGTTTCTATTAGTCACAGCACTGGCATCTTTATGTCAGCCATTGAGAAGAACGATGGAGGAACCGCTCTGCTTGCATTACGATACAGGGCCTGTGCACATTAGTGTGCCATCATCTTCTGTAGTCCTTTGTAATGTTAAACCTTTCAACTGCTTCCAAAATTGCAACATCCTCCTTTTAAGTGCGAGTAGCTTCTGTAAACAATGAGACGAATCTGTCAGGATAATCCAGAAAAGACTTGAAGGAAAGTGAAGAGGAAAGTAAATATTAGCGACCATTAAGCCATCATCGCGGTTACTTAAAAAACTTTATTTATAAAGTCTTTGAAGAGTGACCTAATGCATGTGCCTGTGTCGCTCCGCTCCGCCGCTGTACAGCTTCCCTCAGGAATGTTTCTTATCAGTGCTCCAGCTCCAGCATTGTCTCTGTTCTGTTGACTTTCCGGGTTGACGGTGCAGTCATTCAGCTTTTATTGTGCGTTGTGAAATGTCTATGACTGAGTGCCACACGTGCTGTGTAAGGACTTTTAAAACCTTCATTCTTCTCCCTGTTCAGGAGGAGCCCAAAAAAGTGTGTTTCAACTACGACCTTTTCCTTAACTTGGAGGGCAACCCACCAGTCAACCACCTGCGCTGTGAGAAGCTCACCTTCAACAACCCCACCAAAGAATTCAGGAGAAAGCTGATCAAAGCTGGAGGGGTGAGGCTGCCTGACACTTTGGCTCGTAGCCAGGCTGACTGACTGAGAGCTAAATGGCTGATCAAAGTGAATATCAGACGCTAATAGTAGCGAGTGCGGCACACTGTATTTTAGCGTTAACGTGGGAGTTGTTGGCTCGAAGTGTTTTTTTCCCTGTTCTCGACTCCCATTTTAATCCTTTAAGAGCCGCAGATAACCCGCATTGAGGAGATCACTTAAAGTCTTAAAAAGCATTGATTTATTTTAAAAAGGGGTCTTAGAAGGAATTAAACCCTGAGATTTCACTTTGAAAAGTATGTTTCTTCTTCTTTGTGCTCTTTTTGTGTGTGTGTGTGTGTGTGAGAGAGATCGGGAGCTGCTGGGATGTTACACACTCCTTTGCCCGAACGCTAAATAGGGGATTGTGTGAACACGAGGACGCTGAATCGGTTTAGTCAGCACTGCGGCTGATAAATAAGAAAGTGTGACTTTTATCAAAACCTTGTGTAAACTTAAATAATCCACATATGCTGTAAATTGTTACGTTGTTACATTATTTAAATCAATTCTATAATTTGAAAATGCTGCAGTGTTACTGATCAAATAGCTTTTGACTCTTATGTCCCTGCTGTTTCCCCCTTTGGCTAATGAAGGGATTTTTATACAGTTTAAAAATATCTTTAATTTGGCTGAATAATGTGATCCTGTTTAGGTGACCTCACGTCAGAGATTCATTTTAACCTCCTAAGAACCGAACTCTTTCATAGCATTTTTAATTTCTTTTTGCTGTTTGGGCTGATTGAGACCTGATGGATGTAAAAACAAAGAATTACATGATTATTTTTTATTTATTTACCTGATTTTTGTTTCTGCATATTTAAAATTGTGTCCTAGGACAGTGGTGTCAAACTCCAGGCCTCAAGGGCCGGAGTCCTGCAGGTTTTAGATGTGTCCTTGATCCAACACAGCTGATTTAAATGTCTAAATGACCTCCTCCACATGTCTTGAAGTTCTCCAGAGGCCTGATAATGAACTAATCATGTGATTCAGGTGTGTCGACCCAGGGTGAGATCTAAAACCTGCAGGACCCTGGCCCTCGAGGCCTGGAGTTGGACACCCCTGTCCTAGGAGGTTAATGTAACTCCATGGTGTAGATGTGTAAATGCTGTAGTAGCCATTAACCTCCGAGCCCAGAGTAGCTGTACATTTAAGGTGCTGCACACTATGAACACTCAGTTCATTGGAAATTGATCAAACTTGAGCTGCAGGAAGTGAGGACAGTCTTTATCAGCTTTGCTTTTCGCTGTTTCTGTATCTCGGCTGCTGCAGCGCGTCTTCCTCAGTATATGCTTTAATACATTTTTATTTGCACATAAAATAAAATTCATCTATGATACATTTCTTATCTTTTATACTGATTCGGTTTGATTTTCTTTCCAAACTCACGTATAAAGCCCACTTATAAATCTATCGGGGAAAATGAACATGTGTTTTGCTTCAGTTCTCAGAGCTTGCACCTATTAAAGCCTCTTTTTTTGAATTTCAGGTGTTGGTGGTCCCCGAGGGGGCGGAGGCCATGTCAAGGCCAAGCCCAGACTACCCCATGCTCCCCACCATCCCCCTCTCTGCCTTCTCAGACCCCAAGAAGACCAAGACCTCTCACGTGTCAAAGGTTGGTGAAGAAATGATCCCGCTAGACCGTTTTATTTTCTCTTTGCACCTCTCTCATTCATCTTAAATTTATAATCGGCTTTATTGGTCAACTCCAACGATTGCATTTTCTAAAAACACACACACTGTCTGGGTAAAAGACATTAACAAAATCATTAAATCAGCCTTCAAAACAGCCTGACTCAGACTTCTAATCACTACCAGCTGTTTTTGAGCATCTGTATGCAGAATTACTCAGCCTGCCAGGAAAGGAGGGATATCAGAAGAAAACGGGAAACTGATCCCTTTACGTTTACTCTGCCAGCTCACAGGCCAGCACAGAACTGACCTGGTACGGTCTTTCTTAAAAGTGGGGCAGGAGATTGTCTTTCTAAGTCTATTCCTTCTCTCTTGATAAAATAAGGAGCTGATAAAGCGATAACAGGCCCCTGTGTTCTTCTCGTACGCAGTCATTTGTTAAAGCCTCACCATTGTGGCACGCGTGCAAACGAATGTCCGTCTCTTTATTTCGACATAGAAATGCACGTTTCATCAGTCCCATGATTATCGTGGCATGAGTGGATGTTTGCTGAGCACCAGCTCGAGCTGGAATGGTTTCATCCAGCTGTGTCCATCTGCTGACACGGAAAAACTCGGCGCAGGAAGTCTCCGAAGACGCACTTTTTCTCCAGTTTTTTAACAGTATGATAAAAGCTCTAATGTGTGCATCAACTTTAATAGTGTCACTTTGAAAAAGCTGTAAAACTGTTTGCTGATAAGTGGGCGCTGCCTGCCAGAGCTCTATTAAAAGCCGCTCTGGTGACTCTGTGGCGCGTTTGTTTGCACATTTGCATTTTTATGCCTCCGTGCCAGTGACAGCTGTGGCTGAGGAAATATGCTTCGGGGTTGACGATGTGTTTTTCTGCCCCATTCTCACGACCGATGTCTCAGCAGCTCTTTGAGGAAAATTATTCACGTTTGGCACAAACTCAGGAATTGGTTAGTATCTGCTGGTCAGAGTCACTTATACACCTTTTCGGTTATTTGTTGAGATCAGACAGAAATGTCAGCTTGTTGCACTCGGACTGGTTTTTCCTTCACCACTCAGTAGTGATGAACTTATGTGGGGTCAGAAGTTTGAAAGAAACCTGAAAATTATCACCTTAAAACCGATGGCTTGACCAATGATCCCATGAACTCGCTCTGCTTGGCGCGCCCAGTGCCCACTAAGTATTTCAGCAGCACCTGACGATACGCAGCACTGTTGAGGTTGTTGAGACCTGTCTCTCACCTCCTCTCTCTTCATACTTTGCTTCCTACTCTATAAAATTATTAATAAACTTGGTCTGAGAATTGTTAGGATTTTGCAGTGCACGACAGTCTTCTACTGAAGACTGCTGTACGGTGTAAAAGTGTGACGTCAACGGTAACGCCATCTGCAATTGGTCTTGCAGGGAGCAACCTAAACAAGTAGAAACCCTGCTAAAGGTGGTCCAGAGCTGCACGAGTCAAACCTGGAAATGTTGGAGGTTGTGGGGGGCGGCGGCTAATGTTGTTTCCGAAGCTCACTAGAAACGGAGCCATCGTTGATTTTCCGTACGCTTCGTCTGCTGCGACAAATCACGTATCACATTTGTCCAGCACCATCAATACGTTTCAGTGCGTTTCACGCTAATCGGATTCCAGCGACGCTAACGACATTCCCATCAGCAGCAGCTCCACATAGCCTTGCTTATTAACAGTTATAACTAGCTAATAGAATCAGCTAAGATCTCGAGCCTATTAAAGACCAAGATGCTGGGACTGGAACTGAGGATGTCCTCATTCAGCTCTGAGCGATGGTGAACTTCATACAGCTGTTAGGCAGATGTTATTCTGTTTACTAATTACTGAGACAGTCACATGTAATGTGATTACATGCCAGACTGGAAAGGCTTGATTTGGGAATCTTGGGAGGACACGGTGCGTTTGTACTCGAGGCAGCTGAGCTGATATTCTGTTTGTGGCGGTTTGAGCCAAATAGGAGAAGAGTCGATGATGATGATGATGATGATGTTGTTTCTCTCTCTAGGAACCCAGCAAAGAAGGAAGTGGAGGCAGCAGCAAAGGACCCAAACCACACAAGTTAACCAAGGAGCACCGAGAGCGGCCACGCAAGGACTCTGAGAGCAAAGCTGCTTCAAAAGGAGACAACGATAGAGACGGAAGCAGCAAGCCTGGCCGCGATCCTTCCTCTTCCTCGTCTTCAAAAAAGCCGTCAGACATCAAAGTGAAAGATGAAGTAAAGGTCCTCCCCAAGGCGGCCTTCAAGGAGCCTAAAATCACACTGAAGGACTCAAAGATGGAGGGAATGTCTCCGAAAGGAGGGGGGGCCGGTAGCGGCGGAGGAGGCGGGGGAGGAGGTGGCGGAGGGCCGCCGGAGCCCAAAGCACCGGGGAAACGACCGTCCACGGTGGAGTCTCCCAAACCGAGCGCTAAGAAGCAGAAGAAGGCCAGCTCCGAGGGGCCGAAGGGGCCCACCGGCAGCGGGGCCTTCACAGGAACCTCCCCCCGTGTATCGTCCTCGTCCGCAGCAAACCAGTCGTACGCTGAGAAGAAGCCTCCGAAGGAGAAGGGTCGCTGGTTCCCAAGCAAAAACGACACGCAGGAACTGAAAGAGGCCAAGAAACTACAAGACTCAGAAGAGTCGAATTCAGAGGATGAAGCATCGTCAAAATCAGAGGTAGGAGGACGAGACGGTCGCTTCAGTCAAGCTTTGAAACGGGAAAATGTTTGATGTGAAAAATTCGTTAGTTTCTCTTGAACAGACTGAGGTCTTACCCGTCCATTTAAAAGAAAAAACAATGCATCATTACATCGTGAGCCCATCTGATACTCGGTCCCATGAGTGTCGTTGTTGTCTCTTCATGGACTCGTTGATCTCTCCTCCTTCTCTTTACAGCCGTCGGTTCCCTCCAGTCCTTCCACTCAAAGCTCCAGTTCAGATTCCAGTTCAGACTCTGACTTTGAGCCGGGACAGAAACAAGGACAAGGTACGGTTCTGTCAACTACGACCCATTTCACATAAAAATAGAATTTCATTAGATACGATTATTTCATTTAATGAGCAAATTTAGACCTTATACAAATTTTGGGTGCTGAGAATGATGGAAGATGATGGTTTGTGTGACTCGTCGCTCAGGCCCCCTGCGATCCATGGTGGAGGAGATCCAGTCTGAAGAGTCCGATGATGATGACTCCACCTCAGAGGAAGAAACGCCCATCAAAACCAACCCGCCTAACCGCGACTCTCGGTCAGTCCCCCAAAACACATCCACTCTTTGCACTGTCACGCTTTCCTACACAGAAATTAGTGACAGAAACATGCACATCAGTGAAGAAGTCATTATCAGTCAGCTTACATGTATGACACGCTAGTGGGAAAGTCATGGTATGTATGTTAATGCTTGATGTTTCAATTCCATTAAACAAATACTAATGTTTTGGGCTTTTTAATGCTTTTTAAAGTATTTTTATCCTGTAAAAAAGGAGAAATAAAGCGGTGAATATGCACTGTGTCTACGGGAGAATATAAGCTGCACAATATGCATCAAACAAGTCAAAGTTGGAGCGTATTAACTGATCATTTTTCCCTTTTTATAGTTGTGCTGAGTAGCTACATGTGCAAAAAGCGTTACCGTAGTCTAATAACAGGCTGTCATATCTAGACCTGTCTGCCCACCTAACTTTCTCTTGTTGTTAGAAGGCAAATTCTACTCGAGGGTTAACTCTGCTTACAATGGACAGTGCGAGGCCTGTGTGCATGTCATTGACCTCTGACCTCGCCCTGTACCCCTGTCAGACTCAGCCTGGACAGCGAGAGCGACAGCAGCGACGGCTCCCACCGCCCCAGTCGAGACCCCGCCCCGCCCCCACAGAAACACAGCTCCTCCAATAACAAAGTGAGTCACAGACCTCACTCTGCTGCACACTTTATTAACGAGTCGTCTCATTAGAATAATCTCATTACTTGTGTCGTGTGTTTGGTTCGCACTCACTGTGGGACGAGCGGTTTGCAGTACAAGCTGTGAGTTTATTGCTTTTCTGGGGATTTCATTCTGTATGTGTGAGTTTAGTATAGATGTAGACCATAATTCAGGCCGTGTGTTTAAGGGTGATGCTTAAAGCGGTCTGTAGCCATTCACCTGGCTCGCACTTGCATTCCTGCTCCTTTTTTGCAGGTGGTCTCATCACTGCCTCTCTATCAGTATGCCCCCCCCCCCCCCCCCCCCCCCTCTTACCATCTTTTACATTTTTCTGTTGTCTCTGAACTGCAGGTGTCTGTCCGAAAAAGCCCAGATTCCTCGTTTCGCTCGGAGAAGGTGATGAAGAAGGGATACGACAAGGTAGGAAGGGTAAATCAAACTTTTTATGCCTAAACCTCACACACACACGAGGCTTTCAGACAGCGTTCGGGGGCCACATTAATGGATTCAAGATGCAGTAATGACCAGTAAATTCATCCAGCTATGCAGACTGACTCTGGCCTTTGAACCTATAAACACATCTTTCTTCTTTCTTCGTTGATTAAAGTCATGTTTAAGTAGCGTTTGGTAAACTGATCTTTATTTTGTTGGAAGAGTCCAAAACTTCAGTCCCTCTAAACATGTTATGGTGTCAGTCAAAGAGAAATCCATGTCCAGCACCAACAGATTATTGTTTTTGTCTCTTTGAGTTACTAACTTCACGATGTTGATCAGACTCGTGTTTTTCTCATGATGGTAGTTATTTATTTATTGCCCCGGCTGCTGTATCTTTGTGCTTCTTACACCGCTGAAGATTTGGGACCAGATCTTCCAGATGTTGCTCCGTGAAGTATGAGAGTCTAAAACCTGCAAATGCTGCATTTAAAAGCCCCCAAAATCTGGAGAACACATGCGACCCTTTATAGATTCCCCCGTGAAGATTTATTGGCTGAGGTGGTGACTGAACCCCCATCAGCACCTCATTTAGACTAAACGTCTAAAAGCAGAAGAGATTCTTTGTTCCTGCTGTTACCTCCTGCTGGGATCGATTACCACAAAGCTAAGATGGAACATACTGATCGGTTGATAACGACAGAACTGATGCGTCTAGTCTCTGAATCAGTTTGGAGTTCCCAGTTTTCCCAGATGTTCGTCTCGTGTATGTCATGCATGTGTCCTTGTGACTCTAGAGAGATTTTTCTTCTACATCGGGGAGATAATCTCTCTAGAGTCACAATTTTGTGCTGACAGAGTAGGAAGACTCTTAAACACTTTATTATCATTATTATTATTTTTAAACTCCTTGGACTTTATTCTCTCCTCTTTTCCCTCCTGTCCCATGGAGCAGGCCTACACAGAAGAACTGGTGGACCTCCACCGCAGACTGATGGCATTAAGGGAGCGTAACGTCCTGCAGCAGGTGTGTGTTCGTGCCAAAGCTAAATCACCCTGTGATGCTCTGATTCTGTGAGCGTACGGTGCTAACGGTTGCCGTGACGTTAACTGATCTTCCTCTCTCTCAGATCGTCAACCTGATCGAGGAGACGGGCCATTTCAATGTGACCAACACCACCTTTGACTTTGACCTCTTTTCACTGGACGAGTCCACCGTCCGCAAACTACAGAGCTACCTGGAGGCGACCACGTGACAGGAAGTGGAAGCCGGCCCGCGGATGGCGGAGGCGGCCTCGTCGCTGCGTCTGCTCTTTCGAGAGGAGACGGGTAGCTGGATCTGTCGCAGCTCTTTCGTGGGACTGACTGAACCTTCGAACAAGCACACACGAAGACACAACTCCACCACCTACGCTCGACGCCGGGGAGAGAACTGGAGGAGCAGCAGCGGGAGGCGTGGAAGGAGACGCCGGAGCGGCAGAACTCCGTCTGCAGTCAGGATTTTCACTACCCATCTCTCGTCTCGAGTCCGTGCAGTGGTGTGGAATTCACCCCACAACCCCTCCTCCACCCTCCTGCACCCTCATTGCTCCCGCCTCTGCAAACCTAATACTTCCCCCTCCTCCTCTTCCTCCTCTACATGCACACTCCTTACTCGGCAGAACACTCCGATTCTTCCCCCCCACCCCCGTTGTCAGCTGGAGCTCATTTCTCTCTCGACATACTCTTGAGGTGTGTGTGTGTGTGTGTGTGTGTGTGTGTGTGTGTGTGTGTGTGTGTGTGTGTGTGTGTGTGTCCGAGCACTGCTGAGGTTTAAGGGGAGATGTTGTCTTTGTGGTCACTGACTTCTCTCTGTTTGCTTGAACACAAACAGCCAGTTTGATTCTTCCCCCGAGCATACACCAACATATAAAGAATTAAGGTAGCACTTTACTTTATTAGCCACCTGTTTAACATTAATAGGCACATAAACCTCAAACAAATGGATTGTGACACACTATAATGTAGTTGTAAGCAGATGCGTGTTTCCTCGTGTTATCATATTGATCAGAGTTTAGGAGTTAAAGCCCATAAAGACTTTTAGTTCTTCTTGTTTTAAGAGGTTTTCATGCATGAAGCAGTTTTAGGAGCAAAATGACGAGCTTTCATTTTCTTCTTCTCTTGTTTTCCTCTCACACGTTACTCAGAGCAGTAAAAGATTCACTTACTGAAAATACTACTAACGTGGTTTGGGCAAGGGTTGCAGGTGTGATGCCGGCTCAGTCGCGGCGGACGCACCAGAGCGTTAGCTGCTCTGTTTGCACGCGATCTGACACGACGAGAACGTTTTAGAAGAACGCTGCGCACCGGAGAGGTCCGGTCTGATAATTGTGCTCATTACGTGTGACAGCTCTTTGCCACTTGTTTTTCTAAGCCCGGTTTGGGTCTCTGCAGTAAAGATTTGGGGACTGGTCTTTCACTTGAGTTCATTCATTCCCCTCTGTGGCAGTAAAAGATGGCGCACGCGTCTTAGAAACTCCTGTAAATAAAAGCCAGAAAGCCTTTTAGTCCCGACTCTAAGCTACTAACAAAGGCGGCGTCCTGTAGGAGAAAAGGATCATACACTAGACAACCACTGTTATATTTCACTTTTTTTAAAATAGAAATGCGTTTCAGAGTAACATAGTCCCGTTCATGGCATTTTCTTAATGAATTATACTCATCGTCTATCTGAACAGCGGGTGTGAAACCTCATATGTAATTATAGTGTGTTATAAACCAGTTGTTGAGTATTTGCAGTGCTCGCGAATGCTCAGCGTGAGGCTTTAAAGCAAAGCGGTACCGAGATTCACGCACATGTTTGCCTCCCGGGTCCTTCCAGCTTTGAACACTGTACATGAAGACACTGAGACGTGTGCTGTATGTGTGCGTGACTGAGCTTTCTGTCGTCTGAACATCTGAAAGCGTTCTCCTCAGTTCCCCCTCTCCTTCCTCGCACTGAAAGCTGAGCCTTGACCTCCTACCAACAGCGACCCCTCCCTTCGCTCCATCCCTCCACTTCACCCCCCCCTCGTCCACCTCCTCCCTTCTTCCCATATCGGCGTGCATGAAAGGGCTCGACTGCTCGCAGCCGGAGCAGCGGAGGGTCACTCCTGAATTGCCTTTTAAGCGTTGGGTCGGGCACAGTAAGGTGGGGAGAAATGGGGGGAGGGGGGGTTTAAAAAGCCGTGAAAAAGTAGCCATACTTGTCTCCCCGATTCCAAAAATTAAAAAATAAAATAAAATAGGGGCCACGCTTTTTTACATTTTATTTTTCTACAAGTGCATTTTGTGTATTTATTCCCAGAAACCTGTGAGCTATGAATGTATATCGCTTTTACTTTTCTACGGCTAGAAACAGCCCCACTCTAGTGCCTTTTTCCTGCGACTTGCAGTGTGTATATGTGTGTGTGAGTGGGGAGGGGGTGCACTCTGTTAGGCATGCCCACACAGATTGAACCCCACCCCAGCCCCCTCCTCCCCTTGGGGAAACTAGTATTAATTGGAATGCCTGACTATCCAGTATTTTCCTAATAGCTTCCATCCCTGCTTCTCTCCAGTGTCTCTGTAGGCTGTCGCCCCTTTTTATCGATTTCCACTCATCGAGCCCTCTGGGAATTTTCAGAAGGCGGCCAAGATTTTGTTGGCCAGTTTTGGAATTAGGTGTTTTAACGCGTGGTAGTTCCTTCCAGTGCGTGCTGTTCAATAGGCTCCTCCTTCAAGCAGCGTTAAGCGTACCAGCTAACAGCCAAGCGTCCGATATCAAGTCGCCAGGCACTTGAACGGCATCGCTAATAGATGTGAATGCAAGAAAATAAAGACGCTGGTCTTTACATCAGGAATCGGACTGATGGTCTCACAAAGCTGGCTTCTTCTAACTAATCGGATCAGTGACTGTACGCTGCGTGGCTCATTCTCTTTAAAAATGATGGTGATCAACATATTGGCTTTATGCGCTCAACATCTCAAACATTTAAGACATGTTAAAAAATAGTTTATCCCAGAGGTAGTGATATTAGAGACTAGACTGTATTTAGTTTGTTTATTTTAAAGCCAATATTGATAATAAAGGCTTTCAATAATCTGATCTAATTATAATGTAAGTTTATGTTGAGCGGTTTTCATTTTCTTCCCCGTTGCTCTGCGGTGCTTCGAGCCAGATCTTTGGTGTTTGTGAGCCTACTTCAGCTCCGGTAAGCGTGCTAGCCGTGGTGATTTATGCATTAATGATCAGGACCTAGTCAACAGAGTACTTGAACAAAGTCAGAAGTGACAATCATCAGTAACGCCCGCTTTAAAAGTTCATCGGAAAGCACGTCGACTCACTGAAATGGTGTTGAATGATGGAGGTCGACTGCTGTAAACGACGATGAGCTTTTGTGTGGTTGAGAGTACTTTGCACAGTGATTTGAACAATTTAACTCTAATTGAATTGGCAAAAACTATCCTGGCGTGTTTAGTGTGACCGCATTTAACAGACACCATCCCACCAGGTCGGAGAAGCTCCGCCTTCTCCTCCTGCGGTGGACTAAAGGCCAATCAT
The DNA here is from genome assembly GCF_057381845.1 of Rhamphochromis longiceps. NCBI lineage: Eukaryota > Metazoa > Chordata > Actinopteri > Cichliformes > Cichlidae > Rhamphochromis > Rhamphochromis longiceps. The sequence goes on along the minus strand of NC_140573.1, from coordinate 41,318,554 downwards.
TTGTATGCAATAGTTTTCTTTGCATCAAACCGTACTGTAAAAAGATCATAACACACCAGAGAAGCACAAATGTCGCTTTCTTCACTCTGTGTAATAGAGTCCACTGTAATATCTACTCTTATTTTTAGCTCCTAGTGTTTGATTGTTTTCTCTTTACAGTCTTTGTATTTACTGTATATCGTTTACTTGTTTTTATGTTTTCTCAGACTCTGTCTATGCTCTATATATCTATAACGCTGCTGCAGAAGTTCCCCCTAACGGGATCTTCAGTTTTATCGAACATTAATGACACTACTCTCGATCGTGAGTAGCTTCCTGTTGCGTAATCTGAACAAACGTCTGCTCGACACATTCAGGAGCCAGTTTTGTGAGGCCCAAACGAGTCAGGACTGAGCACGAGTTCTGGACTTATTTGGGGCCTCGATGTTGGTTTTTGTGGCCCCCTTTAGGCTTCACGCTCTCTCAGACACCAGCCCACTGATCTCCTTCCTCGCTTTTTCCTTTTCCTGTGCTTCTGCCCTGACGTTCCGATAGCTTTAATACTTCGCTCTCTCCTTCTGTTGCCTGCCTGGCTCGGCGCCGCACTCCCTCTGCCCTTACCGTAGACGCCTCACGAACACGGACGATGTCTCAAAATCAAAACCGGCATCAACGCCGCCTCATGTGCCCTGCAGTAGCCCCCCTCCCACCCCTCCCTTCTTCCTCCCTCTGCGCCACCTTCATTTTTCCCGAGGTGTGCCTCTGTCAGCAGAACTTCAGGCCCGAGAGTGAATTTTGCAGCCGTGTGAGTGACGATAGTGCATCTTGCCTGCGTGTTTGTCAGCGATGGGAGAGAATTTCCAACGAACAACTTTCCTCTCTGTCCTCTGTGCACCGATGTGGGAACTTGGAAGTCCTAGTTCATGAACTCTGACCTTTGACCGGGCGCTCATTCGGTCCCTTGTGGTCGTGGCGGAGACAGTGAGTTAAGTGGGAGAAGCCCCACTATGTACCCACAGTCAACGTTTTATTTATGGACCTCTGCACTTTTGGCTGTGATGACTTCAGTACTTAAGTAGTTACCTAAACTGTATTTTTAAGGATTTTATACAATATTTACATGCAATACAATATGAATTGAGTTTGTTTTGTTTGCCAACCATTTGTTTCTTATTTAATTGTCTTTTATTTTGGCATGTGTTCTCGCTATTATTCACAAACATGCCTGTCGATCTGTTTTAGGCATAAGATGTTGGGGATGTTCCCTGTAAAAATTAGTTTTTTTGTTTTGTATCATGATTCTGATGACAGCTGAACACCGAGAAGCACGTGTTTGGGCGGGCGGGTGAAAAACAAACAAAACAAAACTGCTGGATGAGCTAAACTTTCACCCTCTGCCCCGAGTACAAATAACTGGACCACAAGGCGGGACGTGAGGAGTCCACACTTTGGTTCAGCAGAAGAAAAACGGTTTGTTTTTCTGTCGTGTCCAGTTTGGGTTTTCTGCACGTTCGTAAATGTGCGCGCCCAAACGTAGACTGTCATCTTCATTTTATTACGTTAGGACAACTTGAGCCTGAGGAAACACAACAAAGAGAAACAAGAGTTGCAAAGTGGGAGGAGATGCTCTGGAAGTTAAAGTGCTATTCATTTTTCCTGGTTTGTTATTTGTTTAAATGTTTGAACCCCTCTCTGGCTTGGATCTGCATAAAACACTGAAAACTGTCTTAAATATTAATATCTGTCTCAGAAGATGTGCTTTAATGAACTGCAACTTGCAGCAAGCAGTAAAGATGACAAGCCTGAGTGATTATCGTTAATGTTGAGGAACATTATAGAAGGGAATGGGAGATAGATGGGAGAAACCCCCCAGCTGTCCCTTCCCTTTGCAACTCTGTGCACAGGGCTGTGAGAGTGGAGCATTTCAGCTGAGTCTATATTATATATAATATGTGTTTAATACAGCAAAGGTAGATTATCTACTGTGTGGATCTTTAGAGGATGAGGAAAAAGCAGCAAAACAAACAAAAAAAAACAGAGAAAATGGTTCATTGATAATGTGTGGAGGTGGGCGGGGCGGGAGGGAGGGGCATGTGCAGACGGGGTGTTTCCTGTGTCAGTGGTTGTCATAATGTGTCTGTGACAAGGGGGCAGGGTTGCCTGTATTTATAAAGGGTTTGATTATTTTTCTTTTAAAGGGGCGGGGCGAGGGAGGGGGGAGGGCGGCGTCTGAATCCATGTACGAGGTCGAAGCGACGAATGGCGGGAAGAACAAATGAACTGGATGGCTGAAGAACAATTTTGGTATTTTTGAAAAAACAAAAAAGGAAAATAACAAGCTTGGCATTACAACGCCACCATGTGGCCGTATGATGCAAGTTGTTAACGAGGACGAAACATGTTATTTTAATGTTATTTTTATGTTCAAATCATATTATTAATAAAGTCATTAAGTACTGTTGTCCCCCCCTCCCCGTGTGTCCGATCCTTGACCGCTGCGTGACCCGCTGCAAGGGTTCGAGTAAAGTTCACGTGACGGTCATCGCAGGCCGCAGGGTTAAAAGGACAAGCAGCAGGCCGGCTCATAATGCTCGTGATGCATTGACCATCTATTGAGGAAATGCGGCTGTAGGGAGGGACAGTTATTGGCGGAGGCCGATCAATAACCCGGGAGGCTGCGTGGACCTTTTGGCCTGTCGCAGCAGGAACAGCGCAGGTGCAGATGAAATAAAGATGGCTGAACGCCGTTTAGCAGCTTCGCTTTCACGCTCTTGACGTCGTTCGTGCCGGTTCAGTGAACGGAGACGATGTTAATGGTTCGGGCAACACAACAGTCTGTGCTGTGAGCAGAACCGTGAGGTCTCTGGTGCAGCCCCTGCTTTATGTGCTGATTTAAAAATGTAATGTTTTGTTAAGTTAATGGAAAACAGTGATTTTATCCTTTAGAAGAAAAAAGAATCGAATATTTGTGATATTGTAAAAGTTTTAGTATCACAATTCAATTTGGACCCACGATAGCTAACAGTGACCACGTGGTGAAGACACTGTGTGCAGATAACCTCCGCCCTTTTATCCAGCTGATGAGACGCATGAGCACAGTTTGCGTAAAAATCCTGTTATTTGTGATAATTCAGCACTACTGTGGCCAATCCTGCAAAGTGTCACAGCTGCGAAACTAAATATGAATGTGTGCATGTGTTCATTACTACTGTTCAGTACATTTACATTGTCAGATAAGACAAATAATGGAGCTGGATCACGTGGTGACACAGTTCTAGTTCACTTACAATATAAATGTTCAGGATTTTCAGTGAAACGGAAGAAACAGAGTTGGGTCAATTTTTTTTTTTACTCTTTCCTTTTTACAAGTCAACGTGAAGCGCAGACTTTCAGCTTTATTTTTTCATAGTCCCTCACTTGCTTATGAAGTAACTGAATAAACTCCGTGGTTGCACGAATATCGCAGCTGTCGCCTTGGAGATTCTCTGCCGTTCAGTTTTGTTTACCATGGCAACGCAGCCTCCTGAGCCGAGTGCGGTAAGGCTCTTCGGCTGCGTGCACCTGCTGACAGAAGCTTCATGATGCGAAAAGCATCAGAGGAAATAAGAAACAGAACGTCTGCGAACTACAGAATCCAAACCTAAGAGATCGGCCTCTGCAAAAGCGAACCATCCTGTGCTGCAGGTTGATTTTTAGTAATAGCATCTATGACAAACTGCTACCACTGCAAGAATGAAACTTGCAGCACGTCGGTTTTTCTCTCCCCGCGTTTCCGCTTAGCATTAGAAGCTCGTGAGTTTTGTGGCCACAAATACGAGATGTGAGAGACGATCTCACAGAAGTGGAGGAAATATTATCGAGCAGCCTATTTATGGTTGTCGGCACACCGAATAGCATAGAAACGGTTCACATGTGCCACGTATTTAACGAGGCCGTCGGCTCTCCTTTCTTTTTTACACCTGAGTCTGTTCTGATTGTGAGGTTGCATCATCATCATCAGAGCCCCGCCTGCTGTCTGCACAGTGCGCTGTCTGCACAGTGCGCTGTCTGCACCGACTGTTATTTGTTACTCTGTGCATTTAAATCCCTCCGCGTTACATTTACAAAAACAAAACAAAGGACAAGTTTCACAAAGTAGCGTAATGAGTTCCAATTTATTCCACAACTGATCAGACACACATTCACATTTTCGTCGTTACAAGCAGGCCTGCTTCACTCTCCTGCTGCTGTTCTTTCAACCCAGACTTCTTTAAGACTAAACAGCTGTTAGGTTCAGGCAGATCCAGGTTTCTGTCAGGGGTGTTGTGAGCCCTCACTGAACCGTTTGCTCAGTCTCACAATGCAAGTGCATTCTTTTAACCTTTTTAGGCAACGGATTAAACTAAAAAGGCCATTTGGTGTTCCATCAGCCCATCCTCACTCACCCCGACCCCCCTGAATCACCGTCATTTCCTCCCTTTGTTTTTCATCCTTAAAACAAAACACACAAACCCCAAAATTTAACATAAATGAACCACAAGGCTCAGTTTGGCTCTGCTGGGAGTGCGCCACACACGCCTGCTATATACTAATCTTACAAGATATACAAGATGACCTGTTTTGGAGTGCAAGAGCTGCTTTCAAATTTGTGTCACATCGCAGACGAGGCCGATGGTAGGCGATCTCAAAATGTCGCCGTGGCGACAGGCTGCTAGCAGCTGATAAGATTTGCTATAAACTGACAATACAGTCCTATAACTTATGTACAATTTACTTCATCTCCATGTGAGTGCAAAATAAACGTATTCCTGACGCGACCGAATGGCTGGGAAAAAGAAACGAGGTAAAACATATTTACAGTATTACAAAAAAAAAAGGTCACAAATCAAAATACCTGACAGACACCAAAATGCAACAGATATGGCTTCATGACATACTGAGAACGATAGCTTAAATTCAACAGCAGAACATTTTTGACATTTAGAAAACAAAAAACAACAAAAAGGAGCGAAATCAAAGACGAGAGAAACACCAAGCACATGTGAACGTGTGATTGTGGGATTTCACTCCATCCGATGCTCATTTGGTAAACAGAAACTTTGGTAAAGTGAAAATAAATACACACAAATTATTCATAAAAACCCCCAAAACATCCTGTTGTTATCAAGTATTCCGGTTCGCGTCGCAGCTCCTTACGTAAAGCTGCTGCTACTTCATCGATCACACGTCACTGGTCCTTCCAGAAATACAAATAAATAAGCTCAATTTAACCTCATTTGGCTTCTGTTCTGTACAACAATCATAAATGTAAACTGAGACAGACTGAGCGTGACTTAAGGCAGTAAAACAAAAAAAAAACAAAAAATGTAAATACAGGAGGAACCCAGCAGTGGACTGAATGATGCAAATGGTCCCAGCAGGTCTATTTGGGTGGCAGCGGGTTGTCGGGGGTTGCTGGAGACGCCACGTCCTTGTAACAGTTATCGATCTGCTCCTTGTACATCTTCATCACCACCGGCCGCTTCAGCTTCATGGTGGGGCCTGCGGGAAGAGCAAAGAGGATTCGTGCTGTTTAACTCCTGCGAGGTGTAGAGTGACTGCAGCCTGAGCCGTACCAGCGCATCACCACATACATCCTCCCGGCCTGCTGCAACTTATGTTTCTCTGTAACGCACTTATTTGAGCTACCGTACTCAATATCACATGTGTTTTAGCTCCAAAAAGGCAGGAAATACCCAAATGTGAGTAACTGTGACTACAAATGGATGTGAAAACATCATCATCATCTTATTAAATGTCGTTTCAAAGCCGTTGTCTAATAAAATAAACCGCGCATTCGCTCACCCAGCTCTCCTCCGCCGACAGAGAAGTCTCGATCCAGGACGACCCACTTCTGAATGCGCTGAGCGTTGGAGGTGGACTTCTCGTTGACTCTTTTGATGCCCTCCTGGATGGCAGCGTTGACCGCAGGGTCTCGTCCGCCTGAGATCTCGGAGACGCGCGTGGCCTTGCTGCCCAGCTGCCTGCACAACTCCACAGCTTCTGGCGTCAGCTCGTCCTGTGGATCGCCCGTGTCTGGGTTCACTTGGCACTGGAGGGTGAGGAAAAAAATCAAATAAATATCAGTAACCAAAACAGCACGATTCTGAAAATCCCAACTGTGTAGTTTCTCAAAGCGACCACCAGGTGTCAGTGCTCCTTTCCTCACTATCTGTTAAAGCAGATGCACTGATGCAGTGAGCTTCTGACACCCCCCTCACTCCTCCCCTGTTCTCACTGTCTGAATCTTTACCTTGATGGTGAGCAGCATGGACAGAAACTTCCTCTTGTCTCCGACCAGCATGGCGTTGCTAATCAGCGGCACGGCCTCCTTCACCGCATCCTCTATGGGGACGGGAGGGATGTTCTCGCCGCCGGCTGTGATGATCAGCTCTGTGAGCGAAGAGAAGAACAAACCTGAAGCAATCGGCCTGTAACAGGATATAAGACTGAAAGCAGAACTGATGCTCTTCATTTAAATAGATAAATAGAAATCTGGTACAGTTCCAGCAGAGTGCGATTTAGCTCAGGCAGTACCTTTAATCCGCCCGGTGATGAAGAGGAACCCGTTCTCGTCTTGCTTGCCCAGGTCACCCGAGTGCAGCCAGCCCTCCGCGTCCAGCGCCTCCTCTGTCTTGTCGGGCATATTGAGGTAACCCATAAAGACGTGGCGTCCCCAGAAGCAGATCTCGCCGTTTCCCTCCTCGTCTTTGTTGTGCAGCTTTGTTTTGCACCCTGGGAGCTCGATACCGCAGCTGCAAGAGAGCAGTCGTGTAACTCACCAGCGAGTATCAGTCGTTCCCTGCAAGCCGTCAAACCAATGCAAAGAGAAAAATGTACCTGGTGAGCTTGAAGGCATCGTGGCGGGAGATGGTGTGAGGGCCGCTGCTCTCGCTCATGCCGTACAGTTCGCAAAGAGGAATGTTGAGGCTGAGGAAGAACTCCAGGGTGTCTTTGGTGATGGGGGCGGCGCCTGTGTAGCACTTGGTGCAGCGGTCCAGGCCCAGGGCCTTACGCACCTTTTTGAACACAAGCTTTTTGGCTACGTGATAGCTGACCGGAGCGCTGCCTGGTGCCGAATTCCTGGGGAGAAAGAGTGAAAGAGAACGCAGCGTGAGGTGGAAGGCTATCCCAGCTGATGGAAATAAATAAATAGTTGTTTCAACAACAATCCTGCATCTGCGGTGATGTTCCACAAGAACATTTCAGCAAACTGAAACAGGAACCTCCCACCTCTGAGGAAACGACTCAGCCCCTTCTTAAAAAAAACAAAAACATATACTTACTGGTTGAGCTTGCTCAGATTGGTCCGCAGACCCACGTCTTTGGCCCAGGCAGCCACTTTCCTTCGCACGGTGGAAGACTTTGCTCCAACAGCTTTCATCTTCTCCTGCATCTTCTCCCAGACACGTGGGACGCCCATGAAGGCCGTCGGACGCGCCTCCTTCAAAGTGTCTACCAGCGAACCCTGTAAAAAACAGGAAAATACAAATAAAAATCACACATTTTCACAACTTACACAAAAAGAGGAAGTGTGAAAGAAACAGAAGCCGTTTGTGTAACAGACGGACTACAGAGCCACGTGAGGAACCAGAGGGGGGCGCTATGCTACTTTTCTGTTACAGGCTAAAATTGCTGTAGTGCAAATGTGAGGGTGATCAACGGGGGAGGGGGGGTTACTTAATTTTACATCATTTAAATTACTGATGGGTATTTGTAATCAGACACTTGGTTCTTGTTCTATAGCAGCCACAAAGAACCATGACCGTACAGCAGGCCTGTTATATTGACCGTACTGTGCAGGTGAACCTATTAAACGGGCTGATGAGCGTTTATTTCGGGCGCCGGCGTGTTTGTGTTGTCCGTTTGTGGTGTGTGTCTCACCTTCAGGGCGTCGGGCTGAGCGAAGTAAGTCACCCCTCCGATCTTCATGGCGATCCAGATGTCGACCATCTGGGCCGCGATGTGGCTCAGAGGCAGGTAGCTGACCACCACCTCCTGAGCCTGGGAGGCCGCGGTGAGACTCACATGCTTGGCGGTGGAGTAAGCGGTCCAGGTTAGCTGAGAGAGTAAAGATGAGGTGCTGTGATTGTTGTGGGCGCACAAGTGTTTCACATCTTTACTGTAACAGTAGATCAATACTAATCAACTGATTAGAGGCACATTGCCTCACAAAGCTCCTGAGGATGTGAGGATGGGTGGAGCTTACGTTGTCGTGGCTGAGCATGACTCCTTTGGGCTGGCCCGTGGTCCCTGAGGTGTAAATGAGCGAGCAGCACTGGTTGGGCTTCTGGCTGGCGATGATGGCATCGAGGGGAGCGTCGGGCTCGTCGCGTCCAAGCTCCAAGAACTCGGCCCACTGTGGCACGCAAAGAAAAATAAAAACACTTCGATCGTGCCTCTTGTGCTCAGCAGCTTCTTTTTATGCACGGGAGTGTGCGCTTACCGTGTACAGGTTTGGTCTCTTCTCTTTTAGTTCGTCTTTGTACTGGACGATGGCTTTCAAGTGTGGCAGCTGGTCTTCGATCTGTGGACGGATGTGAAGACGATCAGTAAATCCACTCGTGGGATTCCTTCAGTATAAGTTACTACTTTTACAGCTTGGTTTAATAAACGCACATATTATTATTATGTTTTTTTGTTCAGCTGTGCCTGAAATCTGTTCAGCGTGTTGCTCCACATCCACGTGTAACTCACTCTCATCTTACCTGAAGGATCTTCTGCAGCTGTTTGTGGTTCTCCACCACGATGATATTGGCCTTGGAGTTTTCTGCTACATACTGGCACGCCTCAGGAGAGTTGGTGGTGTAGATGCCCACAGCAAACCCACTGTGAGACAGAGACACGTCACACAGTCAGCTATAGAGCCATTTACTTCTCTATATTGTTCCAATCGAATCAATATCCAGTCATGTTGATTAAGAGGCCTTCCATTTGCAGATATGCATTTGATAAGTCAATATAGATATTGTTCATTTACTTCCAGTCGCCATGGAAACAAAAGCTTGCAGGTGAATCAGAAGCGCCGAGTTGCATTCAAGTCATACGACGGATGAATTGAGCGCTCTTGGTGGAAATGTATCAGAAATGCATCAGCACATGAATCAGGTTTGTGTTGCATCTGTGCAGCTGCTGACCAAAGGTATAAGTCAGCCAATCAAGTGAGAGCTTTCACCAAGGTACATTTAAGACTTTTAAGACAATTTGTTATCACACAGAATGCAATTAAACATTCATTTTAATGGCTGCAAAAAGGAGAAAATCAGTAGTCTCGCAGTTATTTGCTGAAAGTGTGACTTGACTGACATCTACAGGACGCCTGTCGCTGTAAATAAAACTGACCTGACCTGAATCAGCGGCAGACTGAAGTTATTTTCGTGGCACTTTTCATACGTAAAAAACGAAACTATGTTCATCAAAATGAAGCGCAGGGCTGCTCCCAACAGTGGGTGGAGAACATGCAACATGCAAATGAAAAGCAAATCACTTTAACCCTGCATTTCAACAAAGCAGCAACATGTTAAATGTTTGCTCTGACTGAGCTGCAGATGCCCGAAAATTCAGATCACCTGACGACATCCCGATGTTACCACAGGAGAACCAGTCCTCCCCGTCTGTCTTTTTCTTAACAATCTGATGAAAATGGGTCAACAGAACCCACCTGACCTATGACAGCACTGTTTTACTAGAATACCTAGCTCCCGCTCTAAAAGACAGTGAGATATGATGCAGGATGCGATTCAAATGTTTTGCTTCGGTGTGGAAATCTGAGCCTTAAACTGAAGTTTCCAAACATGACCTGATTGCATTCATCACGACCGGTTTGTTGACATTCCAGCTGACCTTTTTGTTGTGATCATTACGCAGGGAGCGGCGTTTAAGCATGCACAGTATTGGTATCAGAGTGCGTGGAAAGAATGAGCTTCTCTATAAACAGATTTAAGACTTTTAAGAATCAAAGCAAACATGAAAATGTCACCAGAATCGGCGTGAAAAGACCCGGTTCAGCATAACAGATGTTTGGTGATGTCAGCAGCTGAGCCGGGGTACATCTGGCCTCAGCCAATCAGTGCCTTTAGACTCTTACTTTGGCTCAAGGGTCTCAGTTTCTTGGAATTTCTTGCACTCTTTTTAGCGTGTTGGATAACAAGCATGGGTTCATTCATAGTGAATACTTATGCAGCAAAGCTGAGAAGCTTGTGATTGCTGTTATGTGATCAGTGCACAGACACAGAGTACAAACACAACACAGATGGATAAATAAGCCTTAAAAAGCACATTAGCATTATCAGGAAAATGCACTGATTGGATCTAGAGCAGGGCGATATGACCAAAAATATTTATCGCGATATAGATTTCAAAATTTGCGATAACGATATAACTGACGATATAATTGACACTAGACAAAATACTTTACAACTCCACAACTTTATTAGTGAAAAAAAACATCTATGTATTTTCACTTAAACAAGCAGCTGTTTTTTATGTGCATTAAAATAAATATAAAAATGTAACAGTGCAAATGCAAAATCCTCGCTGACAGTTTAACCAAAAGGCATTTCCAGTGGAAACTGGCAGACATATCCTCAGCATAACCATGTATAACATCCACAACACTTAAAAAGAGGTTATACACACACAATACGGTAACATTATGTTGAAGCACAGTACGTATCACTCCGCCAGGCTCCTCCCTCGTCATCATAAATAATGCTGTTCCAGGTTCAACATTGCAAGTGACCAATCACCTTCTCCTGACGTCATCCGCGACCTCGAAAAAAGCAAACGCCTTCAAAAAATCTACTTCACTTGCGAGAAGAGAAACCGCCTCTGTAAGGGCGATATGTATAATGCTTACCGTTTATTAAAGAAAAGTATCCTGAAATGCAAAGAATTCAAGTTCCCGGATGGGCGGACAGAAGCGGTTTCTCTTCTCGCAAGTGAAGTAGATTTTTTGAAGGCGGTATTTTTCAAAGACACAAAGACATTGGTCACTTGCAATGTTGACCCTGGAACAACATTTATTATGACGATGTGGGAGCAACGCCGACACGAGGATATCAGATCATCCCTGCGGACGACAGCTGTAACGCTCCGACAATCCATCAAGCGGTGCGGCTTCGTAGCTCAGCAAAGTCGTACTGAAACATTTGACAGATTTTCGAGCGCCGTGCACATAAAATCGTTTCGAGGTCAGTAAACACAACCAGAGTTCAGACATAAGGCACACGGGATTATAAGGGGCTCTGTCGACTTTCAGACAAATCAAAGGATTGATTTTAAGTGCGCCGTATTTTCCAAACAACACGGTAATAACGACGGCCCGCTAGCATGTGCTACCAAAAATAGTGCTTTGTTGTGTATCTGACGGACGAAAGCTAAACCAGTTCCACACCAGTGAAGCTGCAGCATTTTTACAAACCAGTTCTGGCTCATCTGTTTCATTCAACGATCCACTTTCGCTCTTCTCATTCTGCATCGCCTTTTTCACCATGTGCGTATGAAAACAAAGGCACTGCGCATGCGCGTTTTACCCATATTTTATCGTGATATTTCATTTTCTTGTCGTTGCCCCACATTACACCGGTATTACCGTGAACGGGATGATATGGCCCAGCCCTAATTGGATCCACAGCGGATCAGTTCAGAAGAGGAATCGAATCATCGCATGTATGAGCACAAGCTCTTGTAAAGTGAATCGAAGTTGAGTGCAGCACCCCAGTGAACACGCATAGTTTCAACCATCCATCAAAAAGACGGTATTGCTCTGGCACATAGGACACACCAGCAAACGCGCTGCCACACGTAAACATCAGCATGTAATAAGATATCCACAGATACAGAGAGCAGGAGGATTAGGGTCATGTAAAGGAAATATTCAGGGCTGACGATGAAACTCACCCCGCCAAAATGGCTCCGATGTCTGCGACGAACCACTCAACGGAGTTGAAGCCCAAGATCCCAACGCCGTGGTAACGCTCCAGTCCGAGCTGTAAAAGCCAGAGCGCACTTAGAGTCACAGCAGATCTGGCACAAGTCTCACTTCCATCGTTGCGATTGTTGTTACAAATCCCTTGTTTAATATTTACCTTTTGTTATTACTTCGGGGTATTTTGTATTTGACAGGATAAAGCTCAGAAGGGTCTGCTTGTTACAAACTAGAGTGCAGACAAATACATGCACCAGATTTAGCCTGATGTTCTTTTCACGAAACACAGAGACAGTTTGAGCCGTCAGGTCTTCCAGCTGATGCAGGTGGGACCTGAGGTTAGCTGTGCATTACATTCAGCTGCAGCCAGCATTCATCAAGTCGTTCATTCATTGTTGAAAGATAATAATCAGGTGTAGCTGACTGTGTTAGGGAAGCACAAAACAAAAACTATCTGAGCTTTATTTATCGTGAGCGAGGGCGAAGTTCAGGTCTAAGAGTTGGATTCGAGGTTGGTTTGTGTGTGTGAGACGCAGAGAGAAACGTCCGAGTTTGTGTGTGTGTCAGTAGAAATGAGTCAGCCTGCTGTCTAACTTTGCAGAGTTTCACGTGAAACAATGACACGCTCTGTCCTGCTGAGACCTCGCCGTCTGGCCTGACATTTCAACCCTTTGGTGCGGCGACACGTGCTGTCTAGACAGACTCGGCACGAAGACGAACGGACGTTAAAACGGCTCGAAGAACTCGAGGACTGTTGTTGGAAACAGAAATGTGTTGATGCTGAGGAAGCCCAGCTGCTCGGGGGGAGGGGGCAAAGAAAGGTTTTGGCACCACACTGTGTGTCAGAGCTGAAAGCAGTAATTCTTCTTCTTCTTATTGATTTATCTGCTTTTTATCCGTTTTTTATGAGCCATCACTAAGATTTCGTCCAGGAAATGTTGGGATAATCAGATCCAGAGAGTGTCTGCAGTTATTCTCTCACGTGTAGCGCACAGCTGTGCCCGCCAGCTCTTCGCTACTGCTGGTTATATTATGTTGCTGCCTGTGTGAGGCAGCACACGGGTCAGGAAGGCCATAGCCATCTTTATCTTTCTTCTTCTGGCTGAACAGGAAGTGCATTTGGCGTTTAAAAGTCAGCCAAATCAAATCTGCGGAGCCGCCTGCTGTGGTGACAACAGCAGCCAAAATTCTCTTTCACTGTCTGACAGACGAGCCACCGTTTCTGAGCATTTGGTATTCTTGCTCAAAAACTGAACTCAGCTTAATTTTATGTCCTTAAAGTAACGAATCAACCGTAGATGGAAACTTTTGCAGCGTTACCCAAAGAATAAAAGAAAAACTACCTTCAGGAAGCTCTTGGCAGCGATGCGGCAGGTCTGGTAGTAATCTTTGTATTTCAGGCTTTTCTGCTGGTCGCCCTCCTTCCAGCACAGAGCCGTATATTCGCCGTAGCGCTCCACGGTCGAGACGAACATCTGGTTGACCGTCAAAGCGGGTTCAGCGGCCAGACCGGACTCCTCCATCCTCAGCTTCACCTCTCCATCGCGCTGCGTCGTCCACAGACGGGGTTCTGCTGCCGGCACCGACAGGGAGTCTGGGCGCTGGGCGCTCACTGGAAGATGTGCAAATAACAGTCAGAGAATCGATCGAAGGCGGGCCTCGGCAATAGATCTGTACGCATCTGCCGTCCTTGAAAACTGCGACAAACACCCTTTATTTAAGGTGTTAATGGCGATACCATCCAGCTGCAGGCCTACGATAAATCTGCAAAGTCACACGGGTTCAAAACTAGTGTCAGCCAATGGTAACAGAGCTGGCATGAGTCACAGTGACAGCCAAGAGTTAGCAATCGCTTCAGGTTGGCTAGAAATGACAGTCTTTAAAAACAAAAAGTGGTATCATTTTAAAAGCTTTATAAATAATAAAATATAAATACAACTTCCAGCACGCCATGCGAGTGTACCGATGGACTTCCTGGTTAAAATTATGATCAGATAATCTTTAAATAAAACCGTCTGTTTGCCAACAATCTCCGATTATCACTTATCGTAGGGGGCCGAGGACTTGCACCAAAACTCTGACAACAAAACCAATCGATTTGTAATCGTTTCTGCAGGGAAGCCCCGCCTCCATGTTCTGCTCTCACACTCAGAGACAAACTGCCAGCAGGATGTTTGAATATGCAGCAGAACAGCGTCACACGGAGGGTTTATGACTATTTACGATTCATTTAGAGCAGGGCTGTAAATACTCTATCATGAAAAAGCCACCAGCAGTTATTATTACATGTTAAGAGTTCCTCTTTAAGAATCATTATAAACGAATGATAACGAATGTCAATTAACTTTGGGTCACAGTGCAAAGTTCCCCTTTCGTGGTTATAAACAGATCGCGGAGCAACGCGTGTGCCGGGGTTTTTCCTCACTCACTGAGGCGGGAAAGAATGTCACCGTTTAAAGGCAGGAAAAGGGAAGTGGAGCTCGCTCTGCCGAAGAACGCAGAGTTCATTCACGTCTGTTTGCTCTGCTTCCTCAGGAAGGAGAAAAAAAAGATAACATCAGCATTTACAGCGAGCACAGAGATGGGATAAAACCCGAGGTCACGACCTATCTGTACGGATGCTTGAGCCTAAAAATGAAACTGATGTCGTCTAATTGTACGTCTGCATGCTGCTTATCGCAATTCTTCCAGCGCCGCCCTGGTGAACGCCGGATGCTCGGGAGCGCCCGAGAAAGTGTAAACACGCTCCCTCTGCACTCACCTGCTGGTGTGTTTGAGCTCTGCTCCGCGGGGACCTCTGTAGTCTTGGTGCTGCTGGTGGCTGCGTCATGGGCGCCGGTCTCCTCTTCCCTTTCCCCTGCGGACTCTTCCTCTGAAGATTCACTAAAGAAAAAGGAAGGAGAAAAAAAAACAGTTACGTGTGGGTCAGCAGGTGGAAGAGGGTGGGAATCCTGAGAGCAAAGATCATGCCCTCATCCCAACTGTTGTTGGTGTAAACACCGTCACTACCTCTCTGTAGGCAGTTCAAACAAAGAGGGGCTTATTTTAGGGGCGTGTAACTTGTGTTGACGTACTTTGCTGTGTCCACGATGCCGTCATCGAGGGAGGCCGCGCTGTCCACTGTAACACAGGGCGACTCCAGGAAACCGACTTCTCTGGGAGGCTCCGTCACCCCTGACATGCTGGTGGACTCGCACAAAGTTACTGAAACAGAGGATGGTCAGGGTGTCACAACAAGGAAACAGTTACACACATGACTGAGAGGCTCCAAGAGAAAGACCCCTCCCCCCAGCTGGATCCCAGGAGTGGAGCATTTGGGGGATTTGTGCTGTAATAACTAAATAATTTAAGTAGTTTGCTATTTAGATCTTAGACTATAAAGAATCATAACTGACAAAGAAATAAGATCCAAAGGAGCAAATACTGAAACATCTGGCTTTCCTTGTCTAATTAGCGCACAGCTCAGCTGACACCAACGTGTGACAGCCAGCAGTGGGCGGTACTCACAGAAGTCGTGCGTCCTGTAGGGCACTAGGTCATGTAACCCTAACTCTAACCCTTGCAGTTGTAGTGTTCTTGCAAAGTGTCACGAACCTGCCCGACTTCTGTCTCATGATCAGATAAAATGCAGCTGCTTAGAAATCTCACCGAGATCATTGCGACCATAAAAAAGCCGATCTCTGCTCAGGACGTGCAGAGAGCGACCTGTGACGGCTCGATTGGATCCGACTTCATGAGCTGTTAAAAGCCTGGATGATAACGCAACATATGGAGCCTGGCTAGCAAACACACGTTACAGATAACGCCGTCTTTCTACTAATAATTGACTGTGACTGCTGCGCTTGGTCAACAAAACACCTCAATAAAGAATATTTACACTGCTCCACCCTCCTGGTGTCGAGTGGAAGAGAAACGGGAAAAACAAAGGAAACTGGTGATGATTGTGAAATAATTTTGAAAGATACAACAGAAAGAAAGTGGAAACCCCAACTGGGACATTAGAGCGTGTCCCAACTGGGACATTAGAGCGTGTCCCACCTGGGGACATGTTCCCTCTTCTCTCAATGATCTTGTGATTTACATGCCAAGCCGACCGTACCACCCCCTTCCCCTTTTCCTGCCTTTCCCACCATTTCGTTCATCACAGGAACCACGTCAGACCTCTCTATCATTCAAACCACTGCTGTTGCCGAGCTGGACACCCCCTCCTCTCCCTTTCCTCTTTGGTAAATCACAGGACTGATCTGTTTATGTAAGAGGGCTGAAAACACATACCAGCAGCTTCATCTATCTGCTCTAGCAGCAGCACATCATTTCTCACCTTTTGGGGCCCATGGGGGGGGGAAAAAAAACAGAAACAAACAAGCTCCAGAGAGCCAAAAATAATTTTTGTGACACATTTGAAACATATTCCCAACCTAAACTTTCCATAGTGGAATAAAACACAGGTCAGCTGGATTATTTCATGTATGAATTGCATCTAAACTGGAAGAATTCATCACATTTGGCCAAAAACATGTCCCTGAGGAGCAACATGGGCTTGATTTGGATTTGATCAGGATGTTTAAAGGTCTCTCTGTGGACGCATCGCCTCCGGTGCAGCTGCAGATTCCTCTGTTGCAGTTGTGGGTGGCTGAAGGTGGAGGCAAGCAGGCAGGCCTGGGACTGACAGGGGGCAGATATTTAAAATCACCTCCCCTCCTCTTATTTCAGTCACTGCTGCGTTCTTGTGACGTGATGGGGAGGATTCTGAGCGTGACGCTGATCTCGAGGTTCAATCGCTCATCAACCCTACCAGTCTGCAAACGGACATGTGAAGGCTGAATATAGCCTTTAGAAACCCAGTGAGCTTTCATCACATTAAAAACCCCTGAGACGCGTGCCTGTCACACAGGCCTGGTATGAATCCCCCCCTGCTGTTCATCTGGCAGCAAAAACACCTTGAAAACATCCATCGGTGGTCAACAAGGTTATTGATCCATGAGCAGGCTAAGAATACATTTCCCCGGCTGCTGTGATAAACTTTCAGTTTTTCCAATCAATAATTTTTCTTCTGTGGTTTTCTGATAATCACCCATGAGAAATATGTGGATTTCCCATTTAATTATCTCTCAATCACCAAAATCACAAACCCATATCCTTTAGAAACAAGCCGGAAACCTCTGATTCTCTTACCTGATATAGATTAACCCGTCAATCAATGACTGATTGAGCCATGGCTTTACTTCCTTTACAACAATGTTTCTAATACTCAGTGTGTGTGATGGAGACCTGTACATGTTTAGCAGGTTTGGCCTCTGTCACCACAGCAGCAACATGGATGGCTTTCACCTTGTTTTCAGGATGTGAAAAACTCCCATCTAAAACAGATTCAGTACCCAACACTATCAGAGCAGCTGTGGCCCAGGAAGTAGAGCAGGCGGTCTACCAATCAGAACAACAGTGGATGGATTCCCCAGCTACTCCTGTCTACATGTTGAAGTATTTTGGGTAAGATATCAAAGAAAATGCTTGCATTATTTTTTTTATTTGTTTGCAGTAAAAAGGGCGTTAACTGAGTAGAAAAGGTCTGGACTTGTTCTTTCAGCTCTACAGAGCTGCCGAGCACATTTTTTAATCACTCAGTTAATAAAACGACTGTGCCACAGTTTAGCTTTCCATAGCCCGAGGTGACGTATTCAAATGCACCTGTTTGAGAAGTCACAACCAAAGACCCAACCAATCAATGATCAGAGTAGCTGCACCATCATTTTCTGCTGACTCTCTGATGCTCCTCTTGATGAAGCACAGCCATTCTGCATGCTTTTGTTTTCATGAAGTTTCCTTGTCATAAGACAGCACAGCCAGTGCCAAGGATGAATCATCTGACGGATTCAGCACAGTTGTGCAAAATGCTGCATCCACTCCGGGGGGGGGGGGAATTGTACTGCATAGCAACAGCTGTTTCATTCAGAAAGGGAACAGCAGCAAACCCCCCCCCCCCCCCCCCCCCCCCCCCATTCCTTGAACAAAAAAGTGTCTGCCCCAAAACCAAATGAGGGACTCTCCCCGAAACAATACCACCATGCTTGCAAACTTCACTTGGGTTAATCCCCTTTTAAACTGTACAGTCCAAAAGTCCCCCCCCCCTCTAAATTTTAATTTTTCTTCACTCGAGCTCCATTTCTGTTTGTCCAGAGTAACAGCCACCTCACTTCACCTAAAGCCACAGTGCTGCTGCTCTGAACGAAAGTCAGATACAGTGAATTCCCAAAAATCAGTGAATGTTCTCCTCCTGCTTCCATCCAGCTGCTTCCACGCAGCGCGCACTGGGCGTCATCCTCAGAAACCCCACGGTACACTGGGCACATTTTTTCCAACTTAATCTATTTGCATGCTAAGCAGACTTTTGTTAATGGCTATTTTAAACGTGAACCAAATTACAGGGAGAAATACAGATGGATCTGCTGGGTGGGTTACACCCTTTTAGGAAGAGACCAGGTCTGAGCAGGTTGTCTAGACACACCCAAGCCGTAAATTTAAGACCTTTTTTTCTGTAACACATTTATTATCATGTATTATCCTATTAACGTCTAAAGCAAGCTTCACTGAACCCAGACATAAAAAACTCAAATTATAAACCAGGAAATTGTAGATCTGAAGGCGAAACATCATAATTCAGAGTCCAATCTAAGGCCTGTAAATGCAACACGCACACACGCAGGTGGTTTTATTAACGGAAAAATCGTGACCAACCGGTCTCTGGCCAAACCTGATGTGTCGCCGTGAAACCCAGCTTAAAACAAAACCAGAAAAGCTCCACACAGGGCTCAAATACTCACACTGCATTGCTGGAAGCTGATTCTTATTCCGGTTTGGTTGTCTGTTTCTTCGTGACTAGATTTTTCTTTAATCTTCCGCTTTTTCTTCGTGTTTTCCGTTAACACCGTGGCTTCAGTTTGCCGTTAAACACGCACCAACCGGCCACTGTCTACTCAAGCAGCAGATCATTCATTTTCAAACACACAACCGGCTCCGTGGGTCCCACCCACCCTGAAAAAAAAGAAATCCACCCAGGGTGGGGCCTGTCGGTTTCCTCCGGTCGCACCGCCCCCCTCACAGCACCGCCATTCTGATTGGTTCAAACTGCTCACACCACAGGACCTGGTTTCCATACAAGGCTACGCAGGGCACATGGACACAGAGGGGGCGGAAGTTGCAGTGAGCGCACGAGCTCATCTGCCCCTCCCTCCTCCACCCTCGAGCGTACACGTCGCAGATATGCCGGCTCGAGGGGGGCGGGGGGTTACTATCGGACAAACTGCAGAGCCCTGACAGCTAGCGCGGCTGAGCCTGTGCTTGGCTTTAGCTTCATGGCTTTCCACTGACAGAAACGCGCACTTCAAATGCACCACATCCTGCAACCTACATTATTATAACTACTGCACATGCTCCTTTTCGTCTTCATTAAAGTTTACCAACGACGCCAATTTATGACATGTAAATATAACATAACAAATGTCCACCTACAAAAGAAGAAGCTGAAAATCAGGTTTTTTTCTTTTTGTTTGACAAATTGACAACTGCTACATTTTACTTTCATACTTTTCTATTTGTATTCCACTGCAATTCAACTGGATTTTTTAAAAATCCTCACTCCGGCTCCAGTTCACTGCTCTACTTAGTTTAGAAATGAGGACTTTGCAGTAAAAAGGTGACCTGGTAAACTACAGAGCTCCGACCTTAAGCTTGACAGACCAGTCCTGTATTAATGGTTTTATGAGTCACAACCTAATTGCATTAAAAACAAAGGGATGGGAGGGATGCAGATAAACGCTGTTGACACACACTGAACTTGTGTAAAATATGTAAACAAAGCTGTAATGGGGAACGAGTCCACGACCTCTCGTGAACTGCATGTTTCCCCCGAGGTTAATGAGGGTGTGGAGTCACAGCTGAATTTACAGTACACATCCATCCGTAGCTCAGTGTGAATGTCAGTGAGCTGCTATCAATCCGGTTCACACACAAAAATATGCCGGACGTGTTGTTTCATGACTATTCACTCATGTCCATTGGTGTCACTGATGAATGAAAGAATTTCCTTAAGGCAAATTTCCACTGAAGTCCCGCCTGCATCATTCGAGAGGTGAGGCAGTTCAAGGAGAGGAAGAGGAAAGTACAGAAATGTCCTCCACGGACTAATTACACGAAAACACACACACACAGGATTAAACCTTCACTTGGGCATTTAACCTCACAAGAAATTAATGCCACCTATTTTCAATATTTAATGATATTTTTTATTCAAAAATTTTAATTTTTTTTGCAAATTATAAAATGCGCCTGGATATGCATGGCGTATGTTAACACATGATTATCTTCATGAGCCTTACTTCTCTCTTTTTTTAAGATGAATCTTAAAATGACTCTGAAGATGCGCCCTCATTATTGGTCTATGGAAAGATCAGTATCAGCCAATCGCCGGGAGAGACGAGCACCACACCACAGCATCAGATGACACGCAGGGACCGGCTCATCCAGTACAACCATGCGCACATGCTCTAGAGCTGCAGAATGCATTAGTGCTTACGCAACCCACGCCGAGGGTACGGCCGGTCAGAGGCATCATCTCTTCCTTTCTCTCTCATCCTACTCTCAGACAGCAGCACAGCGCACCGACTCTCAGTTTCTGTCAGAAGTTTTTGTTACGTGCAATAGATTTCCCTTTGATGTCTGTAACGTGCTGTAAATGTCAAAGCATTTTAATATGAAATTAGTTGAATTCTTACTTTACACAGTACTATTTGGTTCAATATATTTAAATGTGCCACCTTTAATAGGCTACATATTTCCACTAGTTTTCTTTGTAAACTGTTAATGTTTAAGGGTACGGTAGTAAAAAGCAGAATATGTTTTTTGGACTAGTGTAATATGAAGGATAAATTGCCCATTTTTAATACTAATATACTGATTGAATGGATGTCTACCTCAATATTATACTTGAATATAAGTGTATTTTGAAAATAATTTTACATTTAAGTAAGAAGGCAGTGCCCTCGAGAAAATCATTTTCTTGTGCAACACCCATTTGTGGTGAGTATTGTCTGTTTTTATGCTTATAATACAACTTTGTGATATAAAGATTTAATTCCAGAAAAGTTGGGATGCTGGCAAATGTGAATAAAAACAGAATGAAATAACACAAATTTCCAAATTTCATAGATCCATATTTTATTCACAATAGAACAGAAACTATTTTCCTATTTCATGGAGAAAAAATAGCTCAGTTTGAGTTTGAAGGCTGCAACAATTAAAAAAAAAAAAAAGTTGGGACTGGGGCAACAAAAGCCTGGAAAAGCAAGTGTTACTAAGAAGAAACATCTGCCATCTTAAGCTCATTAATGCAGCTTAAGACTGTCATTTAAAGAAGAAGCCACATGTGAACATGATCCAGAAATCCTATCTGCTGCCAACTTATCTGGACCAAAGCTCATTTAAAATGAACAGAAAAACTGCTCTGTGGTGAGACTTCATCCTTCTGACTAAAGAGGAGAGGAACTCCTCTTGTTGTCAGCGCTCAGTTCAAAAGCCAGTGTCTCTGCTGGGGGTGTATAGTAGAAGAATTTACAGGTGCATCGTAATGCAAACCTCTCTGAAACCCTACAACATAATTTATATTGTAACCTGATGTGCGCAAAGATAGCAAAGTAGCAGTGGGCTGTCACACATCATGTGACAGCCCACTGCTACTCTGATTGGCCTGTTCAGTATACTGTTGATTTCTCGTCTCCACTTCCAGCTGCTTTTTGCCCCAGTTGTGAGTTTATCAGTCAGACAATAACAATTATTGAATAATGAGCATAGCATCAATATAAGGATTCACAAATGTCCCTGAATTCTTGGAGGAACATTGATAAAACTATATGAATGTAGCTTGAAGAATAAATTTGTGTCCCTTGATCAATAAATGATCAACAGCAAAGATTTAGAAGAAAAGAAAATTGCAGAATTTGATTTGTTTCGGTCATGGCTGCCACTACATATAAAACGGTTGCAGCTCCAGAAATATTTGAGGTGTAAATAACATCTTTATTTTTTGCCCTTAGATCAGCCCTTCATCTGCCAATCAGTACTGTGGAACACCAGGACACGACCATGAGGTAATTACCATATAACACACACAACCATTAATGCTGGTGTCAGTGTCAGCCACATAAGTAAGTGTCTCCACAAGCTTTACAGATTCACAACAAAAGTCTCGATCAGCCGTTAGTGACTCTGGAATCTGCAGCTCGCATATCAGGAAGTTCAGCTTCAGTACTACAGGTTTTATATGTTACCATACATCCTGACAATGTCTTTCTCAGGGAAGGCGTTGCATATTTCAGCAAGACAATGCTAAACCACATTCTGCATCTATTACAACAGCACGTCACATTTTACACAGTGCTGCGATTTCTTTGGCAGTGCGGTTGTACATTCATGCATATTTTTAACATATTTAGGTATCTTACGTATGTACACATTTACATTATTACATTTGGATTATACCATTATAGATTAACTTATAGCGTTCCTCCCTGTATGTATTTACCCAGCTTATGCCTGTAGCTGAATGTTTATCGTTGTTTAGCGTGAGATCATTGCGGTCTGTGGAGGCATTGCCAAAAATCCAAAAAAATCTCCACAATGTGCGTAAGAAAGCAGAACTGGAATTTCTTGTATGTGCCACTGTACATCAGTCAAACTGATGTGCTGGTAACAGGAAAAACATACAAGGAAACAACAAGGTAACTGGTGATGGATAGACAGCTCAATCAGAGCATCTCAAAAAGAACAGGTCTTGTGGTTTGCAGAGGTGAGAGCCCATCAAAAACCAGTGAAGGACAACCCCCAGCAAACTCATGGGAGACAGTGATTAAGGTGGGGAGTGCTGATCCTGCAGAAGAGCTACAGAGTGACTAAAAAGCTCAATGGTGGCCATGATAGAAGGGTATAAGAGTATACAGTTGTTGTGTATGAGGCTATGACCAGACGCCATGCCCATTCTGGGCCCCGTCCACACCTGGATGGGTCTGCAGAGGGCTGACCCACTTAGGTGGATCCTAGGGCAATGAAAGAAGGTTGAAGTTTCAGGTATTTTGACACCAGCTGGTGAGCATGTCAGAGGTGTATCCTTACACACAGTGGATCCATCTGTCTTTACAATTCCATAGCAAAGATTGTGGTTGTTCACCACACCGCTGCTTCCATTTAGATACATGTTTTTGTCCTTTTCATTGGGGTTCAATATGCCTCTGGCTGAATGACTCATATTTTCTTTGACATCATGCAGACAGCTGGATGTGTTATTTACACAGAAAGAGACGGGAATCCTATTCAAGCAGTGGGATCCGCTAGAACAGGGGTAGGCAACTCTAGGCCTCGAGTGCTGGTGTCCTGGAGGTTTTAGATGTGTCCATGATCCATCACAGCTGATTTAAAGGGCTAAATGACTCCTCAGCATTTCTTGAAGTTCTCCAGAGGCCTGGTAATGAACTAATCATTTGATTCAGGTGTGTTAACCCAGGGTGCGATCTAAAACCTGCAGGACACCGGCACTCGAGGCCTGGAGTTGCCTCCCCCCTCATCTAGAAAAACTACTTAGATCTGCAGACCCCAGACCGAGGGCCTAAAGGAGCTCCTGGTGTCTGTTTTTGTCATATAATCACTTAGTTCATTTTTACAGGAGTCTTTTTTACTACGTGCACAGAAAAGGCTTGTGGAACATGCAGTGGGCGATATTAAAATAGTAAGACCTGAAGCTGGTGTTTAAATATAACCTTTCAGTTGACTAGAAAAAAGCTGGAGCCAGGAGGGTTAACTGGACTGGTTAAATATAAGCCTTGTTTTCATTAGGAATCTGTAGGAAGAGGACCAAACTTTTCCTGTGCAGCTGGAAGTGGAGCAACTGCAAATAACAAAATAAAAAAAGGAAAGAAAAAATGTCTAGAAAAACAAGAACACTTAAAAGTTTTTTGTTCCAGTGTTTAATTTAAAAAGTTTAATTAAAATAAATTCATTTAAATATCAATCGTTCCTTCCATTTTCAAGTCATAGCATAATTTTAGCTCATAAAATAATAATAATAAATAAAACTATACTTTAATACTCAGACATCCAGTCCACTTCTGTCCCACTGAATCAGGTCCAACTCCACCAAAGGCCTCATGGTGACATCAGAGTGTTTTGTACATGACTGATGCTGAGTGAAGATTAATTCAAATACTAACATTTAAACTCTACACAGTTTCTCAGTAACACATTTGTGCTCTGTTCTTCAATATGTGCTAAAATGTCTGCCCGCGCCGTATCACAATATAGACATATGCTGCCATCATGTGCCGCAAATGGCAAAGTGCATGGAAGTGACTGTGACTGCACTGCTGCAAGGAGAAAAAAATGACATTTTTATTTTCAGTATACAGATATTTTATACATCACTGGACACTTTATTAGGGACACCTTACTAGCACTGAGTGGATGCCTTTTTTTCCTTAATTCTCCATGGGATACATTCAACAAGGTCCTGGAAACATTTCTCATAGTTTTTGGCCCCAAATCTCATGTTTGACATGATAGCATCACACAGCTGCTGCAGACATGTTGGCTGCACATCCATGATGTGAATCTCCCGCTCTAACACATTTCAAAGACCCTCTATTGGATTGAGATCTGGTGACTGTGGAGATCATCTGAACACAGTGAACTCAGTTTCCTCTTCAAGACACCAGTTTCAGATTACATTAAATGTTACCCTGCTGGAAGCCGCCATCGGAAGATGTGTACACTGTGGTCAGAAAGGTTGTGACATTTAAATCATGCTCAGCTGGGGTCCAAGGTGTGCCAAGAACATATCCCCCACTCTATTACCACTGATATAAGCCAGTATGGATCCATGGTTTCATGTTGTTTATTCTGACACTACCATCCAGAAGTTGTTGTTGAACTTCAGCAGGTTTGTACTGATTGTTTGTACATACCTAAATTAATTGAGTTGCTAACATATCATTGTCTGATTACAGGTGTACCTAATAAAGGGTCTGTAAATTCATGTGTATAACAGAATCAAATGTGTACAAATGCACAAACAAATGCAAAGATCTGTTTATGTGCAGCAGAAATAAATAAAAGTAGAAAAAGGGTGACTAACCAATTTTTTAAATGTAACAATTTGCAACTTAGTGCTAAAATATAGAGTTGTTTGAAACGGTAAGGTGCAATATCAGAAAGTTCAGTTCTGATTTTGATTTGTGCTTATAGGGAACAGCCTATTTAAATGGGTTTATAAGGCCATGATTATGGTATTTGTCGTACACAGTGTATAGCTCCTTCAAATCACAAACACAGTCTATTTCAGGGGTCGGCAACCTTTCTGATGATGAGTGCATCTAAAGTTTCCTCAGAGGTCAGTGTGCCATATGATTGCATTAGCAATAAATGTAATAAGGCTCTATATCAACAGTTACACACTACATAGAACCACTTTATAGAATCATATTTGTTTGCAGATGTTGGCAGCTGTCAGCAAATAGTTATCAGCTATTTTGAAACAAAAAAAGACTTTTTATCCATAACAGCAAATGAACTGAACAACAGAAAATGCCAATGCTATTTATGGCCTCCTCACAACAATGATAAGAAAAATAAACTGGGCCAACATGGCATGTTTGTTAATACAGAGACACACATGTTACTGTGATCTCTGGTCTCCCACTCAGAGACACAGGTCTGCGAGTGTCCAGCATTCAGAGGCTGCCTCAGGACTCATGTGAGAGAAAACCTGCTCACACAGACATGTAGAGCCAAACACTGTCAATAAGGCCTCTGCAATGTTCTGAAGACAGTTAAACCTGTCAGGTAGTGACGTCCAGCAGGTGAACATGCAGCTCCATGAACACGCACAGCTGTGGAGTCCAGCTGCGCTCGTAGTTCTGCAAACTTTGACCCCACAGAGTCGAGCTTTCAGTTCAATCAGCTGCGTTTCGATGTTGCATTAACTGGCATTAACTCAGCCAGTTAATGTGAGACAACCAGCTGCTTATTAAAGCTTTCTGGTTTGATCAGAAAAGAAAACATTGGTCCAAACGCCTGAAAGTCCTGAAAACACATTGTGAATTCTGCCTCGAGTCTACGGATGTATCCGTGTGTTTCAGCGGTGCTGATGCTGCGCTGAGCCGACAGATGCTGAAGCATTTGAAGTGTTGGAATGTGGGAATTTCAACATCGCTTGAAAAAACTGCCAGCTAGCAACGTCCCTCTCACCGGTAGGCGAAGTGATTTTTAGCCAATTACAAGTTGAGTCTGGTAGTTGGGGTTGTTAGCTAAGATGCCGTCATTAAGAAGCGGCACAACTAATGTGTGTATGTGAGCTAATCTGCGATGTGCACCGCTGGCCCGGCCATTTATTTTTTAATGCACCTTCTCAGATTAACTCACTGTGTGTCGTGCCCAGGGCTGGACTGGGACAAAACATCTGCCCGGGCATTTTGACTAGAGACCGGCCCCCCAGGTATTAAAGCCATAAAGCCTTTGAATGAAAACAGACGCTGTTGTGACAGTGATGTACAGTCTTGTTGGTATATGTATGATTTCTATACATTGTACATCAGGTAAAAACTTTGGTTGTAAAATTCAGATAATTATTTAATAAAAACGAGACATTTTAAATGAGAATAAGAAAGAAAAGTATTTCTTTGTGCCCCCCTCTCCCTGTTAATGCCCTACCTGCCCCCTGGCAAAACTTTGCTAGACCCGCCCCTGCACAGTTACCAGCTGTCAGCTACTTAGAAAAGGATCCTGGGGTTATTTGTCTCTCAGAAACAGTTCATAACTTCAACTCATTCATGTCACCTAAAGGGTAAACCTGTTTCTCCATCACCTGTTCAGCTCTGATGATCCAGTAAGGACATCTCCTGGTTTCATCTTCATGTTTCCCTCTCACCAAACCAAACCGATATCATGACCAGCAGCTTTACAGCTGTGGCTCCAGCAAACATCAGCTGATACTAGAAATTAATATTAAATAAATTCTAACAACAGCTGATCAAGCTTAAACGTGCTGCTGTTGTTTAGTACGATATCAGGCGGTTTCCGCTTTCTGGCGCAAAGTGGGCGATAAACAAACAAGAGAGACGATCAGCTGATCATTGATCAGTTTCATGATTGAAGTAGCAACAGGAGAGGGAGGGTGAGAGAATGAGAGAAGAGGCAGCTGTGCAGCAAAGACAGAATAAATCCAGCTTTGTGTCTTTTTCATTCTAGCTGAAGTCCTGGACAAACTGTGTTCCTTCTCAGCTCAACACGAAACGCGCAATATTTTCTCTGAATGCGGAACGATTCCGTTTTTTAGGGGACGGTTGGAAACTTTACTAACTAACCTTATGAATAAAATAAAGTTCACCATCAGTAACATCATAGCACCCACCCAGCTGTATGGAAACCCGTCATGCTAGCTAATACGCAGTACGAAAAAGTCAGCCTAACAAAAATAAACTCCATCTAAACTTGGTTTATATCTGACCCTGATAGACTGCAGGTCATAACTTCTTACCTGAAGTTCAGTTCACCTGATACTTGGACCGGCGCCCGCCTCGGGTCTCTCCTGCCTCCACTTTCCCCTCATCCACCTGTTGCCTCTGTGGAAGCTCCGCCATAGCCACCACTAGAGCAGGGCAATATGACCAAAAATATTTATCACGATATACATTTGAAAATTTGCGATAAGATATAACTGACGATATAATTGACACTAGACAAAATACTTTACAACTCCTCAACTTTATTAGTGCAAAAAAAACCCCATCAATGTATTTTCACTTACACAAGCAGCTTTTTAAGTTATATAAAAAAATTTAACAGTGCAAATGCAAATTCCTCGCTGACAGTTTAACCAAAAGGCATTTCCAGTGGAAACTGGCCGACATATCCTCAGCATAACCATGTATAATATCCACAAAACTTAAAGAGGTTATACACACACAGTATGGTAACATTATGTTGAAGCACAGTATCACTCCGCGAGGCTCCGCCTACGATAGCCGTAATGCTCCGACAATCCATCAAGCGGTGCGGCTTCGTAGCTAAGCAAAGTCGTACTGAAACATTTAACAGATTTTTGAGCGCCGTGTACATAAAATCGTTTCGAGGTCAGTAAACACAACCAGAGTTCATACATAAGGCACACGGGATTATAAGGGGCTCTGTCGACTTTCAGAAAAATCAAAGGATTGATTTTAAGTGCGCCGTATTTTCCAAAAAATACGGTAATAACGACGGCCCGCTAGCATGCGCTACCAAAAATAGTGCTTTGTTGTGTATCTGACGGATGAAAGCTGAACCAGTTCCACACCAGTGAAGCTGCAGCATTTTTACAAACCAGTTCTGGTTCATGGTTTCATTCAACGATCCGCTTTCGCCTTTCTCATTCTCTGTCACAGCCATGTGTATGTAAACAAAGACACCGCGCATGCGCGTTTTACCCATATTCTATCGCGATATTTCATTTTCTTATCATTGCCCAACATTACACCGGTATTACCGTGAATGGTATGATATAGCCCAGCCCTAGCCACCACCAAACAACTGACTTATTTTTACACATCGACCAGCATCTGGCCAATCCACCACCTTTCAGTGTTTATACCGTTACAAATAAATAAATAAATAAATAAATCATCGGCCCATAAAAACGAAAAATCACCATCCGGTATGCCCGATGGCCAATCCAGCTATGGTCGTGCCATCAGTTAACCCGTCCCCAGGGTTGCTGACCCCTGTTGTAAACCTGCCATTTCACTCTTTCTTCTATTCTTCTGTTACGAATCACCCCTGACACTCATCTCCACCCACTCCACCCAGCCTGTATTCTCTGTCCGTTGTTTTTGGATGGTTGACCCCAGGTATTTCATTTCATCCACCTTCACTCTACTCCAGCGTCACCATTACAACAGCCCTGAATGAGCTGAAACACAGTCAGTGTAACAGTGTGGAAAGGTTCCCACTTCGTAACACTTCTGTTTGATCCTGTTATTTTCAGAAACTCTTTTTTAAAATTACAAATCTTATAAAAGGTTAAAAAGTATAGCAAAAAAATAGTTTGGGAATATAAGCAGAAAATTAAATTAATTACATTTTGAAGCATTTAATGTATTTTTATTTCATTTTTGTAATTAATTTATTGACTCCTTTTTCACCCTTATTTTATACCACGGCATCTTCGGTCTTCCATACTTGTCCACCTCCTGAGCCAAGACCACCTCCCAGTGGTTCAATATGAATTTACAGCTTTATTTAACTGGGCGGAACACGTCTCTTTGGCCCCTCCCTTGGATAGTGAGGGCCCTGACGTAGGCTTTTGAGGGTAGCAACAGTTGCCTCGAGACCCCGTCGCGCTATAGTGACTGTAGCCGTGGAGACAGTTACTTACCAACGGGCGCAACACTCAGCAACAGCGGCTGCAGCATCTGGAAGTCACCGAGCGAGAGGGAGAGAGTGGAAAGAGAGAGGGCACAACTTTTCTCAAGGCAAAGGTGACTATACGTTTGTAGAATTTAGAAACTAAATGAATCCTAAATTCGAGGTCGAACGTGTTAGCAGGGGTCTGGATTATTTACAACACAACTTTCCCTTCTTTTGTGGTATCCGCCCCAAGTTGAGAACGGTTTTCCACTCTTCATTTGACTGACATTTACCAGTTGCAGGCGACAGCCTTTAGCCCGGGATCCGTTCCTTTTATCCTACTTAATTTGTTTTACACTCTGCCTTTAACATTATACTCCGTGTCATCGTTACTTCAACTCCAAATCGATTCAGCATCACTTTACACTTGTTGCTACGTTGTACCGTGTGCTGCGAGGTTTGAACGCACTTCCAGCTCAGTATCAGCGGGATGGATGGTGAAGCTACCGCTCAAAGCTACAGCTAATGCTAATTTGGACGACCAGCAGCCATGAGTGCAAGTTCTCTCGTTAGTTCGTGTGGCGTTGTTGACGGCGGCTGTGTGTTGTTCGCCACAGCACGGGCAAACTTCGTCGTTCCCAGAATCGGATTCAAGCAGGTGGAAAGGCTAGCTAGCTAGCCTTTAGCACGAGCGGCAGTTATGTTATGTTGCTCTAACCGTAACCAACGTCCGCTGCGTGCATCTTCTCACCGTGACAACTTTTATTTCTTCCGGGAGCTTGGCAGCTCTTTCGTAGCACTTTTCACTCGCAAGTTTTCTCTTAAAAGCAATGAAAAATATCGAACATTTAACCACTGATCAACTTCTGCCGGCGGGGTTACTACACCAAATTCTGACGCTTCCCCTGGTTTTTCCCACTACTAAATCACGTCATGAATCAAACTCTGTGACCTCTGATACCAAAATATAACTTCAGTAGAAAAAGTTGTGATGTTTGAGAAATGGCTTGAATAAGGGGGTATATTACAGCTAGGTGGTGCTATGATGGTTCTTTTATGTAGCTGTCTTGGATGAGAAACTAAGCGTTGAATTTGCTGTTTTCTGCGTGCTTTTAAAGCAGTGCATGCGATATACCGCTATGCATTTTATAATGACTAGATTTATGTAGTCGACCTATTCCCCACTCTTAAATTTGGAGTACACACCCCCCCCCCCCCGTTTTGACAATGCCTTATTTACTGATCAGATTCAGAAGCAAATTGTGTGCTAATGGCCAAGGTGTTCCTAGTGCCACTGCCTCTTTGTTCAAGCAGAAGGTCTCACTAGGGTTGCTGTTTGATCCCTCTGCAGAGCCGAAGGTGCATATCAATCTGTGCTGTAGCATTTAAAGGAAACAAAGGAAGCAAGAGATTTTCAGTAGTTTTAGACTGTGTCTGTAACTGGTTTTCCAGGTCTTTGCACACCAAAGACGTCCCCCGCTTTTGGGATTGTGTTTCTTCCTGTCCCACGAGGTACATTAATTCTAACGAACTGTCTTTTCCGAGACAGTTGTCAGGTGCTCGGTCATTTGTAGTGTTTGCTATTGAAGCATCAGGAAGCATCTTTGCACCATGAAAATTTCACTAATTGATGCCCTCTTTGCAATGATCCATAAACTTGGCAACACACACACAAAATCCTTGGATGAAGAATTCATTTTGGAAAGTTGAGCTGAATGATTGAGTGACTAACCAATATCTTGTTTCTTTAGGTCAAAAAGAGGTATGTTAAAATATAATGTTCATGAACCACGTGTGCATGAACTTGTTTCGGACTGTGTGTCAGAGAGGGAAGCTTATGTTTGATTGGTCAGACAACTTCCCACAACTACAATGAAAATAAATAAATGACTGCGCTGAAACCGTGCGTGTCCCCCCCAATTGAGCATGACACTGTTATGTTTACATGGCAACTTGATATACAAATACACCCAAGTCGTGGAAAGAAAGGGGTTGGAGCATGCCGGGGGAGGGGGGTGAAGTGTTATTCTTTTAAAAGTCAGTGTTTTTAATCGGGTTATTTTCATCCCCCTCTTTGTGGTAGGAGTGCATAGCTTCAGCCTACAGAGGCAGGTCAGCAAAGAGAATTAAAGTGGAGAGCAGCTGGGGGTTAGAGAGCTATTTGGGAATTGTTTACTGCACAGCTTGTAAAGTGTGGAAATTATTAATTAGCATGTTGCTTTAATTTCTGATGTAGTTTACTTTGCCATCTGTCTTTATCCTGAATTTCAGTGACCACACTTGGCTTTATTGACATTGCCTTCACCCTGAGATCGCTAACCGTAAGTGTTACATTGGGGTGTGATTTAGAGATATTAATGTTTCTTTTTTAGGCTTTCCTTCGTCTCTCATAGCCTTAATTTAAGCCATGTCCGGACTTGCGTGTATGATTTATTTATTTTTTTGCAGTGTCCACTGTTGCCTGTGTGCCATTTTGAGTGTTTGTAGTACAGTTCAGCTATCAATAGGACAGCTGCAGTGGTCTCTTGAGCAGGGGGGTGACCTGACACAGCTTTAAGTCACATGTTCTTTCTCTCCCTGTGTATGTGGTGTGTGCGTGTGCTTGCTCATGCTGTATTTAGCCCATCTTAATGAGGCCCCAATGCTGCCCCAGGGAGGAGTTCTCAATCCAATAGCTAGCTTCAGATACAGACACTGACCCGACCACTACTGTGAGTTTTGCTGGTGCTGTTTACAGTTGATCGTATTCCTGCAGACTTACATTTACCTCCCAGTGTGATAAGTGAACTGTTTGGCTTTCGAAACCTATCACTGTCTGATTTTTTTCCCCCCTGTTTTTAACACCACTTTTAATGGCTTGTCCCATAACTGCAGTCAAAAGCATGTCAGGATATCACAGAGCGAAGCAGAAGAACTAAGAAACAAATGCCTCGCGGGGCTTGTTAAGTGGAAATTAATAGTGCCATTTGTACACATGAAATGTTTTAATTTCATAAGCGCCATAATTCATTTATTTGTTAAGGGCTTTTCATTTTAACTGATGTGCTGCCATTACTGTTTTATAAGATTTGTTGATAGGGAAAATTGTTTTAAGTATCCTCTTGACTTGCATCAAGTCTTCCAGCTGTAAAGATGTTGGAAATCAGTGGAGACTTGTGCTGCTAGGATACGAAGAAACAAATCCCACACTGAAAAATGCTGCCACTGATTGGCCCTCGTGTGGTGACAACAAGTTGAAACTCGTTGTGAAATGAAATGTTTTTCTGTGTGTGTGTGTGTGTGTGTGTGTGTGTGTGTGTGTGTGTGTGTGTGTGTGTGTGTGTCATCAGCGGCATTCTTAGCATTCCACCTGTTTGTATCGTAGCTACAACACTGGTAATTAAATTTCCTGCCGCAAACAGCAGACAAGGCAGTCACATTTGCATTACAAAGACTGCCCCCCCCCCCCTTCCTTTGAGTCAGAATAGTAGCAGACACCCCCCCCCCCAAATTCACTCCCCACTTTTCCTGTTTGTTTTTTTTTGGTTTTTTTTTGGTTTTTTTAGTGCTAATTTGTTAAGGGATATTTATTTGAATAAAAGAGAACATGTTCTGTTAGTGCAAACCTGCTACAAAGTAACAACCAGAACCAAGACTAACGGTAGTCTTTTTGATTGAGAGGCCTTCAAACAGTATTTTTAGGCAGAAATGCTTTTTAGAAGCATTTACATGATAAGATTTAATGGGCAACGATTGCAGAGCATTCATTGGTGGAAGCATTCTTGATTCTGTTAAGTGGTAGATGTTTTTTTTACAGTGAGATCTCATTATTTATCTTAGAAGACCCTTTTCTACTCTTTATCTTAAATGGAGAGCAAATGTTAGTCTTGGATTTTTCAGTGCTGGTGGTATCGTGTTTTCTGACAGAAGAGCGCTGCAGATTGTAAGGTAGGGCAGCAGGCCTAGCAGTGTGTTAGTTTGACTGTTTGTTCTGTGTTTACCATACAATTTAAGTAAGTTGTCCAGTGTTGATGGACAAGCAGTTTAAATTAATTTACATTGAAATCATTTAATTATATTGGTATGTGGCAACTGTACCGTTACAAAACTGATTATTATCTGTAACCAGTAGTCTGGCACAAACTGTTGCATGCAAAGTACACCTGTCTACATATGCTGTATGTATAGTACTTATACCAAAGAGCTGACAAATGAAAGGAAAAACCCTTAGCGTGAGGGGCTTCGGTGGCTTTATTTTGTTGTTGTGTGTGGAAGTAACCCGGCACAGGTTGGTTTCACTCCACCTCTGAGTCACTGTGAGTCAATACAAAGCTGTTCTGAGTGATCACCTTTATCCTGTGATGAAACATTTTTGTCCTGTGGGGGAGTGTTCTCCACCAGGATAACAATGACCCTATTCGTAGGACACTAAGAGTCACTGAATGGTGAGTATAGAAAATATAGTGAATGAAATGACCACCTCAATCTGCCGATCTCTGCCCAGATTAAACCTGGGGCATTCTGGAGCCGTTTGGAAGACTGGCGAGACAGGTCACGACCTGGAGAATCGAGGGCCAAAGTGCACTGAAATTGTTCTTGTTTGTTTGCCATGTGTTAGTCATGTGTAGATGTGTAGAAGGCAAAGGATGCGTTAAACACTTAAATCTGTGTTTTGATGGCAAGCACTCAGCCTGGTGTAGTATTCACTACATAAACAACAGACACTTGGATCTGTCTCAGATTTAAAGCATTAACTGATGACTCATTATTTCGTATCAAGTAGTGCCCCGCGTACATACAGTACGATGATTCTTGGTGTCAGATCTCTATGGCGCAAACGCTTGCCAAGAAGGTAGACTGCTCAAGTGAAACATGAGGCTTATCTCAGGTTCATCGGTCAAGATTGAGAAAGCTTGCTGCCAGCACCTGAGGTAATCTTCAGAGAATGTGCTTCCCTGAAGGAAAAAAAGGAAGTGCACGGGTTTGAAACACACCTGTTATAACAGAATACCTAAAACCAGATTTGTGTATTTTAGTGTAGCTACAGAGAAGGTGAAAATCCACGACCAACTTAAGCATTAGGATATGTCACCTTTTTCCAGTTCCTCCTTAAAAAACCAGAACTGAAAACATGAATCGATTTTTGTAGTGTATCTATAGATTTTTAATATTGCATCTCAATGACAAAATGGCATTATAATAAAAAAAGCTTCTAAAATACAGCTGTAGCTTCTCATGTTTTCTATAATTTGACAAAATGAAAGCATTTTGCAGGCCTGACAGGAGGATGTGATTTAAGTCTTGCTGTTACATGAGTGAAACTGGTATTATTGAAGATTCTACTCTGTAGTCATTAGCCTCCTTTGCTCTTAAGCAGCCAGGTGACTCGAGTAAACTTCCCTTCTTTGTGTTATCGGTGTGGCAGCCTTGAAACACATTAGCTAAATTCTCTCGAAGGAAAGAGGCGCCCACACACGAGAGGGTACTCTGATTACATTTCCCAGTTGTGACTGTCTCGCTCCGCTTCCCTGTCTTGTGTTGCTTTCTTTCAGTTGAACTTTTGTTGAAAATGTGCCATTTTCAGATCCTCAGCCTTAATCTTCAGATGTTAAATGGCAAGGATAAAAGGCTCGGGCGGGGGCATGGAAATCTGGAAAGGGTTAGAAGAGGTATGGCGTCGGGGAGGAAGTTGTGAGTGTAATGCATAGGCGAACACACACAGTCTCCATGGCAACAGTTTGATCTTTCTCTCTGTGGCTGTCATGCCTGCAGCACACATGGTGACGGAGTGGACAGGTTGCACTGATGACCAGAGGCGGGGAGGTGCGAGCTAGGGAGGGGAGGAGTGTGCTTGCATCAGAGATAGTGGCCGGTGCCTCCTTTTTTCTTTTCCTTCCCTCTCTCACTCGGTCTCTCGTTCTCTTTCGCCCACCCGCCCCCTCCCAGCTCTCCCTAAACTCTGCCATCTGCAGACCCCAAGAGCTGCTTTGATTGGATTAGCCATGAATTAATGAGACAGGCTTGAAGAACAGCCTCTGTTGTGGAAATCTCTTATCATATCTTAATTCGCTCTTTGTGCGAGCGCGTGTGCCTGTGTGATCTTATAAGTTCTTTTAATGAAATCAAAGAAAAGCTCAATGCTTTCTTTTTCAAAGCCACAGATTGTAATGAATTTGCTTGAAATGATGTCGCTGACTAAATGAGTCCCCAAATTGGGGGAGTGTATGTTAAAAGCCCTGAGAGAGACCTGTTGCTCATTCTGGAGAGATGTAGAGAGGTAATGCAGGGTTGTACAAATATCCTCCGTTTCAAACACAACAAGTGTTACTTATGCTGTATTTTCTCTTCCACCGAGTTGGAAAAAGTTTTGCTCGGTTCAAGCTGTTTACTGTCATCTGCCTGGACAAAGACTGAGCGTGGTTTGGATGTGTTGTTTTTGGGTGGCATGAGTGTAAAGCTAACCCTGACGAATGGACTCCTGTCTCCTCGACGGCCTAAACATGCCCTCCTCCTTTTGACCACCGAGTGTTTTCAGAAAACAGCACTTTGTCATGTCGCAGTCAACCTAATCCTAACCAGCATAAAGTCTGTACATTTTTCTATGACTGCAGCACAGAAATAACTCTGCCTCCATGTCCCCTGCCGTCTGAAATTAATAGCATACACACTATTTATTGTTGTAAGTTTCTACTTAGCGTGAGATAGAAGGATCAGGTGGGGGATGGCATTGTTTGGTTTGGGAAGTATTCTGTTGGTTGCGTAGCAACAGGCTCCTGGAAACGGGAGTGGACGGTGTTGCCACTAGCAACCGTTGTTGCTCTGCAAACAATGTGGGCCAGTGCAAACATGAGCCAAGACTGCGGGCTCCTGCTTTTAATTGAACATCTGTATGTGTTTTTCTCTGATTGAGCCCTGTGTAAGTTAGATCTGTCACTGACAGATGTTTACATTTTGTTGGCAATATAGGCCTGATTATTAATGACAGTTTGGGAGGCCTCCAGGGTTCCTAACATGTGACTTTTGTTATTTCTGTATAGCTTTTAAAACTCTGGTATCTCCTGAAAGCAGGGATTCTTTGTGTAATGTTGTAAAGTGCTTATCTGGGCTTTGCTTGAAATAAACCAGGCTTGCAGACCTGACATGAAAACAGACTTTTTGTGTGAAGTTGTCTCTGAGTAGGAGGCATAAAGATCTGACCGTAGCCCATCATAAGTAGTGGGTTTGCAGCAGCGAGCTGGCCCTCCTGCTGGGCTCTACCTTTGTGCCTTTCAGAGCTGCTGGTGGGGATTTTGTGTGGCTTTTAACCTTCTTCGAACGCTAAACAGACTCCTCTGAGCCACAGACTTTCTCCTTTCCCACCAACTCAGTGATTTTTTTTTTTCTTTTTAATTTTTAAAAAAAATATTTGAGCGCAGTTTACCTTATCTAATTTAAGTCAGCACCTTCATAGACAAAAACACGCAGGTCAATGATCCTTTTCTTGTTTTGCTCACCACCTTGCTGTGCCGTCCACTCATTAATGGCATAAAGAAGCTCCTGAGGTTTGTCTTGCTTCCCGTTGGTGCTCTTTAATAATAGATTCTTGTCATTTGTTCACATTTGGTCCTTTTACATGTTTCAAATATTTTAAAGGACAATGTCTCTGTCTGAGTCAGAAGCATGCCCCCAAAAGAAAGACTCATACAACACTTAGGATTAGGTTGGTGTTTCAGTTGTGATTGACACACATCAGGAATTTCAACATAGGCCTCCTACGCTTAGTCTGTTAGTCATGTAAGCAGAACACTGTCTTTGCCTCTGGCACACATGGAAGTTGTCACTAGTGGCACACCCATATCTGTTATCATAAAGGTATTCTATCCCCCAAACTCTACATGTTGCCAAGTTACATTCGGTGTCCAAAACCTGAGAAGTAACAGTTAAAAAGTCTATTTTTGTTTATGATGGATTTTTGTGTTTGTTTTCTGGGGTTTTTGTGTGTTATTAATAAGTGTTGCATCTTAAACAAAGTTATGTTTCCTTCATGGTTTTTAAAAGTGCATTAAAATAGCTTACAGAGTGAAAGAACCGTAAGCTCTAAATGCTGTAATTAACATTTGATCAAGTACTTATGAGGGACAGTGCCAGGCGTTGTGCGATACAGTCCTTAGCTGGTCTGCTGGAGATTTACTGTTTCTAGTTATCATTTTGTAGTGAAGCATTTATCCTTATGGTCTGTGTTTTTAATGTCACGGCTTTGCGTGGTGGAGATTGTGTATCTGTGATATTCATGTTTTTTTTAGTTAAATGTATTTGTTCCTCGTTGCCATCAACAGTGTCACTGATCCAGGTTTTTGCTCTCGCGTTGCTAGTTTTTCCAAATGTTTTTTTTCTTTGGCACGTCCACAGAAAAGTTCAAGTTTGGTTTTGAAGTTTGTGTTTAATCTCTAAGGCACACTTACAACCCCTTAGTTACTAGTCGAAGTCTTTTGACTTACCTGAAAGTTAAGCGTTGAGAAAGCCAAGACACGTGTGTGGCTGCACTAATGACTCAGTGTGCAGATTACTGCAGACAGAGTGGTTTTTGTCAGGTCTCTTCAAGTGAATTAAAATAACGTTGTTGCGCACGCTGTGTGTTATGACTAATTGCAGCATGTCTAGAGCAGGTTGTGTCTTGCGGCCCTTGGCTATAACACTCTATCTGAACACTACCTACTTGTTCCCCTACTGACTTTTCCTGCTACCCCACATTTTCTGCCTTTTAAATTAAAGCCTGCTCTTCAGTTCAGCCCCCCCGTATCTCCCTCTCCTTTATTCAAATCATCCTCCCCCTACTCTCTTTGTGGTTGTACTCGAAAGTTCCTGTGCAGAAGCTTTATAAGGGGGCTAAAATAGAGGAGTGAACATGAAGGCGTGGGGGTGGGAGTCAGGGTGAGTTTGTGGGGAGGGAGCTGAGGGGGGGCACAGATTCCTCACCATAGCAACCGACAAACGTTTACAAAGCATTGAGGAATTTCCTCATATCAGCTGGATTATTGGAGCCCTCAGAGATCAGCTCTTGCTTGAAACAAACACTGGATATCATCAGGACCCTGGCAGGGGCTCGAACCCCACTGCTATTTTCATCTTTTCCCCCCATCATTTTTCTCTTTTGGGGCTTTTTTTTACCCCCCCCCCCCCCCCCCCCCCCTCCCATTCTTCTCTTGTCCCTGCCTTGTTGCTCCCGCTCTTGCTCTGTCCTTTTTTTTTTTTTTTTTTTTTTTTTTTAAAGAGAGCCTTTGTGTCACTCCATTTTTAGCTCCCCTTTGCTATGCTGTGCACATTGTCACCCAGTCGAAAGCAGAGTAGTGGCAATGGGTTTGGTCCCCACGAAGCACTTCAGTCCTGTTGGTAACTTCAACTCCTCTACTGTAATTTTTCCTCCTGGGTCTCCTCTGTCAGCAGGACGAAGTGTGTCAGTAATACTGTTGGCCTATTGATCTTGTCTTTGATTAAAACTAAAGGTGGGCAGCCTCTAGGGTTCTGAGTGCTGTAGTGACTCAGCTTGATTTGGTAAAGCTAGAAACCCCCCCCCCCCCCGGGTGGCTCCACAAGAGTAGGGATGGGATGTAAGAGTGTTTATTTACTAAGGTGCTCACATTATATTCTTTCAAAGTTCTTTTTTTAAATTTTACCTGGAAGGGTATTTCTTCAGTCTGGTAGAAAATGACTTCTGGTGATGTCTTTTCTGATTCTCCTTAATGCTTCCCAGCATGCAGAACTCCGAGGGAGGGTCAGAAACCACGACCAGCGTGGCAGCGCTGCGGACGTCATCATCAGCCCAGGCTCCGGTGGTACAGCCTGTCCCAGCCTCTCAGCAGGTAGGATAATATATCTACCCTGCTGCTACTGTGATGATAGGACAAAGTCTGTCATGACTTAACTGTTCCGTGCCATCTCTTTCCAAATGTTAAGTATAAGGGAGAAGTTATTTTGGAAACCAGGCCAAGCCAGGAGCTAACGTTACATGGAATGCCAATGGAAATATAGCATAGAAGATCCCTTTTATAACTTCTGATTGGGTGTGCAGCGCAGAGAGCTGCAGCAGGCAGACCTGTCTGCTCGCGCACACGGTTACACTGCCCATGAAAAATCACACACTCGGACAAATAACTTGCTCTAACTGGTGCACAGAAAGGAGGAGTTTAGTGCTCTAAATGCTATTTTAACTTAAGTGCTTTAAGCTCATTTCATCAGGAATTGTATGACAAAAATCTGATGAGGACTGGCACGGTTTGTCTCTTGACTGAGACTACAGCGACGTCCTGCTTTGCCCACGTATTATTTCTAAAAGCCCACCCTAACACAGCAGGTTAAACCCTGCCCTGTCCAGCAGCACCGGCAATAAATAAGAATGTATTTTTAAATTGTGGTTCCAATTTGTAACTTGTCAGCAAATAAAGCCGCTACCGTCCACTCTGCCAACAGATGCCTCTCGTATCAATTTACATTATTAGCTTCTGCCATGAGTTCTCTCTGTCTTGCCAGACCAGTACATCAAATTTGCTAATGTTTCGAGGCTGCAGATAAATGAGAATTATCAGCGCAAGCGCAAATGACAGTCGAAATTTCTGTCGTGTTGTTTTTATGTCTGTCTATTGCTATCGTTGCTACTTTATATTCAAAACCTGTATTAAAAAGAGATGTAAACCTGACATTTATAGATGAAGATGTTTGTTATTGTGTTGACTGTTGCATGTTTAGAATAATGCGTTTGTATGAATTTTAAATGCCCATCTATGTAATTCAGTTATGTCTCGTATTCACACAGAGAGTGCTGGTTCAAGCCACAGGCTCAGCTCAGAAGGGAGGACAAGTACAGCAGCTTTCAGTACCCAGGGCTCAACAGGTCCCTCAGCAGGTACACAGTACTGTACTTACTTGTACTGTGCTCTGACATTATGTACACTGCTTGACTTGACGGCTGAAGACCTGTGGAGTCTTACAATAAAGTAGGAAGAAGATTACATTTTAAATGACTCGCACATCCAGAATACCAGACTGGTAACGCGACCGTGTCCCCTGTTTGACCACGGCTTAGTTTTGTCGTTTACAAATACTAGTTATTCGTCAGGTCCTGTTCAGGTGACAGTTTATGTTTATAATAATGAAATTTAGTCCGAAGAGCTTCAGCTTTGGTCTTCAGTTAACAAACTAGGAAGTACACAACCAAATTGGTAACAGATCCACCTTTGTGTATTTAAACGCTCTCTAGCATGGCAGCCCGTTTTTTTGTTTTTAAGCACATTTCTCCTCTTGCTGTGCTCCTCATGGGTGTGTGAAAGTTTCTTTCTCTGGCTGAGCCTGGTCCACTGGCTGTATACATGAATAACATGTGTATACCTATAAAATGTCTCTTGGCGGCTTTTAAAATGAAAATGTTATTTTAAACTGTTATTTGTCCCGCTGGATAAAAGAACAAGTTTTGAATGTGTGTGTGTGGTGATGACAGTGTTTTTCTTGGCTTTTCTGTTGCCTATGTATGCTTACATTGTGCTTACGTGTAGCTCTGGATCCTAGACTATAATGTGATTTGTCCATTGGTCATCTGATCGCAAATAGGACTCTTCATCTTTATCATTCAGTGCATCATTCATTAGCACTCAAAACCTCAGGGTCACTTAGAAATGTTCTCATTCTTGGAAGAAAAGTTTCTTAATTTACGTGACTTTAAAATTAGAAGCATTGTAAATGGGATGTAATCAGTAATTAGTTTTTTGTTTTAAACTATGTCTGTCTAATTTTCTGCAGCTGTGTCTCCTGTGTTCCACTGTACAGAGTGAGCTCTAATGCAAAAACCTTATTAATCTTTAGATTAGAATTTCAAATTTGTTTGAGTTGAGATGAAAATCTTTGTGCTGGCTTTCGAGAAAGTGAAGTAGGAGGCTGTAGTGGACATCTGGCCAAGAAGACAAGTATCAGAGTCTCTAGTTAAAGAAATGGGCAAACTGCAGGTCCTCGATTGACAGCTTCATTAAACGAAACCCACAAAACAGCCTTCTCACTGTCAACAGAGGGAAGGCGACATTTAGAGCAGAGTCAGAGAGGAAAAGCAATATATGAAAGGACAAGATTAAGATGGGCATAAGAACATGCCGGACAGAAAATTGGAAAAATGCTTGATGTGCTTGGCCCAAAGATTTTCTACATCTGTGAGATGTAGAATAAACGAAAAGATGATGGAGCGCGGCTTACCATCTGTCAAGAGTGGTGGAGTGCTTTGGTAGAGGTAAAGTGGGAGATTTGCACAAGATAAACAAAGACTTGAAGGAGGAACGCTATCATTCCATTTTGCAACATCGTGGCTCACTCTGTGCGAAACCACATGTGCGATATGTCTTCATTGGTTCGAGCTGAAATCCGCTCGTACTGTTTCACCGAATGCAAAGTGTATGTTTTAATCTACTCTGTCTGTATGCCTGCAACAGCTGTCAGCGGCACGGTGCTTTTTGTGAATATGTCTTGAATGCCTTGAGGGAATTTCCACAAATTTGGCACAAGTCTTTACTCCACGAAGAACTGATTTGATTTTAGCAGTCAGGTATCAATGTCACTGTGATTTAATTTTCTTCCATTCTTGCAAAAGCGATAGGATCACCTTTAGTTTCTGGCACAGACGTTCACTTAAACTCAAGGATGGAACTGATTAAAAATTGGTAGTCAAAGGTCATTTAATGCTCTTCAGTTCATGCAGTTTACTATGTGTGTGGACAGACATGGATGTAAGTTGTGTTGATGCATTCTCCCATGGGTTTGTGGGAGACTGCATCAATGAGAGAATTATGCCGTTATCTTATTTTTTCCTGTTGCCCACTTGATTGCAGCTGGTTCTGATAAATAAATAAGAAATCTTCTCAGGCCTGTTTCCACT
This sequence comes from Rhamphochromis longiceps, assembly GCF_057381845.1. NCBI lineage: Eukaryota > Metazoa > Chordata > Actinopteri > Cichliformes > Cichlidae > Rhamphochromis > Rhamphochromis longiceps. The sequence goes on along the minus strand of NC_140573.1, from coordinate 41,276,339 downwards.
GATCGCTGCTTTCATTGTACTGTGATCTCCATGTAGGTGCAGCAGGTGCAGCATGTCTACCCGTCACAGGTCCAGTATGTTGGAGACAGTGGAGATGCGGTTTATACCAATGGAACAATGTGAGTCGTGCTGCATTTTTTTTCAAATGGGGAATAAAATTTTTTTTTTTTTAAAAATGCAGACAAAGATTTATTGTGAAACTGAAACACATTTACTACAATGACTCTGTCAGTGAAAGAACCCGGAGGACTGCTTTCTAAATCACACAGACACAGCGCTGCACGTATTTGGCTCCATCTCAAACGTGGAGTCATCTTGGATTATGGGGGGGGCTGGATAAAAGGAATAAGACAAATAATTCAATTCGATTTTATTTATATAGCGCCAAATCACAACATAAGTCATCTCAAGGCGCTTCATAGATACAGAGAAAAAAACCCAACAATCATATGACCCCCTATGAGCAGCACTTTGGCGACAGTGGGAAGGAAAAACTCCCTTTTAACAGGAAGAAACCTCCAGCAGAACCAGGCTCAGGGAGGGGCGGGGCCATCTGCTGCGACCGGTTGGGGTGAGAGAAGGAAGACAGGATAAAGACATGCTGTGGAAGAGAGACAGAGGTTAATAACAGATATGATTCAATGCAGAGAGGTCTATTAATACATAGTGAGTGAGAAAGGTGACTGGAAAGGAAAAACTCAATGCATCATGGGAATCCCCCGGCAGCCTACGTCTATTGCAGCATAACTAAGGGAGGATTCAGGGTCACCTGGTCCAGCCCTAACTATATGCTTTAGCAAAAAGGAAAGTTTGAAGCCTAATCTTGAAAGTAGAGATAGTGTCTGTCTCCTGAATCCAAACTGGAAGCTGGTTCCACAGAAGAGGGGCCTGAAAAATACAAATAATTGTCCAGACTACTTTATAACAAATATCTCTCAGATCAAAGTGCCATTAAAGGTAACTGATGCCTAAACGACTTTTATCCCACACTTTGATATTTAATGACTCTAGCAAAGCGAAATATTTGCACGACCTCTGTAATTTTTGCCGATGTCAACACAATTATGTAGTATATTAACAATACTGTTGTTGTTGTTGTTGTTGTTGTTTCCCCGTGCGTTTGCATAAAGATTCCTCTTTGCAGGCAGAGCTGAAAATCAAATGTTCTTTAATTTCTGTGGCCTCTCTGCAGCCGAACAGCCTACTCCTACAACCCCGAGGCACAGTTGTACGGGCAAAGCAGTGGCGGGCCCTACTTTGACTCTCAGGCCGGTGGAGGTCATGTTACCACGGTGGTCTCCTCTGCCAGCGGCGGCGTGCCCACTCATGGCATGGTAGGCATCACCATGGACGTGGGCAGCAGCCACATCATCTCCAGCGGCAGCACCTACCTGATCCACGGCGGAAATATGGAGGGAAGCCGCAACCACATATCGCACTCGTCGCGTTCCTCCTCGGCTATGGTGAGCAACAGCCATCCCGCTGTGCTGTTATTCTGGTGCACGTTTACCAACTCGAACAGGATTAATAACAAAGCAAAAATGAATACTTAATGACTGAAAGAGTCTGGGGGGGGGGTCTAAATAATAGTTTTGGTAGGTTTCATCACTACCTGAGATAGACTGTGTCCTAACTCACCACCCAGTTTCCCAGGAACCTGCAGCCTGAGTCGGGGCCTCCTAGCTCTGTAGTAACGCACAGAGTGGTGCAGGCCAGTGAGCCCGCAGAACCGGGACATTGGCTTAAATAATTCAGCACTGCCTTGTTTCAGAGGTTTTCACAGGCACTTGAGCGCCCTACGAAACAAAGCAACCCTTGGGGCTCATTACCATTTGGCCAAGAGCCCTCGGGAGCCTTCTTAAGGCTTGGACCGCTGCCCGTTTCTTTTTCCTTTTATTCTGTCTCCAGTTTGGCTGCACTACCAAGTCTTTTTTGACTTGATTTTTCTTCTACAGCTCAACAGAATGTCCCTGGTTTTGTCGTTCACTTTGCCCGCCAGTTGGACTCCATTATTTTTCGTTGTCTAGTGAGAGACTAATATGTCAGCGTATTTTTCTACACTGACGGTTTTGCTTAAGTCGTAGTCACAGCTTACTCTGTCTGCCATTTAGCTCTTCAAATATTTTTCAGCTACATCGTTTGATAAACTGCGGGGTGGTAGGCATTGTTGACCTGTTGCTGAAAACCTTAAGCTGACCTGCGACCCCTGTTTGTGGTTCCTATTTGCATACATTAGAGTGTCTGACTGCAAACCTTCACTGAGCAGCTTAACCCTATGAGTCCCTTGATTTGCATGCTTTTGTCAGCCAGTAATAGATTTGGCTACAACACTGACTGATTTTAATAGAAATGCAGAGATCTGGCTGCTCGCTAACAGTCTTATTACCTTTATCTTTTTGTGTGTGTGTTTGTTTTTTTTTCTTCATATACCCCTGCTTATTTCTGTTCCCTTTTTCTGTCTCTCAATCTCTTCTTGCCTCCTCCCCCTTCTGTGTCCACTTCTTTCTTTTTTTCTCTTTTTTGCATGCTTCTTCTTTCTTTAGCTTGAAATGGCGATTGAAAACCTCCAAAAGTCTGAAGGAATTGCAAGTCACAAAAGCAGCCTGCTCAACAGCCATGTAAGTCAACCAGGAACTTTCTTTGAAAAGGACGTGAGGGGGAAAAAAAGGAAAGAAAGCCGTGGCTGAATCTGTGGGCTGTGTGCTCTTCGTGTGCTGAGATGAACGCACTGCTACTTAATCTGCTTCTGCACTGTCTCAATGACACGCACACTTAATGTTCTTTATCTGGACTTGCATTTGCTATCACTCTTTCCTCAGTTATGTATCTTGTACATGTGCATTAATGCTCTGCGTCTGCATGTACTTAAGTCGACTGATGTTTCCAAATATTTCTGTTATTTTCACTTCTAAGTACAGCGAGACACACACTCAGATTTTATTACAGTGCAGCTTTCGTCCTGCCCGTCAGGTGTAATAAGGCTTAAGAATGAGATTCACATAATATCTCTGGGTAGGTTTTTATCTGCATGAGGACATTTGTGGTGTAGATTCCTTCACTCTTAACATAATTTTTTTTTTTTTTGCTATATTGTTTGCATAAATTTACTTTGATGTATTTTATTGGATTGCATATTGCAAATCATAATTTTGCTGATTATTTCTTCAGTTTCAGCCATTCTCCTTAGTTACTGTTCGTCATGCTGTAGTCGCTTATGTTCTCTGAAGAATACAGTTAGACGGGGGGGGGGGGGGGGGCTGCAGTGGTGTCTCTGGTATTTATATCACTAAACTAAAACAGGCTACCGTGTGCGTGTTGTCTGTTTTGTGACGTGTCTTCACCAGGTGACTATAGCGCTAATTTTTATTTTTATTTTTTGTGACTTGTCTTCTGTGTATTTTTAGCTGCAATGGCTTCTGGACAACTACGAGACAGCGGAGGGAGTTAGCCTGCCCCGGTCCTCCCTCTATAACCACTACTTGCGGCACTGTCAGGAGCAGAAACTGGACCCAGTTAACGCAGCCTCCTTCGGCAAACTCATCCGTTCAGTCTTTATGGGCCTGAGGACCCGCCGCCTCGGCACCAGGTAGGAAGAGGTTGTTGCAGATGCTGATGACGGTAATCACATGACCATTATAGATTTGATGATGCTTAATGCTTATAGGCACTGGTAACCTGCTGATGGACCGGGCTAATGATAGTGATTACACTGATGGCAAGGCTTCTCATGACTGGTTTCTGGCTTTTCTCACTCTATCCACCAGAGGCAACTCTAAGTATCATTACTACGGCATCCGGGTGAAGCCAGACTCGCCGCTCAACCGACTGCAGGAGGACACCCAGTACATGGCCATGAGGCAGCAGCCAGTCCACCAGAAACAGAGGTCAGGTTTTTCTCCCTGTCTGCCTGCTGTAGCGTCCTTTCTTTACATCTCTGTGGCTCTGTGATGACTTTTACTAGTTTCTGAATAAACCTTCACTGACATCAGTCCTGTGACAGTTGGCTATGTTAATTTCCCTTTTGCTTAACCAAAAACAAGAACAGCGCTGCTGCTAGTGTGTGCATAATGCACCGTGTGTCCTGGAAACCCATGAGCCTCTTTTAGTGAAACTCACTCAGGAATAAACTCTTTAATGCCGCACATAATAGATCACTGCACGTCTTGGTTATCTGACACACCCACTGAACTTAGAAAACATATTTCAAAAACAAAAATGTCGTTGCCGCTGTTATCAAGTGGTGGAAGGAACACTTCGAGGACCTCCTAAATGCTGCTGTCGTGTCTTGTGTAGAGGAAGCAGAGACTGGGGACGACGCACTGAGGCAGCTAAACAACTACAGGGCCACTGGGGTGGATGAGGGTCGCCCTGAGTTCCTGAAGGCTTTGGATGTTGTCGGGGTGTCTTGGTTGACACGCCTCTATAATGTTGTGTGAAGATCAGGATTGGCAGACCGGGGTGGTGGTTCCCATCTTTAACAAGGGGATAGGAGGGTGGTCTTCAGCATTAGGGGGATCACACTCCTCAGCCTTCCTGGGAAAGTCTATGCCAGGATGCTGGAAAGAAGAGTCCGTCCAGTAGCTGAACACCGACTACAGAAGGAACAATGTAGTTTTTGTCCTGGTCGCAGAACGCTGGACTAACTATTTTTACACTTGAGGGTGCGTGGGAGTTTAGTCTACATGTGCTTTGTGGACTTGGAGAATGCATTCGACCGTGTCCCTCGGAGTGTCCTGTGGGAGGTGCTTCGGGAGCATGGGTTGCCAGGCCTGTTGCTATGAGCCATTCGATCCTTATAAAACTGTTGCCAGAGCTTGGTCCGTATAGCCGGGAATACGTCGGACTCGTTTCCGGTGGGTGTTGGACTCTGCCTGGCCTGCCCTTTGTCACAGGCTGCAGGGTTGTGAAGGCTGTACCGGTCCGTCGTGGTGAAGAGAGAGCTGAGTGTAAAAGCGAAGCTCTCGATTTACGTCCCTACCCTCACCTGTGGTCACGAGCTGTGGGTAGTGACCAAAAGAACGAGATTGTGGATACAAGCGGCAGAAATGGGCTTTCTGTGAAGGGTGACTGGCCTCTCACTTACAGATAGGGTGACAAGTTTGGCCACCTGGGAGGAGCTCACACTAGTGCTGCTACTCCTCCACATTGAAAGGAGCCAGGTTGGCTCCAGGGATGGCTCATGGGTGCCTCCTGCGCGAAGTGTTCCGGGAGGAGGCCCCAGGGCAGACCCTGGAGAGATTATATCTCTCATCTGGCCTGGGAACGCCTTGGTGTTCCCCTTGACAAGCTGGTGGAGATGGCCAAGTAGAGGAAGGTCGGGGCTTCTCTGCATAGGCTGCTGCCCCCACAACCTGGCGCTGGATAAATGGGAGAGAATGGATGGATAGTTGCCGCTTAAATCAGCAATAAACCCGCATAAATCAGTCTCGGTTTTGTACCGAATGCGATGTGTGCGTGTGCTCCTCAGTGTCCGATTCTTTCATTGTGCTTCCCCAGACCTTCAAAAATCACTAATGTACACGTTCCACCCTCTTGTGTCTACACAGGTTCAAGCCTCTGCAGAAGGTGGACAGCATGTCTGACAGTCTGTGTGGGAGCTCGCAGCACTGCAGCAGCACTCCAGAGCAGTCTGTGGCTGCTCAGAGCCAACACCACCAGCAGTACATAGGTAAGCACAGGCGCTCCCACTGAAACTGCTTAAGGTGGTTTAACTCTTATCTTCTCTTTCCAGATACAGTCTTTAATGCTAGCACTAGCTATTTTTATTTCACTAGCTGGGTCCACGTCCTCATTTTAGTTTTGACAGCGTTTTAGTAGGTAAAGGTGATGCTTGGACATGAATTGAGCTGCGGTTTGGGGACTGGTGACAGTCTAGCAGATCCCCATGCACTAAATAGAAATTAAGTTAAAGAATTGAGAACAAGGAGGGAGGGAGGGTCACGTAAACGAGAATGAACAGCTTGCAGAACTGAGGGAACCTATATAGATGACAACCGGAAAGAGCGTGTTTGGAGGCGTGTTCCCGCTCCTGAAATTCCGATACATAATCTCCAATAACAATACGTCATAGCTTCGTCTTGGCTTTATTAGAACATAGATTTTAAACTTGGGTGATAAATGTCAGACACTGTGACGCAGACCATATGAGCTGCACGTATCCATAAAGCAGTTGATGTCATATGTGTCATTACTCCTTGTTGCTGTGTGAGTGAAATGAGTGACGCCTGTCTACATTTATGCAGATATGTCTCACAGCCTGCCTCCGTTTCCAACTCCTGACTTGGGCACCCAGCCTCTGCCTGAGCGCATCAACATGAATGATATTAAGAAGTTGCAGACGCTCTACAGAGACCACTGCGAGGTGGGTCACAGTGAAGCCGTATTCTTTTCTGGATTTGTCTTACACGTGAACCTTTGTTCTTCAGTTTTGTAGCATCCCATTCCCAGTTACAGTACACTCTGCCCTCGCCTCGCCGCTTCAATTTCTCACATAGTTAAATGTTAAACAAACAATGAAAACCTTGTTATATATAAATACTGTACTGTAACTGAAATGGAAAAAAAACATGACTTTTCATCTATTACTTCTTTATCAGTAGGAAAAACTGTAAAACTCGTGGAAATATAGTTAAAAGTGCAAAATTTGTCCTCCTTCACTTTTATCATAGCTGTCCAGCGGGCCAATTTTGGCCCCCGGGCTTTATGTTTGACACCTCTCCACCAGAGTGTTCTGCACTTTACTTTCAGTGGATTAAGTGCCATGTTTGTGACACCTTCAGAGATCTGTGAATATACATAACAGACAGCGATGATGAATTTTTAATAAGCAGATGCATTTTGACAGTGAAAAAAGGTGTGTGTGTGTGTGTGTGTGTGTGTGTGTGTGTGTGTGTGGGGGGGGGGGTCTTTCATCTGCAGAAACAATTAATGCGTCCTGTGTAGTTTTGGTTTTAATCGTGTTATTTTGGTCTTTTGCACATCAAACACATGAACAACACATTTGAGTGGAGCCTATTACTGCACTGTTATAAATTCCAGCTTTGATATTTATTACCTGCTAAACAGGATGAAGCTGAAACAATGGAAGCCTGCAGTTTAATTAGTGGCATTATAAGCTGTAATGACTCATTCTTACGTCACAAACTCTTACGCATCAGTCAGCAGTTGAGTGTGAGATATCATATCAGCGAGCAGTGAGTTTCCTGCTGTTCGTTTTGAGTCGATCCCACAAACCTCCTGCCTTCATAAATAGCGATCACCTCGTCAGACTGACACCCATGTCAGCCCTCTGCTCCGAGGTCAGGCGTCGCCCGGCTGCGGTGACCTGGTGTTGCTTTCGAGAATAAGAATCAATTCGACACCACTGACATTTAAATATCATTTAACTGATGTGCAGAGAAAGAGGAGGAAGACAGAGAGGTGCGACGGGAACCTTACGGGGTGAAATTTAGCGTCGCCCTCAGCAACCTGTATCGAACCACATTGCAGAAGAGCAGAAATAATTCTGGACATTAAAGCGTGGGTCTTTACAGACAGGCGAGCGGCTGTGATTAAAAGCAGCAAAGCTTTGGCTTTATCGTATTATCCCTGCCCTCCCCTTGTCCAGCCTCACCACGCTCCCTTTGTTCCAGCCGTCTTTTCATCTCCGTGCAGCTTTCAAGACATGCCAATTAACCTTTCAGTGCACTGGGTGGACATCTTGGTGTCTTTGTGGTGGCCTCCCCTTGGGCCTTTGTGCAGCCTTGTCGGCGGACAGGCACACGGGCTCCTGGCTTTGGCAGCCGGCACATTTCTGTCAGTCTCGCTGCCTCTGCGTCTTTAATGTTCAAGCACTCGACATTTTATCCTGTTTTGTTATTTAAAAAAAAAAAAAAAAGTGTGTGTGTGTGTGTGTGAGAACACTGACCTATTAACACATTAGCCAAGGGTTTTACTGATATCATTTAATGTTACAACACAAATAATGATTATTTTAGCTAAAAATAATATTTTACTCTAAAGTGTAAAGAGTCTCTTTTCAAGTGGGCTGTAAAGTATCCAGTGTGGGGCATGTATTTATTAATGTCATGGTAACAGCCAAATATCCAGGCGTCAGCCAAGCCTTTGGATGAACGTTTGAGAATAAATGATTAGTTTTCAGTAAACCTTGCAGGGTAATAAATCACAGGATCTTTTTGTGCGAGTGCACAGAAACAAGCAGTTAAGATTCAGGAAGCTCCACCGGAGGCCTGCTTGTCTGTCTGAGCTCTGCACATGAACACGTTGTTTTTTTTGTTTTTTTTCTCCTACACTTTAAATGTTTTTTATATTTGTGTGTGTGTGTGTGTGTGTGTGGGGGGGGGGGGGCACATAAAACTGGACGCGAAAAGCTCCTGTTTAAGAGGGGATGGGAAATTCTCCTTTTTGTTTTGGAGTTCTGTGTTTGACCTGTTGCTGGGGGCAACTGTAAACACGGTTGCCATGGCGATGGCTGGAGAGGAAGCAAAAACATATCATGTGATTTGAGCCTACGCTGCTGTGTAACAAGATCCAGCAGCAAGTGCGTGTCCTGCCAGATAGAGAAAGCAGAGAATTTCACAGTGCAAATCAAACTTTTCAGTTCAGCAGAGGCTCGGCGTGGACAGTTTCAGATTGTCAGGTTGACCTTTTGCTTCAGGTGGAGTCCAGACTCTCACCTCCTCTGACCTGATGAACGGCCCCAAAAAATCTGCGCAGCGCTGGATTCGAGGGGGCGGGGGGTTATGTGCTGACTCTAGTTATAGAAGCGGCAAATCATTTTAGGTTTGAACCCTGCCACTGCTTCCTTTGTGCTCGAGTGTTCACTTGTATGCAGCATGCTCTCCTTTCAAAGGGGTTTCTGAACAGGAAAAAGGAAGTCACATGGGTTAGCGCAGGTCACTAAAAGTAGGCAGATGGAAGCATAAATCTATGTGAAATAAAATGCAAAAAGCATAAAACGACCCGTCCAGATGAAGCCTGAGCGTGGCCTTTAAGATTCTGCTGGTGATTAATGTGCAGGGAGCTGTGTTTGAGCTGGCTCATTGTCTAACCAGGAGGACCTGCAGTGAGAGAGAGGCAGCCCGCCTGGCTGTAGAAACTTTGTTGTGTGTCTGGTTGCCATGGTTCAGCTCTGTGTGTTTTGTCCCCTTCTTCCTCCCTCTCTTTTTCCCTCCTCTGTTCCCTCCCCCTCAATTCCCTCCCCTGCTTCCCCTCCTGCAGGCTACTTTGGATGTGGTGATGAACCTCCAGTTCCACTACATTGAGAAACTCTGGCAGACGTTTTGGTATTCAACACCGCCACCTAGTGATGGAAGCACAACCCTTCCCAGCAGGTCAGAAAGAAAAAGGGGGAAAAAGGCTTCAGTGTTTGACGCCAGGGCATTAAATGACCCTGTGATGTCATGTCTGTGATTACTGCTTTTTCACTCGAATTACGAGCAACAGTTTTGTTTGTGAGGCGGACGTTATTTTTAAAAGTGTGTGTGTGTGTGTGTGTGCGCGTGTGTGTGTGTGTGTGTGTGTGTGTGTGTGTGTGTGTGTAGTGATGATGAACCGGAAGGTGTGATTCCCACAGAGAAGCTGGTGGCTCTGTGTAAATATGAGCCTGTCAGGCTGTGGATGAGGAGCTGCGATCACATCCTCTACCAGGCCCTGGTGGAGATCCTGATCCCCGACGTGCTGCGACCTGTTCCCAGTCAGTACTGCTGAGGATTTCATTCAAATGATTAAAAAAAAAAAAAATTAAACAAGTAAAGCAATATATTGAGAGTTAAGACTGATGAGTGACAACAGGATGAATTTAGGACCAGGGGCTCGCTGTGTTGACGTACATGCTGACACATTAGAGGCATTTCTTTGTTTTCAGCGTACGGCGTTTACACTCTCGCTGAAAGGCTTTCTGCAGAGTGGGGACAGTAATGATAATCCAGGCTGCTCTCTTTCTTCAGGCACTCTCACTCAGGCCATCCGTAACTTTGCCAAGAGTCTGGAGGGCTGGCTGACTAATGCCATGACCAGCTTTCCACAAGAGATCATCCGCACTAAGGTATCAGCAGAAGTCTTTTTCAGATTGTCTGCATGCATGCACATGATTTATGTGAGCTATAAAACCCAGCAACTCTCCAAGTAGGCTTTTAAAATCATATTTCCACAAATGTTCAGCTGTGAACTTTTCAAACTCTCGTGTGATCAGTGTTTCATTCAACACTACAGTGATCTGTTTTTTATGAATGCACCTGCCCACTACCTACAGAGGTTGGATACAGTCTACTATTGTGCTTTGTGTTATTACTGGCTGTGAAAGTCATGTACATCACTGTTCTTTATACGCTGCTGCTAAATGTCCATCTGTGTATCACTGCATGGTGATATGACCTTAAAAGTTTACCCAAAAATTCTTTTCTGAAGATTTCTTCAGTGAATTATCAGAAAACTGTGGAATCTTGTTTATCCATCCATCCACTTATTGGACACTGGGTTGTGGGGGCAGCAGCCCTCCCTCTCCTCCACCTTATCTGGGGGTAACACAGAGGCTTTCCATATAATCTCTCCCGTGTTTTCTGGGTCTACCCCGAGGCCCGAGGTATCACGTGGCGGAAACAGCTGCCCGAGCTGCCCATTAAGCATCCTCGTCAGATGCCCAAACCACCTCAGCTGTCTCCGTGTGATGTAGGTGACCAAGATGACGAACGCAGCTACAGCCAGATTGGCGTCTCAGAATAGGCTGTGTGATTAATTCTAAGTCGAATATATTTTGCCTGAAACAAAACACAAACAAACAAAAAGGAAAAAATGGCAAAGATGAGAAAAATTGAAGAAGATTTGGAGGAAATTAAGCTGTCGCTTAACAGACGTCGAAAGAATAGTTAAGCAACGAGGAATGTTAACGACTTTAATGCACCAAATCAAAGCATTAAAAAGCTTGATTAAGGAAAAGGATAAAACAATCCAGCTCTTAGGAAGGAGAGTGGAGGAACAGCATGCACGACTGGAGGACGTGATTATTACCGGTTTGGAAACCAAACACAGGAGCTATGCAAGAGTTACTGAGACTCAAACATTAGAGCGTCAGGTAGTGGAGTTTTTGCGAGTAAAAAAACTTCCCCTGCATAGCAACAACATCGCGGCGTGTTACACCCTCCCCAGAAAGAATGCCAGGACACCTCGAGCAATCGTAGTAAAATTTGTGAATCGAAAACACAAAATTGAACTACTGAGGCAGTCCGGACAACTGAAAGGGAGTGGAGTATATGTGAATGAACATCTCACAAAAAAGAACACCGATATTGCCAGACAAGCCCGTATCATGCGTAAAGAAAAGAAAATCCAAGCAACATGGACGAGAAATTGCAAAGTGATGATAAAGCTCAACGGAACACCAGAAGAAGCCAAGGTTGTAATGATCAGGGATCTTCATGATCAGGACAACTACGGGGGATGATTGCACTGCTGCGGTCGGACGGCAGAAGGTCTGTGATGTGTTTGCTAACAACTAGCCGAACTTATTCAATGAAAGACGCTATTTCCGACTGTCGGAGGGGGAAAATGGCAAAGTATGAGACAGTAGACTGGAAGAGTATTAGTGTGAAGCTGCAGGTGGATATGGAACTGGGATGGGAACTGGGCAGAGACGAGATATCGATCTGAGCCGCAGTTATTTATGGATCAGAAAGAACTGTATAGGTATGAGTGGTTTCTCAAAATATGTGGTGAAATACTTGTATGGATGTTAATGAGTATTTCATAAGGATAACAGACATTTAAAGAATACTCAATCACAATGACTGAAGATTCAATACATTTTCATTAATTCATTTCACCTGTTGAAGCCTCTATAAAAGTTTTGTTCTGATCAATGATTTTTTGAATAATCTGAAAGGCAAGTTTAAAGAGACAGCACTGTCAGAAACATGGATGGATGAGGAAAGGCGTTGGGACTTTCACATTGATGGGTATGAATTATATTAAATAGATCTAATAAGAAGGCAGGAGGTCCGGCACTTTTTGTTGATAGTGATTTGAAATGTAAACGGGTTGAGTATATGTCTGTGGCTATTGCTGATTTAATGGAGTGTGTGACAGTAGAAATAGAAATGGAAAGAAAGAGGAATCTAATTGTTACTTGTATGTATGGGAGGCCTGGGACACTGATGGAAACATTCACAGATGTAGTAGAAGATTTATTGAGCAAGGTAAAGGGAAATAAGACATTCTGTATTTGCGGTGATAATAATATTGATTTTTTTTAAAACGTCCAATCATAAGGCATCATCAGATTTTTTTGAGTTATTATTTGGAAGAGGGTTCTACCCTCTGATTACTAAACCTAGTGGAATAACTGAAAAGTCAGCTACTTCAATTGATCATATTTTCATGAATTGCTTGGAAAGTAACATAAGTGATCATTTACCTGTTTTTTTTTTTTTTTTTTTTTTTTTGTTACTTTAGATTATAAAATGACATGAAAGGAGGACGTGTGTGTGGACAGATATATAAGAATTAGAAATGATGATGCAATAAATGAGTTCAGGCAAGACCTTATGAAAGAAGATTGGAATGAGGTTTATGTAAATGACGCCAATGCTGCATACGAGTCATTCTTAAATACTTATTTGGTTTTGTATGAAAATCACTGTCCTATATAAGCAAAAGAAAACTACTGGTAAACCATGGACAACAAAAGGACTAGAAAATGCATGTACAAAGAAAAATAACCTGTATAGAGATTATATAAAACTTAGAACAAAGCCTGCTGAAATATAAAGTTGATAAAAATAAGTTGGTATTAATTATGAGAGAGGCTAAGGAAGAGTATTATAATAAATTATTTTACAAAACCAAAAATAATATTAAGGGTACGTGGAATATCTTAAAAAAAACTTATTGGGTAATAAATATACATCTTTAAATTTACCTACTTACTTTAATAAGAAAAATAAGGTCGCACGTGATATGAATGAAGTGTTGAATGAATTTATTTATTTTTTGTAAATATTGGGCCTAACCTGGCAAACTTAATTAGAAAACAGGATGATTCAGAATGGAGAGCAGAGTGGTACAGTCTGTGTTTTTAGAGGAAATCACTGAAAAGGAAATCATAGCTATTATAGCAGAATCTAAAAACGACATCCACTGACTGTGATGGGCGAGACGTGGTCATCGTAAAAAAGACCTTGGATTGTATAATCAAACCTCTCTGTTATATTTTTAATCTCATTTTATGCGGGTGTATTTCCTGACCGAATGAAAGTGGCAAAAGTTATCCCTCTTTATAAATCAGGAGACAGACAGTTTTAATAATTACAGACCAGTATCGTTGCTATCACAGTTTTCTAAAGTGCTTGAAAAACTCTTTGCACAAAGATTTGATAGTTTCATTGAAAAACATCAGCTGTTAAGTGAAAGTCAGTAGGGCTTTCGACGGAACAGATCAACAGCAGAAGTATTAATGGAAGCAACACATCATAATAAATATACTGTAGGGGTCTTCATTGATTTAAAAAAAGCTTTTGACTCTGCAACACTACATCTTGATTTCTAAGTTAAGAACTTATGATGTGAGAGGAATAGTGTTGATCTGGTTAAGCAGCTATTTAGATAATAGGTTTCAGTATGTGCAGTGTTTAGCCGACTCATCTGATGGAATGAAAAGAGACTGTGGGGTCCCTCAAGGTTCTGTTTTAGGACCAAAACCTTTTAATTTCTATATAAACAAAATTTGTGATGTGTCAGAAATGTTACACTTTGTTTTGTTCGCAGACGATACAAATTTCTATTGTTCTGGAGAAAACTTGAAAGAATTGGTTAAAATTATGGTTATTGAAATAAAAAAATAAAACAATGATTTGATGTAATGGTATTCGGAAACCGTGTAAAGGAGGAAGCGATGGTATTATCTATAGAGGGAGTGATAATTGAAAGAGTGACAGAAATCTGTTTTCTGGGTGTAATGGTGGACGAGTTACCATGGAAACCTCATATTGAACATGTTAAAAAGTTGGCTAAAAGTATTTATATCCTGGGTAATGTTAGATATATTAGATTACAAGACAATGAGAATAATATATTTTTCATTGTTTCTACCTTATCTGAGCTATTGTGTTGAAGTATGGGGGAATACATACGTGACTAATATGAAACCATTATATTTATTACAGAAGCTTCGAGTTATGCATAATGTTAAATATGAAGAACACACTAATAGTTTGTTTATAAAATCAAAATGATTAAAATTACAGACATTAATTATTATGTTTAAGGCAAAAAATAAAACCTTAAGTTACAAAGTTTATTTGTATTGTGCGGCAGAAGGAAGTTTTATTTTAAGCATCAGTTTGTCGAACCACACAAAGGCAAATGTGTCCAACAGTCACAGGCATAAGAACAAATGTTTCTCCATTTAAAATCTGCTATAAGGATAAAATGATAAAGCAATATGAAGAAGTTGAAAATAACAGAATTTAATTGTTGAAAAAATGATCCTTTTAGTTTGAGATTTAGTGGTGTTGCTCATTGTTGAGTATATTGTTCTGTTTGTTTTGTTATGTGCAGAATATTGTCAGAGTGTAATTTTGGTTGCCTACTTGTATTGTCACAGACATCACAGGCAGGTGTCAGTAAGAATTTCTTCTTCTTCCTTTTCATGCATGGAAACAGTGTGACTTTAACTGAAAGGAAGGTTGTGTATGGGAAATGAATTATTGCTGTACCATGTGTGAAATAAATAAATGTTGAAGCATCGCTGTGACATTTAAAATAGCCGTGCTTTTTATTTTTGGTGCAGATTTTCAGCCTGAAAACAAATGGTTCATCTGTTCGGTCTCATTCCAGTCAGACGGGCTCACGGTGTATTTTCTGTGCGCAGGTGGCCGTGGTCAGCGCGTTTGCTCAGACTTTGAGACGATACACCAGTTTGAACCACTTGGCCCAGGCGGCGCGTGCCGTCCTCCAGAACACCTCCCAGATCAACCAGATGCTCTCCGACCTCAACAGGGTGGACTTTGCCAACGTCCAGGTGAGCGGAAAACCTCACATCGAAAAGACAAATATTTGCGTTGCACACAGGAAGGGAATGTGTCGACACCGTGTTTGGGGTTTTGTTGCTGAATGTGGCGTGTTTGTTGTGTCTAACAGGAGCAGGCGTCGTGGGTGTGTCAGTGCGACGAAAGTGTGGTTCAGCGTCTGGAGCAGGACTTTAAGGTCACCCTGCAGCAGCAGAGCTCTCTGGACCAGTGGGCCACCTGGCTGGATAACGTGGTCTCTCAGGTTCTGAAGCCTCACCAGGGCAGCCCCAGTTTCCCCAAAGCTGCACGCCAGTTCCTGCTCAAATGGTCTTTCTACAGGTCGGTGTGGTTGACTCGTCTCCGTTCACACTTCCAGTATAAGCCGCCGACTGCGTGGTGTTTTTAGAAACGTTCTTTAGCTTGTAAAGCTCCCTGTAGCTCCTTGACGTGACATCTTTCCTTCTCTTGTAGCTCCATGGTGATCAGAGATCTGACTCTGCGCAGTGCAGCCAGCTTCGGCTCCTTCCACCTTATTCGCCTTCTTTACGACGAGTACATGTTTTACCTGGTGGAGCACCGCGTGGCTCAGGCCACTGGAGAAACTCCTATTGCTGTCATGGGAGAGGTGAGAGTGTTTAAAGAGCGAGGAAGGAATAGTTTAAGTTATGCAGCGACTGACAGTTTCTCATCTAAATTACAGTTCAGTGACCTGACCTCTATGATGCCTTCACTCATGGAAAAAGGTTCATCTTCATTTTTCATTTGATACAATTCAGTTTAAGTCCAGATGAACAGCATCAACCTTCTGGGTGCTGTTAGGAATGCATTTCACTGTATTGTAGTTTTACTGGTCACTGCTTTCACACTGACAGTCGCCGTGTGCGTCTCTGCAGATGCGTCTTTCTCAGATGAGATGAGTGATTTGGGCAGCGACGCCGATGCATCCAGAGGACCGACTGAACCGGCCGTGAAGAGAGAGAGGATCGAAATGAGCCACCCTCTGCAGGAGATGTGAGTCTGGTGTGAACGGGGTCAGACTGAGAGCCACACCGACCAGCATCTCACTCGTTTGTTTTTGTTTTTTTTAGGCCTTTCGGGTCGCCGCTCTTGGCCCCTGGGCCGAGCATCCTCCTGCAGTCAGTGTGTGCAATGTACATAGACAAGAGTGTAGCAATGTCAGCTCTCCGCCTCACTAGCATTTATAAATACGAGAAGCTCACGGGTTGTTTCTTTTTACGCCACTCTGCAACAGGTCTGAGCATCTTTGTTTTTGCGGCAACTGTCAATGAGTGTGTGCAGTACTTTTCCTTTTTTACTGGATGTGTGGTGTTGGTGATTCATCCTCCCTCTTTTTGTTTTTAAGACTAACTAGCTGTGCCATAGTGTCATTTGAGTGCCTTAGATTGCTAACTTTGAGATGTCTGTCCCTCAGCTGTGCCTCTACCGCAGTATGAATGTATCGTCTCCAAACCTCAAACATTCGAAGCACCTTTAACAGTGATTATGTGTAGGTGTGCTCTCCTCGTTGCCTTTGCCGCAGCTCGTAGCGAACGCTGGGCAGGCGGGGGGGGGTAATAACAAGAACATGCAACCTGTAGACCCAAAGGACCTTTCTCCTCAGTTGCTCCCACCGGCCGAGCCTCAGCTCCGGCTCCGTGTGTCAGGCAGGACCTCGTAATGTCGCAGTAGTCGGTAAGGCAGGAAGCTCCTGCTGTTAGCTTGGCTGTGTAACACGTTGACCCGTTTACCTCAGTAGATTTCTATGCTGTGCCTCATTTGGCTCACGCGATGAGGCAACTATTTAAAAAACAAAAAATGAAAGTAAAAAATGAAAAGTAGCCACTGTTTCGTGTCCCTCACCCGGTTCTTTTATAAAATGTAAATAGTTCTCCTCGTTCCTCCTCACGGTTTGAGTGTCGCGACGGCTCTGTGGCAGTTTACTCAGCTGCCACGCAGTCAGAACAAATCCACAGTAATCAGCTTTACGGAGACGGGACGTTAACCCCTGAACTGGAATCTGGACTCGCTCATTTCAAGACGAATCAAACGCCTCGAAACCAAAAACGATCTCGTGGGCGTCCCAGCCGACGCGCACTCCCCGAATCCTTTGACCTCACGCTGTTACCGAGTTCAAGTCTTACGTTTTGTTTGAAATAGAAAAATCCAGTGCGTTATTTGGGGAATTAATCCATAAATTATATATATATCTATCTTTCTATGATGTAGACAGTGTGTGCTTCGTGGCCTTTGGTCTTTGCCTAATCTTTGTTCATGCTGTTACCTGGTTGGTCACATTGTATCAGAAAGAAATGCTTTGATGTGTAACGGATTAGACTGGCGTGTGTGATGAATCTGTATCCAATCTCAACTGTTCAATGTAATGAAATTTAATTATTACTGCAGCGCTGAAGCTCTCCGTAAGCTATTAAACTGACGTAAGGAAAAAAACTATAAAATCTATTTATATGGACTAATCTGATTTAATGGAGTTTTGTGTTGAAATTGGTTCTTTTTTTTCCCCTCCTCGTTTCCCTCACAGAGGATTTTGTTGTAGCAATGGGAATCTTTGAATTTGAGTTTAAGGCTTTTTGTAACTTGTGCCTGTCACAGTAATTTGCCTTAAAGTGCTTTGGGAAGAATAATTTCTATGTGTACTTTGTAATGTTTTGTAAGGCTGTTTTAGATTTTTTGACGGAGGATTATTTTTTATTGAACTAGGTTCTTACAAGTATACTGAACCCTTATTTTTGTGTATTTTTAAACCTGTTCTTGACTACACTTTAACTAGCTTAAGGACAGATGACGGTCTGTAATAAACTGCATAGTTCAGCTGTATTTTGTACCTGGTCACAGTGTAATAAATCGATGTAAACCAAACGTTCCAGCACTTCTTTTATTTTTATCAAATCTCATCACAAACATCAGATTTACAAACAAGTTTTTTTATAAGGTTTTGTACAAGATGTTTGCTCATAACTGACTCGATGCTGTAGAGATTTCATGGACAGTAAAGTTTTATTTTATTCACACTTTTCTCTAATTCAAGAAAAGTCATCAACAGCATATCTCAGTCTGCAGTCTTTTGACACAAAGGCGTACAGAACAACACGGACACAGATTTAATAGGAAAAAAGTTTTCTTCCTGGACGAGGAGGACAGCTGAACGTACGACGGCACACGGGATAAATTAGAGAAAAGAATTGGTCCGAGAGCAGCAGGACACTGACGGGAGGAAGCGAGTTCCTCGACTCAGGCGCTGAAAGTGCAAAGTTCTCTGAACCTTCAGCGATCCCCGTTCAGAAACCTGACGGTCCTTTAGTTTGATTCACAAGGAGCAGCCCGCCATGTACTTCCCTGTCAGAGACATGAACATAAATGAATAATCAGAAGGCAGAAAGGAAGCCACACATGCAAAATGTTTAGATTAAGAAATCAAACTATTGAGGGGAAAAGAAAAAAAAGAATAGATCCTATTTTGTTATGCTATCCATAAACACAAAGTGGACTCGAACTGGAGCTTCTCTATGATATCAGTCTCTTATTCAAGCATGGAGCTGGAGCCAGAAATCACCCGGCTTAGCACCAAGTGTTAGCCTAACTCTAGAGATTGCTAAAAATGATGTTGTTATCAGTATAAAGACTAAGTGTAAAAGCGTACAGCTGCTGTTGGCAGCCATCGTGCTAAACTGAGCTGCTTTCGATTTAAAGTATGAGAACGGCGTTAGAAAGGAAATGCTTAACTGTCCTGCACCTGTATATCATCGGCCACAAAATAATATCAAAATGACAGGAATACTAATACTCGCATTATTTCCATTACAGATAAAAAGAAAATCTTAAAAATAAGTTGAATGGTTCTCAGGTCAGTGCTGGGGGCTTTAAACACAAAGACATTCCTCTGAAAACAGCTGGACTGGACTGAAAGTGAAGGGGCTAAACAGCCAACGTCCATGGAGGTTTAAAAAAATTACAACAAAGTCTGTCTCCTTGAAGCAAAATATAAAGAAGAGTGTTTAACGACTAACACAGCACTGTAAAGTGTGTAAAATAAGATGAAATGCCACCACCTCCGGTTTTATTAGTAAAAAGAAACCTCGTGAGTGTGTTCAGAGTCACCTGTGGCGAATCTCTTCTTGACCAGCGACATGCGGTAGCGACTGCCCACCAACTCCACGTCCATGCCCGACAGCGAGGCCCCAGAGCCCACAAACTGAACAGCCAGGCTGGATGGAGGGCCGCGAGGGACCTCCAGGCACTGCCAGCTGGCACACAGAGTCCCCGAGCCTGGAATCACATCAACACACGGCAGTGATAAAGAGCAGGAAAGACCTGACCCTTTGAAGTCGGTGACTCTCAAGGTCCGTTTACCTCACTGAGACACACACACACATTCTCGTTTTGCTATCTTAGTGAGGACATCTAATTGACATGTTTTCCCTGACAAGGAAAAATGAAGTCGAACCCTAACCTAACTGTAGTAGTAAACCTCCAATTATTGGTCCTCACAAAGATGTCTGAACAGGACGGACACACACACACACGCTTTGAGTTCAGGTGAAGAGCAGAATCATTTTGGGGCATCTGTCAGATATAAAGTACAAAGAAGGGGCGGAGTTTCTTAAAACACGACACCTAAATGTTTACATTTGTTTTCCATGTAACAAAAGAAGCCACATTTATAAATGAAAAACGTGGTTTTACAAAGAAGAGGGAAAACACCAAAGAAGCCTGGAAGTTGAAAGTAACCATGGAGCTCCAGAGTTTTGCTGACATCTCCTCATATCCACACGAGATCCACATTCAGCCGCTCAGATGTCTGCTTCGTTTGTGCCGAGCCTCTGGAAACGGGGGGACTGTTACCAGAGCTAAGGAGCAGTTAAGCGGCTCACCTGTTTGACTCGCAAACAAACGAATAAGCGAGAGTCGCAGAGGTGTGCGCGTTCACGTATGACGAAGCGTTCGAAGACGTACAAGAAGAAATGCTAGTTGAGCAACACCTGTTTATAAGACAGTCGGTGAAGCTAACTGATGACAGACTGTCAGGCAGCATTTATGCAAAGCTGCACTTTTACAATTGAACTCGTAAAGAAACAAAAAGGATTCGAAGGAGCAGGAAGGAGTTAAAGCAGCCTTTCAGTGCTTTGTCACCACCTCGCACAACTTTAACTATCAATGCTTTGTCCTGTGAAGTTTCCTTATCGGTGTCTGTGAAGCCCTTTGCTTCACATAGAGGTAATAATATATGATTAGAAGAATTAGGTACGCGACACAGAGGAGAGCTGTGGGTGTCGGGTACAAAGACGCACACGGGTGAAGAAAACCTTCAGCTTAAATGACTTAAATGTTCGACTTTCCCAGCTGAAATTAGAGCCGCCTCTCATTGTGTACCATTAATGTCATGCAATCAGTCGGCTCAGTATTCAGAAGCAGCTTCGCTCTCATTTTGTTCATCTCCACCAGACGGAGAAGCTGCCACGCACACCTCCGGGAGGAGGACACGGATGTTTGTGAAGTCACCGAGAGCAACGACTGTCAGTGATGCAGAGAGGAGAAAACGAATCGGTTAATGGTGTCGAGCATCAACTAATCGAGGTTTCTTGGTTTGATGGGGGTTAAAAACAGAGACGAAGGAAAGGTCAGAGCCCTGACCTTTGCTGTGGTTGGTCGGGGAAAGGTTGGGCAGTTTCCAGAGCAGCCGGCGTTCATCGGCATTCCTGCGGAGGCAGAAAAAAGTCAGTGAGGCCAAAAACACTCTGAACCTCCAACCTTTAAACATCCTCCAAATGTCTCAGGTTATCGACCTCAGCCAGCCTATTAAACATCTTTAATACAGAAGACAACGACGATAACCGTTAATCTGGACGATGGATTTGGCGCCACCTGTGGCTGCAGGCTGTAAAAGCAAATGTGGTTTAATATCAAAGGTCACAGAAGTTAAACCAGCAGAGAAGTTGGCAGATGACTACACTCTGACGCTTTTGAGCCACTTTATCAGATTTTCTGCTGCTGTCTGCAAACAGCCTGAACAGTGAGACTCTTGGTAATTTTACTGAGAGGATTACATGTTATTTATGTAATGAACACATTTTGAACTCTTAAAGAAATATAACCAAAGGAAAGACGCCCAGCTGAACTAAAATGATCCAGCAAACAAAAACTGCAAACCCTTATATCTCCTTTGGGCTTTTGGAGCCTTGACCTGACTTTTAAAAAAATAACTGGGGAAAAAAGCTCGAAGCTGCTGAAAGAGGAAAAATAGATATTTGCAAAATTCTGCCTAAATATGTATTTTACCTGGTTACTGTGTGTGGCGGGGCGTGGTCTGCAGCGCTGCTGCAGGGGTGGCGGACGCACCTGAGCGGCACCCGCAATCACGCCTCGCCGCCTTTACGTCTGTGCTCTCTATGCTGTTGTGTTGGTGTGTCGGGCTGTGAGCTGCAAAGCTACAGCCGGCTGTGTGCGAACAGCAGCCGTGTGTGAAAAGTGGTCAATAAAGAGGCATGAAGCGTGTTCATGCAAACATCGTCGGGTCTGCCGTGGTATGTTTACAACGGGACTTCTGCTCCTGAACCTCTGCACACAGCGTCTGCAGGTCAGGGCTTTCATCTTTACGCAGGACTGTAAGCTGTCGTCTGTGAGGCGTGAGCGGCGTTTGTTTTTAACATAGTTCACGGTGGAGCTGCTGACATAATGTGGATCAGAAGATCCATAATTGGCCTACCTGGGGTCGAAAGTCTCGATAAATGCACGGCGTTTTGGGGGGTACACCGGCTTTCGCCAGTGTGACGCTTATTTTGAGCGATCAAAAAATAATAGAATATAATTTTATTTTTATATTTCAAAATCACAATAATCTTCCAATTTAGAACTACAAGTTAAAAAAGAACTAACATAAATAAAATACACTAAAGATAATTACTTAAAAAAAAACTAATTTATTTTCCCAAACCACGCGGCGCCGCACTAAAAGGTCTAAAGAGCCGCAGGTTGCCGACCCCTGCCCTCGGACCTGCCGTCCACATATGTGGACATCACATTTTGGGTTGTTTAGACCAAATTCTGCTCTACAACAGCCTGACATCTACTTACGAGGACATAGTGCCACTGTTCTATCGACAGTTTAAACAAATATCCTCATAAGTGGCGCTCAAGCAAAAAAATAATTCTTTGTTTTTACATTCATCATGTTCAGGTCTTAATGAGTTAATGAGGAAAATATGCTCTAATTGAGAAGCTGCAGTAGAAGCACAAGAAAGGAACATCCTGACATTATGGGGCTGTGTCTGACAATATTAGGATAATCCTGCACCTGTGTCACTGCACGGTATTTCAAAATCCCAGAAAATTTCAGAATCCATTGAAACCACTTTAAGTCATCTATAGATTGTATGGTTTGTGCGGAGTTGTCAGAAAAATGCTTGAGAGATGAAAAGTAGAACATCAGAGTGCATCATGCAAACTCCACACAGAGGAGCACTTCCTGTGAGGAGACAAAGACTATCGCTGCACCACGGCGGCGTCCTGATAATAAAATGACTAAAAACACAGAATAAACCATGATGTGTCACATTCGATACAAAAAGTGACTCGACATTAACAGGAAATATGGAGAGACTGGGTACAACTCCTAATGAAGCTCCGCCATTATTTCATTGGAGCGTAAGCCGGACGACGTTAAACTGACCTCCTGCCACGCTGAAGCAGTGGGAACGTTTAAGATTCGGCATCAACTACAATCATTTTTAGTTAGATACCAACCAGCCTACTGTTACAAAACCTGAATGCAGAACTATGAAACCTTAAAGACGGAGTCGCGTTACAGGACATGATCGTGTTGAGGGCCTAAAACAGCAGCACAGCGATGAGATTAAAAACAAAATCCATTTAAGAGGATTTCAGGGCTTTTCATGAGTAAATGTGTAACTCAGGACATTTTATGCATCCAGAGTCCTCCAGACATTTCTGTTTTCCTTCTTGTAGGGAGATCCAGCAGTAGTAGTGAAGTCTGCTAACCATGCACATATCTTTACCCATGATGCATAGTTCCCATACATTTATTACTTATAGCAGCTCTCAGGAAGTGTATATGCAGCATCTTTTCACTGTCCTGTCTTCAAACAGTCACAGGGCTACAGTGTGACTGAGCATCACCAGCATCATCGTATTGTTGGTGGTTGGTACTGCTCCAGCCTGCAGCACCAACCACTGAGCATCAGCGGTGCTGCAGGAGACCGCGAGCAGCAGCAGCAAGTTCCCACAGGAACTCTGAGGACGTCTCCTGGGCTCCGACTCGCCTCTGCTTCCTCTGCAAATCGATGAGAAGCACGAGTCCCGCCTCTAATCACGTTCTCCTTCAGCCAGGGCATCACAGAGCGCGTCCTTCCTGGCTGCATCACCGCGTGCTACGGAGGCTTCACAACCTCCTTCTCAAAGACCCGTAAACGTAGAACCTCGCCGCCCTCCCTCGTGGACAACATTTTCAACATTCGCCTCGCCCCCGCCACCCTTCATGCTCCATTTTCAGCCTCCGGAGCCTTTGGGGAGGAGGTACCGAAGCATTCGGGCAAGACTGCTGAACAGCTTCATCCACCAGACTGTCAGAAGACTGAGCTCTGGCCTCCCCCCCTCTGACTGTAGCACGCTCTCACACAAGTTACTGCTGCTTTACTGCAACCACGTGCACCTCTGTCATACCTGCTGCATCTCACAAGCTGCTCTATTTATGTCATTATTTGGATGTCAACGTTTCGCTCTTTCTTTGTCTCCCTTGGGAGAAATTTGCTTTGGACGGAGGGGTCACACCGCTCCCTAGAATCACACCGACACTGTCGTTCTGTGGCCTTCATGAGGCGTTCAGGATGTTAAAGTAGAACAAAATTAGGATAAATTAAAATACGCCAAAGAAGTCACGTCTGCTCACCAGGAGGCGGGCGGCTGGCACTGCAGGTCTGTGGCAGTGTGGTCCAACGGCAGCAGCACCTGGACGGCAGTGAGTTGGGTGGAGGGCGCGGTGGCGGGGCAGCAGTGGTAATCCAGGGAGACCCTGGTCACCGTGCCGCTCCGCTGACACTCGGCTGAGAGCAAAAGAGGCGCCCGACCCGGGTCCTGAGAAGACACCTGAGAAAACGAGGCAAAGTTATTTTCTGGGTGTCACGGAGAAGCGGCATCCTCGGTTTCTATCCTGACCTGATACTTGAACAGCCCGACGTTGTAGTACGAAGCCTGCGGGTTGACTTCGGCCTCTCGCTGCAGGTGCAGCTGCAGAGCCTGCATATTGAACCAGAAGTCTCTGGCGTCGGGGTCGCTCTGAGACGGGTCGCTGAGGAGCATCGAAGACAGCGACGATAAAGACACGAGAGCTGAGACTTAAAAAGCAACAAAAAGATGGCTGACCTGTAGAGAAGCTTTTGATTGGGCAGAAAGTGATCGATCTTTGAGATGTTGACCAGTCTGAAGCTGAGCACGGGAACGTTGGGATTGGCAGTGAAAATACGAGTGATGCCTGCTGGGAAGGACATCGTGAGGTCACCTGTGATCTTCACCAGACAGCTGAGGACGGAAGACGAGGCAAGTTAATAAGTAAGCGCACCGTCTGCAGTTAGATAACAAAATGAAGAAATAAAGAGCGCCACGCTGACCGATTGTGCTGTCCACCTTTGAAGTAGGCGTTGATGTATTCAGTAATGGCTGCTGCTACTGGCCACGCCTCCTGTGTGCTGAGCGATATGGGACTGGGGCCTCTGGACAGATGCACTGTAGAGAAACATTGCTCACATCTCTCGCTCTCACTGCGAGGTTTTAACTGACATTTTTAGACGTGCCCGTGTGGCTTACACTGTCTCTGTTGGTGGTCCTGGTGCTGGAAGGGCAGCGGCGAGGCCTGTCCCACCCCGGCAGGGCTCTGAGCTCGGTTCTGACCCCCCCACTCACTGGGACTGGAAGAGGAGGAGGAGGTGAGGGAAGGGCTGGGCTCTGGCAGTGGAGAGGAACACAGGGACCGCGACTGAAACGCACAGCCGGGTCTGAGTTAGTGCTGCTAATGACAGTCTTGCTTCTGACATTGAACGGTTAAGCCGTGACCGATACTCACTCTCTCACAGCCACCGAGTCGACCCGAAGACCTCTTGGCTCGGGTCGCTCTCGCAGGAGCGGCCGTGACGCCTTCGGCTGTGTCCTGTCTGAAGTTATGTTTGGAGCCTTAAAAAAGAAACACACACAAAGTGGATGAAAGCGGATCTAAAGGATGAGACACGCTCAAAACACCACACTGACAAAATCTTATTTGCACTGCTTCAACAAAGACTTGCTGAACACGAGTTTGTGTTAAGACGAGCACGAGTGATTGACGAGCTGGAAAAGTGTTTGTTTTTCTCTGGGATGCCGAGAGCTTTGTTTGTTTTGTAGCTCATGTGAGAAAAATTATTTTCACATTTGAATAAATTGCAATCGACTACAATCCCGACAAAAAATATAAGTCAGGCTGAAAAGTTCTAGCTTTGCATATCTTTGGTAAACGTTCACACAAAGCAACAACAAAACTGGCTGGAACCCTATGTTTCATACATAAGGCACATTAATCAAAACAAAACAGTCAGATAAGTCAAACTTTACTCAGCTCATTCTTCTTGCTTCCTCCACTTCAGTAACATCGATTCATTAATGCTGAATTCTCTGCAGCTGCTCTATTCCCATGTTGTTGCAGTATATTAATGACTAACCTCGTATTATGGATGGATTATCTCAGTTGTTCTCCTGACTGAAGTTTGGTCCGTTTACAGCATCCTGCCATGCGATTGCATTTGTCCCTAACCATCGGGAACCTTCATGTTAACTTTTATCAAGTGGAAAAAAGTTAGCGTTCATCCTCCAGCTTCACTGTTTATGCTAACATAGCTGTGTCGCTAGCAATCACGTAGCACATCATTATATACCAGCTAGCCCAACTTCAGTAACCCTACAAACGTCACTGCTGTTTAGTTTTCTGTCTTCATTTATGTTGGAAGTGATAGCAGAGCTGTACATTTGAACAGCTGTATAAATGTGGCAGCCTCTGGCGTGCGCACTCACAACAATGGCTGAGCTTAAATGGAGTCATGTGTGGACGTATTTTACCTCCACAAACAGCCGAGGCGTGGTTTGCGATACATGTGGCAAGAAATGTATCGCAAACCTCGTCAAACACCTCAGAGTAAATCATATCACAGAACATGACGAGCGTATGTTAAGATGAACTGAAGAGGAGGACAGGGACAGGTGCTGCTAGGGCGAGACAGACGTCTCTCACGGAGTCCTTTAGTGCTGCAGGCAGGCAAGGTGTTCAAATAGCCACAACTTCAGTTTTTTTTATTTCTATATGATGAATTCTACATTGTTAAGCGATAAGAACAAGTAATCTGATGTCCAGTAATCATTATGAAGCTATAATTTATAAGAAATAAAATGTTTTTGTGCAAAGTATCGGTCTCGGATCAGTATCGTCGACTCCACCCTGAATCTTACTTGGAAATCAGTGGTATCGCACATCACTACCTGAAACAGACGGAGTTTAGGACCCAGATGACTCCGCCAGGCTCCTGACTCCGACGATCCATCCGACCAAAGTCGGACTAAAACATTTGTGACGGATGTCTGAGCGCCGTGTAGCACGTAAAATCGGTCGAGGTCAGTAAGCACAACCAGAATTCACACATAAGGCGCGCTGTTGATTTTTGAAAAAATTAAAGGAGTTTAAGTGCGCCTTATAGGTATGGTATTTCAAAAAAGGCCCTAGATCAAAAGTACCAGCTGGTTAACTTTGTAGTATTGTCTACTTGGTTAAATGTGTTTTATCTCAGTCCTTCCGCTTAGCGTTTATTTTTCCCTGTTTTAATCAGACGCAGCCACCCTGCAGCCTCTAATGACCAATCAGGAAGGCATAACGTGCTATTAAATAATCAGACTGCATAACCTTCAACGTGAAATAAAAGGGCTAGCCCACCTAGAAGGGCCAATCACAGCGAGAGTCTGTGAAGCACTTTTCTTTCCAAGTGGAAAACAGCTGACTCTTTAATCTGTGAGCCAGAAAACAGCACAGGTGACACGAAGGTGTTACTAAATCCAGCATATGTGCATATTCATGCTTCATTTCTCTGACTACTCTGAGAAGAAACTGATTGCTACCTTTGTGACTAATTAAGGAGCGCCACAGACTGAGGCTGGAGGACAGCACGACTCTCGGCGTTTACTTTTATAATTAGAACTGGAAATGTTTTTAATACAGTCAGTAGAAACTTAAAAGAATAAAGCAGTACCCTTACGAGAGCTGACACTGCAGGACATCTGTGTGCTGAGATCCAGACAGTCTTGATCTTTGTCTGTTGAAAAGCAGAGATCCTCCTGGGGCCCCGAATGCCTCGTGAGGGGAGGGGCGTTCCTGCGCGGCTCACCTTCCGATGATCGGTGTTTTCTCCTCTCTCCGCCGCCACCTTCCCCTTTTCCGCTTGCTTCTTGTGATTTGGAGCCGTTGCCTTCACTAAATGGGTTGTGGAGCGAGTTCCAGTGCGTTAGCTCCTTCTTTGGCTGAGCTGACGGTAAAGTGTTCGAATTGGCATCGAATCCAAGTCTGGTGGCGCCGCTGGCGCCGCCGCTGCCGCTGCCGCTGCCGCGTGGAGGGATCCCCCCAACAGCTGCCGCCAGCGACGACTGATGCGTCGGGCTGCCGATCATTGTGATTGCAAATGGGTCATCGGAAGAAATGGGAGGCGGGAGGCTGCGATCCCGCTTCCTCTCCCTCTCTTTCCGATTGCACGAGGAGGATGAAGAGGAAGAGGAAGTGCTTGGAAGTGTCTTGGTGTCGTTTAAGGTAACGGAGAAGGGGTCCCCTCGCAGATCCATTCCTCTGCCCTCCTGAGCAGTGCGAGGCGGAGGGCGCGCCCAGGCGTCCGACAGGTTTAACGTCTCCTGGGTGACGGTCCTCTCAAAGGCGGCGAGGAAGGGATCCTCGGGTGGGATGTGTTTGCAGTTCCACACTGATGACTCCATCTCTGGTGGGGCGAGGGACTGAGAGAAGGCGGGGAACCGCACCGACGAGGGGTCCTTATCAGGGGGAACTCGCGAGGGGCGCGACGGAGCGACAGACCAGACGGCGGTAGGGTCATCCTGCGGGTGAGGACTGCGTCCGGGGGAGTGGTCACGGAAAGCGGAAAGGAAAGGGTCCGACGGTCGACCCCGTGTTTGCTCTTTACTCTGCGATGCAGGAGGCCAGGCCGCCCAGCCTGCTGGTTCGGGGGAGGGTCCGAGGGGCTGATGGGAGGGTGAGTCGAGGCCAGAGTCCTCAACATTCTCCGGAGACGAGGAGTCGGAGGAGAAAGCAGCATCTGCCACACACAATCAACACATTAGTCGTGGGAACGGCGCCGAGACAGAATTTAGAGCTTTTATGTTCAGGTCGTCCAACAGTCCCGTCTCTCTGTAAGAAACAAAACACAAGCAACAGTTAAATGAAAGTAACCTTACATTCAGACGCTCCAAACGCGCTCCGCTCTCTGAGTTGGTCCCGGCTGTCGAAGCTTTTGGACTTGAAGGCCGATTCCAGCGGCGGTCCAAACAGACTGTCCGAGCCCGACGCTGTCGAGCTCAACCTGATGTAGCGAAGAAACGATAAAGAAAATCAGAGCGAGTGGCAGAGGGAGGTTCTCTGTCCGCGTACTTCAACTTCCTGCCAGAGGCTAAAGAGTAGCGTGTCGGGGAACTGGTCTAATCTGGCGAGCGTGTGCATGCGAGCACGAGTGGCTGTCTGTGATGAGACTGGTGGCCTGTCCAGTGTGTAGCCCCGCCTCTTGCCCTGTGACAGCTACCCTGACTGGGTAAGCAGTTAAGCAGCATATCGAGATTTCCACAGCGTAAAGGTGTGGGCCCAGTGCCACCCGGTCACGCGTATCATTCGCGCCCCTGTTTGAACTAAAACCTGCATCACAGTGACGCTATTGTGCTGTCACATCTGTCCACAATCATATAAACACCGGCCTAACGCTACTACATTTTGCCATGGTAACAAGGTAGAAACAATACGGGCCACACTACCACCGAGAAAAACAGTCGTTTCATCTGAGCGACGGAGGCGAAAGGACGAGGTAATTAGACGAATGAGCCTCACATTTAAACGAGCTTGCAAAGGTAAAATGAGATGGAAGAGGGTGAAAGCTTCAAAGCGCTGCACAGGCCGTTGATGATGCTGATGATGCCATTTAACCTCCAAAACAGTGTCCCCACCCTGCTCACAGCCAGATTTAAAGCAGGTAGAAGATGATGTGAAGGGCAAAGGTAGCTTACCTACTGTGATCGGGGCTGGAGGTGGACCTGCGAAGGCCCTCCTGCTCTCCATCTGTACAGACACACACGTCATTACGAGACATCGGGACTAATCAGCAGCACGCTGTCCTTCGTCAGAGCTTCTCAGAGGCTGGGACGAGCTGACATGAGACTACATGAGACCCCCCCCCCCCTCCCCCGCCAATATCTTCTCTGTAATAAATACCAGCAATTAGCCGGGTCTCACTGAGCTCCAGCCAGTGCTGCT
Source organism: Rhamphochromis longiceps (assembly GCF_057381845.1). Taxonomy (NCBI): domain Eukaryota; kingdom Metazoa; phylum Chordata; class Actinopteri; order Cichliformes; family Cichlidae; genus Rhamphochromis; species Rhamphochromis longiceps. Next base: position 41,246,780 of record NC_140573.1, on the reverse strand, counting down.
GTCACTGCAGAGTAACGGCTTTAATCAGATGCTGATCATTAATCCTGCTGCCTGTGGATTTAAGAGGGAGATTCCCCACTGGTGGAGTGCAGCAGGTTGTAGACTCCCACTTGAGCCTAACCTCTGACAAAATAATGAACCAGTCTGCAATAAAACATGCTTCGGAGCACGAGCAGACTAACGACTGGTATGTGCAAGGTCAACCAAAGAAGAGATTTTCTGCCTAGATCAGATTTCTGATGATGAGTGCATCTAAAGTTTCCTCAGAGGTCAGTGTGCCATATGATTGCATTAGCAATAAATGTAATAAGGCTCTATATCAACAGTTACACACTACATAGAACCACTTTATAGAATCATATTTGTTTGCAGATGTTGGCAGCTGTCAGCAAATAGTTATCAGCTATTTTGAAACAAAAAAAGACTTTTTATCCATAACAGCAAATGAACTGAACAACAGAAAATGCCAATGCTATTTATGGCCTCCTCACAACAATGATAAGAAAAATAAACTGGGCCAACATGGCATGTTTGTTAATACAGAGACACACATGTTACTGTGATCTCTGGTCTCCCACTCAGAGACACAGGTCTGCGAGTGTCCAGCATTCAGAGGCTGCCTGAGGACTCATGTGAGAGAAAACCTGCTCACACAGACATGTAGAGCCAAACACTGTCAATAAGGCCTCTGCAATGTTCTGAAGACAGTTAAACCTGTCAGGTAGTGACGTCCAGCAGGTGAACATGCAGCTCCATGAACACGCACAGCTGTGGAGTCCAGCTGCGCTCGTAGTTCTGCAAACTTTGACCCCACAGAGTCGAGCTGTTCAGTTCAATCAGCTGCGTTTCGATGTCGCATTAACTGGCATTAACTCAGCCAGTTAATGTGAGACAACCAGCTGCTTATTAAAGCTTTCTGGTTTGATCAGAAAAGAAAACATTGGTCCAAACGCCTGAAAGTCCTGAAAACACATTGTGAATTCTGCCTCGAGTCTACGGATGTATCCGTGTATTTACGTGGTGCTGATGCTGCGCTGAGCCGACAGATGCTGAAGCATTTGAAGTGTTGGAATGTGGAAATTTCAACATCGCTTGAAAAAACTGCCAGCTAGCAACGTCCCTCTCACCGGTAGGCGAAGTGATTTTTAGCCAATTACAAGTTGAGTCTGGTAGTTGGAGTTGTTATCTAAGATGCCGTCATTAAGAAGCGGCACAACTAATGTGTGTATGTGAGCTAATCTGCGATGTGCACCGCTGGCCCGGCCATTTATTTTTTAATGCACCTTCTCAGATTAACTCACTGTGTGTCGTGCCCAGGGCTGGACTGGGACAAAACATCTGCCCGGGCATTTTGACTAGAGACCGGCCCCCCAGGTATTAAAGCCATAAAGCCTTTGAATGAAAACAGACGCTGTTGTGACAGTGATGTACAGTCTTGTTGGTATATGTATGATTTCTATACATTGTACATCAGGTAAAAACTTTGGTTGTGAGATTCAGATAATTATTTATTAAAAGCGAGAAATTTTAAATGAGAATAAGAAAGAAAAGTATTTCTTTGTGCCCCCCTCTCCCTGTTAATCGACCAGCATCTGGCCAATCCACCACCTTTCATTGTTTATACCACTACAAAATAATAATAATAAAAATCGGCCCACAAAAAAGAAAGATCACCATCCGGCATTTGCCTGGTAGCCGGTGCGCGTCCAGGGTTGCCGACCCCTGACCTTAGACAGAAACACAGAGAGATGCTGCAGATACACAGATGATTCTGACTCGCAAAAACGAAGGACACCAACCTGAAAACACTCTTACAGATGTAAACAGAGACAGAACTGAAAACTATCAAGTGCCTTCACTACTCATTAATCTGTCCATTATTTTTCCCCAATAAGAAATTTATCTTTAGATCTTTATTGTTTATTCTGTGTAAATAAAGGACTGGACTGGATGTCTGGATACTGAAAGACTCACCCCTGCGGGAGGCAGCGTCCCCGTCTTCTGATCGGCCTCCTGCGGTACTCGAGTTTCCTGGAAACAAAGTTAAGAAATGGCACTTTAAACATTTCCCACTGCCTTATGTTACAAGCAGAGGTATTACTGCACACCAGCAAGGACTGGAAATGTTTTATTATTTATTTTTTAAAGCAGTTTAAATGCCAACATTCAAACTTACGGGAGAGATGTCGCTTGACCTGAAAGTCGAGACAGAGTGAGAAATATTCAATATATTGAGCTATGAAAAGGGTAGGAGCTGACATTCTGCTGGGTGTTTTTATTATTGTCAATAAATCCCATGAATATACCCAAAGGAACAAAGCTTTAGCTTCTTAATAACTTTGTGCTGATAAACAAAGTAGTCGTTTCCAAAACATGCTGAGGTTTTTTGTTCAAAGTTAAATGTGTTTGTCATCATATTGTCTCTTTGTGGAATTTACTAAGAGTACGTCTTCAGACTGTTTTGAGGAGGGTTAACGTGCACATCTCAAATATATCCTCATTTAAAGGAAATCAAAGCCAACCTGCTGCTTCGGCCCTCTGTTGGGTGGCAGCGTAAGCGCCCCCACGGTAGCTTTGAGCTCCTTCTCTGTGGCAACGGAGCTGCTGCGGTTGCTGCTGGCCACCGGTCGGATCTGAATGTGGAACTTCTTGGGCTCTTCGTCATCAAAGTCTGAATCGCTGGAGTAAAAGTTGGTCTCCTTCTCCTTGGAGCAGCGTGGAGGAGGGTCAAGGAAGAAACTACGTGATGGTTAAATGACACAAAGACTCTGCTGTTTTTAATTTCAGTTAAAATGATCCACCTGAGACTTGAGATTTCAGAAACACAAACAGGAAAATATAATTAAACCGGGAAACATTTCATTTCATTAAAATCTGAACAAAAACACAACCAGCAGCAACGAGGGGCCGACAGACGGACATGATGAACATAAGCAGGACCGCCGCTTCCTGCAGGTAAGTGGTGCAGAACTGTCAAACTGCCACTTCCTGCCACATCATTACCCACAAGAAAAGCCACACCCCCTTCCTCCTCTCCCCGGACTTCAATCTGCATATGAAAATGTTACGTGCACCTTCAGACTCTGATTAGTGTCTGCGGGGAGCTTAGTGGAGAGATGGCACAGGCAGGGAGAGCAGCCTCCTCACATCCACTCACACTGCCACCAAACATGAACGCAGCCGAGCCGAGGGGCGCGTCTGCGTCTACGGTTAATTTGAAAACGTCGCAGACGCGTTGGTTAAACTCCATCTCTCACCTTCTGACTACAAACCATTTAAAGATCACCGTAATCCTTCTCAGCTAAGGGGTCTCCCAGACTTCATGCAGTGATCTCAGGGGTTATAATTTGTCGTCACGCAACTTGAGTCAAGCTTTCCTTCGGTCACAGCAACGAAAGAGACGTGAATCATTTGGAGCAGCGATTGTTCTTCCAGTTTTCATCCAACAGATGGTCCTCGTTATATTTGTGCTCGTTCACATTTAGACCCAAGACTCAACAGGAAGTTTATCGAGATTTAGTTGATCAAAATCGCCGTCGTTTACTCTTTTGGAGAGTTTCTGAGCGGTGCTCAGACTAAGTTGGAAATACTAACGGGGAGGGCGGGAATAAGACCCCCGCTAGACTTGAACTGTGGACACTCTGGGTCATGGTTATTACCGGGCTGCTAAATAAAGACTTTTATGACATATGGTGGACATTCATCGATTAAATACGGGCATGAAATTGAAATAGTGCAGACATAAAAAAGACAATAGAGCGGCTGTAAGAAGCACTCAGCCTCTTGGGTTGGGAGTGTTCGTGTGCTGAAACTGTTACATTAAATCAAAAACGTTGATGTTCCAGAGAGAACAGATTGCTACAAAATGATCTGAATAAACCAAAAACTAAATAAAAACTCCTGAGAGGGCGAGACACCGCAGACAGGTGACGGAAAAAAGATTACAGACGATTCTTTAGGACACAAGTTATTAAAAGTTACTCTGAGCTGGTGCCATCGACTCCCAGTAAGGTCACGTGTTACAGAAGAGTCGCCTCCACGTTTTCAGCTCATTTCAAAACAGTTTCGTGAACACTGAGGCTTTTCTGTGGCGTCTTCTTTGTTTGCCACGCATCTGGATCCTCAGTTATTCTTTATTACAGGTTCAAAACAGAAATATTCCTTAATGGTCTTTCCTGGCCCTGAATGCAGGAGGAGCAAAAGGATATCATTCTGAGTGCTGTCAGCTCGGATGACGAATCCTTCGTCGTCTACTTCCAGGGGGGAATTCTGCGGGAATGAATGGGAACATACGCGCACAGAGGAGGGAGAGAGGGAGGCAGACAGCAGCTGGATCAGAGACAAGCGGCTGATATCTGACACAAAGAAGGGTTTTGTCACACGGTGTAACTGAGCACTCCGACCTGCGCGCACTGAGAGCTTTCCATTAGTGGGAATAATACAGCTGAAAAATATGACACACTGTTTGGTAGTCGGTGACTAACTGCTGCAGCTGCTGTGCATTAAACACATTCTTGCCAGCAGCTCGCTGAAGCAGCAAGAGCACTTCCAAGTTTGACGGAAATCGTTTAAGCAAGGCAGGACGTCTGGGAGTGAAAGCACGATAAAGACGAGAGGAAATCCAAACTAATACCTCGCCGACATGGGAGCAGTTATTTTTAGAGCGCGGGCTTATTAAGATGATATTTCATTACACGCGGTTTCAACAAACAGACCTCTGTGGGTCTGAGATGACGAGTGTAACCGAGACCGCCGACGTGTTTTTGAACAGGATCGCAGGGAAAGACGATAATTAAGGAGCAGGCGAGTGATCTAGTTAATATGACGAGGTTATAAAAGTCACATTAATAAGACAAATGCAGCTGCAGCTTAACTGCAGTAAGCCACGTGCTGTAGATGTAAAGATCAATGATTTTACATTAGCACTCAGTGATTACACGTCGCAGTCTGACAATAACGGCCTGCTGTTGGGCTCCGCGTCACCCGCTCAGCATCAAACATAAAATCAGTGATAAACTCTAGAAAGTTATACATGAAAAATGAGCCGTTTTTCTCGTTTCTTTGAGCTCTGCGTCAATGAGGTCGTGTTTGCGGCGGCGCTGGGATGTGTCGTCCAGTCTGTGAAAGCTCGGAAAGCTTTGAATGAGTCATTCAAAGGTCTCGTGTTTACAGGCAGAACCGATAAAACGTTGTAGAGCTGCAGAGTGGGGTCATCTTATCATCTGGCCTGCACCGAGGTGTTCAAGGTTAAATGAAAGATTTATGTGTTAAAAAAAAGCCTTAGAAACTGATTATTACAACAAAGTACTGTGTAACATTTTTGACCTCTGACCTTTCCTTTAAGGGAAATGTGTTGATCTGAAGGTCAAAGTGTTAATACTGTTATATAAAACACAACATACAGGGAATGATGCACGGGGATTCCTCAGATCATGTTACTTTGAACCTTTGACCTTTTCTTAAAGGTCAAATAAGGTCAAAGGTTCATAAATTGTCTCTTATCCTTAAAACATTCTGCTGCCTTTGTTTGTATTGGAAGCATTCAGGTAATAATCCAGGTATACGGGGATTCTAAATATAACATTTGACCTCTGACCTCACTTGTACATTTAAGATCTTATTTCTTCATCTCTAACGAAAATCTGGTCAAGAGAAAGAGAATAAACTGATCAGCTAGTTAGACTTAGTTATTCATGGCCAGTTACCTACAGATAACCACTGCAAACTTCTTAAAGTTCATTTAACCTCCTAGGACCTGCGTCCACATGTGTGGACATCTCATTCTGGGTTATTTAGACCAAAATACTCAATTTTGCTTTACATGGGCCTGATATCCACTTACGAGGACGTTATGCTGCTGCTGTTCTATCAAAATTTTAAACAAATATCCTCATACGTGGCTCTCATTTTTCTTAAAAACAAAAATAAGGTAAAAAAATAAAAAATAAATCTGGTAATTCTTTGTTTTTTCATTCTTGGGCCCCAATCAGCCCAAATATCAAAGAGAAATTTAAGATGCTGTGGAAGAGTTCAGGTCTTAGGAGGTTAAAGATAACAAAACAAAATGAAAATATACAAAAAAAATTAAATAAAAAATAAACAGTTTACTGTTTGTTTACTTATTAATCTAATCATAACCTAATCTAACCTTTAAATAAAACACAATTTCATATCTAAACTTTAAGCAGCCACTGATTTAATTAAAGTCCATTGATCGAGAAACCAAACCTGTGTAATTAGATTACTCTCCGTCTCAGTCTGCTGGATGACACTGTGGCAGCGACCACAGGCCGAAGCTACACACCTCTGTTTACAGCACTTTGCGTATCCACCGAGTTGTGTACGCAAACACGTGCCCTCACGTGGAGCGCTGCACTTCCCCTCTGGCACAAGTTTGTTCCCAGAAGTACCGAAATAGACCGAGGAAACCCCACACCGTCAGGCACATTGTAAACACACACGCACACACACACACGCACGCGCACACACACAGGCCTTTAAACCTTTTGTGAAATACTCACCAGAGCCTCGGTCACAGCCGAATCGCTGCAAATAAGACGAACACGCAGGTGAATCAGAAAATCCCTCAGACACTCGATGTGTATTATTAGGAGCATTGATGCGCACACTCACGCAGAGTCTGGCTCTTTGTCCCTCTTGCCCAGACCGGGTATCCTGAAGGCCTTCGCCCGACTCTTTTTCCCTCCTTCGGGCGCCAAAGCTGTCATGTATTCCTCAAATCCAACCGCAGCTGCATGAAAATCACACACACATCCATCCATTTAAGCCAGTCACAGTTTGCTTCTGTGAATCAGCTTCCACGCTGCTGTTATGAATGTGGGCGTCTTCATATTTTGTTATGCAACTTCTGCAGCTGAATGTTTCCTCCTAACTGGACGAGCCAGCTCACAGTACCTGGACGATCTTTGCCCGTGCCCTTCTGTTCAGCAAATTTCTGAATGAGGTTATCGATGCCGATGTTCTCCACGTTCTGCTTGAATTCTTCGTGAACCTGCAGTTGAGAACAGCAGAAGGATTTATTTGGTTACTGACCCAGACCCAGGACACGCCGGAGAGATGTAATCTCTCCCAGAACACCTCACCCAGGAGGCGTCCGTGTCAGATGCCCGAACCACCCCAGCTGGCTCCCTTCGATGTGGAGGAGCAGCGGCTCTACTCTGAGCCCCTCACTGATGGCTGAACTCCTCACTCCGTCTCTAAGGGAGAGGCCAGCCACCCGTCGGAGGAAGCTCATTTCTGTCACTTTTATTCGTGATCTCGTTCTTTCGGTCACTACCCACAGCTCGTGACCACAGGTGAGGGTAGGGACGTAGATTGGCCGGTAAATCAAGCGCTCTCTCTTCACCACGACGCACCGCTACAGCGTCTGTGTGCTGATGTGTCAGTTCCTGGCTCTAATTTACCCACAAACACTGTTTGTTTAATATAAACTGCACATAAACCCCCCCCCCCCCCCCAGCAGGAAACAGAGCACACGCTGTTTATGGTCATACTGGGAAACACTGGAATCACCATTCCACCTCTGACACATCTGCAAGGACACCTAGCGTGTGCGGTCCACTACCATCGGCTGTCACCACAAATCCTGAACCAGATTTGTGGCTCTGCTCGGCTCTCCCACCGAGCTTTAAACAAACGTAACTCCAGGAGGAAACGATGAAAGAAAAAGACGGCATGAAAAGAACGAGGCGAAATATATGAGAGCAGGATTTCACATGAACTCCAGCGTACCTGTCCCACCTGGACGTGGGTGTCTTCTATGGAGTGGGAGTAACCTTTGATGAGCTGTTTCATCTGCCGCAGATGAGCCTCCTCGATTTCCTGAAACTTCTGCTCGAACACACACAGACAAAGATGGTGAGACAAGAAAAGCCTTTGCTTTACGGCGCCAAAACCCTCGTGTGGGGTTTGAGATTTAAGAGCTACTTACTGTGGGGCTTGGTTTTTTTCTGCATTTCGAGCAGCCACCACACTCTTCAAACTCGACCTTTATTCAATAAAATGGAAATAGCCTTTGAAAAAGAGCCGCGCTGCAGCTGGGCGGTCAGCCAGCTACGGAGGCACCGGCTCGCCAGGTCGTTAAACCTGCGATAATTCGAGAAGATTTAGCATTTGAGTTTGATCTGGCTCTTTATTCAGCCAGCTCATTTGTCGCTGTCTGCTTCAGGGGAATTGTCTTGATATAGGGGAAATTGGCTTTCGGTGGAGAAGCAAGCTTATGAGCAAGCTTGTGCCAGCTCCTTTACTCCAATTATACATGCAAGATCTGGGCTTGGAGAGCAAATATAAAATACTGCTGCTGTCAGCCTCAGGCAGAGTCCTCATTTCCATCTGCACTGTGACACGGCTCAAGGTTTCACTGCAACGCTTCTGTGTATGCAACTGGTTTCTCCCTGAAACATCACAACAAACTGCTCTGGGTCTGAACCATCTCTGGTGCATTTGGTTTAGTTTGGCAGTGAGTTTGTGGATAACTAGCTTCAACAGTTAGTCGAATAATCGTTTAGGATGGCTGTTGCCAAAGCGGTCCAATCAATAACTCATGCCTCACCGCTGACTTTGTATCGTGTGAAGGTGCCCGTCTGTCAACTGCATCAACAAGCAAAATGCACCTTTATGCTTCTCCCTAAAGCCGGTGTTGTTTTTGGTGTACGGCACGCTGCCCTCGGCTTCTCTGGGGTTTCATATTTACAGTTCCTGCAGGAGGAATGTGCGTGAACACACACCGCGTGCGTTTTCTTCTTCTCTTGGTCGAATTAAAGGATTTTGATCTTATAAAAGCAGCCTTCCTCCACCCGGACGACCGTCTCCTGACACGTTGTTCTTCCAAGTACTTCCTCATAATTACTACCAGACCTTTTCCTTCAGAGCTATTACAACAGATAATTGGTCGCTGAGATTCTTGTCGCCATCTCAAATCTAAAACACAAAGCCGCTCAACGGGGTTTGTTGAAGATTTCCATGGTAACAGCAGCAGTAACCATGGAAGTGCAGAGCCGGTGATTAAAGGTAACGAGCAGGGTTGCGGGATGTGTGCACAGGTCGGTGGGTGTTTAGGAGTCGGGGGCAGAGGTTTCCTTTTTTGGGCAAAGCAGGATGTAGGATGACAAACGAACCGATAAGAGCGAGTTCTCGTGTGGTGGGAGGATACGGAGAGACAAATCCAGCCCGAGAGAAGCAGAAATGCATAAATCAGTAAATCAGAGGGTGGGAGAGAGAGATAAAAGTGGCTTTAGGCCCAGCTGGAGTCGGAGCTGACCTGGGCGGACTCGCTCATCTTCTGCTCAAACTCTCCTCCCACGCGGTTGTACTTCTCGATGCACAGCGCGAACGACTCGGCTGCTTTCTTTGACTTCAGCTCCGCCTAGTGAGGGGAAAAAGGAAAAAAGACAACGGCCCTTAAATACTGACCCTCGATCACAAGACGGACAAAAGTAAATGACTCCACAAGAGAACGAGACAGATTTGTTAAAAAATGTCTGCAGCAACGCTGGAACACATCACATATACTCAGATTATGTAACCAGTCATCAGCTGGCTGTCCTGAAATAAGAACGACTTTGTTACAACTTCTCAAATGTGACCACGTGCTACTTTCAAAACATATTTATGACACTTTTGAGTGTTGACAGTTGTTAAAGGGCTCACCTGTGAGCTCTCAGTGATGAACTCTGATGGCAGTTTGAGTCCTACTACGATAACTACAGATTAGTTTGTGTGTTCAGGTTCTTTCTTTCTAGCTTGCTTCAGAATAGTAACCCGTCTACACCACAAGCCTTTGATCACGTCGCTCTTTCAACACAAGCAGACAGACACAGGAGTCTTAACCAAAGGAACGTTTTTTGGATTGAAGGCTAACGGGCCAGTAAGTATCCTGAGTTAAACGGGGATTTTACAGCTTTCTCATGAACTTTATTAGAGACGCAGTTATGTCACCACGTTTCCCCTTTTTGTTCTCTTTGTCAGATTTGAATTCAATTTTGGTGAATCTTCGTCCTCTTTCACCTGCCAAGGTTTTAAAGACATCTCCTGTTGGTGTGTTCACAGACTGTTTTTACATGATACCTTCACATGAACAAAGTCTTTTGAAAAGGGAGCGCCGCCTTAATTCAATCCAGTTCCGTTTTATTTATACAGCAACAAATCACAACAACAGTCGCCTTAAGGTGCTTTATATTGTAAGGTAGACCCTACAAAATACACACAGAGAAAAACCAACAATCATGTGACCCCCTATGAGCAGCACTTTGGCAACAGTGGGAAGGAAAAACTCCCTTTTAACAGGAAGAAACCTCCGACAGAACCAGGCTCAGGGAGGGGCTTGAGATTAATATTAAGTATGATTCAGTGCAGAGAGGTCTGTTAACACATAGTGAGAGAAGAAGAAACACCCAGTGCATCATGGGAATCCCCGGCAGCCTACGTCTATTGCAGCATAACTAAGGGAGGATTCAGGGTCCCCTGGTCCAGCCCTAACTATATGCTTTAGCAAAAAGGAAAGTTTGAAGCCTAATCTTGAAAGTAGAGATAGTGTCTGTCTCCTGAATCCAAACTGGAAGCTGGTTCCACAGAAGAGGGGCCTTGGAGTTTCTGGGTGTATAAACCAGTACGTATCCCTCCCAAAGAGCACCTCAGACTCCAGGAAGCGTTTCTTCTGAAAGACAGCTGTGCATTTAGTTTGTTCGGCCGGCTGCTCCTCGCTCCATGATTCTCTGCTCCCATCTAAACCTCATCAAAACGCAGTTCTTTGACAGGTCTGACAAGATTATTAATATATGAGTTTTAATGAACTTGCAAGCAAATATATTTTAAATGTTAATTTTTACAGAACTACCACGACCTGTGGCCACAGATTAGCAAAGGCTGTATACGAAAGACGGCCATAGCTGCGCTTTGACTGCTGCCATGTTAGTTTTTAGGAGACAGAAGTGACCAAATGATTAAAAACATTCAGCAAACAACAGCCAGGTTTACCAAACTGAATCCATACAGTGTACGGGAGTAAAGCACAGAGGCACTGACATCTTTAGATCATTTCTTAAAATATAAATAAAGAAATTCCAGTATAGAAGAATAATAAATAAAATCATCTATAACACAGCTGCAATGATGAGGAAATCTACTTTTCTACCAGGCTGTATGCATTGGATGCATTTAATGTGTAAAGTTGGGTATTTTAAACGATACCAAGATCTGCAGTTCTTCAAGGTTCCTGCAGCCACTTCCTGAGAAATAACATTTTAGTTGGTGTAAAAAAATAAACCAGCTTGCAGGAGATGAGAGATACAAGCCTACAGTGTCAGCTGCAGAGGAAGGAGAGACCAGTGTGTACAGCTATGGGCAGCTTATAACCAGACAAAGTCAGAATAGCACGTCATATCAGATGTTCTGCAGCAAACACCCACACACGTACAATCTACTGATTATCAAGTGTTTCCCAAATTTAATCAGACCAAACTTTATCTGTGATGCTGACAAAGACGCTGTAGCTGTTATTTATCACTAGATCCTGAGAGATCCAGTCTCCATCATGAAGAGAACTGATAATTATGACTAATTAATGACAGTTAACTGACCATACTTATGTTCCAGTATTTTTTTTAATGCTGGCTGTTTTTATTTTATTGTAAAGATATTCTGTAATGTTCCTGTTATTGTATACTCTTACATTAGTTACAGCTCTATTAGTACATTTGTGTTACTCTGACTTAATGAGTACTTTTTGTGGACATTTCTGCACCTGAGAAATGTTTTTGGTCTTGTCACGGCTCTTTCTAACGAGGCTAGGTAACAGCACCGACTGCCATCAAGTACCAGGATGAAATGCTCTGACCCACTACGTGTCTCTACGCTGGTGCAAGGAGCCCAGGGTTCCTTCACGTGCACGCCAACGTCCGGCCTCACGTGGTGAGGGCATGCAGGCAGTTCCTGGAGGATGAAGGAACCGATACCACTGATTGGTCCCCACCCCGCCCGACCTAAATCCAACCGAGAGATCTGATGTGTTTTCAAACTGTTCTTTTATTTTTTTTGAGCAGTGGATTTTGGTAAATATTCTTCAGTTGATTGAAACTCGAGGTTGCTCATTCCTTTTCGAGCCACGCTTTCAGTTTATGAGATTTTCCAAGGCCAGCATGAAATATGTAGCCTGGCTCCCTCACGCTGCTGCAGACCTTCTCTATCTAGTTGATATTTACTTAAAACAAGAGATTTCTCATGCTTGAGACTTAACATCACCCAGGCATTCATGTTTTTAAATTATTGAATCTAATTCAAACTTTCTGAGCGAGATGATGCTGCAACAACAACAAACCTCTGCAACAACAGAAACATTTCATTTCATGGGACACTTTGCAGTTGGTTTCTGCAGTGAGAAAGGTTAGGCGAACCTTCTCCAGCTCTTTCTGAGGACCTCCCTCCTTCCTGAGTCGATCCAGCTCTAAACATTTGGCGTGGTAACCCTCCTTGGACTTCTGAAGCTGTCCGCTCTGAACCTGAAGCACCTGCACCGCCTCCACCGTCCCCACCATCTCCTCCTTAGTCTGGTTGATACACATAAACATGCATAAAGAATAAAGCCTACATATGGACATACTGTGCAGGGGATCATTGTACCGAGTACTTTTCAGGGCAAATGCACCAATTACATGAAGGAAAGGATGGTAACTGGATATGCTCTGAGAAAAGAGCTGATCAGGGCTGGCAGGACTGGGGTGAAGTGTTTTTTCCCCCTCACTTCAGATACGTACCTTGCGGTGAATTTTGACCTGCTCGTCTGCGTACTTGTTGATATCGCGGATGAGATCGTTGAACTTCTTCATCAGCTCGAGGTGGCAGAGGGCAAGTTTGTCTGAAGACACCCTGAAAACATCCCACATGGGAGCAAAAGTCCTGGAAAATATGCAGATAGTAATAAGAGATAATCAACATGTAATTCCACTGTTGTCCTAAAGACTCCTACATTTTCCACTACGCTTAAGAAATCGTGGACCACTGAGTATTTCATAGGTATATTTGTTCATGTCGGGCACCATATTAATAGTTTTTATCATCACTAACAGGACTAAATGTTTCCAAAAATGTAAAATTACATTTGCAGTTATTGTTTTACACAAATTTATTCTCATTTTGTTACTCAGAGATCACTGAAATTGATTTTCCTTCAAACATCAAGCATAACAGTCTGTCTAATATTCTGTTGGTCCCATTTGGTGCCGAAACAACCAGACCCATCGAGGCGCAGACTCCACTAGACCTCTGACGGTGTGCTGTCTGAAGATGTTAGCAACAGTAAGTTGGGAGGTGAGGCCTCCACGGATTGGGACTCGTTTGTCCAGCACATCCCACCAACAATTGACTCGACTGAGCTCTGGAGAATTTGGAAGCACCTCAAACTTGTTGTTATGAACCTCAAACCGATCCTGAACCATTCCTGCTTTGTGCCTGTGTGCTTTATCCTGCTGAAAGAGGTCATAGCCATCAGGGAATACGTTTCCCATGAAAAAGTGCACATGGTCTGCAAAAATGCTTAGGTAGGTGGTACGGGTCGAAGTAAATCCACATAGATGGCGGGTCCCAAGGTTTCCTAGCAGAACACTGCCCAAAGCATCACACTGCCTCCGCTGGCCTGATGCAGATATCTGCTAGATAGCAGATGAGGCACATGCATCTGACGATCCATGTGATATAAAAGAAAGTCTTCTTCCATTACTCTGTGGTCCAGTTCTGAAGAACATTGTTGGCACTTTCAGTTGTGGACAGGAGTCAACACCCTGACTGAGCACCTCTGACACCTTTTATCAGAACCAGCATGAACTTTTTCGTCTGTTGATGGGACCACACAGGCCGGCCTTCACTCCCGACACACATCAGTGAGGCTTGGCTGCCTACAACCACGTCGCTGGTACGTCTGTTCCTTCCTCGAACCAATTTTGAGAGACACTGACCGCTGCAGACCAAGAACATCGATGGTATGGCTGATCGATGTATGTGGAAATCAATGATGCAGGGCTCTCACAGCCCTGTCTGACTAAAACGAATCACTGACCAGAGTGTGCAGAAGTGTGCTTTGTTGCATATACAGTGGGGCAAAAAAGTATTTAGTCAGCCACCGATTGTGCAAGTTCCCCCACCTAAAATGATGACAGAGGTCAGTAATTTGCACCAGAGGTACACTTCAACTGTGAGAGACAGAATGTGGAAAAAAAATCCATGAATCCACATGGTAGGATTTGTAAAGAATTTATTCGTAAATCAGGGTGGAAAATAAGTATTTGGTCAATAACAAAAATACAACTCAATACTTTGTAACATAACCTTTGTTGGCAATGACAGAGGTCAAACGTTTACTATAGGTCTTTACCAGGTTTGCACACACAGTAGCTGGTATTTTGGCCCATTCCTCCATGCAGATCTTCTCGAGAGCAGTGATGTTTTGGGGCTGTCGCCGAGCAACACGGACTTTCAACTCCCGCCACAGATTTTCTATGGGGTTGAGGTCTGGAGACTGGCTAGGCCACTCCAGGACTTTCAAATGCTTCTTACGGAGCCACTCCTTTGTTGCCCGGGCGGTGTGTTTTGGATCATTGTCATGTTGGAAGACCCAGCCTCGTTTCATCTACAAAGTTCTCACTGATGGAAGGAGGTTTTGGCTCAAAATCTCACGATACATGGCCCCATTCATTCTGTCCTTAACACGGATCAGTCGTCCTGTCCCCTTGGCAGAAAAACAGCCCCATAGCATGATGTTTCCACCCCCATGCTTCACAGTAGGTATGGTGTTCTTGGGATGCAACTCAGTATTCTTATTCCTCCAAACACGACGAGTTGAGTTTATACCAAAAAGTTCTACTTTGGTTTCATCTGACCACATGACATTCTCCCAATCCTCTGCTGTATCATCCATGTGCTCTCTGGCAAACTTCAGACGGGCCTGGACATGCACTGGCTTCAGCAGCGGAACACGTCTGGCACTGCGGGATTTGATTCCCTGCCGTTGTAGTGTGTTACTGATGGTGACCTTTGTTACTTTGGTCCCAGCTCTCTGCAGGTCATTCACCAGGTCCCCCCGTGTGGTTCTGGGATCTTTGCTCACCGTTCTCATGATCATTTTGACCCCACGGGATGAGATCTTGCGTGGAGCCCCAGATCGAGGGAGATTATCAGTGGTCTTGTATGTCTTCCATTTTCTGATGATTGCTCCCACAGTTGATTTTTTCACACCAAGCTGCTTGCCTATTGTAGTTTGGAGTCTGACTGTTTGAGGCTGTGGACAGGTGTCTTTTATACAGATGATGAGTTCAAACAGGTGCCATTCATACAGGTAACGAGTGGGGGACAGAAAAGCTTCTTACAGAAGACGTTACAGGTCTGTGAGAGCCAGAGATTTTCCTTGTTTGAGGTGACCAAATACTTATTTTCCACCCTGATTTACGAATAAATTCTTTACAAATCCTACCATGTGGATTCATGGATTTTTTTTTTCACATTCTGTCTCTCACAGTTGAAGTGTACCTCTGGTGCAAATTACTGACCTCTGTCATCATTTTAAGTGGGGGAACTTGCACAATCGGTGGCTGACTAAATACTTTTTTGCCCCACTGTATAATCACAGCAGTGATGTTGGACTGCAACAATGTAGCACGGAGTATACACGCAGCTACCAGACGACGCAGCTTAAAAACTAAACCTAAACTCTAAATAATGCCAAGAAAACTGTTTGTTGTCTTATAATGTGAAGTAAAAAACAAAACTCAGCTTATTTGGTTGTGTTTTGATAAGATTTGACTGACAACAGCCAAACAATCCACACACTCTAATCATGTTACTGAAATATGATTAGCACAGCAAAGTATTTCCACATGAGCCAAATCAGCTTTAAAACAAACAAATACAGAAAAACTTTTGAACCATTGCAGACTTGTGTAATCGTGTCCAGTGATTCAGTCCTAGAAGGTAATTAAACATACAAATATCATCCATCAAAGAGTAGACGACATGACTGGAACGATATAGGCTGAATGGCATCACAAATGTGGGCATTTGGTGCCACAGATGGTGCTCATCCATATCTCATATGCAGCCATATGACCATCACATCTATAATTACCAAACCAGCACCTTCTGGGAAATAAAATCTATACAGTAATTTTCTGAACCCCTTCACAGGACGCTGTCCTGCTGTTATATATCGTACATGAGGTACTCACCCTTGTGGACTTCCATTGCTGGCCATTTTAGCTAGTTTACTCATTGACTTAGAGTAAGTCTCCTCGATAGCAGCCCTTTAGGGAAAGAAAGTGAGAAAAACATATATACGTAAGCATGAACAGGACACATGGCTAGACTAATTTTATATCTCATCCACATATGCATGTATGCCTGCAAGGTGGAGCTGCACACCTTTTCTTAGCCTTCCTGTTATCCTAATAGCATGACAAGACTAATGATGCACAAACCCCCTGAAATGTAAATTAATCTAAATACCCTTTAGACCGATAAACCAAATGCACTCCAGTAGCACTTCCTCACAACGCCATTGCATCAGCTAATGGCCTCATATGTTATGCTCTCCATCTAGAGCTTACTTTGGCCCAGACACCAGGCATCTGCCTCCTGAGTCAGAGTCTGTGAGATAAAGATTAATTTTCATCTGTGTTGGGTAACTGTTACAAGGAGCCACATTTAAATGATAAATAGATGTTTACAAGGTTGGCCATAAAAATTTAATAACCATCTGTGGACCCTGAAGGGACAGCAGAGGAACATCGATCCAAATATCCCGAGAACAGAGGAACCTGCTGCAGAGGAGAACCGAGAGTCGTAAACAAACAGACTTATCGTTGCTCTTCGTCTCGTGCAGAGAGTTTGAATCAGTCTCACAAGTTATTACTTATATCTTAAATTAAACTGACCTTTTTAGGCGTTTGATTATCCGAAAGGATCCAGTTCTATTCTGTAGGAGGCCAAAGACTAGGCTTGATTTGTGGTAACAGGTTAATTCTATAATAAATGACCACTGTGATGTTTAGTAACTAATTAGCTCATTGAATGATATATTTAAAGGCTGATCTCTGCTACATTTTATTTAGACAACCGTCGTCTATCCTCAGACTCCAAGCTCTAGCCAATCAGATTGTCTTCCTTAAAGTAAATACAGTACTATGCAGAGAATGCAGAAACCCTGATAGTGTGGCTGAAGGGTTGCTCTGGTACTTTAACCGAGTGTTTCATAGACTCTCTTATATCAAAATGACCTTTCGGGAAAGTGGCGAGAGAGAAAGATTGAGGAAATTTATCAGGACAATTGCCTCGCCTCCATCCTGCAGGATCGCACACGGTTTCACCCACAGTGCTATTTCATTTCCTGACTGCTGATTTGTTGTCTGCTGCTTTCCAAGCAGATAAGTGAATTTCCCCTGTGAGGAATGTGCACAGCACTCTGAATCGATGTCAGGATTATATCGCTGGTCTGACAGTGTGCTCTGTACGCGTTAGCATCCAGCTGTGAGAGCACAAACTCCTCATTACTCCCCTCAGTGTGCTAACTGCAAATCACAAATGAGTTGACAGAGTATTTGACGTTACACACTCTCAACTTAGTTTTGTGTCAGTGTGCAACTGTCCCGTTTTTACATCCCAGACACGATGGCACCACCAGTTATTACTGACTCGTAGATGGCTCATGCTGATTTTGCTAAGAAAAATGACAACTAGATTTCATCTGACTGATTTATTTTAGTTTGCAAACCATTTAAAAAGGTCCCAAAGACGTGCACTGTGTCTACATGCATAGTAACTGATTACTAAAGTGGTAAACATGTACACAAGGAAAATATTTTGTACCGCAGAGCTCAATTTAATTTTATTAATACAGCGCCAAATCACAACAACAGTTGCTTCAAGGTGCTTTATATTGTAAGGTAGACCCTACAATAAAACACACAGAGAAACCCAACAGTCAGAGAGGTGTACACAGCAGGTGACCTCAGGTGTGTCTCACGAGTAGAAGCACTCTGGTTTATGTGAGGGTGCTGCCTCGACTGAGTGTACAAGGAGAAGGCCACATTATATTAAGTGGCTTTCTATGTATTTAATGGACAATGACCTGATGAATTTGAACATGCACACCACAGGGAGGTAAAAACTGTCACAGTTAGGTGTAAATATATACATCTGGATACATTTTTACCCGTTTCCTTAAACACTTTCCAATTATTGTTATACAATAGACGTGTACAAGACGTCTACACTCTCAGCTTTCATTTGAGGGCACCCACACTCAACATGTGCCACCCTCTTTTCAAAGGGACCAGAAGTAATTGGACAATTGACTCAAAGGCCATTTCATGGGCAGGTGTGGGGAATTCCTTTATTATGTCATTGTTGATTAAGGAAATCGATCACCTGGAGTTAATCTGAGGTGTGGTGCTTGCATTTGAAAGAACTTCGTAACGCAGACTTGGATGTCCACGGAAGATAACGGTGGTGGATGATCGCAGAATTATTTCCATTAACAACAGCCAACCAAGTAGTAACACTCTCCTCGAGGTCGGCGTATCGATATCCAAGCCTACCGCAAAGAGAAGACTGCATGACAGTAAATAAGAGGGTTCACTGCAAGGTGCAAGTGTCCAGAGACAGACTGCTCAAATACAGTCAAACTGGTTGGGCAGCGTTTCATAACACAGATCCTGAGGAGTTTATTAAAGCAAAGAAGAGGAATATTCTTGAATGGCCAAGTCAGTCACCTGATCTTAGCCCAGTTCAGCGTGGATTTTACTTGTTGAAGACTAAACTTCAGACACAAAGGCCCACAAACAAACAGCAACTGAAAGCTGCTGCAGTAAAGGCCCAGCAGGAGGAAACCCATCATCTGGTGATGTCCATGAGTTCAAGACCAGGCCGTCAACGCCAGCAAAGGGTTTTCAACCAAGTATTAGAAATGAGCATTTTATTTTCAGTTATTTAGTTTCTTCGTTTACTTTTGGGCCCTGAAATGAAAAGACTGTTAAAATGCTTTATTTTGTCACAACTCATTGAATTAAAGCGTAAAGTCTGCACTGAGTTGTTTCGTTTAAAACGTATTGTGGTAACGTGCAGAACCAAAATTAGAAGAAAGTCATCTCTGTCCAAATATTTATGTGACCTGACTGTATAGATGGCGCCATGTCCGATCCAACGGCGTCATGCAGTTTTGCTCTGCTCGTCGGATTATGATAGAAAAAAAGTTCAGAACTGCAGCGTGCAGTGTGTCGCCTGCTGTGGCGAGCTATGATGAGAGGTCATCCACATACAGTGCTCAGACCTGAGTGCTTGAGAAACAGGCACTTCAAAAGAAGCAGAATAGTGAGGTCAGAGGTCAAAGCACAGACAGACTTGTGTGCTCCACAGTACACGATCTGCAGACAGGATGAATCTGAACACCTTGTTATACTGAGAGATGAGATCAGAATGCTTTTTGGTATTTTCCAGTATTTCTTCCAACTTGGCACCATCTTTATATCCATGTACGTAGTAAAGAACGGTGGATTTTCCACCCAAATCTCATCACTTGCACCACCTCCCACACAGATATTCACAAATACACACAAACCTCACCTCTCTCGGACAAACTCGGCGAGTTCCTTGGTTGCCAGCTGGCCATGTTTCATGTTGTGGTAGAGCACATCAAAGCCGGCATTCTTCTCCCCCTGCCGAAAATAACACACAGACACACACGTCTGTTAGCAGTAAGTCGAGAAACAGCAAACCAACATGGCAAAAGTAACAAAAGCGATGCCAGTCGGGGCCTCAGAATCAAGTTCGCTCGAGTTTGAGACATTTTTCTCCTGATCGTCTGCTGTAAACACCAGAGACACTCAAAGGTTCAGGGTGAAAGTAAAAATGAAACCAGCTTCTACCATCTGGATAAAAAGAAATTATTAAAAGAAGTTAATGAATCGTGTGGGCATGACGGGTAAATCGCTCACCTTCTATAAGCCAGTCCTGCACGTTACACACACGTGACCTTCAGTTATAGAAAAGCTATTCGAGCATTCGCGCTTCCAAAGGCGGCAAAAGTCATTTAACATATGGCCACAAATATTACTCATTTCTTTTGTTCTCCCTCAAAACATCACAGCGATTGGTCATCAGTGCACGAGGGAACTCAACGCTTCACAAAAAGACCTTTTGCGTGTTTAAAGTTTCCTTTTGATAACACGAGTGTCTCTCTGATGCACTTTTTAAACTGCTTTACCGCTCGACGGTCTTCATATTGTCATATCACAGCATTTTAGCGTTTGAACAGCACAACTTCAAGTTAAACGTAACCACAGCATCTGTGTGCAGAAGCTCGTCTGACTCACAGTCCATCATAACTAGGGATGGGTACCGGTATCCGGTTCTGACATAAACGGTAGTAACCAGACCGAAAAGCAGCGCACATATTTCGGTGCTTTTTTTTCCTGAGATGTCATACACTTTGGATTCTAGCCAATCATTTTACCTTTGCAAGCGTAGTAGGCGGGTCCAGGTACGTACGTTCTTTTAGAGCAGAGCTACAGATTAAAGATGCCCAAGGCGAAGCGGTCAAAAGTCTGGCTGTACTTCACAGTAAAAGATGCAAACTCAGCAGCAACAAGTGCTTTAAGCTGATACTGTGATACCGTCAAAGGAGGTAACTCCTCAAATCTGATGAAACACCTGGCGACGCATAGCGTTTTTTTTTTAAAAGCCGAGAAATGCGCCGTATTTGATAGCTTGCTGCGAGACCTCACATCGAGCACATCTACTGCGGGTGTGGTGCCTGTTATCAGACCCGGAGTTAGCAACATCCCCCAAAAACCCGAAGAGGAGAGTCCTGGCCCCTAGCCCTGCCAGTGTAGCAGAAATGATGAGGATGATGATGCAGCAGCAGCCGTTCTTCTCTGCGTGAGTAGCTTAATGTTGTTCGTGTGTAATTTACGTTGAGTAGGCTAACCACGTTATTACATTAATGCATGTAAGGTGAACTAGCAAACATCATCATAGCTACATGCAGCTGTCTTCTTGTTTGATGGCAGATACTCCCTTCACCCTGGCCAAAAAAGCTAAAATGACCAAAGAAAAAAAGTGGAAAACAGCTAAACATGAGAGGTTTTTGGACCAATTTTGTGTTCTTGATTCTTTAAGCACCGGTTCGAGCACCGTTTAAGCACCGGCACAGTTTCAAAAGTACCGGTTTGGTACTGGTATCGGATAAAACCTAAACGATACCCATCCCTACTCATAACTCTCAGGTTGTTGCCCGTAAAACAACAAAAGTGATCAATCGGGGTGAAAACCTCTCAGTTCGTTATCGTGTGAATCCCGTAGGAGGATCAGTGATTCTTGTGAGTTGCAGGTCGACAGACAGTCGAGTTAATAAAAGAACAATTTATTGACATTAATTATGAATGAATAACTAATGTGCTTTATCGGTAGTGTTCGGATGGATTTCCATAAGCACATGTAGCACAGGACACTCACACTGTGACCGTCTGTAAGTTTCAGCGGTTTAAATCCAGCCGTCCCTCACGGGTCCCTGCAGCTACTGACTCTTCTCACTGCTGTTTTCTTTCGTTGTCACTTTGTTCTGATCGCTGACAGTTTTATTTTTATTTATACCCTGCAGCATCGCACAGCATCAAATCATTTATACTGAATACACTGTGCCACTCATTTAGTGAATATCATTACACGCAGCCTTCTGAAAACATTTTTGCAAATGAATTCATCAAAATAATTTTCTTTCAAAGACTGCTTTTCTTTCTTTTGTTATTAAGCCCTACGAGTTGGAAAGCATGTGCATGAAGAAACAACATGTTCGTGTAGCACACCTTCAGACGTTGCTGTATAAGCATCAGTACCAGTCCTCTTCAGGTACAACAATTTGTGCTCATAGATAGTTACTCCAAAAGCAGCCTGACCAGCTGAGACACACTCTAAATGTTAGACTATCACACAAAGGACCCACACTGTTCACCTCTCTCTCTATTATTTGGCATTTGTTGCTCTTAGTTCCAACATGAGCTGTGATAACTGAACAGATCGCTTCGTGCTGATATTCCAGGATCAACTACGCCACGTCTCGGGCTGCGAGCGGCTGCTGCAATCTGAGCTGACCAACATGACTCAGTGTTGTGTGAAAGAAGCACAAACAAACACAGAACTGGATTGTTGGTGAGATCAGTCGCACACCTTATGGCTCAGCAGATTTAGCACCGTCCCCATCGCCGCTGTAATTACACAAACCTCCCTCCGATTACATCTATGTAATCTGGATGAGAGCCCGACTGAGGCAGAGGCAGATTGCATCTTCAGCCTCACCACATTTTTCAGTCAGCAGACAGCAGGGTTGTGTGTGCAAGCAGAAACGCTGACAGCTGCTTCGCAGGACCTAAAAATATCACGCTGGGGAACAGACCACTTCCCAGGTACCAGGGGAATGGCTGGAATGCCAAGGAAGGGTCATCAGTAAATCACACGCACGCACAAACCAGACGTAAAGGAGCAGGACAAGGAAAAAACAGCTGAGAATGATCTCAGACGAGGTGCTGGCATCTGTCAGAAAACACACAACAAAGTCAGCTTCTCACACGGTCACGTCCCCTGAGCTTTATTTTTATGATAGCCATAAAAGAGACACATGCACACTCATTTTCATATCTTGTGGGGACATCTCATTGACACAAAGCTTTCCCCAGCTGCTGACCCTGAACCTACCCATAACCCAACTGTAACCCTGACACTAAAACCACATTTTGAGTTTCAAAAATACCTTCAAACTTGTGGGGACCTGGATTTTGGTCCCTATGAGTAAAGTAAACTTCTAATTTTTGATCCCCACAGAGATATGAATACACACACACACACACACACACACACACACACACACACACACACACACACTTAAAGCAGCTATACAGATGTTGCTGAATTTTGACAACATTTATGAGTCACTGCTTTTGCAAAAGGATCAAAACAAGATCAGATCTGGGTGAAAAAGTCAATCAGCTGATAAAGAAGAAAAAATTAACCTTGTATTTTCTTTGTGCCTCAGTAAAGTCCGAGTTATGCTGTTTCACAGATAAAACAAGCTTTGTGAAGTCTCAAACATGAAGATTAGAGAAACTCATTTGCAGCTTAATCATCAGAATAATCATCAGCGGAGCCGCAATCAGTTTAACTTTTGATCCTGTGTCTGACATAAGCAAAGATTAGGTTCACCCATAGGTTCATATGGGTACATCTGTGAGTACATTCACTAACATGATGTTTTATCTTACTCTTAATGTATCTGTGTAGGTTCTCAGACATCCAGGTCAAGCGACTAGACTTCATAAAGTTTCTTTAAGACGTTTCACCTCTGAGCCGAGAAGCCTCTCGGTCGCTTTTCTCTCCAGCTCCTTAGAAGCTAACATTAGGGTTAATCTAAGTGCAAACACACAAGACAATTTTAATTTTAGGCCAATATTCAACTCTTTAAAACCAGTTTCAGTTTATGGTTTGGATGAACCCGTTTTGCTTTTAGAAATAAAACTAGTGCAAGATACAATTTTAAAATAAATTTAAAAAAAACAAAGACTTGACTGGTTACACTATCCTGACATAAAGACTCAGTCCTTTAACTTCACACAAAGTGGTTTCGTTGTACTGAGCACACGATGAAACGCCTACATCCTGTTTTCTGTCCTTCGTAACTTCAGATCCGTGTTTTCACCAAACGGCTGAATGTTTTGACTTTCACTGTCCATAAACAGCGAGTTGGACTAATGTCATGCAGGACTCGTTCCTTCCTCGCAGAAACTTTACACGTGCCACAGAAAGGTGAGCTGCCAACACACACACACACACACACACACACACACACACACACACACCTCTCAGTTCCATGCAAATAGAGCTTCCCCACAGTCTGTCACGGTGCCTTATAAGGTGAGCACCGTGTCTGATTATGATCACAGTCCTTAAGAACATTTGAATATGTGAGAAGCGAGTCTGAGCAAACTGTGCTAGGAGAGATACGAACTTTATTACAACAGCTTATTGCTCAGCACATTGAATTGTCTGTATTTACCTTCTCTAAGGCTCAAATATTTACTCATGTTCCCGTTTAGCCGACAACTCGGCGATCGCAGATTAAGTTGACAAAGACGAGGTCGTTTCTCAGTGACAAGCGTGCAGCGAACGGACCAGAAGGTTGTTTTTTTATTTAATTAAACCATTTCTTTCACTTTTTGCATGTACAGTTAGTTCAACACGATGACTTTCAGGAGCAGCTGTGTGACTCTGTGCTGCTCTCTGCACCGCGGCAACGTTTCACCTCAGGTTTGCTTTACAAACCACTTTTAGCAGAGAAAGCAGCGCATTTTCCAAATCTGCTTCATTCTCTGCGACAGCTGGTCTTTTTTTGTCGTCTTGCAGTTTTCACATTAGATGGAAGAGACTCATTGTTGATGTAAGGAAATAAAAGGCTCTCCCACCAGCAGGGCTGTCAGACAGTTTCAGCTTTGTCCATCGTCTCTTCAGGGGACGACTGCCTGAAAACTAGAATATTCAGATCATGTGTCCTCAGCTGCAGCAGATCACGTGGATGAACTGGGTCGTTACTGATTATATGAAATGCTGATGAATGGGAAACTGTATGCCATAAGAAAATCTTTAAATATAAACTATGTTTTAGATCTCCCATGGAAAAACCCCCCAAAGAAAATAATGCTAATATTAGACACATTCGCATGAATTCAAAGCCTGATGAAACTTATTCCTTTGTGCTGAAAGCCAAGTTGTACCACCACCAATTCTATTTAAAACACATCATAACATGTTGGTTGTTATGGGCTCTGTGGTTCTTTTTCAGTCAATCCCACAAACAATTTTCAGCAACGAGTAAAAACCCACTAGAGATCCAAATGTTATCGGCAGCTGAAAATAGATCCCGCTGCACAAGTTTAGGGATTAATTTATTCATCTTCACTTCAGGATGAGTTCAGAATGAACGGGGCGAGTGCAGATCAGGTTGAAAAGAACATCATGGTTTTTGGTGCTTTCCTGCTTTGATTCATTGGCTATAACTAAACTACTGTATAGAATAAAAACAATAAATATGCAGGTTAGCAATAAGTATTCCTTAAAGCCTTCAGTGCGAGAAAAGCCTTCATGCCTGATATATGCGAACCCCCCTCTCTTCCCACCTCTCGCTGATCTCTTTTTCATCAATTAAGCTGACCGCTTTGGTCATGCATGATGGAGCCATTACCATGACAATGAGGAGCGGAAAAAAGGAGACGAGGGAGGGTTTCAAATCTGTATGTGTCCAAGTTTCTCATGAAGACACAGACTTGGCGGGACACTAAGGTCAGTAGGAGAAATGCTCAGATTTGTTAACAGGGAAGGTGGTGCAGGGAAGACTCCTCTAAAAGTGGTTTAAAATCAAGCGTGTTGATGAGTGTACTGACCATCACTGATTTGGCAGTTTTGGAAGCCAACATACGAGAGAGGCTCACAGGGTGTTGCGACTTTCATCCGTAAATAAAGCCGCGGCCGGCTGAGTTGGTTGTGTCCCTGTGACGCGCCTCCAATAATCCATAATGAGTCGAACTTGTACTTTGCGCATTTATTTTAAGAACAAAACAAAAACAAACGTTTGCGCTTTCAATCAATTTACAACTAGCGCATGGATTAACTGGTGTGCCAAAAAATGACGGTCAACAGAAAAGTTTGCCCACAAACCACTCACCCAACACCTGCTGCGAACACCGACATCAGGTAAATAGACTGTGACCACACCCACATACCATCACCTGAGACGCAGGTAAAGCTATACACCTGTGCCACCAAAACAAAAAGGAAAAACATAAACATTGACTTTGGCTCTTACACAGGGTTTGCTGTGAACTGAATGCAAGTGAGAAGAAGAGAAGTTCAGTCTTCTCATGGCTCACTCAGAGGCTGCATGAAGGTTTCCTGTGAGGTCACTTTCATCGAAATGGCAACAATGTTTAGAGTGAGTTCAGAGTTTAGTGTTACATTGTATTTCTCAAACGGTTTCCTGTGAACACGACATGTTCATAAGGATATAAACAGGATGTAAGAATAACGTGGCTCACATGACCTAAAAATGCTGTTCCCTGTTAAAACAGACAAAACCTTTAGTGTGAAACAGGGCGAGGATTTAGTCTAGCAAGTCCCCAGAGTTTACCCGCTACTGCGTCTGAAGCAGACGACACTGAAATAACTGAACTTATAAGCCTGCTGTTTCAGACAGTATATTAGCTCTTTATCTTAGTCATCATTTCAGTGTAATGTCGGCTTCTGTGTGCGAGAGAGAGCACGTATTCATATCTTTGTGGGGACCCAAAATTGGAATGCTACTATACTTGTGGGGACCAACAGCCCTTATAGGGACCAAAATCCAGGTCCCCACGAGTTGGAAGGCAATAGTGACTCAAAATGTGGTTTTAGTGTCAGGGTTACAGCTGGGTTATTAAGGGTTAGGGAAAGCAATATGATTGCAATTAGATGTCCCCATAAGATATGAATACCCGACGTGTGTGTGTGTGTGTGTGTGTGTGTGTGTGTGTGTGTGTGTGTGTGTGTGTGTGTGTGTGTGTGTGTGTGTGTGTGTGTTTAAACTGCTCTCTCTTGATTCTAATTAGACACATCTTCAGACTTCTTCCAGGCATTTATGAAACTAATTACAGACGGTGAACCTGGGCTGAGCTGCACTTTGCGCTGCACGGTCGTCTTCACAGCTGCTTCTATAACAAATACAAACGTATTCCTGTGCATCTCAACTGTTTAACCTGTGCTGCTGATTGGCAAATGACAGAAAGGGTAAAAGATTATATGGTGCCCTACACAGATGAGCCAAAGACAGCTTGAGGCATTAGCAAGAAATCCTCTGCTTTCACCTGATTGGATGCCTGCGGTTCTTGGCTGGTGGTTTTAGAAACGTCACATTAATTCAGAAATATTCTGCTTTTTAGAATCGGCAGCGGGTTTTACCTGCGTTAGGACTATTTGTGCTCTCTAACTCGCAGCACACAAAAGGACCAGAGAGAGACACAAAAGGACTCCCAGGAACTGCATTTGTAGATTTCTCTTTTTCCCCCAAGAATTTAAGCATACTGAGGTGAAGCGCTTGGCTCAGGCTTTCTGATATAATGTTCCCTTTTCTGACAATATCTAGAGCTGTGCCTTTAGCTCTGCCTAATATGACTGTGCAGTCTGACAGATGGATGGATCCAGTGTCTGAGCATATTCCTGCTCTTTAACACATTGTGTTGTATTGTTTCATCAATAGTAAGAAACAAGCAGAAACAAATGACACATAGTAGCACCAGGAACACACCTCCTCTAGAAATCCCAAACAGTCTAACGCAGGGAAGTCAAACTTATTTCACAGACACACAAACGCTCCTTTCTGTTACTGCAAAGAAGTTTAACTCCAGAAATAGAAATGCAATTTCAATATATCTCAGTTTTTCTACATGATAAAGTCATAAAATAGTAATTAATTAAAATAAATGTTAAAAAAAATATTTTCTATTGTAAATTGTGAAAAAAAGCAACTTTCTGGTATTTAACTATTTCGATTTGACTCGTTTACTTAGGTGTTGTATGAATGGCTGTCGTGGTTTATCAGCAGGAAAATAAAGTTAAATGTCTAAACTTTATAACTGCTATTCAGAGGCCAGATCGGAGTCTTTGGCAGGCCAATTCTGTCCCCGGGCCTTATGTTTCACACCCCTGGTCTACAGCATGGCGTATGAAGGCCGCAGTGATACTGCACGTCTTAAGTTCTTCATATCCAGCCTCGCCCAGCACCCACAGGAAGACCCTTTTTCAACACGTGCTGGTTTAAACTACATTTGTACTTTGCTGAATTATGTACAGAATAAATTTCTTCTGCTGGTTTTAGAGAACCAGTGCATTTATTTGTCTGCAATAAGGCAAAGCCAGCTATTTCCAGTCATCACAGATCAATTTTATTATGCTGTAGCAGTTTTCACAAGTCACGAGCAAAACATCATTTAAACGTGACAGGTCAGCACCACACAGTGATGCACTGAACTGTCCTGCACTGACGGGCTGCTGTTGACAGTAGCTGTAAACTTTTACAACCTTGCGTCAGACTATCACGGAGCCAGTTGATTGGCCGGTCTGTCAGAGCTGCTGCGACTTTCGCTGACTCACAGAAACTTTCTGCTGACCGAGCAGGTTGAGCGGCGTGAACGCTCCCACAGCAGAGAGGTGTCAATAACGTCAGCAGCAGGTAGCTGCAGCAGAGGCTCATCATCGCAGACGAGTAGGACGGTTTGAGCAAATTCACCTCTTTAAGCGCGTCTTTTTATTTTGCCTGCTGATTTTCTTATGTCATGTACACATAGATATATGTACTATTTATTTAATTGTTAACCAACCCAAACTATGCAGTCAGTTCACGAGGAACACGAATATTTGGAGATTACTGCCATACATAAAACAGATTTAACGAGTCTCATATTGATCGGTCTTGGCTCCTATTCTAACCTGGCACAGAGCATTTTTTAAAATGAACAACTGAGCAAGGACGAAAGGAGGTGGCAGGGAGAAGAGGAGCAGGGATGAAATGAGAGGAGGGGGGAAAACCCTGAAAGCAGGAAGATTTTCTCAGTGTGTTCACAGATCTTCACCCCACAAGAAACCCACATGACTCAAAGTGATGGCAGGGCAGCAACACTGGCATCATTAAACTGAGCTGCAGGCAATAATAGAAGTCCAGTGGGTGCAGCGTTTCTGTGCAAACAGACATATCTGCAGGCAAAGGAGGCATTTTTAAGAGACGACAGCAGACAATGCTGTCCTTTATACTGTACAGAGCTGCACCGCTCGCCGAGCTTTAAAGGTTTCTCTGATGCAGTTCTTCTAAATTCCCCTGGTAAGCACGCACACTGGCCTTCTGAGATCTATACAGCACTGCAGCGAATATTATTAAAGAAGCTAATACAGGTCAGCTTAGTAATGAATTCAGATTATGTGGCTATTTTCTAAAATACAGTCCTGATAAAAAGTTTAAGACCAGTTCAAAAATGGCAAAAAATGTTACTTTGCATGGTTGGATCTTAACAAGGTTCAAAGTCGAGCTTCAACATGCAGCAAGAAGAAATTTATTGAAAACAACTGTTAAACTGAAACATGCTGATCTACAGCTGATCAACAGTTTAGGACCAGTTGACCTTTAAAAGGCCAAATCTGTGCAACAATGTGGATCCATTGTCCTTTTCTGTCAGGTCGTCACACTGTCATGACGCTCTGATGGCAAAGGCAAAAAACCTTTTTGAACATGGTCGTGTTGTTGAACTGCATAAGCAGGGTCTCTTGCAGCGTGCCATCGCTGCTGAGGTGCACCGTGAGGTGAACAACGGAGTCTCAGGAGGTGCAGGAGCGTCAAACGGGCGCTGGCTGTGTCCAGACGTTGCAGAGAGCGTCCCTCGTGACTGAGGGCCCTCGTCTGTGTGGTAACCACTGGGTTTTTAACAGGACAACGCTACAGTACACAAGGGACTTCCTCCAGGAGAATAACATCGCTCTTTTGGACCATCCTGCATCTCTGATCTAAATCCAACAGAGAACCTTTGGGGAAGTTACAAAAATGGACGCTTCATGCGGCCGTCTTGGAGAAATGCTCCCTCTCACCTCATGGAAACACTTGCATCAAGGATGCCGCAACAAATTTTTGAAGTGATCAACAATAACGTTTTTGTTTTTTAGGTGTGGTCCTGAACTGTTGATCAGCTGTAAAACGGCCTGTATCAGTTTAAGCGTTGTCGTCAACGAATCGCATGCTCAAAGAAATGTTTCGTCTCTCTCCCGTTTCTTCTTGTTGAAGCTCCACTTGGAACCTTGTTAACATCCAACCGTGCAAAATAAGACTTTTTTGCCATTTTTCAAGTGGTCTTAAACTTTTTATCGGGGCTGTAAAACGATGCTAAATGGTGCAACTTTGTAGGTGATGGCATCAAATCAAATGTAATATTTCGTTTATAAGCTGGGAACAGACTAGATTGAGTTTGTGCTGCGTCAGGACTGTGAGGCGCAGAGGCACAAAATATATGCAACCTTCAAGATCACTGCGATTTGAACTTGTTTGAGATCAATTTGAAACCTTTTTATCTTTAAGATATCAAACTCACAAACTTGCCTGTCGGGGTGACGACAATAGCCCATATTTTACATCATCATTTAAAAAAACAAACAAACTGTAAAGCTTACTCAGTTAATCCATATTAGAAAATATACTTTGTTAAATAATAAATTATTTGAATTACATCAAAAGGAAAGAACAACAACAAACCATATGAAATTCTTAATTGGGAAGATTTAATGGCGACGTATTCTGCCAAAATTTAAGCTCCATATTTTGCTTTATTTTTGGACTCCAGTGAAGTAGCTCTGCATGATTCGCAGGTCCAAGTAATCCTTATTTATCTTCCTTATTCTGGGCCTTTGTGGAGCCGCTCGGTTCATCCACTGAAATAAACTATTTTAGCTTCTCTACCTTCGAGGCAAAGGGAGAACCAAGAGAATAAAAACTGTCTCAATCCTTTGGCACACTCGCAAAGTGATGACATCTGAGAGCCAGCAAACGAAATCAAAGCATACTGAAGAGATATTTTATATTCTATATACCTCGATGATTATTGCTAAGTGCGATTACGTTTCCTGGAACGATCGAGCGTGACGAATCCTTACAGAGAAACACATTCTGTTCCCAAGACTTAGCAGCGCCTTAATTTGCTAAGGATGCACTTAATTACAGCCGGTACGCTTCCTCCTGTGGACCATAAGCACAGCTTTCATTCAGTTAATGGGAAAGGACAGAGTGCTATGAGGAGGCTTTGTGAGTGGCTGTGAATGTTCTTGAGCCAAACAAGCCGAGGCTCTGTGTGTAGCTCGTCCCCGAGTGGCTGTGCTGCCTAATTAACTAGAGAGTGGTTTGTATTTCAAAGCCATTTGGCTCTGAAAGCAGGCTGAATGGGAAATATGTAAAGACACACAAGTACGTCACCTCATTTGTTCTTTAGATTTTGCTTTTCTACTTGCCTGGCTGTAAATCTGCAGTTCTATGTTCAGCACAAACACACAAAGACAATCGACAGCTCATATTCACCAGTAAAGAAAACACGAAAGCAAAGCAACACTACAGCTGTAAGAGACGGACAGATGAGCAGGAGAGGTAATAACAGCTGCTTACAGTGGGCTCAAGTTCAATAAATCATCATTAGGGATGGTACTGATAAGATTTTCACGATTCCATTTTCGATTCTGTTTAACGATTCGATTCTTTATCGATTCTTTTTTAAAAAGGAGAACACTAAGGTCGATCAGCTCAGAACTTTGTTTTTTATCTTCTCTTTGAACAAGATAGAAATGTAGGAGTAACATGGCCTTACAAACCCAGCAGTGAGATCTTAAGAGATCCAGCCTACGGCTCTTCAATGGGGTGTCACAGGGTCCCCAGGAAAACAAAATGTAAATGTAAAATAATAAAATAAATATTCTTCTGTAGCAATAACAAAGTATAACATCAATTATTCTGTAGCAATTACACAAGAATATCCAGTAATGTCCCTGCCTACAATTAAACACATTCACTTACTGAAAATCATCTGCTGTGGCAAATGGGTGCAAGCCTTTGACCACAAACTGAGTCACTGCTCGGTGACGTTCGTCTATCCTGGCCTGAAAGGAGACGCTGCCGGCAGACTGCAGCGAGAACTGCCAGCATCTGAGCCAGACTCTGTCTGTCTCTCTCATCATGGTCACTAAATGCACAGTAATGGTTTTGTAATAAGGCAGATCACGCTAACATAATATGCACTGTTGTTGATTATTGACCTGCCGCATTAACGGGAGAGGACGTGCAAACGTTACCGCTGCTGCTGGTTGAGATTCACGAGTCCGGAGCGGAATTAAAAACACGACATTCATGTAAGGTCATCGCGTGTTTGTGAGCAAATGCTTTTGCATGTTCGTAGTGTTTCCTCCCTTAAATGAAATCTCTACTTTGCAAGTATTGCAAGTTGCCCTGTTGTCATCCGTTCTCGTAAAGTAAAACCAAACTTTTGAGCGTTTGAGCCGCCGTGTTTCCTGCCAGGTAAATGACGCTCCGCAACGTGGTGACGTCATTCGGGGCGACTGGAATCGATAAGGGAATCGTTTGTAAAAATGGCAAACGATTCCAAGGAATTGAGACAGTGGGAACCGGTTCTCAACAAGAACCGGGTTTCAATACCCATCCCTACTCATCATGGGGTGAAGTTCAATGACGAGGTTCTCAAACTGCCTCAGTAATAAGGCTGCATGCAAAAATAAAATACTGTTTAATACCAATATACAGTTTCCAAATATGGGTGGTGTGACCGCACAGAGATTCCAACCATCAGCAAAAACCAGCTTCCTCTGAAGAATCACTTGCACTGAAACATAAAACAGACAACTGACTACTAAGTCAGTGATGGGAAATGAGGCATGATAGGAAATAAGGGGTGTGGCTACAGTTAACTATACTACTGGACTCCCCCGTCCGTGCAGGTTCTCTGGAGCTATAAATTAGTGGCTTTAGATGGGTCATTTTTCTTTTCTGGCCCTAAACCGCATGTCGGCTCAATGAACTAAACTTCGAGAGTCTCTGTTATAAACTGTGTCTTCTGCACCTTAATTGAAAGTCTGGAAATATTAGTTCAATGTGCAAAACTTTTCTGTCTGTTAGGCCAAAAACTAGGGCACACCTGAAATAGATGTACTAGGTAGGCTGGGACAGAAGCAAAGAGGAGGACAAAGAGAGAAGGAAAAAGCTGTCAGCTGACAAAGTCACAGAGGCATGTGGGAGACTTTCACTCCTGTGCTTCGTACATTGGTGTAAGACTACTAATGAGGCCGTTATTCACGGAGAAATTAAGCCAATTAATGCCATAATTAGTCATACTAGTTTTTTTAATACTTGCAAAACCGAGTGTAATCTAACCCGAGCTTATGAATCCTTTCGCTGTCAGGCTTTTAATTACCCTGTTTTTTCCTCTTACATGTCATGTTAGAGGATGACTCATGACATGATGTATAGTTAGTGGCGGTGAACACACAAGGCGAGACGCTGTAAACACCTGGCACCGGCTCGGGGAATCTGTTAAACGAAGCGTTTGAGTTTTTGTGTTCGCACAGTTGTGGTTCGCAAACAGACACAAGACCTAGATTTTGGAGGACTGCACGGGAGCACGTCTGTGGGCGACTTTTGCCGCTTGTTATCTGAAGAGAGACGTGTCCACAGACGCCTGCACGTTAATTTCTGTGTGCAAAGACAGATACGGGTGAAATGTGAAGACTGAAGGGAAATAACATAACTGGACTTTTCCTTTTGCAGCATTTTTTTGCATATAAAAATATTCAGGTTCCCACCAAAGATTTTGGATTTTGATTTTCCACCAACAGATAAATCGCCAGGACTGGGACAAACATATTTATAGCTACTTTTTTTTTTTTTTTTAAAGTGGGTTTGAAAAGCTTTTATTTTTCTTTATAAACCAGCCAAAAGTAAAAGGAAATGCAGAACAGATGAAAAGAAGTGACAGGGAGAGTCATTCAACTTGCAATCTCTGACATTCACCAGAAAAATGTGTTTTTTAAATAAAATAAGTTTCCTCAAACCAAGTTGCCAAAAATCACTGATGCCCATCAACAGCATCTGCCACATAACAGTTATTTTAAATACATAAAGTCTTAACATAATAACTAGTAACTGCGAGTTAAAAGCCATTCATCACCATCATCTCAGCCTAGAAGCAGAATTTAAATGAGACTGCTTGAAAGCTGAGATCTAAATAAAAGACTGGTATCTATTGGTAACAAGCACTTCCTGTTTGTACCTGATGCACAACAGAGAGGCACGACTGTCTGTGGAGAATATGAATGAGAAGCTGGGTCAGTCATAGCTGTGATCCAGCTACCACAGGTGACCAAGTTCAGTTAGAGATCTTTGCACGTGCCCTGCAGCGTTACTCCATTTAAAGAGGTTTTCAAGACACTTACCCAGAAGTTGTTCTGAAATAATGCCATCTTCACTCAGAACGTCACAGCAATCTGTAAGAAAGAGGGAGAGCCGCATTAGAGAAAAGTGTGACGTCTAGATTCTCTCCCCCCCTTCTCTCCACATGCTGGAGAGGAAAATGACCCAGAGGATGTTTTGTAACTCTATAAAATGTGGAAATGTCAAAGATTCTCCTCTGCCCTGTGACAAACTATCAAAGTGTCAGCAAAACGCATGTAAACGATTTCAGCAAAGTCCAGCTTTGTAGAAACTCTTGAGACACTTTGAGCGTAGGAAGGGAACTCCTGAGGGAGAGCAGAGAGGAGCTTCACAGATGACTTCAAAGGATAAATTCAGAGAATGAAGGGAGGAGGGGTGACACGGGAGAGATGGGGGAGGAAAGAACAGGGGAGGAGAGAGAGAGCGATCGATGGAGTGAACGAGGCAGAAGAGACCAAGGTAACCTCCACGGAAAGAAGAAAAAAAAAGACGTGCATGTGCTGCACTTCATCGCAGCACAGCTACTGGTGCATTTAGGTTTGAACATGCATGCAGCAAACACTCTGCTTATCTGCTCAACATTTCTGGATTGCAACAGTTTATTACAATTTATTACCGACACACAAGCCCTGTCACACATGCCAACGCACGTCTGTGCGAGCGGTCGAACAGGAAAATCAAAGATCGCACGACATCAGAACAACATGTGACCCCCATCGCCTCAGAGCTTAAAACGACTTGTCGTGCGTCCAGCGTTTTCACGAGAGGTGTATTTTTAATTTGCTGGTGACAGGAGGAAGTGCACTGCAGCAGCAGAGCAACATGCACCTTTTAAGCCCCTGCATACACAATTATATCAAAGAAACACAAACACTTTAATGCAACGTGTACACAAAGCATCCTGCCCTTTGCAAGAGAATCCATAATGGGGCAAGAGTTTCCCCAGGGCTCACGCAGGGT
Source organism: Rhamphochromis longiceps (assembly GCF_057381845.1). Lineage (NCBI taxonomy): Eukaryota > Metazoa > Chordata > Actinopteri > Cichliformes > Cichlidae > Rhamphochromis > Rhamphochromis longiceps. The sequence continues at coordinate 41,211,730 of NC_140573.1, read as the reverse complement.
TCCTGTTATCTGTTATTCTGCTGACTGTGTGTGTGTGTGTGTGTGTGTGTGTGTGTGTGTGTGTGTGTGTGTGTGTGTGTGTGTGTGTGTGTGTGTGTGTGTGTGTGTGTTGACAACAGCCCTCTCCTTCTATTGGCACAGATTCAGCTCAGTCCTGGTGACCTGGCATAAGACAACAGCCACACATGCAGAAACCAACACAGCAAGCCCTAGAGTGTGCATGCACACACACACACACACACACACACACCTGAAACTCCTCACACCTCAGTAATTAGCTCAGCAGCAGGACTGGAGGCCTGCAGACAGCTTTGTGTTGGGCAGAGGAGGAGAGCCCACAGGAGGGACGGAAATACTGCGGAGCAGCAGCTGCACGACTGATATCAATGCTTAGTGTATCGATTTCCAGCGAAACTACACTTTGCCAATATTTTCATATCTGCTGTACAGTGTGGAAACCAAACAAACTCCTGAAGATGATTAATGACCGACTACTGCAGCGCTGCCACCGTAAGATTCATCATCTTTGGCCTTTAATATGGGCGGAGTCAGCGGTGGAGGTCATACACCAGCACATCAATCAATTTATTTAATAAAAACCCAACAACTTCTCGTCAGTACCTCAAATGATTATCACTGGCCAACCTCGATATTTATAAAACGATATCCTAACCTTTCAGAGAAATGCTGGTCCTCGTTGTCAGAATATTTTACAGGTTTTAACCCACTACTAATAAATCCTGCCTGAGCAGATTTCCACGGCAGCCGTGCAGCGGGACGGCAGATCTGACCAGAGCACCAGATGGTTTTTAGGCAAGCAGAAAGGGGGGCAAAGGGAGCACACCAGATAAAAACAGACGCGTCACAAAGACACCGAAACCTGCTCGTAGATCTGAGTTAATTACATATACTTTTAGCTCTAATCCTCACAGTCCTGACGCAGCACAAAGCAGAGGCACAAAGACACCATACCCACGGTGCTGGCATGTATAGAAGTAGCTGACATCCAGCATTCTCCGCCTGGTTCCAACTAAACGTTGAGCTGAAATCAGCTCTGGGGCAAACAGAGCCCTGGGAAGAAGTGGGACACTCTGTGACCCTGATTCCTCAAACTCCAGATCATTTTTTATTCAGGAAATAAATGTGGGCGCAGTTTTTGGTCCTGCCATGTGCAACATCTACTGACTGCTCGCACAAGCAGCGAACATGCTGAAACGCGTTATGCACCGATTAAACGCTTGACATTTGGAAACGTGAGTTGCTGTAATGTCACAGTGTGGGTGTGAGACTCACGCCTGACACTTTCTTATGACATATCGATAAAGTTTCACTGATCGCATCTACTGAATGCGTCGTGTTGAGCAGGGTGCAGCACCACCGGACCCACCCGGGATTGAAAGCTGCCGACTTGTACAAACACTTCTCAGTTTCTCTCCAGACTGTAGTGAAGCTTGGAGAAAGTAAGAAACAACCAGAAACAGAGACCGTTTGCCTTCACAGTAAAAGCTGTGCACACATTTCAAACTTTTATTGTGAAGGTGAGCAGACACCGTTTCTGGTTGGCGTCGCACTTTTCGCAGTTTCAATGCAGAATAGCGAGTAGTTTACGAGTGTCTGCAGACACGTCAGCATCTTCCGTGCAAAATACAGGCAACTCCAGGAGTCTGCTGGCAACCACAGCGATCGCAAGGTTTTCAGTGCAGCACCGTACACAAATCATTTCACACTAGTCACTGCGAGCAACCTCCAGCAACCACTCGTCAACTATTCACAGCTTGCAAAAAATTCACTGACCAGTCTTGTGTCCACTGTGGGCGGGGCCTAAACCTTAGCTTTACCTGACCATGTCAGTAAGAAGGCAAAAGTCCTCTGTGTCCTCTCGAGTGACTTATATTACTGGATACTAGTAGGACTGTAGAGTACAGTGAGAGGAGGTACAACTGTGCACCCTCCTCAATAATGGTTCTAAACCTAAAAATCATATAAATATATAAGATCATCGCACGTTTATAACATTTCACTAATGAAAAGCATGCTGGGTAATGCTAGGCAGTCAGGTAGCACGACAGTCTGTGAACAGCTGAGCAAACTGTAGCGGCAGATCAACAGGAGACCAGAGATGGATCAAAGAAACTTGTGACAAAGACAGGAGCTGCGTCTGCTGTCTGCAAGTTCCCCGGCTTTATAAAATCAGACTCTGGCATCTCGTCCACAAACGCCAAGGGGAACGAGGCGAGGCAAATCTAACGGATGTTTTTCCTGACAGAGCGACGTGTCCGTGTGAAGTTCTGCTGTGGAAACATTGACACCAACGGGCCAAATGTTTTCTGTTTAGCAACAAAAGAAGCCACCTGTCAAGGACCAACGTTGTAGTCATATGTCGAACAATCATGTGGTTTTATTTTATTTTTAATGTTGCCATTAAAGAGCGTTATTATTCCACACAGTCCTTATACATTTATAAAAGCTCAATTATGCAGAAATCATGTTAATTCTAACCTCCTTCGACTTTATGAAGCAACAGTCTTAAAAAATACTGTGATACAAATTTTCTCATAGTGTGAAACACTAAAGTTGGGCCACAGTTTCCAAGTTTTTTCCCCTCAACGAACCAAACTTTGTAGAATATGAATGTTTGGTCACTGATGCCGAGGTGATATTAGGTTAAATATTAGGCCGCTGGATCTGCAATAGTCAAACCAAACTAACAGCAATATCACGATCTGCTGCATCCAATATTTTTAATTTATTTGTGTTAGTGTTTTATTATCTTGGAGGATTGCACCAAAATATGTGGCAAAATTCAAAAATAGGCAACGGTGCTCATGTTCTCAGATTCCTTCAATCTCGTCCTGCTCTTTGGGACAATAAAGGTGGCTTAACCTCCTGAGACACGAACTCTTCCACAGCAGCAGTTTTAATTTCTCTTTGATATTTGGGCTGATTGGGACCTGATGAATGTAAAAACAAAGAATTACCAGATTTATTTTTTTTACCTAATTTTTGTTTCTAAGAAAAATGAGAGCCACATATGAGGATACTCGTTTACAAGCTTGATAGAACAGTAGCAGCATAACGTCCTCGTAACTGGATATCAGGCCCATGTAGAGCAAAATTGAGTATTTTGGTCTAAATGACCCAAAATGTGATGTAATAATATATAAATTAACAAATATTTACTCTGAAAATTGGACTGATTATCCACCAATTAAAAACGCACTGAAACCGTTTACATGCCTTTTTCTGAGAAACATGCGATGAAATTTTTTTTAGAAATGTTTTTTTGGCAGAACTTCAAACGGCCTTTCATCGGCATCAGGTAATTCTGTTTTCTACACACCCGATCAACCCTTATTTTTGGCGTTGGCACTGCAGGCCGAAGACGAGCAGATGCAGAACGGCAACACAGGCAATGCAACTAAAACTAAACACGAGGAGGAAAATATATCTTTAACAGCCACACAGGGAGGAAATGCAGCCTTATCAATTAAAAACACTCTAACCTCGTCTTCTGCCACCCTCACACTGCCTGACAACACGCAGACGGCTGCCATGAAAAATTAGGCCTTTAAAAAGCAGATGGGAAGGAATGAAATAAGGTCTCATACAGGAACAAGAACTACCCACAGCAGGATATAAATGATGCATCCTCTCCGCCCATACTAAGCATTTCAGTTTTTATTTCCTTTCCCTTTGCCAGCGATGGCTCTACTAGCAGACGTCTCTCTGACAGGAGGGAGGAGGGAAGGAGGGTAAGGGAAGGTCAACCCAAACTCCCGCCTCCTCACCACCTCCACCTGCCTTTCTCCTTCCTTTGCTTGAGAGGACAGAGGAACGAGTCCCCACGTGTCTCCTCGCGCTTTCAGACACCGGCATCCTCATCTGGCTCAAAAAGCAAAATAAAAATGGAACTGGGTTAAATGTAATGACACAGTTGAGCATAAAATAAAGATGCCCTGCTAACCTCGGAGGAGGCGCATTTGTCACAAGCTCTGGGAGCAAAGCAGGTGTTAAAAAACGAGGCAAAGGAACAGAGGAAAGGAAGAAAAAGGACACGTAGTGTGACTAAAAGATAAAACAAACGAGCCACAGCACAGAGTCGGATCGGTGAACAAACCTTCGAACAGCTGAAGGACGGGAAGGAAGCAATCAGTAAAGGTGTCAAAATGATGCTTTTCATCATCTATTAATACCAAACGAGTTGTACAATCAGAAACAGAAACCATTATAATCTCTGAATACTGACGAGACTTAATAACACCGGCTTTTAAACTGGACGAAATGGGAATGACAGGAAAATGTTGTCTCGAAAATAATCACCAGAATTATTTCTAATGAACAAATGCGTGAATTCATTTGCCAGAAACAGCAGTCAGACTTACTGCTGTTACCCAAGTGCAGATGTGAGACGCAGTGTGAGAGAGGACATGGGCAGGCGGACCGAACTGATGAAGCGACCGGCGTCGGCTGCACTGCGGAGCAGCTCCGCTGTCCTTCGCTATCAGTTTTAAACCTGATTTGGTGAAGTGTGGAGGAGAGCTCATTTTGTGTCACCGCCACCAACAGACTCCAGCACTGCTCTGCCACATCTGCCAATGGGATGACTCACTACTGAGGACAGTAATTTAGAGCGAGACATCAGTGTGGATGTTTCCTTCCATCATATCAAACCTGTGGGCACTGACCTGTAAAATCGAGTTTCATTACAAAATATTCAGACTTTGGATTGTATTTTTTCCCCCACTTACTTTCTTCATCATTGCTAACAGAATGACACGTGGAATGGGACTACATGTTATATAAGCACCGAAGAAACAACTCATTAACTAATCAGCTAATACCAAAAATTATTTCCTCGCGTAGTCTACCACCTTTAGGGCCATGTGAGCTGTAGCCTAAGCAGAGAAACGCAGACTTTAGCAGCTCTACTCTGTGAGGCTGACATATAAATTGACCACTTTGCTTTTATACTCAGCTACCTCTTCAGCACAGTCCGTCACTGCTGAATCACACCAAACCATCTATGATCCATCACCCACAAACAAGAACCCGAGATACCGAAACTTTTGCCGCCTTTCTGCCGCTGAGAACCACGGTTTCAGACTTGGAGCTTCTAAATTTCATCACCAACACCTCACACTTGGCTGCAAACTGCCCCAGTGCTAGCTGGAGGTCTCTGTCTGATAAATCATCAGCAAAATGTAGAGAGGTCATCCCAAGGCCACCGAAGCAGAAACCCTCTGCTTACTGGCTGTGCCTCGAAATTCTGTCCACCAAATCTTCGAGTGGACAAAGAGTTGGCCCGGTCTCGCACAACCACGTGAAAAGTGCATTATCCCCCCCGGATTGAAGGAATCTCTTCTCCAGCACCCTGGCAAAGACCTTAAAGGGAGGCTGAGGAATGTGAGCACACGCTCAGATCCTCCTTTTGTTGTTACAATGTTACAGAGGAGTGTCAACCAGGACAGCTCCATGACATCCAGAGGCAGAACAATTACTGATCAAAGGAACTTTTCACATTTCTAATGGACGCACAGCTACAGAGGGACATTTTTAATTTAACATGAGCACTTTGACTTTTCAACACTAAAAACGGTCGAAATTGTCTGGTGCATTTGCTTTTGTAGGTTGAGTTTCAGCTTAAAACAAATTGCTCTGAGAAATAATAATTAATTTGGGAAGTTTTCAACAATAGTACTACTACTTTTACAGACAAGAACATTTATCACAGCAGAGACACTGATACACTTCTCTTGATTGATGGACAGTGGGGGGGGGGCTCTGTGAGAGGAGCGGTTCCTGTTTTAAAACTGCAATGAGACAGAAGAGACCCAGAAAGCTGCTCCGATACTCAGCTATACAGATGCATTCACTCTTTGATTAGCAGTTTAACAGTTTTCAGCTGTGCTGACCTGATAAAAAAGGCTGTTTCCAATGATCAGTTATGATATAAACACGATAAACTTGGATTATGTTAAAGAGTCTCTGTAAACAAGAGTTTCATTCATAACATTTCTGGTTAGTTTTACTGTAGCATGCTGCAGTACTGCTGGGCCTGTTGATGCTGCAAACCATGACATTCAATGCTTTTATAAGGCGTTGTATGAACGCAAGTACGCAACACATATCACATTATAACACGATGATGTTATAAGATGCCTCATTCAGCTTTTGTCGATATAAACGAGACGATGTTGTGAAATTAAAATGGCATAATGCAAAAAAACCAACATGTCGCTAAAAGCTTTCTGACAGAACAACTTTGCTTCTCACTTCTCTTCTTCTGTCCTACAGCAGCTCTGATGTGGAGGTTTTCCTTGGTGAATTATCACGCAGACTGAGTGCTCACACCCAAAATGGTAGGGAGCTGTCGCAACGTCATTGTTTGCATGGATGAAGGGCCCACAAAATGTACCAGTGCCAAGTTTGTAGCTCAAATCCTGATTGTGTCGGAGGAGATTGTGGACAAAGAAACAAACAGAGATTTCCTGTTTTACAGTAAGGATAACAAGAATAATGAGATGACTAAATGACCACAAACCTTTGCACGATACAGTCTATGACAACAATATATTTACGAGGGCGAACCCAAAAGTAAGGTCTCCTATTTTTTCCTGAAATAAAACAACTGTTTATTTTCTATCATATTTGCATCATTTTAAAGGTTGAAGAATTATTTATTTTCGGTCGATCATTTTTGTAAACGCTGTGACAGTTTTAGGATGCCGCTATGACACCAGGCTGTAAACTCTCTACAACACTTGCAAAGTTTTTTACATCCATGCATAGCTGTCCGTATACTTCCATTAACTGTCAATGAATTTCAACCGCTTCATCATCTTTTTGGTTCAAAAATCAAAATAACTGCGCGATGTTCCATTTTCAAGATTGAGCATCCCAGCGAAGCCGCGCATGCTTGTTTGGGAGGAAGGACCAATCACAACAGTGGGGCCAACAGCCGTACGAACAGTTTCTCTACGTCTTTGGAGACCTGACTTTGGGACTCTCCTCGTACTTCTGAGAAACTTAAACCAAAAAAATATTTCACGTCTACTTGAAAAAACAAAACGAACTTTTCGTAAGTTCATCGTTGGACCGACTGCTTTAACTTTATGAGTCTAATAATAAACATTCAAGCAAATGACGTGCTCGGATGCTGGGCCGCCTTCAGGACTATTAGGATTTGTTGCAAATGGAAAATGTATGGGCATTAGTATTTCAGCATGCCGGCTTAATCTCTGGCAATTTGCAATGAGCGTTTTCATGTCTTGCTGATATCCTTTAAACAAACTCATTAAAGTGACTGATCACAAAAACAAAACAAAAACAGACAGCCGGGCTGCTTCTTGAGGCTGAAAGATTGGATCAATTGTCCACATGAGACCGTGATCTTACAGACGTACAAAATCCTCTTGGTGATTCATTGCTGGTCTATTATAAGAAAACATGATTGCTACAATTATAGACAACTACCTCAGCACCCACAAATTGCTGCCCACCAAACAAATGAGTCAACAAAAGTGTGCTAAAGCAGAGCCTGAACCCAACAATCAGATCGCTGTCACTACCGTGACAGAATTACACCCTGTGTTTAATGACGAAGCCACACTGTGCACAGCTATTCTCTTACAGTGACAAACGCTGCTGAACGTATGCACAGGCAACGACCGAGAGCAGAAGAGAGAAGCGGAGAGACGGCAAACACAATAAACAGGAGGAAAGCAGCGAAAGAAAAAGCAGAGTGATAAACACAACCCGGGCTGTCAGCTCCCCATTGTCCCGGCCTGAATGCGCTTTTGTTACTGCAGCACACAGCTCCAGTCGAGTCCAGTCTATGACAACGTGCCAGGCGAGCATCACTTCTAAGCTTGGCACGACCAGCTGCGTAAGGCCAGAGCCGCTCATCGAGCGCTATGCACGGCTAGAGAAGATGGCGTTTTTATTTTTGTTATATTCACATTAGGGGTGGGGGGAAAAATCGATACTGTGTAGTATCGTGATATTTTGTTTGCTAATAATGTATCGATACAGGGACGGCAGAAATAGATATTTTGTTACAAAAAGGTTTTTGTGCTCTGACTTCAGAGCACGTTGATCCTTTTTCTGAGCAAGAATCCTGACACTGTCCAAATGTGTTTAACCTTTTTTTGGCAGCAATAAACATGACAGTTTACTTATTTTAATTTAAGACGTGTTTTATTTTAATTATGTTTAAAACTTTTTTATTTAATGTAAAATTATATTTTGTTTTAATTTACTTTCAAATTCTTCAGTTGCTGAAGGGGCTGCATAGTTTTCATATTGCATAGTTCAGAATAGCTGTAATTGTACCAGATGGTTGCATTCAGTTAAGTTGGACTAGACTGTAATACAAACCGTTCAGTTTGTCAACAATAAAACTGACTGAACTGAGAGAAAGACTGAGTGTGAGACTTTGATATTAGATAAAATGAATATTGATAAAGTTTACCTTTATGTACAGAATCTGAATATCGCAAAATATTTTTAAAAATTGCAATAATATCGTATCGTGTGTTAAGTATTGTGATAATATCGTATCGTGGGATGTATGGTGATTCCCACCTCTAATTCACATACGGCGTTCAGGAAGTGCTCTTTAAAAGGACAGCAGTGGAGGTGACAAGACGACTCTTTGAAGGGTAAATTAGTCAGAATTGAGTCATTTTTGCTTCTTTATAGCCTAAGGTTGCAACGAAAAACAAAGAAAAGCAGCAAATCTTTACATGTAAGAGTATATCTTAACTTAAAAAAGCTTTGTCTATCAAAAAAATAAAAATGTATATAAAACCAGTACTACTGCTGCTGGGAAAGCATCTAGAAACACTTTGGGGACATTTATCAAAAGAAATGCGAGTCCTCTACTACAGCGGTCCCCAACCCCCGGGCCGTGGACCGGTGTTGGGCCGCGAGAGTTGAGGCTCGGGTGTGAAATTTATGGTTTTCAGGGTTTTTTAACGTTAACTCCGTTTCCCTGGGTCTTTTGCCGCATTGTAGTTGCGCGTCTTATTTTGAAAGAAATATTTACCCGTTACCATAGCGACCAGAGAGCATTAAGGGGCAGAGAGGAGGACGTTACTGTCAGTGTTGTTGGCACATTTCAGGTGGACGCTGCTAATAAAGTTACACAATTGCAAAGTGAATTCGCCTTTATTGTTATATTTACAAAATACCACGGTTTTTGTCGTGGTCATTTTATGTTGTTGTATTTATCCGCGACACCTTAAAGGCCGGTCCGTGGAAATATTATCTGACATTAAACCGGCGCAAAAAAGGCTGGGGACCGCTGGTCTACTATGTACCCGGTATCACACTCGCAAAGCACGTGAGACTTGGTAAGATTAGGTGACATGGTGTAATATTCCTTTATATTGCAAACTGTACCAGTTAAAGCGCACATATTACAGGTGTGGTACTACGCTCAGTCATCTGAGACCAGTCCGGGGTGTCGGGTGATCTTTAAAGAATAGTCAAACAGTCCCGGTGAAAACCAGTTATTTTGTCTTGGATTACCACTCCTTAAATTGTTTGTTTTGTTTGATCAGCAGCTAAAAACATATTTACAGTATCAGGTACAGGAAAGAGTAAATTCCTCCTCCTGCAACCAACAACTTTTAGTTGTACTGCTCGACACGTTTCTTCATTAACGGAAAAATGAAACATTTTAAACCACCACCACACATAAAACAGCCCAATAAATACACTTGTATTACTCTAAACTACATGAAAAGACAACCTGTCACTGACTCAGAGTTTCCCTTCTGGTGGCTGATTTTAGTTTTAATCTGAAGTAATTAAAATAATCTTAAATTGAAGTCACTCTCCGTGTTCCTGTCATTTATTTTAATTCAATGCTTCTTCTCGCTCTGCTGAGCGCTCAGAAACAGACCCGGGCGAGAGCCGAAGGCGCGAGCTCAGTCCTCCATCCTGCCTCGGGACCCTCCCATCTGCTACAAGAGGAGCTTGGCTGGACTCGCTCGTGACCTCAGGCACAGGTCGTGGTTTTAGATACATTTTTTATTTTATTTTAATCTTGCTTTCATTCAAATTTCTTACATGTAACTCCAACTGCTTTAAAAGTATACAATATTTTACATAAAATATTTTACTGTAAAATAAAGAGCAGCTCAGAACTGAAAGTGTTCTCTTTATTACAAAAGAGCTTCACTCGACTGTTTCCTGTCTCAAGGTCTTGCCCTGCTTGGCAAAGACAAGGGAAGGCCTTGCGGTGCTCCAGCCTACATATGAAAACACACATGTATAATTGATCGTGTGGCTCTGTGTGCACATGAGCATTTTTGAAAGGTCGAGCCGAAGGACTGTTCAAACAGGTTAAAGCATCAGTTCAGTGCAGGCATCTGGTGCTTCCAAATTAAAATGCAGAACAGGGAGCTCTTTTTATTTGTCCTCTTCTGCCTGCAGGAGGAAATACCAGGTTGTAACGGAGTGTATGTGCTTCAGTAATTGGCTGTGTGCAGCAGGTGAGAGAAAGTGCGAGTCAGCAATGTTTGAGGGAGTCATGAGAGGTTCGGGTACTTTTTCACTGCCTGTATTATCTTCTCAGGTGGCCGGCTTACTCACTCGCTGTGGCTGCATAGATAATGACCAGTAACTACTACATATCTCACCTGGAATGATCCCTAGGTGCCCATGCTTTTGGTCTCCCACAACAATTTTACTGCGTTTGCTGTGCTGTTACACTGCAAAATACACAGAGACACTGGGAATCCTACAAACGAGGCTCATCTCATGCACCACCTTCCTCAGATAACATTAGCGGAGCAAACATTCACTAAATCGGCTCAAACAAAAAAAACGTACAACACACTTATCTGGAAAAAGCGACCTTCTAATTCAGAGTAAACTAACGGCTCAGTCACGCGAGTGCAAGTGGGAGAGCAGCCTCCCTCCACCTACACAAAATAAATAGATACATAAATAAAATAGAAATGATATCTGCCTGATTTCTTCACATTCTCCAACCAACTGCAACCTGTGGTGACCTCGTGTTTGTCCCAAGCTTGAGGGTGCTGCACACTTATGGCCCCTTTTGATTAAGTCAGTTCGATTCCATCTTATTTACATGGTGGCAAATCAGAACAACAGTTGCCTCAAGGCACTTTATAGTGTAAGGTGAAGATCAACCCCCCTTGGGGAAAAAATTTGGCAAAACTGGGAAGGAAAAACTGCCTTTCAACAGGAAGAAACCTCTGGCAGAACCAGGCTGGTGAGAGACGGGACAGAAATAAATAAATAAAAAGGCAATTACGAGGGGATTGCACGAATAATGGTGTCTGACTTGGACCGAATGCAATCAGTCTCAGAGACAGAGCTGAAGATTTTCAACACTTACTGTCTAAATTGTAAGATGCATAGATTGTCAACATGTTGCCATCAGTCTATAGCAGGGGTAGGCAACTCCAGGCCTCGAGTGCCGGTGTCCTGGAGGTTTTAGATGAGTCCATGATCCATCACAGCTGATTTAAAGGGCTAAATGACTCCTCAGCATTTCTTGAAGTTCTCCAGAGGCCTGGTAATGAACTAATCATTTGATTCAGGTGTGTTAACCCAGGGTGCGATCTGAAACCTGCAGGACACCGGCACTCGAGGCCTGGAGTTGCCTCCCCCCGGTCTATAGGAATCACCTCAAGCTAGCTGATGTTACTCTGCTTATATTCCCATAGAACAGGAAGGTTAATCATCATATTGGAAAATGTTAAAAATCCCAATAATATCATATTGTGTGGTGTCTGGTTATTCCACCTCTTGTAAATACAGAAATCACCTGTTAGCCAACAGCTCTCCAAACGGTCCTGTAATGATCAGTCCTGGAGCACCACTATGTGAATACATCAGGGCATTTTTATATCCAGTGGTCAGTATTAAGTGCTTCGCTTAGCAGCAGTACGTAATATTTAGACAAAACAAACAACAACAAAAATAAATAAACAAATAAAATAACTGTGAAAGGACTAAATGTAGCAACACAGCTGGTAAGTTGGCAATGACGAGAAGAACTCGCGTTGCCAACTTATTCACTGTTCAGTGACATCAGTGAAGGAGACGGAGCCAGGCAGACCAGCAGAGACGGTTCGTGTGAATCCCAGACTTAAAATCACGAAAAGTCAAATATTTTATACGTGGAAAACACAACAGTGGCAGAACTGTGTCACCGTACAATATTTATCCATCTTGCACAGCACCTGTCCAGCACTCAGACAGACTTTCTGTCTTCAGCTGCTCCAGAGATACTGCAAAGCCTTACCAGGCACGTAATAACATCTGTAGGTTTGTGTGCGTCTTGAAAGATGCAGTGTTTCCTCACGCACGTGTGCATGCACGCACACACATGCACACACATGCACGCACACACACACACACACACACACAGGCTTTTACGCTGAGTAACTTCGACTCATTGAAACACTTTTGTCCATCTGTCTCTGATTAACAGAATCCAAGTCTATGTGAAACTATGAATTTTCAAGCGTGACCTTCACCTTGATCCATTAGGTGATGACTGTGTGCAGGGCTCAGTAAAAATCACACAATACTCAAGGATGAGTAACAATTCTGGTTAAAATTGGAAAAATGACACCTAAAATGACAAGTATGACCTTGACCTTCAACACAGAGTGAAGACTCCGTGGGAAGAGCAGAGATTCTTTGCAACCGCCGTGATATAAGCCTTCGTCACATAATCAGCTAAACATCAGCATCTTCACAAGCAACTACTCAACGAATGCCAACGTAGCTGATTTAAGACTCAATCTATGATGATGCCAGCAGTTTGACCGAACACAGTGCGCATGAATCTAGATATCATACCGACCTTAAGACTCCCAGAAAGAAACACACCGTCAATAACCAAAATTAACCCACAACATCAAACGGCCTAATAAAAATGACAAACTTAGACCGCATCGTCATTTATGTTGAAACCAGTATACGCGTCCTTCTACATCGAGATCAAACTTTTGGTCCATGTGCAATCAGATTTTTAGGCAGAGATCGGTGCGGGGGTGTGAAAACACGCAGCTTAGTGAGCGAATGAACAGCGAGCAATCAAACGCAATCCGTTCTAATGACGTCTGTAAACAAAAGAATCGAGAAAAGAAATCCATTCCTCCCGACGCTGCTGCATTATACTTTATTTAATGATAGTAAAACACCTCCTTTCAGTATTTTCTCTGCATCCCACTCACCCTGACTCAGAGTCAGGAGGAAACAGAACCTTCTCCTTGTAGTCAAGGCACAAGGGAGAGTGTTGTTTACCTCTCATATCAAAAGATCCCAGCAGCCTTCAACTCTCAACTCCTGCCACTTGGTTTCAAAGACACACAGAGAAAGACAGCTGTGCTACAGTCTGAGGTTGCAAACACTGCGGCTCACGCTATACATGCTTGCAAACTAACATAAAGTCATGGCGAGAATGTCTATCAGTCAAACGGGGATTTCCACACAATGGTTTCTTTGGTGCAACCAGACAGTGGTTGATTTGCACCTCAAAAGTGATGCAACAGAATTAAATGAGCCTTTACTTGCACCTGAAGGTGTTTCACATGATGCATTTCCAGAATCAAGCAAAGTGGATTCAAGGTTAGGCTAACACCACTCGAGCTACCTTTATTTGACAGCAGTCAACAGAGTGACAGAGAGGACGTGGAGCGAGGGGGTGGACCTGATTTACATGTGGGTTTGCTTGTTTACCGACAATCAGGACATTATGAAACTGCCAATATGTATTTTTCTTGAGTTGAGACTGAGACTCACGACAAGCTCCAAACATTACACTCATTGTGAAACTCTGGGCCAACACAAACATTTAACATGATAAAGTAGTCATTTGGCCACCGGCTGATGCTGATTTTTGTCGGTCCAATATTTTTGTTATTTATCTCCCCATCTGTCCAGGAGAACTGCCAAGTGCTCTTGCTATCATATTTGCAGATAACCAATATGAGTATCAGCTGATTTCCATGTTCTGTTGATATCTTGCTGCATCTCTCAGTTTAGTGTCTTTGAAGCTACAAAACAGACATGCAAACTGAAATGTACCTCACAGCCCAGAGAATATGTCCATATTGCTTAGAAGTATTAGACGAATTCCCTCATATGTCTTTAAGTTAGGTGTCACTCGGTGAAGCCTGACACACTTCTAAGAACTGACAGAGGATATCTAGGACAAAACATCTGCAGTCAAGTCAGTGAAGCCCCACAGCGGGTGTGTGATCTGTGATGTCCAGCAGTTAAACCCAGGACTGGTTCTGATCCACCTCGCTGGTCACGCACATGCAGCTGATATTAGCAGCTGCTTTCAGGTTATCACAGACAGACCTGTACGAGCATACAGTATTTTAAACTCTTAAACGCCAGTACCAATACCGGCCTATAAGTCAAAGGTTTCCATGATTGCATAAACTTGTCTAGTAACAATCATCACAACGACAGACAACCTGCTTCAGCATGCAGGAAACCCCATCGAGCAGTTCAACTCCCAATAACAACCCTGTGGCAATAAATTCACTCAAATGACTGCAAAGTAGCATCACAGAGCAGAAACAGCCTCTCAGTGCGAGACAGGATATTAAACACATTTATGTTAGCAGGACCAAAAACAAAGTGTTTCTGCGGAAACATTAAGATAAAGCTCAGCTTCTGGCCATAGCTTACATTTTATACCCACGTACTTGTCTCACCCAAGTTTCTCCTTCAGCGTTAGCTGGATTTCCCTCGCTTCATATGTCAAACAAGCGTGTCTACTACTGCCCGATATTTTCAATAGCGGTGCACTAGCGCAGTCTTTCTAGGCTATTTCTGCCTGCAGAGAATGTCACAAAGGAAGGCAGGAGGAAAATGAAGAACGTATCACCTGCACGGAGTTTTCAGACACAGCTTATCGTACATTTTCCATCCCCGGGCTTTCAGCGGACCCTGAGCGGTTTGACGTTAGTAGTAGAAATTCACCAGGCAGTTTCCAGTGTGAGCGCAAACTCCCTCCCAGCTCAGCGCTGATTGGCTACTCCTCCCTTCAATCAGAGAGGAACGCGGAGTAGGCATAGCAACCACAAGAAGGCGGGTTTAATAGTGTATACCGGCAGCCCATTGGATCACTTCTCCACAAAATCGAGAATATACAATTTAATAGGAACCTGAACCCTTTATGCGTTTGTACAACAAATTCAACAACAGCTCGTCAAAGTTCAGCCAACGAACAACTGAAGCATTTAAACGCTGATCATTTCTGTCTTTGTTCTTCATTCTCCATCAGCGTCGCCTTTGAAACTTTTGAATGGGAAACGGTAAATATTACCACTCAGACACTTTTCTGTTTCCACAACAGATGTTGCAGCTGTTAATTTAAACCAGGGGCCTCAAACTTAAATGAGCTGTGGGCCCCTGCCGGCACTGTCTTCTCATTTGAGGGCCACTTTGGTGTTCAAGTAGTGCAAAGAAACAAACAAACAAGAAAAAACCCACAAATATTTCTGAAAATGTGGTGTTTTGGTTGTTTTTTTACATTTCAAATATTGTATAACAGGACAAAACTGCAAACATTTTACACACACCAGTACCTCATGCCCAATGAATAAAGCCAAATGCCAATATAGTGAAGTGGAACTTTTCTCGGGAAAAGCATGTTTGGGATGTGTCCACTTAGAAATTAATAATAATAATAATTGTAAAACAGAAATATCCTCTGGGTTTAATTCTTTCACCATGGCTCCTTTATTGAGATCAAACCAACATTTTAATTCATAAATCCACTGGGAGGTAACCTCCAAATTAACTTCCACGTATTCTCATTGAACATCTAAAGAACTTTCAAGTTAACTGCAATGTTATTTTCCCAAACTGGTTAAACAAATGAGAATTTTCCTAAGAGGTAGGCCTTAACCACGTCTATTTCTGTTGTTTTTGAAGTACCATATTCACTAGCTACCTGACTTTGGGAGAGACTACCCTCAGCAGTGCAGTGGGAAAGAATCAGGTGGAAAAATAGAGACTACTTTAATCAACCAGAGACATCAGGTACATCCGGGCATGTGCCCAGGATACAAGAGTGAGTGTCTGCAGCTGTCTGTATAACATGGTGGCGGCTCTGCCGTGGTTTGGGGCTGCATTTCAGCCAGTGGTACTGGAGCGCTTGCATTAAAGCATTAAAACTGATGTAATTATGAATGCTGAAGAGTATTCTAAGATTCTGTTGCACCATCTGGAAAACATCTGATTGCCAACAGCTTAATTTTTCAGCATGACAATGACCCAAATACACTGCCAATGCAGTTATGCAGTCATAGATTGGCCTCCCCAGATCCCAGAGCTCAACATTATTGAATCAATGTGGATCATCTTGATCAGAGAACAGAACAAAAGTCAGACAACATCCAAAGAAGAGCTTTGAATGTCCTTCAAGAAGCCTGGAAAACTGTTCCTGAACACTACGTATACCAAACACTGACTCATACAGCCTTACTCTACTTCCATGGACGTATGCATATATTTCCACTATATTTCAAATCAATGCATCTATTTTGATTTTCATGGAAATGTAAAGAAATCAGGACTGGCTCAGGGCTTCAATCATTTATCATCTCATGTCACCATCAGAGTAAATCTTAGCTGTAGCACAGTTAATGATGTCTGTGATTTAAAAGAGAATATATTTTTTTTGTAATAAGAATTCTCTGCTCTAACTTTAACAAGTGTTTAAAAAAGCAGTGATTTACAGGTTTACTAGCCAGTAGATCATGAAATAAAGAATTAACCTTGAAAGATTAATTTTAAGACATTTCCAGCCTGAATGCATGAATGAGTGCAGCAACCAAAATATTTTTTCAGCGGGGCAGGTGGCAGAAATATATTAACCCTCATGCCAGCCTCCTAATGAAAATCAGATGGTGGAGACACTGACAGAAGGCTTTCAGCAGGTGATGGTTTCAGGCTGACTGACTGCGAGAAGGTAAAACGAGTGTTCTCCATCAGTTCCTCAGTGAGGCCTGTAAGATACACATGAAGCTGATGGAGAGGGTTAAAATAGCAGTAGACTGCTGATTTTTTTTCAAAAGATAAGGACACAACTTTATTATATAAACATTCAATACAGTTCTCAGGGTTAAAAATGGTATGAGGGTGTAGTTGTGTCTCATTTCAACACGGCCCACTTCTGCAATTAAAAAAAAAATCTACCCATAAATGTGAACTGCAAAAATGCAGGTCCAGACTCAGCATGGCACTGCTCACATGGGGTCTGTAATGTTTGTGCAGCAGGAGAAACGTTTGTCAAATTAAGCCGACTGCAAGCAAGAATGAGCCAAGCAGGGAGAGCAGGAGTTATTTTAATACACAGGTGTGTCCAGACCTGCTGAGAGATGCATCAGGGAACAGCAGCCCTTATTTCTGCGAGAGGCATGAAATGCATAAAAGTGTGGCGTTGCTTTGGTTGATGCCCTCACCACATGCAAAGCTGCTGCCACTCACTGCTGTGCACCTTCACTTGCCCTTTCTGGTGCTGTTATACATCAGACAGGAGCAGTGAGGGTTTCTCTGCTGGAGGCGTTGATGCTCGATTCAACGATTAGCGGTGCAATATTGCAATCCACACCGGGTGCAGGAGAACATCATGTCAAAAGCACTGAAGTGCAGCTCAGCTTTAATGTTAGAGTCAGTGCTATTTCCTGTGAGATGGTTAGATTAGATCACTTCCACCTTCACAGTTTGCACGAGTCGACAGCGAACCACAAAGTCACGGAAGATATTTTAAGATGTCTTAACGTGAGACATAATAAACAAAATGTACATCACGTCGGGCATTTTTCACGCATGTGTTGAGAGAAAGAGGATCTGCAGGATGCTGGCACAGAAGCTGTGCGATCGCTCTTTTTGCAAGCAGTGTGACTGCCATTTCCTCCTCTTCCATCTGCAAACACAAATGAAACGGGGGATAATTATCAGAGCCTTTAATCCCCGGCAAAATCTCACAAATAAAATGAAACGAGCTGTTGAATTTAATTACGTATCATCAATCCCTGCCACCTGTTGCTGTGTCTATTCTTATCCCGCTCGACTGTCGCTTCTGACACCGGCCGATGTGCTCTCATTTGTCTCCCTCTAAAGGCTCTTTGTGAACATGTCCTCACTCGTAACATTAGTACTCTTTAAAGGATATATTTAAAGGCGCTGGAACGATTTCAGATGGCACATAAGGGAGTTTCGTCACTTCATGGCCATTTTTCTTTCTGCTGTCTACCTAATTTGGTCTGTTTGAAATGGAGTTTAACAGGAATTGAACTGAAACAGACTCAAAGTGATGGCCGGACACACCGGTTGTTGCATTATTTCTTGTTTGTTTATTTTGCATTCAAATAGGATGCTGCTCTGCTTCTAGTATCTAGCGAATGAGGTCCACGGTATGGCCACAGGCTCTGCATCACCTCTCCTCCAGTGCTTCTCCCTGCTCCTGCTCTCAGCAGGCACTTTCAAATCAGCTTAACTCCTGCTTGAACAGGCAGGCAATTAAAGCTGGCGAGACAGAGGACGGAGACCACTGCTCAAAAAGCACACACAGACAAAACAAACCTTCTTTCCCCCTAAGTGGTCCTCCGAACTCCCCAGGAGACCCAGAGCGCTATCTATCCATCTGTGGTAATAAGTGCCTTGTGCCACGTCTCAGTGATATCATTGCCTTTGTCTGGCTGTCCCTCAGGGCTGGGATTGTGTCTCTCTGTGGGCCCTGTTGGCCTGTGGAGAGGTGTTGCAGAGAGATGGCTGCTCATGTCTGTGAAGAGGAAGCGACATCTGTTGGTAAAGGAAACTCGAAACGCCTCTTAGATTAAATGATCATTTTTCTTTCGTTGCTTTCAAGAACATCCACCTATTCATGGATACTTTACCTACTTTATGTATTATTGTTTCTGTGCTTATTTTTTGGATGAGACAAGGAAGCAGATCCTCTCCCTCCATCTCACCCTATCCCTACCATCCTCTTCTGTCACAGCAGGACACGTCCTCCTTCACTACAGTCTTAGTCTTCCTCTTTCCTCCTGCCGAGCAGCCTTTAGCATCCTTTGTCTAATATATCCACTTTCCCCACTCAACCCAGGCTGTCCCTCCGTCATACTCATTTCTAATCTTATCCATCTCGCTCACTTTTAGCATCTTTGCCTCTGCCATCGGTGTAACTAATTACTTTGCTGCCCATCCAGATAAATTATATTTTTTTTTTACTCAGTTCTTAAAGGTATCACATTATTGGTTTCGATGCCCTGCAGGAGGGCTACATTTCTAAACTAAAAACAATCCGCACTCTGAAATAAGGTTTAAGAGAATCAGAATCAGAATCAGAATGGGTTTATTGCCAGATGTTGAGGTTTACAACATTAGGAAATTGCTGCGGTGCTTCAGTGCAGACAATAAGAATTAAAGTGCTATGTAGAAAGAAAGATATGTGCATGAGATATACATGAGATATATACATGAGAATAAGAATTATGAGTGCTACGTAGAAAGATATATACATGAGTGCAGGTGGTGATCAGTGCCAAACATGAAATGATGCAGTGACACAGCGTAGGGTCATGTGTTAGTGGCGGGGACAATCATGTGGTTATTGTTCATGTGTCCAACAGCAGAGGGGAAGAAACTGTTCTTGTGGCGAGAGGTTCTGGTGCGAATGGACCGGAGCCTCCTGCCTGAGGGGAGCAGGTCAAACAGACTGTGTCCAGGGTGAGAAGGGTCAGCTGAGATCCGGGCTGCACGCCGCAGTGTCCTGGAGGTGTACAGGTCCTGCAGAGATGGGAGTCTGCAGCCAATCACCTTCTCAGCAGAGCGCACAACACACTGCAGTCTCTGTTTGTCCCTGATAGTGGCTCCAGCGTACCACACGGTGATGGAGGAGGTGAGGATGGACTCAATGATTGCAGTGTAGAATTGCATCATCGTCCGTGTTGGCAGGTTGAATTTCTTCAGCTGCCTCAGGAAGTACATCCTCTGCTGGGCTTTCTTGATGACGGAGGTGATGGTGGGCTCCCACTTCAGGTCCTGGGTGATGGTGGTACCCAGGAAGCGGAATGAGTCCACAGAGGTGATGGGGGTGTCAGTCAGGATGATGGGGGGGAGTGGGGCTGTGTGCTTCCTGAAGTCCACAATAATCTCCACTGTCTTCTGGGCATTCAGCACCAGGTTGTTGTGGCTGCACCAGGACACCAGACGTTCAACCTCCCTCCTGTAGGCAGACTCGTCCCCGTCCGAGATGAGCCCAATGACGGTGGTGTCATCTGCGAACTTGATTAGCTTGACAGACTGGTGGGTGGAGGTGCAGCAGTTGGTGTACAGGGAGAAGAGCAGAGGAGAAAGAACACAGCCCTGAGGGGAGCCGGTGCTGATGGTCCGGGAGTCCGAGACATTCTTTCCCAGCCTCACATGCTGCTTCCTGTCCGTCAGGAAGTCAGTGATCCACCGGCAGATGGGATCAGGCACATTCATCTGGGAAAGCTTGCCTCGGAGATGGTCTGGAAGGATGGTGTTGAAGGCAGAGCTGAAGTCCACAAACAGGATCCTGGCGTAGGTTCCTGGGGAGTCCAGATGCTGCAGGATGAAGTGTAGGGCCATGTTGATGGCGTCGTCTACAGACCTGTTGGCTCTATATGCAAACTGCAGGGGGTCCAGGAGGGGGGCCGTGAGGGTCTTGAGATGGGAGAGAACTAGGCGCTCAAATGACTTCATGACCACAGATGTCAGAGCCACGGGTCTGTAGTCATTTAGTCCAGTGATCCTAGGTTTCTTGGGGACAGGGATTATGGTAGAGGACTTGAAGCAGGCAGGCACATGACATGCCTGCAGTGAGGAGTTGAAGATGCCAGAAAACACTGGGGCCAGCTCGTTTGCACAGTGTCTGAGGGTGGCAGGAGACACACCGTCTGGGCCGGGAGCTTTCCGAGCATTCAGACTCCTAAACTGCTTCCTCACATCTGCTTCATGAATATGAAGAGTTGTGGTCGGAGGAGGTGGTGTGAAATCCTCTTTTGTGTGGGGTGAGGGGGCGGGTGTTGCAGGTGAACAGTTTGAAGGTGGTGATGGCTCTATGGAGGGGGGAGAGGTGGGGGAATGAGTGTCCAAAGTGCCTCTATTGTTGGGGTCGTTGGAGGTGTGAAGGCTGCCTGATGGCTCGTCAAAACGGCAGTAGAAGTCGTTAAGGGTGTTGGCTAAGAGCAAGTCATCAGTGGAGTGGGGGGTTTTAGGCTTGTAGTTGGTGATATTCCTAAAACCTTTCCACACAGAGGCCGAGTCATTCTCTGAGATCTGCTGCTGCATCTTCTCAGAGTGCTGATGTTTGGCAATGTCCACTTCTTTAGTGAACCTGTACTTGGCCTCTCTGTAGCAGTCCCTGTCTCCGCTTCTGAACGCCTTACTCTTTTCCAGCCACAGCTTTTTGAGTTTAGGAGTAAACCAGGGTTTGTCATTGTTATAACTCACCCTGGTGCGTGATGGCACAATGCTGTCCTCACAGAAGTGGATATAGGAGGTGACAGTGTCCGTAAACTCGTCCAAGCTGTTAGAAGCAGCCTTCATTGTGTCCCAGTCTGTGGTCTCCAAACACGTGCGAAGCTCCTCCACAGCCTCGTTGCTCCACAGTTTTTTGGTCCTCACGACAGGTTTGGAGAGCTTCAGCCTCTGTCTGTACGTGGGGATCAGGTGGATCATGACGTGGTCAGAAAGTCCGAGTGAAGCGCGCGGCACCGCGCGATAGGCCCCGCTGATCGTGCTGTAGCAGTGGTCCAATGTCCTCTCCTCTCTGGTCGGGCATTTAATATACTGCTTGTATTTCGGAAGCTCATGGCTCAGATTGGCTTTGTTAAAGTCCCCAAGAGCAATGATGAGAGAGTCCGGGTATGTCCGCTCCATGTGGAGAATCTGCTCCGCGAGTGCGCACTGAGCTGCTTGCGCATCCGCGTCTGGCGGGATGTAAACAGCGGCCAGGATGAATGAAGCAAACTCCCGCGGAGAATAAAACGGTTTGCAGTGAATAAAAAGATATTCCAGAGAGGGAGAGCAGTGCTGAGCAATCACTGTTACATCTGTGCACCAGCCACTATTGATGTAGAAGCAGACACCTCCACCTTTGGTTTTACCGGAGAGAGCGGCCTGCCGGTCCGCGCGCAGCAGATGAAAGCCCTCCAGCTTGAGCGCGCAGTCCGGGATGTCCTCACTGAGCCACGACTCCGTAAAACATAAGACACAGGAGGAGGCAAAGTCTCTGTTCATGCTTCTCATCAGGGCCAGTTCGTCTATCTTATTCCAGAGTGAGCGTACATTAGAAAGGAAGATCCCAGGAAGGGCCGTTCTCAGTCCGCGTCTCCTCAAACGCACGAGTACGCCGGCTCTAACGCTGGAAACCTTTTAACCATCCAACCAATGTTCCCTCTAATGTTTCATGTGTCTGAGCGAACACACAAACTCCCTGAGCGGACACTTGGACCACTGTGAGCAGCAGCAGACGTGTGCACTGTGGTCACGCCAGCATCCAATCCATGCAAGTTACATGTTTATTAAAATAATCAAATTACAGCATTTACATTTATGTTAGACTACTTTTAATTAACTGCTTTAGCCCACTTACAGTGAAAAATTGAAAAAGTCTTGTTCATGACCTGTGCAGCATGTTAACACTATTGGAAGGAAAAATAACTTGAACTCTAATTTTGAAAACACAACTTTCTTTTTTCTTTTTTTTTATAAAGCTCTGACTTGTATTATGAGTCTGTGGTCTGGGAGAGAGTCTGTAACTCTGTCTGCAAATACAGTAAATAATGACCAATGCTGGGCAATTAATTACCCAGATAGCAAGGAGACATTGAACAGATGTTGATTTTCCATCTGAACCATCAGAATCGTCAGGATTGAAATGTCAACACAAAACCAATGTTGAAACAACATTGAAATACTGATGAAACCTGACACTGACATTGAAATAACATTGATTCACTGTTGTTCTGTCATCGTTGATTGTTGATCTATTTATAGTTGACAAGGTGACAACAATCACGTTGAAAAACCATCGATTTATGGTTGAGCGGGAAATTAAAGCTGCTACCATTGGACTATTCCGCAGCACCCCTATCACATTGGTACATCCCTCCAGGTAACCATTGTCTTGTACAGTAGAGCGGGACATTAGATTTACTCTCAGCGGAATTGACCGGAGAAGGCATCAGTTCATGCACTGCACTGGCCTGCACCACGATTAGTATAAGGTAGGAATGAATGACTTTTGTTCTATTCGTTATTTCCACGGTTGCATTTGAATAACAGTAAAACAAAAAACAAAAAAAAACTTGTTAATGTAAAGTTTCGGATAAAATGTGGGAGCCCGAAATTGTGTCTACTTTCATCTTACAATCCGGCAACAAATAAATTGCACTGCAAACAAAGTCTATCAACAAAGAAAACATTTTCGTTTCATACTTTTCCGTTATATTCCCTTACAAAGCTAGCTTTAACGCTTCGAGGGTTCCTTTGTTCTTGCCGTCGCCTCGGCGCTTGACCCAGACTTTCGCTCTGTAGTTGCTTTTTAGCATAGTACTACAAAAAAACTGTAAATCTGTGATATATGATTGATAAACGTAAAGGTAACTGTATAAATGTGTTCAATGACTTTGTTACTTTTAATGATTGGTGAGCACCCGCTTCGATTCGCACTCAATTCAAACTTTACGTTGCACGCTCACCTAACATGCGTTTGCAGCAGAGTGAAGCTGACCCCCCACCCACTTGAAACGTAAAGGCAAATAGGCGGAGCGGTTAGTGCTACGTTTGTGCAGATTTGTGCAGGTAAAATTAGCGTTTGTGCTGCTACGGTTTCCGAGATATTAAACTTTATTTTATATGTCATTCAAAGGTCACCATCCCCCCAGACTGCTCCAAAACGGGCCAAAATGGTCTACTTTTTTAGTGCTACGTTTGTGCTGATTTGTGCAGGTAAAATTAGCGTTTGTGCTGCTTCTGTTTTAAAGATATTAATGAAAATGTAAAGGTCAACCAGCCCCCCCACATTACCCAAATCCAACAAAAGTGGTATCAAACGTTTGTGCTACGTTTGTGCTGGTTTGTGCTGCAAAGATTTTCGTTTGTGCTGCTATCATTTTAAAGATATTAATAACAATTTCTAGAGGTCATCAGAGGTCAACCAGCCCCCCCACATTAATTAAATCAAACAAAATGGGTGTCAATCAACTGTGCTACGTTTGTGCTGGTTTGTGCAGGTAAAATTAGCGTTTGTGCTGCTTCTGTTTTAAAGATATTAATGAAAATGTAAAGGTCAAAAGGTCAACCAGCCCCCCCACATTACCCAAATCCAACAAAAGTGGTATCAAACGTTTGTGCTACGTTTGTGCTGGTTTGTGCTGCAGAAATTTTTGTTTGTGCCGTTATTATTTTAAAGATATTAACAAAAATTTCTAGAGGTCAACCAGCCCCCCCATATTAATGGAATCAAACAAAATGGATGTCAAACGTTTGTGCTGGTTTGTGCTGCAAAAATGTTTGTTTGTGCTGCTAGCATTTTAAAATGTTTAATAAAATAACGTCTTGATGCGTGCTTAATCATCCAGGTAAGTAAATCCCAAAAGGTTGATTCTGTTCATCTGGACATTTTCAGTTGGAGAAACGTTTCGTCACTCATCCAAGTGACTTCTTCAGTCTCAGCTGACTGCAGGTTTCCCCAACCTTATAAACACCCGTGAGTGAAGTTGCCCCCCCTACCTTCTTCAAATCGAACAAAATTGATGTCAAACATTTGTCCTGCAAATTATTTTGTTTGTGCAGGTTATGTTTCCCTAATTTTATAAACAGTACATGTACAGTGAGAGAGAGATGTTACATCTGTCTTCACTTGCATCCCAGTCATAGAAGCGTTGGAGGTCGTTCATAAGAGATTACAGGATCATCCCAACCTCAGCAACAGGACCACTCTCAGCACTGATCAGTTGTGTTTGCTTTTGGAACTGTCTTAATTCCACCTATTTTGCATAAGGGTCAGTACAGGCAGAAATCTAGGTGTGCCATGGGTTCCCACAGGCCCCTGGTCAAAGTCACCAAACCAGTTCGTAAGCAGGTACAGGTGTGGCCAGAAGGGTCCTCAGAGGCACTGCTTTTCCACCACAGGCCGCCACACACGACAACACCACAGACTTTCAGGAATATACAGAAACTGTCACTGCCTACATCCCAAAATGCATCGATGATGTCACAGAGACCAGGACTATCACTGTCTGGGCCAATCAGAAACCATGGCTCACAGGTCAGGTTTAAATGCTCCTAAAGTTGAAAAATGCAAGCCTTCAGAGCCGGGAATTAGGTGAGTCTAAGAACAGCAAGGGCAAACCTGTCACGTGGCATCAGCTACAGCAAAGCTTCAGCGACAGCAGAGATACTTGGAGGCAGTGGCAAGGAATACAAACCATCACAGACTACAAGCCCACTCTACAGACCGTGGTGACACAATCCCCAGACAGTGTGTGGAGATCCCTCCACCATCATTACTGAACCCAAGAAGTCATCTATCTCCTGCTTTAAGGACTACCGTCCTGTCAAACTCACCTCCATCATTATTAAGTTAAGTGCTTTGAACGGTTAGTCATGCATCAAATCAAATTATTGCTTTCCCCCAACCTGGATCCATTTCAGTTCGCATACCGGTCAAAACGCTCAACCGATGATGGAATTTCAACTGCCCCTCACTCAGCCCTCACACACCTGAACACTAGAGACTCATATGTCAGAGTGCTGTTCATAGACTTCAGTTCAGCATTCAACACCATCATTCCCCAGCAACTCATTCACAAACTGGATCTGCTGGGGATCAGCACCTTGCTGTATAACGGGCTGCTAGATTTCTTGACAGGAAGACAGCAGACAGTACGGGTCAACAGCAACACCTCCAGCCCAAGAACACGGAATACGGGGGCTACCCAAGGATGTGTGTTGAGCTCCCTTCTCTTCACTCTGCTGACCCACGACGAGATCTACTACAGGGGTGAAGTTAACCATCTGCCAGAGTGGTACAGCAACAACAACCTGTCCCTGAATGTGGAGAAGACCAACAGTGACTCTACTTCCTCTGCAAACTGAGAAGCACAAGAGATTCAACCCCCATTATGAGCACCTTTTACAGAGGCACAGTTGAGAGTATCCTCACCAGCTGCATCACTGTGTGGTATGACTCCTGCATTGGGTTCTGCAGGAAAAAATGACAACGGGTAGTGAGAGCAGCCGAGAGCATTGTGGGGACCTCTCTTGCCTCCCTCCCCAGGAGATCTACTGCACCTGCCTCATCTGGAAGGTCGTCTCCATTACAGGTGACTCCACTCATCCCTTCAACAGCGTCTTCAGTTTGCTGCCATCAGGAAGGATACTGAAGAGCCTCCGGGGCAGAACCAGCAGACTGAGAGACAGCTTCGTCCATCGGGCTGTCAGGATGCTGACCATCTCTAGATCGAGAAGGGGGGCCCAAGGGTACATCTTTCGCCATCCTACAATGCTGTGATTGTAGCCATTCCCCACTTTCTGTGAATGGTACTCATGGCCATTGATCAATAGGCTTTGATTAGTTGTCATTGATCAATGGTCATAAGAATTTGCATACTAACAATCATGGAATTAACCCCCCAGCACATTGTTCATTCAGTGGCGCTAGTTTCCTTCACTATGCAAATGTACTGTTTATATGGTTGGGGAAACCTGCAGTCAGCTGAGACTGAAGAAGTCACTTGGATGAGTGACGAAACGTTTCTCCAACTGAAAATGTCCAGATGAACAGAATCAACCTTTTGGGATTTACTTACCTGGATGATTAAGCACGCATCAAGACGTTATTTTATTAAACATTTTAAAATGCTAGCAGCACAAACAAACATTTTTGCAGCACAAACGTTTGACATCCATTTGTTTGATTCCATTAATATGGGGGGGCTGGTTGACCTCTAGAAATTTTTGTTAATATCTTTAAAATAATAACGGCACAAACAAAAATTTCTGCAGCACAAACGTAGCACAAACGTTTGATACCACTTTTGTTGGATTTGGGTAATGTGGGGGGGCTGGTTGAACTTTTGACCTTTACATTTTCATTAATATCTTTAAAACAGAAGCAGCACAAACGCTAATTTTACCTGCACAAACCAGCACAAACGTAGCACAGTTGATTGACACCCATTTTGTTTGATTTAATTAATGTGGGGGGGCTGGTTGACCTCTGATGACCTCTAGAAATTGTTATTAATATCTTTAAAATGATAGCAGCACAAACGAAAATCTTTGCAGCACAAACCAGCACAAACGTAGCACAAACGTTTGATACCACTTTTGTTGGATTTGGGTAATGTGGGGGGGCTGGTTGACCTTTACATTTTCATTAATATCTTTAAAACAGAAGCAGCACAAACGCTAATTTTACCTGCACAAATCAGCACAAACGTAGCACTAAAAAAGTAGACCATTTTGGTTTGTTTTGGAGCAGTCTGGGGGGATGGTGATGTCATCAGCAAAAAATATAACTTTTAATATCTCCGATACTGTAGCAGCACAAACGCTAATTTTACCTGCACAAATCAGCACAAACGTAGCACTAAAAAAGTAGACCATTTTGGCCCGTTTTGGAGCAGTCTGGGGGGATGGTGACCTTTGAATGACCTATAAAATAAAGTTTAATATCTCGGAAACCGTAGCAGCACAAACGCTAATTTTACCTGCACAAATCTGCACAAACGTAGCACTAACCGCTCCGCCTATTTGCCTTTACGTTTCAAGTGGGTGGGGGGTCAGCTTCACTCTGCTGCAAAAGCATGTTAGGTGAGCGTGCAACGTAAAGTTTGAATTGAGTGCGAATCGAAGTGGGTGCTCACCAATCATTAAAAGTAACAAAGTCATTGAACACATTTATACAGTTACCTTTACGTTTATCAATCATATATCACAGATTTACAATTGTTTGTAGTACTATGCTAAAAAGCAACTACAGAGCGAAAGTCTGGGTCAAGCGCCGAGGCGACGGCAAGAACAAAGGAACCCTCAAATAGGGCTGGGCCATATTATACCGTTCACGGTAATACCGGTATAATGTTAGGCAACGATAGGAAAATGAAATATCGCGATAGAATATGAGTAAAACGCGCATGCGCAGTGCCTTTGTTTTCATACGCACATGGCCGATTGTTGAGTGAAACAGATGAACCAGAATTGGTTTGTAAAAATGGTGCAACTTCAGTGATGTGGAACTGGTTTGGTGTTTGTCCGTCAGATACACGACAAAGCACATTTTTTTTTGAAGAACATGCAAGCGGCCGTCGGACTAAGATGCCCTTAAATCTGGGAGTAATCTGGGTCCTAAACTCCGTATTCTTCATCTTTAATAAAACGATCAGCATTGCTGCTTTACCAGGTGTAACTGAAGTTTAACTTCCAGGCATCCATGAAAACAAAATGTATTACATTTAACGGAGTTAGAAGTTAGCAGGAAGCTAGCGGAAGTTAGCTCGCTAGTTTCGCTAGTTACCTAAGCATGATATTGCATGTTCTGACTGAGAGATTTCTGAAAAAAATCAAACGTACAGCTCTGCTATCACTTCCAACATAAATGAAGACAGGAAACTAAACAGCAGTGACGT
Organism: Rhamphochromis longiceps; assembly: GCF_057381845.1. Classification (NCBI taxonomy): domain Eukaryota; kingdom Metazoa; phylum Chordata; class Actinopteri; order Cichliformes; family Cichlidae; genus Rhamphochromis; species Rhamphochromis longiceps. Next base: position 41,183,051 of record NC_140573.1, on the reverse strand, counting down.
TTGTAGGGTTACTGAAGTTGGGCTAGCTGGTATATAATAATGTGCTACGTGATCGCTAGCGACACAGCTATGTTAGCATAACATAAACAGTGAAGCTGGAGGACGAACACTAACACTTTTCCACTTATAAAAGTTAACGTTAAGGTTCCTCATGGTTAGAGACAAATGCAATCGCATGGCAGGATGCTGTAAAAGGACCAATCTTCAGTCAGGAGAACAACTGAGATAATCCATCCACAATACGAGGTTAGTCATATACTGCAACAACATGGGAATAGAGCAGCTGCCAGAGAATTCAACATTAATGAATCAATGGTACAGAAGTGGAGGAAGCAAGAAGAATGAGTTTAATAAAGTTTGATTTATCTGACTGCTTTGTTTCGCGTAATGTGCCTTATAATCCTGGGCACCCTATGGTCCGAAAAATACGTACTGCACACTACAGTTTAATGTTGCAAAGCACCTCTTATGTCAGCCCATTTCTACTGGAAATGCCTTTTGGTTAAACTTTCAGCAAGGAATTTGCATTTGCACTGTTACATTTTTATAAAGCTTTAATGTACATAAAAACCAGCTTCTTGTTTAAGTGAAAATAAATGATAGGTTGTCTTTTTGCGCTAGTAATGTTGTGGAGTTGTATTTTGTCTCGCATCAATTATATCGTCGGTTATATCGTTATCGCAAATTTTCAAATATATATCGTGATAAATATTTTTGGCCATATCGCCCTGCTCTACCCTCGAAGCGTTAAAGCTAGCTTTGTAAGGGAATATAACGGAAAAGTATGAAACGAAAATGTTTTCTTTGTTGATAGACTTTGTTTGCAGTGCAATTTATTTGTTGCCGGATTGTAAGATGAAAGTAGACACAATTTCGGGCTCCCACATTTTATCCGAAACTTTACATTAACAAGTTTTTTTTTGTTTTTTGTTTTACTGTTATTCAAATGCAACCGTGGAAATAACGAATAGAACAAAAGTCATTCATTCTTACCTTATACTAATCGTGGTGCAGGCCAGTGCAGTGCATGAACTGATGCCTTCTCCGGTCAATTCCGCTGAGAGTAAATCTAATGTCCCGCTCTACTGTACAAGACAATGGTTACCTGGAGGGATGTACCAATGTGATAGGGGTGCTGCGGAATAGTCCAATGGTAGCAGCTTTAATTTCCCGCTCAACCATAAATCGATGGTTTTTCAACGTGATTGTTGTCACCTTGTCAACTATAAATAGATCAACAATCAACGATGACAGAACAACAGTGAATCAATGTTATTTCAATGTCAGTGTCAGGTTTCATCAGTATTTCAATGTTGTTTCAACATTGGTTTTGTGTTGACATTTCAATCCTGACGATTCTGATGGTTCAGATGGAAAATCAACATCTGTTCAATGTCTCCTTGCTATCTGGGTTCTTCAAAAAAGTAACTGAGTTTTGCAAACAACAAAGTTTTTGCAGCTGTTTTGTTATGATGATTTCTGATATGAGGTTCAGTTCTACGGTGGTGATCGCAGGGTGTGCACAGGTCAAGTGCCACTATGACCCTCCAGAAATTAACGAGGACAGGGGATGATCGTTCAGCTCTTTAATGGCAGATTTAGCGTGGGTGTGGGTATGTGTGTGTGTGTGGTTCTACAAACAGAATGGAAAATAGAACACAAATTACAATCAAATTATAGACAACAATAATCACCATATAACATATTACAGCCACATACTTGTCTTATAGGCCCTAATACTAAGCTGGCGGCTTTTACTTATAGTCTGAACCATATTTGACAACAAAGAAAATAAACATCTTCCCATCACTTAACTCTTGTGCCCCACTCACTTATGATGCCAACTAAAGAAGGCAAATACACATAACAAATCCCCAACTCAAACTGAACTCAGTTTGGCCTAGGCGAACTTAGCTTAGCTTAGCCCGCTTAGCTTAGCGATAACTTAGCTTATAGAAAATGTACAAACAGAGGACATCCAGAGCAAGAAAACATACAGGCTATCCTTCTTACACAAGAAATATCCTGTAACTCACCAGTCTTATGGACGCACACTCTCATTGAACCCACATAAACTGCTCCCGAGCATAACTTGTGATTCACACTGCCTTCATGAACACCATTTTCCATCCCAGTCAAACATTACTCACAAAACGGCCGCGCCCTCTAGTGGCGAGGCAGAAAACTGCATCACAGTCCTGCCTTCAGAACAGCCGCCCCCAAACTTGCCCTCGCAAGTTTGCAGAATGTCATTTACTGTCCATTTTGTTCTGGTACTGCAGGTAGTCGAATAAGGCGGCTCACTGGGCGTACGTAGGTACGGTCCTTTACGTCCACTTCTGCAGATCGGATCAAACCATCAGCTCCGGGGAATACCCTGTTGATCTTCCCAACAGGCCATGATGCTCTGGGAAGATGGGGATCCACTATCATCACCACAGTGCCCAGCTGGATCGGAGCAGTGTCTTTCTGCCACTTTGACCGTGTCTGCAGTGTAGGCAGGTAGTGGCGTATGAACTGTGTCCAGAAGCGATCGGATAACACCTGACAGGTCCTCCATGATCGTCGTCCAATGAGCTCTGAGTCGTGGTATATCACTTGGGGTAGGGAAGGGTCTAGCCGCCCCATCAGCAACAAATTTGGGGTAATGGGGTCTGGGTCAGCCACGTCTGATGACACGTACCCCAAAGGTTTCGAGTTGAGTATTCCCTCGATCTCGATCAACACTGTTTGGAGTATTTCCTCTTTTACAACCTGTGAGCCCAATGTGGAGGCCAGAGCTGCCTTTATGGACCTGATCTCTCGCTCCCAGGATCCTCCAAAGTGGGGAGAACTGGGAGGGTTAAATCGAAACTTGATCTGCTGCTCTGCTAACTTGCCTTGTAAAGAGGGATGCAGGGCTTTGAAAGTTTCCTGGAGCTCCCGATCCCCACCTCGGAAATTTGTTCCCTGGTCACACAGTATCTCAGCTGGTTTCCCACGACGAGAGACAAATCTTCTTAATGCCATTAGAAATGAGTCGGTGTTGATACTAGACAACACCTCAATATGAATGGCACGAGTCGTCAAGCATTTGAAGAGCAGGCCCCAGCGTTTTTCATTTCTCCGACCAACTTTCACCTGCATTGGCCCAAAGCAGTCGATGCCTGTTGAGAAGAAGGCTGGCTGATGTAATCGTAGGCGTGCAAGGGGAAGGTCAGCCATCTTTGGGTTGGCAGGTTGGGCTCTCCATTTTTGGCACTCAGGGCAGGAGCGCTGTTCGCTTCTTACGGCTTCACGGCCGCGAAGAATCCAGTATTTCCTTCTCAACTCTGCAAACAATCTCTCTGCTCCTGGGTGTTTCAAATCACTGTCAGCCTGTCGGATGAGTAGTCTGGTGACTGGATGTTTAGGGTCCAATACTACTGGATGTATCACAGCAGCTTCCAAATCATGGCATCGTCTGAGACGACCACCTACTCTTATGAGTTGAAGCGACTTATCAAATTCCGGGTCTAGGCAAAACAGACGGCTGGATGAGAGAACTGGTTTCCCAGTGGTCAGGCACTGGATCTCATCAGGGAAACTGTCTTTCTGAGCAGCTCTCAGCAGAATAAGCTCAGCCTCCTTGTAGTTCTCTGATGTGAGATTGTCACCAGCCGCCCCGTGAAGGCACCTGGCTGTTTCTTCCAAAAGCTTGCTAAAACTGGTAAACTGCTGTGCATCAGGCAGGGAGATAGAGTCAGTAGACACAGCTAAGCAAGTTATTGGTTTACGCTGCTCCTCAGCAAAGTCTGTACATGGTGTGGCTGGGTGCTCTGGCCACTGGTCTCGATGTAGCTGCAGAAACGGGGGCCCACATGCCCACCGGGACTGGACTGTGAGGTCTTGTAGCCTTTTACCCCTAGTTAGATCATCTGCCGGATTGTCATATGTTGTCACATAACGCCAAGACTGGCTGTCTGTCAGTTCCTGGATTTCAGCTATCCGAGTTCCCACAAACACCTTGAAATGACAGGACTCTGACTGGATCCATGTTAGGACAGTGGTGGAGTCTGTCCATAACACCACTCTGCATAGTGGTAGGGTGAGCTCTTTGGTCAGCAGGCTAGCAAGTTGAGCTCCAGTCAAGGCTGCACATAGTTCCAGACGTGGCATGGACATCTGCCGTTTAGGGGCCACCCTAGAGCGGGCAGTCAGGAAAGCAACTTCCACCTTTCCAGCAGCATCTTCCGTCCGTAGGTAGGCAACGCTTCCATATGCTTGTTGAGATGCATCGCAGAAGATGTGCAACTCACGCCTACTGTCAGATTTGTCCAGCTCTGGGCTTACATAACAACGTTGTAGACTAATGTCGTCCAGATGTTGCAGCTCACCCTCCCATTCGTTCCATGCCGAGAGCAGGTCACTTGGTAACAGGGGGTCATCCCACTCACGCTTTTTGTCCCACAGCTGCTGGACTAGTACCTTCGCCCTCGTTGTGAAGGGGACGAGAAACCCTAGTGGGTCATACTGACTCGCCAGAACCCGGTAGATGTTTCTCATGGTAGGAGGATTCCTCTCCAACTGCATGGACTTGTAGTGCAGAGTGTCAGAGCAGCAAATCCAGCGCAAACCTAGAGCAGGTTCTTGAGGGTCCATATCAGTTTGATTCAGCCACTGTACGCTGCTCTCCGATCTTATTTCCTTTGGTAGATGGCTGATGAGATCTGGGGTGCTGCTGGCCCACTGTCTGAGCTCAAATCCTCCCTCCGATAATAGTGACCGTAGTTTGTCCACAACCTCTGTGGCCACATCTGGAGAAGAGAAGCTCTGTAACCAGTTGTCAACATAAAAATTCTTCTCAATGGAGTCACGCACATCATCTCCCTGGTCACTGTGGTCATGGACGTGTCGCTGGAGTGCATAAATTGCACAGCACGGTGAGCATGTTGTCCCAAAGGGGAGCACCTGCCATTCATACACCTTGGGATGGGTGTCTCGTTGCAGATCGCGCCAGAGGAAACGTAGTAGTGGCCGGTCCTCAGGCAGTAGTCTCACCTGGTGGAACATCCCCTTGATATCACTGCTAACTGCGATGGAGCGTTCTCTGAAGCGTAGCAGCACACCAAGAAGAGAGGCCCCCAGGATCGGGCCTGGTAAAAGCAGCTCGTTGAGGTTCTGATCCCTATAGGTGAATGAGCAATTAAACACCACACGGTTCTTTCCGTTGTGTGTCACCATGTGGTGGGGGATGAACCATGATTCTGTGGAGGCCCTCATTTCCTCCTCACTGATTTCTCTGACATAGCCTGCTGCTATCAACTTTGCCATCTCCGCTTGATAAGCTTTAGCCTTCTCTGGGTCTCGACTGAGGCGCTTCTCCGTGCCACGTAGATTGGGGAGTACTGCTTCAGGTGGCACCCGGAGTGTAGGCATATCACTGACACGCAGAAGGGGAGTTGAACATCTGTTTACTCCCTCGACATTCAGTCTTGTCGTCTTTGCCTCCAAAAGCCTCATAGCTTGCTCTTCCCTCCGAGACCGTGTCACTAGTTTCTCACTTCGATATGGGAGAGTGTCAAGTTGCCAAAGCCTCTCTACTTGACTATGAAGTTCTGATTGAGGAGAGGCAGTTGAGAGGAAGAGGCACTGTTGTGGTTGAGCAGAGTGCTTAAGGGAGGGGATTGGTCCCTGTAGTACCCAACCAAGTCTAGTCTTGACTGCAGCTGGTCCTCCAGGTAAGCCTAGGCGCACAGGTTTGATGGGCGTTACTAGGTGAGGACAGTCAGAGCCGATCAGAAGGAGTGGCTGGGCATTTGTGAAGGGCTGCAAGGGAAGCCTTCTCAAGTGTCTATATTTCTGTTGAAGTGCCTTCACAGGGTAGGAATGTTCAGCCAAGCCTAGGTCATCTGCTGTGAAGGCTCTCTCAATGGTGAATGTTCTGGATGGTTGGCTGGCAGGGGAGACTTTGACTGTCACTGATGCGCCATGCAAGGTTCTCAATCCTTGTCTCACCGTACGTAGAGTAAGACTCTCTGCCGTGCCCTGTAACTGCAGTCTTTGAGTGGCCTCAGGGAGAAGGATCGTCCTCTCAGATCCATCATCCAATATGGCGAATGTCTCCAGGGTGTGCTCACCGTTCTGCAGCAGCACTTTGGTTATCTTCAGAAGTACTTGGCTACAGCCAGCACGCCGGTCTAGATAAAGTACCTCAGTAGATGGTTTACTCCCAAGCTCAGCGACGTGTTCCATTGGTGGATTGGGTGCAGCAGGTCTGAGATTCACTTCATGCAGGGCCTCTAGGTGTTTTCCCCTGCATGTCTTACACTGCACTTTAAGTCGACACTGAGCGGCCTGGTGGTGCCGCCCACAACGCCAGCAGCGATTGTTGGACTTAATCCAAGTTGATTTCTGCTCCTTAGTCAGCATCTTGAAGTTGACACATTGATCTAGGAAGTGCAGAGTGTTATTACAATATGGACAATAAGCTGTGTGCTTGTCTTGGACCTCAGAAGTGGAAGGGGTTGTGGCTGAGGACCTTTGGGGGGCAGTGTTGTGTGTTGCACCATGCAGCACGGTGGTAGTCCTTTTGGTGGCTCGTTTATCTCTTTTCATGCTGCTCCTGTCTCTCGAGCTCTCCTCTACCTTCTCTGTGTGATCTCCGCCCTCTTGAATGACCAGCTCATACTCCAGCCACTCTGCAAAGTCTCTCAATGATGGTATTCCATCTTTCTGTGGGTAAAGGTAGCGGCGGAAAGCAGCACGTAGGTCTTGGGGTAGCTTTCGTGTCAGTCTAGCAACATGAGACCCGCATTGCAGCTCTGTGTCCATCTTCCCCAAGTTGCTCTAACATGCCGACCAGAGCACGGACTCTCAGTGCAAACCTTCTGAATCCAGTTGTGTCACCTGGGCGGATGCTGGGCTCATCCATAAGCTCTGCTATCCTCTGCAGTGACAGCTGGTGCGGCTGACCGTAATGTTTAATGAGCGAGGCCATCGTGTCAGAGTAGGGGTGAGGTGAGTTACTGTAGGAGTCAGCAATTAAAAGAGCTTCCTCAAATATAAGGTGGTCACATAAGACCTGATATTTGAACCTCTCCGTTGCATCAAAGGGGAGAATATTGTCTAGGGCAAGCCTTAATCTAGCAAACTGCCTGGGATCACCCTGCGTGAACTCTGGGATGGAGGGCGATGGTCCTCTGTAGGTCTTCTCCTTTACACCTATGGCTGTAGTGGGAGCCAGCACTTGTTCTGGGGGGAGCATGTTCGCGTCGAAACTAGGTCCAGCTAGTGATTGAGATAAGGGGGTGGACTGTGGCGCACGAGGGTGAAACTCAGGAGCTTCAGTGGCTGAGGGTTGCTGTAACTGTAGCTCTTGTAAGCGTTGGCTAAGCTCTTGTGCAATGGCTGGTAGCGGTGGAGGTGGAACAGACTGTACCTCTGGTAGATCAGGATGATTTCTTGGGAGAAAAACTGGAGGTGGTGGTACTGGCCATTCTTCAGCTGCATCCTGTGTGTAGGATATATTGTGCTGCTCTGGTCTCAGGGGAAAAGGCTGTGTAGTTAGAGGTGTGGAGACCCAAGTGTTATCAGCTGAAATGTAGCCCCCTGGTTGCTGGGCAGAACGTAAGCGGGTGGATTCCAACGTGCTGACATTACGATCCATCTGCCTCCTCATGTCTCCTACCATCATCTGAAGTTGCCTGTTGTCCTCCTGCAGTTGCTGCACAATGTTCATGAACTCCTGAGGGATGCTGGATGACACTGGAGTCTGTCCTGCAGCTCCAGTAGAACCAGGAGTCTGGGTGAGGGGCGTCATCTTGGCGTATCCCTCTCTAGTCTGCTGTTGCTCCAATGTAGCAGTGGGTGGCAGTGTGTAGCCTTCATACTGAGTCATCCATCCTGGTGGTCGCACAGCCCTCCGTGGACGTGCACCTGCTCTCTGGGGGTCATAATCCATCTTCACTCTGTAATCACCTATCCGGCTCGAAGGACCAATTTTGTTATGATGATTTCTGATATGAGGTTCAGTTCTACGGTGGTGATCGCAGGGTGTGCACAGGTCAAGTGCCACTATGACCCTCCAGAAATTAACGAGGACAGGGGATGATCGTTCAGCTCTTTAATGGCAGATTTAGCGTGGGTGTGGGTATGTGTGTGTGTGTGGTTCTACAAACAGAATGGAAAATAGAACACAAATTACAATCAAATTATAGACAACAATAATCACCATATAACATATTACAGCCACATACTTGTCTTATAGGCCCTAATACTAAGCTGGCGGCTTTTACTTATAGTCTGAACCATATTTGACAACAAAGAAAATAAACATCTTCCCATCACTTAACTCTTGTGCCCCACTCACTTATGATGCCAACTAAAGAAGGCAAATACACATAACAAATCCCCAACTCAAACTGAACTCAGTTTGGCCTAGGCGAACTTAGCTTAGCTTAGCCCGCTTAGCTTAGCGATAACTTAGCTTATAGAAAATGTACAAACAGAGGACATCCAGAGCAAGAAAACATACAGGCTATCCTTCTTACACAAGAAATATCCTGTAACTCACCAGTCTTATGGACGCACACTCTCATTGAACCCACATAAACTGCTCCCGAGCATAACTTGTGATTCACACTGCCTTCATGAACACCATTTTCCATCCCAGTCAAACATTACTCACAAAACGGCCGCGCCCTCTAGTGGCGAGGCAGAAAACTGCATCACAGTCCTGCCTTCAGAACAGTTTACCTGAAAATGCAGCCAAGGTGTTTTTTAAACAAACATTTCAAACTATTTACAGAACAATCAGCTGTTCTGCATCAAATCTGATGCCACACAAATTATTTGTGTCACAAAAAATAATTTCTGTCCATTATGAGATGAAGGAGAACAACAGCCTGATACCTGCAGGCCTGACAGCAGCAGATGTGTCACTGCTGTAACACCTGTAACACTCAGCAGGCGCCTCATTGTTCTGACACACACAACAAAACTACTGACCACACTACACACTAACTACACACTAACTACACAAGATTTGCGCTAACTTCGCAAATCTCTCACATCTCAAACACGCCTTCACTCCTAAAACTTCCCCCTTCCTAAACAACTAAATGTCATGTTGCCATATCATTTTTGATTGGTCCACATGGTACATTTTTCCACCAATAGGAAAGGCTGGAGGGTGTTTTTGTTTTTGCTCACAGGCTTTTGAGCGTTTTCCTTATCAAACGCAGTTTTTACCGTTTCTTCCCGCAGTAAATATAAACAACGACAGTATTCAGGAAGAAAAACAAACATTGCAGATATTTTTATCATAACTCTGGTTTTACGTGGCCGATCAACACAGTTTAAAAACTGGTATAAAGTCCACACTTTGTCCGTCAGTTGTTCCGTCTGTGGCTTGGACTGTGGGATAAGGTGGCATCGCTCTAATCCCATACGGGAGCAGCCAGTCACTCACTGACTAACACTGCAAAACAGAATTGTTAAAGTTTTAATTTTAATTTCAATTCAGGTAGATTTTTTTTTGTGCGCAACGCAGATTTTCTGTGCGCAGAGACCGTGCCCGCAGTGCGCACGCGCGCAGCTTAGAGGGAGCATTGCATCCAACTATTATTAAGTTGGTTTCTACATGAGTTCAACATTTATACATTTATACAAAGCTGCACTGAAGGTTACAGACACACGGGGGCGTGCTTACTCTACTTTCTAAAATGTTCAGCTTGCACTTCTTTTCTTTTCCTGTCACTGGGTTGTTGTTTTTTTGTTCTTAAATTAAGATCAGCGGGTTTAATCAATCTCATTTCACAGTATATGAGTGAGAAATATTTCTGCTGATGTTTCCTGTGATGTCTGCTAGACCCGACTGTTTGGTCGGCTCGGCCACTTCAACCAGATCCTGTTGTTATTATTGGGTTGACAGGAGCGTACTAATGAGCCCTTTTCCTCTAACTGAACCATGACATGATGGAAAAATACCACATGCATGATACGGTCCGTCACAACAGCCACACGAGGCTCAAATTATTAAAATGTCTTGTCTGTTAAGAAGGATGCTGTTTGTTCCACTTACAAAGAAAGTAACAAACAAACAAATAAAAAGAAATAAAGCTACATTGTTGTAGGTTTCTTTCTATCTGTGTTTTACAGGTAAAGGTGTACATTTTAAACGATGTTAATCCTGCAACAGTTTACATGAAAACACAATAAACATTCTATTAATGAAAATACAGAGAAATAAAGTAACATGTGACGAATTCAAATACATTGAATTTGCTGTGAATTAATTTACAGTAACTTTAATAAATTACTGTAAATTCCAGTTACAGCAGCAGAGCAGGAAGAGTGTAGAGAATAAGTTGATTATGGGTGGAGGGAGTTACAGCCAAACGCAGTCACAGCCTCTTTAAATACTAAAGATAAACATGTTTTTACTGAGACGCTGCAAATGCTACAGTAATGTCCCCAACTTGAAGGTCAGGAGGCGTTAAATCAACCCTGTTTTCCTTCTCTTGCACTGTCATTGCAGCTTTTTGGCCTTCAACACCTGTAAACCTCATATTTAACAGTACAAATGGTGAATATAGGAGTTTATTTATTTTGGCAGTGACAAGAAACTCAGCTGCCAACAGGGGGAGAGAGGATTTAATATGATTTTACTCTTGATCTATAATTTAATAATTGCTAAAACAAAGATGTAGTAAATGTAAATTGTCTAAGAATAGTTTTAGTGCGTATGTGCTTTATTCTAAAATAGATGGCAGCTGTAAGGGGAAATCAGATTCACAATAAACAGATATATAGAACATATACAGAAAACAGCCAGCTGCTATTTGAGTGTCCATGTGACTTTTATTTGGAAGCTTTAAAGTCTGGGATGAAGCTAAAAGAATTTCCTACTTGTGAACAGTCGGGTTCAGACACTTTTCTTTTTTTTCTTCTTCTTTTGCTCGGAAGTGTGTAAAGTCCGACACACGTGTTTTGATGTCCTTCCAGCTGTTTGTGGCGAATCATGCTGTCTGGACCTGCAGTCTGGACTGGAGGACCCTCCCTACAGCCTGTGAGATCACTGCACATTTAATTAGACAGGATCCGCCAATTAATGGGAGGTCACACTGCAGCTCTCAGCCTTTTAAAAGCAGGCGGAGCCGAACCTTCAGCAGTGCTCCGAGGCTCCGGCGAGGTAAGCCACGTTTTTGTTCCCGTGTTGTCCCTCTTTGGCACATCAGTCAGAAACATCACTGGAAATATGATGGAGTTTGTGTGCGTGCTTTTGTGTCTACTTTCAGATTCTACAGGAGGATGTCTTCCACGCTACTTTGTGCGCTTATTTTTCTGGCTTGTGCTTTGACGTTTAGTGGCGCTCAGAGTGAGTATAACCTGGCATCCTGTAACATGGAAACATTAAACTGGTTTCCATTCTTTAATATTCTTTGGTTTCATTTGTTTTTAATGAAAGCCTTTCCTGGAATGCTTCAGGTTTTTTCTGCTTGTACTCGTTCATATTTACTCTGTTAAATAATTATTTACCTGAGGGGGAACCTATGTGTACCTTATATACATAAGGTACACATAGGTTCCCCCTGTGTCACTACAGCAGAAATCAATTTCTGGCAGGGTTGCACAGACTGTGCCCTCAAGCGGGACACATCAGGAGCGCACGTGTCGTCTCATCGCTGCACCCTCTGCCTCTGACATTTATCCTTCTTTTACTGTTACTGACAGCGAGCTGCAGAGGACGGTGCGGTGGCGAGTACTACAGGGGTTACAGATGCCAGTGCGACTATAACTGTCTGTCTTATGGCGAGTGCTGCAACGACTATGAATCTCAGTGCACCACAAGTGAGGCCTTTTCATTCTTTGGATCTGTAGCATCCAGCAGAATTGAGATTTTTGGTCACCATTGCTGAACCCTTACATATAATAACGTCTAACAACCAGCTGTGCAGTCTCACTGTGTTTGTGCGTCTATTATGATGTTTGTGCGCAACAGAAAACTCATGTAAGGGGCGCTGTGGAGAAAACTTCAAACGAGGCCGGCTGTGTAGCTGTGACTCTGACTGCATAACGTACAACCAGTGCTGTCCGGACTACAAGAACCACTGCGATGCACAAGGTTGGTCCTTTCTAGCTCATTCAACTCCTGTGTGTATGTGAGGGATTCTTAATGCATGCTAAACAGATAGATTTCATCATCATCCTTAGTTCATCTGTGGAGTCATACAGCCCTTATGTAACAGATTACATTTAGTCATCAATATAATATACCATCAGCTCATGCACGTTGTTATTATATAATTATGGCAATTTGTGACGCATATTGTGCACAAACGGGAGGAAGATACTAGGATGAATGTGTCTGTGAAGGTTCTCAGTCATCCAGGTCATCGTAGTCTAAGGAGCTTGGAAAGAAAAGCGTCTGGACTTCTTTAAGTTGCTTGAAGACGTTTCACCTCTCATCTGAGCAGCTTCTTCAGTTCTAGGGTCAAATGGTGGGGACAAAGGTAAAGATCAAAGGTCACTCTCTCGAGGATGCTAATGTTCACATTTTGGAAAGAGAAGACAGATGGTTTGACAGAAACATCTATGTCCACTGTGAACGACCATCTTTGAACAGAGGGCGGGGCTTACCACACCAAGGGGGCTCTGGGACTCTCCACCATTTGACCCTAGAACTGAAGAAGCTTCTCGGCTGAGAGGTTAAACATCCAGACGTTTTTCTTTCCAAGCTCCTTAGACCAGGATGAATGTGACATCCCCACTCTAACTCTGCCTGCATGTCCATCACCAGCATGCACAGTACGGCAGTATAACCGCAGCATGCAGCGCATGCAGTAATCTGCAACGATGCAACGTTTGACAATAATTTCTGTCTTGGTAATTGCTGCAGAACAGAACAGTGGAGAGGCCAGTGCAGCAGCAGCAAAGAAGACTAGTTCATGCAATAATGTAAATGATAACAAATCCAAAGGTATATTTTTCTTGGTAAAAGGTTCGATTCCTCCTAGATTTTCAGTCATTTGGGGTTAAAGGCAGATTTTATGGGGGCTACACCAATAATGGTGATTTTTGTTCTCGTTCGTGAACGTTCCCACAGATCAAACTTTGAAAGAGGCAACAGACCAGCTTTCTACGTTCAGTGAGGGAAACGATGAAGGTGAGTTTGCTCTTTTTGAACTTTGCTAGAGAAAGCTATCCAACATTTGGCTCTAATGACAGGAACAAATGCTCACTCAGTCACTTTGATGACTGTCGTGAACTTGATTCGGTGGATTTTAAAACGCATACGTCAGGAGGATGTTTATGGCTGTGAATTTGTCACAGTGGTTTATTTTCGGGGCTAAATCCAGGGGCATTAGCCTCACAGGCCAAATGAAACACAAGGTTGTTGTGAGTGGACTGTGTGTGGGAGGGTTGGGCTGAGTCACAAGAGAGGAAAGCGCTAAATGATGCCAGAAATGAGGACAGGACATTTTCTGGGAGTTTTCTTCAATCAAAGCTCTGAACACTTTTGCATCCAGAGTCCGGAGGAGGACATGTAGGAAAAATAAAGATGGCCGATTAAATGATTAAACTGTTTGTGTGAACCCTGCTGCTGCCAACAGATGACTCTTCAGTTCCTCCGGTCGGTCCAACATCACATCCACCAGATGATCCCACTGATGGTGAGCAAAGCTCTTTCCCAATAAAGTTACACAAGTCTTACGTCCAAGTGCGCACCTCATCTCGCTCTCGTCACATTCTCACAGATGTGTCTGGCCCGATCTTTCCCACTGAAGACTTTTCTAAAACTGAACCTGAAGATCTGGAGGCCAGTCCAGTCCCGGAGATCAGCAGTGACTATGAGCTCTCCACAGTCGACCCGCTGGGTGAGATTTCCACCGAGGCCACCCCGACTGCAGTGAGGACTCCTTCAGACAACGACGACCTCGTCAGCACCACTGCAGAGGCCCCGAGTGACAGCACGAGTATGTGAGATATCTGTTTATGGTATTTGATTCATACAGTTTTTGTGAGTTACTTTAGCAATAGATTGCAGAAAAAAACCTCAAATGTAGCAACTAAGATACAAATTGCAACTAAAATATGCAAATTGATATTTAATTATTTTATTAAATCGATTAAAAGACTTGATTTACAGTGATATGACTTTCTCTCTGCTCACAGCAGCAGCTGACCACATTTCCAGCGAGCCAACATCAACTTCAGTACCCTCAGTCGAGCCTAGTTCTTCAACCAGCTCCCCACAGCTGGACGCGCAGACACCAGCAGTGGCTATTATGGATGCTGTCTTTCCCTCTGATGAACCAGATAACTCACTGCTCACCATCACCTCTGCCTCCTCAACCATCCCAGAGGAACCCACTGCAAGCCACCCTGAGGATGTCACTGCAAGCAACCCTTCAGTTCTTCCTTCCACCAGTGCTTCCTCAGTGGGATCTGAGGAGATATCAATGGTTGAAGCTGTGACCACCCACGCTCCCTCACCCACAACTGCAGCGTGGAGTATTGCCACAGACGATCTGCAGACCTCCAAACCCACCGGGGCTCAAGAACCAGAGCCGACTCCACCTGTGGAAAAACCAGAGCCATACGAGCCAGACCCAGCTAAGCCCACTTCTAAACCTGACACGAAGCCCCTGGAAACCCGGAATATAGACGATACAGGAGATTACCAAGCAGGTAAGACTGTTTAAAAAAAATAATTTGACCAGATTCTTTATGTCACATGCAGAAAACACCTGAGGGACTCACTCTGTGATGGGCACAAGTACCAAAATTTCCGAAAATCTAATTTGTTTTACGAGTCTGGCACGATCGCAGCTACCAGTTTTATGAGCTCAGTTGTTTTTTCATTTTCCCTCACGCTGTAAATAAATCTGACATTCCTCCGAAATTGGAAGTAAAGTTCAGCCACATTTAAGAGGTGAAAACAAGCTCACAAAAACAGCAGAAAATGACAGTCAACGCCCAGAAACACAGTCTGGGATTACGTGGTGGGTGGTGTTTATTCCCACGGGTGTCTTTACTTTCCCCAGATGACAGCAACGATACAAACCTATGCAGCGGGCGGCCCGTCAGTGGAGTCACCACACTGAGGAACGGCACAATGGTGGTGTTCAGAGGTTAGTGCAGCTCCTGTGCAGGTTTAACTCTAAAAGGATCAGTCGTGTCATCCCAGTCCAACAACAGTGGATTTGCATATAAGAGAGAAACTAACGGAATGCATTGAAGACGGGGAGAACTGAGGGGAAATTATTATGAAGCATTAAACTGAGAGAATGAAATTACAATGTTACAATAGCTTATCTAAAACCCTATATAGTGATATTATCACTTTTACAGGTCACTACTTCTGGTTGCTGGATAGTAACAGGGTGCCAGGTCCACCCAGAGGCATCACCCAGGAGTGGGGCGTCCCGTCACCCATTGACACCGTGTTCACCCGCTGTAACTGCCAGGGCAAGACGTACATTTTCAAGGTAAACGGACCAATCTCAGCAGAACCACTGAGCGAACAGCGTTACCCTTTATCTGCCCAGAGTTTAACACTGCATGGTGTTCACAGGGAAGTCAGTACTGGAGATTTGAAAACGACGCTTTGGACCCCGGCTACCCCAAAGTCATTACAACGTGGTTCGACGGGCTGCGGGGCCACATCACGGCCGCCCTGTCGGTGCCCCAGTACAAGAGGAGGGCAGAGTCAGTCTACTTCTTCAAGAGAGGTAAAAATTAGGGGGGCGGAGCTTATTAAACTACCAGAAAAGATAGATTTTGCTGTTCATTGCTTCAGAAAGAGAATTGTAATAAACAATGTGTACAATGTTTGTTTTGAACACATAAAAAGGTTTTAAGATGTTTACTTTCTTTTCCTCTAGGTGGAATGGTTCAGAAGTATTCATACCAGGCTGGTGTCAGGCCAACATGTGGCAAGAAAGTCCAGTATGACGTTTACACAGTCCGCAACCGAGTAGTTCGACAAGCAGGTAACCAATCAGTTTATTTCGATCATGTAAACAATATACAAAGTTCATTTAGCAAAGAAAAGAAGAGACACAGCTACACAACATAAAGCCAAAACATTTCACCGTTACCTGTTCTGATTCAGTTACAAGAAGAGCAGGAAGTAATCCCGCCCCTTCGCCACGAGTTATCGGTCAGCATTCAATCAGCTTCCTTACTGATAATCTGCAGTAATAATAACGACATTTCTGATATAATATTTACACCACATTATATCATTGTGTTTTTGTGGTTCAACAACTTTGCCTCCACTTTTAAAAAGTTAATGTAGAATCCAACAAGTATGAATCCAATTTCCATTCACTGAATTTGAACATTTTCCCTTTCTCTATAACTCATAAAGAACAACTTAATACCTCTCTTTATGTTTGTGCACACTAACTTTTACAATAGTTGTGCGTGAACTTCGTGAAGCGAACCCCAGACAATCCTCACTATTGTTAAGCGTGTTTACAGACGTATGACTGGCTCCATGCTTAGACTTTGGCTTAAACGTGTACACGAGCTGCAGCGCACACACTGCACCGAAAAAGCGAGTCATAGCTGGTGGAGAGGAGCAAATAACTGCAAAATGGAAACAAACACCCATCGTACGGTTTATGGGATGAACAAGGGTTAAGAGTTTGTTCACAAAACAAAAACACTGCACTGGACAACGCCAGTACGGTTTGGCTTCATGGCACAACTTTAAACCGGATCGTTTCATTTCCAGCCCCCGTTTTAGGACCGGTCATCAACATTCGGACTTCCTGGAGAGGCTTCCCGCCCGCCGTCACAGCCGCCGTGTCTGTTCCCACAACCGCCGAACCAGAGGGCTACAGATACTTTGTCTTCTCAGGACGTAAGTCACACACACCGCACTGTTTACAGAGCTGGAATAAAAGCATGCGGTTTGGCAGTGTTTAAAGCAGCAGTGGTGTTTACGCACGCCTTTGTTGCTCAACTTCAGAAGCACAGAATGTCCTTCACGTGTCCGTCATGTCGTTAACAAGGACCACGTGTGTGTGTGTGTTAGGGTGTTCACCTGCAGCTCAGATTTATTGCAGTTCCCACAGTCAAGATTTCCATTTCAATGGTGATGCGTAAGAAAACAGGCGGGTGTCCGTGGACTAGCTGCAAACTGTAGCAGCGACCGTGTTGATAAACAGCTCTGTGCCGCGTTCATGCCAGTCTACCTGAATATAGAGCGGCACGAAGGAAAATATTGTTTTGTAAGTATCAGCTATTAATGTAATCGTCTAATGAACTTTCTGTTTATTCTGCTTCTGCAGCAAAATCCTACAACGTGAGGTTGGATGGTGAACGTCCCGTCATCGCTCCTCCTGCGGCCGGCTCATCACCGCAGTCCAACAACTTCATCAGATGTTCACAGTAAAACAACAAAAATGTTTTCGCTTTGTAAGTTTATTATAATCATCATAAAACACATCAGGATGGACCCAATAACAAGAAAGTATCTAATCGCATTAACAAAATGAAACTAAATCAAAGCCAAACACGCTTCATAACAACAGATCAGTCTGAGCTTTCCTGAAGGGAACTACGGGCTCTTCACTTTGATTTTTCCTTCATCGGGCGAATCTTCTCCCCTGTTTCCATGACGGAAAAGCTTGACCTGTGGAGATGGAAGCATGTTTTTAGACGGGTTTGCTGCACTGATGTAAAAAATTAATAAAAAATAAAAATATGGTGACAGTAAAATGTGTTCTGAATAACCACAATGAATGTACCGTGTTTCCTGTCGTGCTTTTCATTAATAAAAGCCTGAATGAAATGTCTGAAGTCCTTTATGAGTGGCCATTTAAAGCAGTAATAAAATCATTGCTCAGTCTTGTGCCCATTATAACGTTCGTGTTACATCACTGTTACCACGAGCTTTCAAACGCGTTACCTCCTCTCTTCATGCGGCCGCCGCGGCTGTCCGGCCATCGTTGGAGCTGTCTGCTGGGCCCGGGCCGGGACTGTTTTGGTGGAGCGCTGCTTGTATCTAAAAAAAACAAAAACAAACATAACCTACTGAATATGCAACAAAGACAAAACAGATGGGGAACGGCACAGTCACGAGGCTGCAGTGCACCTGCAGAGCTGGAGGAAGGCTCCTGGCTGGTGGAGGGGAGGCTGCTCTTGTCGGACGCTTGGCTCGACTCCTCCATATCGCCCTGAGACACCACGGGGTCCATCGACACTTCAGCACCGGGCCTGAATCAAGCAAAATGCACCTCGGATTATGTAAACTGTGACCTTCGTAACTTCTCTCATTTTGGTGAAGTTATTGAAACCGAGTGGAACGAAAGGTTTCAAAGAGGCAGAAGTTCGAGGAGTGACAAGCTGCTGAGAGGGCGAGGCTCACCGATCAGTGTCTGGCTCCAGGAAGACGTCGTCTCTCTCCTCCCCTGCACCGGCAGCTCCTGGTGTTGATGTGCTCACCATGGGAACAGACTGAGAGGCGTGCTCTGTTGTGTCGGACTGAGCCACTTCTGAGAAAACAGTTACTGGAAGATAGAAAGATGAAAACAAATTTCAACTTTCCAGTAACTTGTAGTGCTCCCAAACCCAAATTTCATCACACTTATCCTAGAAAAGATAGTTTTGAGGAAGCTCGGGAAAAGGCAGTGCGACATGCTTTAACGGACACATCCCTTCACATCAGACTGACAGAGACAGACAAATACCTGGAGCCCCAACTTGTAGCGGAGTGGTGGGAACGCTGCGTCCACCAGACTCCTCCTCGTGAGTGGCTAAAAACAAGGGACTGTCATACATCCCAAGACCTGAAGAGAAGAATTAGTTTGCAGTTAAAGAGACTGTGGTGCGTACTGATGGTTCTTTGGGGTTAACATTTGGTAGATTACCTCCTTGTGATGCGAGCTGACCCAGATCAGAGTGTGAGGAAGAGCTGGTCTGCGGCATGTCCTCTGAAGGGCCAAACCTGAAGCGTGGCACGCCAGCTACCTGTGGCGAGCTGAGAAACAAAAGAAGCACGAACGTGAATTAGGCGACTGTGGAGCGACCAAAACGGACCAGTTAAGATTTCATTTTAGAAGCAAATGATCAAGTTTGAATGAATAAAGGCTGGTTTATACGAACTCAAGTCTCAGTTTGAGGAGATGCAGTCAGACAGCTCTACATGACTGCATGTTTGTGGCCTATACACGTGCTGTACTACAGTAATGTATGCTACAGGATAATGTAGCACACAACACAGTAGTTCTTTGCAGATTTTCCTCCCATTAAAACATTAACACACACACACACACACACAGTCAAAAGTCTGGACACACCTTCCCATTTAGTCATTTTTCTGTATTTTTACTTCTTTCCACACTGTAGATACAAACTCAAGAATCACATATATTAAGTAAGATCTATGGAATCTAAATTTGTTGCCAAGTAGCCGTTCTTTGCTTTGTTGACAGCGCTGCAAACCCTTCTCTCAATGAGCTGAGTAAAGAGAGGCCACAGTCCATCATTACTGAAGGTCAGTCAGTTTGAAATTGCGAAAACTCCCCAAGTGCAGTCGCAGAAACCATCAAGCGCTACGAGGAAACTGGCTCACATGAGGACCGGCCCAGAAAAGGAAGAACAAGACGAATTTATCCGAGCATCGGATCACAAGTTAACAACACCTCAGATTAGAGCCCAGATAAATGCTCCAGGAGCTGGAAAACCACGACCTTATGAAGCTCATCGAGAGAACACCAAGTGTGCAAAGCAGTAATCACAGCAAAGGGCGGCTATTTCAAAGAATCTAAATTTTAAAACATGTTTTGAGTTATTTCACAATTTTTTGTTGGCTACATGATTCCACGTGTGTTCCTTCATAGTTTTGATGCCTTCAGAGAGAATCTATGATGTAAATAGTCATGAAAATAGAGAAAAAACATTAAATGAGAAGGTGTGTCTGTGTGACTGATAGTGTATAAAACAATGTGTTTCTGTCTGATGAGATCTGGTCAAGTTATATGTACAATTTTTCCAACCAACATTCATCAGTCCATTAAATCACGATAGGTGATATATTCACGCAGGTGACTTTTATGAGGGGAGGAGCAACGTAGTCATGCACAGACTGATTTGTGTGCTTAGAAAACTTTGTTTGTTTCAGTATTAATATAATATAATAATAATATAATACAGCTACTTTTTGTATTATTTATTCACTTATTTGAAATGCACCAAACTGCACAAAAGACTTAAAGTTGGGGATTTTTTTTTTTTTTTTTTTAATTTCTGTTCGCCTGAAGAAACTTTTTGATTTTTAACTTGTTTAATTTGGTATTTGTTGTTTGGTTGAGTGCGTAAGACAGATAAACGCAGTTATAATGGAAAAAAGCCAGTTTTTCTTCTGTGTTTTCTTTAATTTAAATTACATGTTTTGTTTTTTCTGAACATAGACCACTGCCCTTCTTTCCTTCTGTTATGAGTTTGAGTAAGTGAATCGCTGCACACTATTACCGTTTTTTGTTGACTGCTCCCCTTAGCTTCAACCAACCTTATTAGCAAACTTACTCAAGGACAAATAAATAAATAAATAAATAAATAAATAAATAAATAAATCGCTCTTGTAAAAACGACCGGTGAACGGCTCAGCTTATCGTTGATTAGGGCTGTGCGATATGACCAAAATCTCATATCCCGATATCAGACATTTATCGTCACAACGACATATAATCAAACATTTTACATTTTCTGTAAATTTTGTGAATCTCAGGCAGCTCAACTTGCGTGAAGTGTTTTCAGCTGCGCGTCGTGTAGCTGGAGTCGAGTGTTACATAAGTTTAAACAGCTGCAGTTTTCTTTGTGAGCATTTATTGCACGGCTGCGGGCAAAAGCCTGTTCTAAGGTTTATTTTTTAGCACCCGACAGCTCTTTTTAGCTTCTCATCCGTAAACACTCTGCATCATATTTCACGTAATTCAGTTTATTTTGAAAGATCTCCGCAGGATCTTCAGCTTTATTGTGAAAGGTTTATGTTAAAAATAATCAAATGGACGGCGGAGGCACGCGATGGTGTTACCGTCGTTGTTGCCAACGACAACGCATAAAACAGTCGCTTGTCCGTCCGTAGTGTGGTTATGTTACATATCAGAGAACTTTCAGAAATTCTACAGTGACATCAAAACGATGAAAAATTATTGACGGAAAAAGTTTATTTTGCGACACCACGAAACAAACAACAGCGTAAAATGAAACGATAGACGTTTTCACATCGTCATCTGATATATATCGTTATATCCAACAGCCCTATCGTCGATGGGTGATAAATTCGTCCAACCTTAAGACCAAGGTTAATTTTTAGTCTGCAAGTCCAACAGTTCGTTTAGCACAAAAACAAAGTGTTGTTTGTTCACATGGAGAAGAATTTCCCCTTTCAACACGACCGAGGATACATTTAAAAACAACAAACAGAAAACTGAAGTTTTGAATGAGCCAGCCGGAGCCACGTCACTGGTGTGAGCTGAAGACGGAGGTGCAGAGATGTCCTCATAATCTGAGTGCTTTGCAACAAAGAGTGGGGAAACTACACTACGATGTATCACGCCAGCTGCTACCCAAGAAAACTGAACAAATCAAAAGGTGCATCAACAGAGTACTAGTGTAATGCTGTGCACTTATACAACCAGCCTAATTTACATTTGCAAAATATTTATTTTTCCACTGACAAGATTTATTTTTCAGTGGAATTACACAAACTACAGGTCACAATGAAACCAGGAGAAGTTTCGACATGATTCACTGTTTGTATAAACGTGTAGTTCCTTAAAACCTTTAAAAGGTTTTCTGTGTTCCAACTTGCGGCCCGATGTGTGCGACACTTACTGGATGGCCTGATCGAAACCATCAGAGCGGTGAGGCACCACCAGAGTGGGAGTGCTGGGAACCATCCTGTCATCCTCATCGAAAAAGTGCTGCTGCAGATTGAAAGAGGGAAGAAAAGGGGGTCAAGGTTTCACACAGAGGTTCGTAGGAGTATCATGATGTAAATTCTCAGCCTTTCGATGTGACTCACAGCGCTGCCCGGCACACCGGGAGCAAGTCTGCCCACTGACTGGCGGCGCACTGGGATACGCTGTGAAGGCAGCTGATGCACTGGTCTCCGTGGCGACTGGGGCATGCGTGTACCAGAACTTGTGGGTTGCTCTGCAGAGAAAGCCTCCATTGTGCCACTCTCAACTAAAACAGAATTCAAAGGTTCAAATGAACAAGAGAAAATAAGATTTTAGATAAATATACTTTAAAACACCAAAAATGTAAACAAAGTAACTCCCTTTATAATCAGTATCTCAGTTACTTGTGACATTTAAACCTCCTTTTACCTAAAACATAAGTGAGTCGGGTTAATTTGCTTATTTTTCCCGTAAAGCAAATCTCTTCTTAGCAGTGACCTTTGTTACGCCCGCTTTCAGACAGAAAACACAACACGACATCTTTCTCAGTCATCGCAGACTGTGGATACTAATTGGATGGCGGGACGGTTTGTGAGCGCATGCAGAGTCTGAGGCACAGCTACGTATTCGACAGGGTTTCCTGGCGCTTACAGCTGGGTGTCTGGGAATCCGCCGGCCTTTGGGTGGAGTCGGACGCCCCCAGACTCTCCTCCGTCTCAGTGCCCGGCTCCGTTACGTCAGCTCCCTGAGAAACGAGGGGAAATAAAAGGAAACGAGTCAAAGAAGAAATTCAAAACCACTCAGAGTTTAAAAAAGGCTAAATTTGGCAAACGAAGGTAAGACCAACGAGTAACATAACTTTGATGAGTGAGAGGAACCGCCGAAAGAGAAAGGTCATAAAACGGAGCAGTGCCAGGGTATACTGGCAGAGCATCACATGCAGATTATGATTCACTAAAACAACCGTGAGAGAAGCCGAGAGGTTAAAAAAAAAAAAGAAGAAGTTTGACCTCCGTCACAGAGAAAAACTCTGAATCAGATAGTGAGACGGTCCAGTGGTCTAACAGGCGAGTCCGGCTTAGCCTCCCTGTACTCTAAACAGGTACTACGGATGGCTTTATCGATTCTTAAGAACGGTCCCGTCCTCTACGGCAGCGGTCTCCAACCTTTTTTGCGCCACAGACCGGTTTGTGCCCGACAATATTTTCACGAACCGGCCTTTAAGGTGTCGCAGATAAATACAACAAAATAAAACCAAAAATTTAATGACTTTAAGTTAATTTCAGCTGCTTCTCTGGAGGTGTCTAGCGCCAAGATGCAGTTACAGAAACAGCTTTTCCCCCGCTGCCGTCACTAAACTTACCCGTGTATGTGTGGACGTAGGCTACTTTTGAAAACTGCAGTTTTGAAAAATATCTCCGTCCACATGTAAACGCTAAAAATGCACTTAAACGCTGTCAAGAACATGCCAAATCCTAGCTGTGTAGAAATGTTGGCCCATTAGAAGTGTAGAAGCCTGGCAGGGAAACAGTAAACAGGGTTTTATGCAAACCGTAACTACTTCTGAAAGGTTTTTGGGGTTTTTTGGAAAGGCAGCTAATTCTGTGTTACTTTTAGAGAGCCTTTATATTTTAAATGCTAATAACCAAAAACAGTATTTTGGCTGGTATAGACTCACAACTCAACTTAGGAATGAACAAAATGCATACAGCATTCATACATTTTAATTTAAAATGTATTCAAACCCGACGTCGGTGTTGAATGAAGTTCACTCTGATGCATCAGTCTTTCTAAATGGAGGGACAGTAACTGTGCGTACATGTTTGTTACCCAAGTAATACTAAGCTGTTTTTGTTTACACATTTTATAGTTTAATCCGTGCTGCTATTTAACATTTTCTATCGTGTATAAAGAGAATAGTTTCTATTTAACTTGGTTCAGATACCTGCCTTTGAATATAACACGTGTATCATTATTCCAAAACCTCACACAAAGATTACAAGTAAAAAGCTCGTTAGCTGTTCCCTTGCAGACACTGACTCATCCTACTGAATATGTGCAACGAAGACTCGAGTAAAAATGTAAACAGCTAAAGTCAACACAGGCGCGCAGACAGGACGTTACGACACAGGGGCAGCATGTAAGTGACGGTGAAACGAGAGTGTGTGGAAAAACTGAGTGTGTGAGCGGGAAAGGCAGCGAGTGGGAAGGGTTAACACGGCGTGTGGGTGGCAGAGGTCACAGCTGGAGCTGCAGGTACTCTTACCTCTGTGTCGTCTCCTTCGTAGGGCTCGTTGCAATCGCCGCTGCCCTCATTGCTGTCCTCTCCTTCCTCTCCCATCTCTCCGTCATCATCATCCTCCTCGTCATCTTCCTCCTCCTCGTCTTCATCTTCTTCATCCTCGTCATCGTAGTCCTGGAAACCGGCAAATTTGTAAGACAAATTTTCACCGTTTTAAATGTCGTCTTTAAAAAAAAAAAAATTGAACAAAACTGCCGTACCTGCTCTTCGTCTTCGTCTTCCTCCTCCTCTTGTTCTTCGTCACTCTCTGTGTCCGTTACGATAACGATCACTTCCTGCTGCAGTTGTTGCATGGTCTCGCTTTGGCTCAGGGTAACCTCTTGCTCCATTGTAAGGGACTGGGAGGCTGTGCCTTCATCTCCATCCTCCAGCGTGGAAAACGCCTCCGTCTGCGGGGCGAAAAAGTGACAACGCAAAACATCATGCAAACTAGATACCAGCACAATTCCTGCATGAATGTGACAACATTATCACAAGACTACTTTATGGTACTGCTACAATGGTGAAAACTGTTTTATGGTACAACATTATGAAATCCTCATTGGCAGCTTTGAGATTGAGTCTATTTATTTACTTTTAATCACTGCAAAGATTTAAATGATGGTAATTATCAGCTGATGTACAAAACTAAAAATGTTTGGGCCAACCTGGCTTCCTTCTCCACCGTCTAGACTGTCTGTCGGCACCACTCCCTCGGCCTCAGCGCTATCCTCGGCCAGCACCTCTTCCTACAATCAGAACCGGCGCATCAACATTCGCTCAAATTTAAAACAAACAAACAATCAAAACCATGGAGTTTTATGTGCATCAGTCCAGCCTCACCTCTGGACCCACTCTCTGGATAATGCGCAGCTTCTTTGATATGGGAGCCCGCGAGGTGTCCTCCTGAGTGGCTTCAGTGTCAGTGACCACACTGGCGGTCTCCTCCTCTTCCCGAGGACGCTTGGACATTGCTGATGTCCCCGGTGTTGCTGACACTGGAGAGAAAGTGTGGCTATCGTTGGTTAAAGAATTAAGAAAAAACCTCGTCGTCTAAAACAAAATATCGCCTCGGCTTTCAAAAACATCATCTCTCACCGGTTCCAAACACAGAGGACGACGTTGACGGCCGCTCCACCTGCGAGCTAGGCGTGGCCTCGATCGCCACAGGCGGTGGCTCCTGATTGGCTGGCTCTGTATGGGTCATGCTCTGCTGCTGCGTTGGTTGAACGAATGCGGTGGCCTGTGTCTGGGTCTGCTGCACAGTGAGCATGGGGCTAGCTAAGGTCGTCTGGACGTTGGGGCTGGCGGAGCGCACCGAGCCGCTCGCACTGCCGTACACGGTCACGTGCTCCACTGGTGGCCCTTCAGCTGGCTGCATCACTGTCCAAGAATAAAAATTACAAATACTGCAGGTTTTACCATGACTAAAAAAAACCAAACCTGCGGTTAGTTTCCTACTCACGGACTCGCTAACAGCTCAGCTAAAGCTTTGCCGTTAAAC
Organism: Rhamphochromis longiceps; assembly: GCF_057381845.1. NCBI lineage: Eukaryota > Metazoa > Chordata > Actinopteri > Cichliformes > Cichlidae > Rhamphochromis > Rhamphochromis longiceps. Next base: position 41,157,385 of record NC_140573.1, on the reverse strand, counting down.
CTACCTTCCTGCGTCTCCACCTGGGTGGTGGGCATGACCGTAGCAGTGGGCGTAGGAGTGGGCACAGGAGCTGGGGTGATCATGGGCCTGATGCTTGCTCTCGGAGTGGGTTTGTTCCCTGGGTTGACGGGCTGTTTACTGGCTGTAGCAACTACAGGTGTAGGCTTAATGTTGGCGGTTGGAGGCTCGGAGGTGCTGGCACTGACGGAGACAAGCATTAGGATGAGTCATTGTTCTCTGGACCTCAAAGATCCACTAAGAAAATGATACTCTCTCCTCCAAAGTCCAGACGTGGCACCTACACTGCCATTTAATTTTGAGATTGCAGAAGTCAGCGGCACGACCAAACGAGTGTCAAACAGCAAAAACTCAGAAAAGTGCAAGTGTGGACCAGCCACCAGTCAAATGAATAAAGTCAGCATTAAGACAAATACAAAACTCATGAAATGCATTGATGCATACTGAGTAAGACTTTTTAAATACTCCTCCATGCTTAAATAGTGCCCCTACCTGCCCCTGTCTGCAGCTGGAGTGGTCTTCAGGCTGATCTGCCTCTGCTCTGTGCTCCTCTGCGGCTCTTGGGTCTAAAAGCACCGAAAGAAAGAAAATGCTCAGAATCAGGACGCCGAACGGTCACTAAACTCGCCGTACTTCTCCAATCCAACATAGTTAAGCCATCAAAATAGAGAACACTGATAAAATAAAGACACAATTTTAGCAACGCTTGCAGATAATCGTGTTTTAGTTGTGTGACACATACCTAAAACATTAAAATATTTATATCACAGCGAACCAGTGTAAGTAGACTAAAGTAAACAACATCCTCACCTTGCTGGGACCTGCCTCAGCTGGCTCATCTCGCTGCTCTTGTCTCTCCTGTTGACCTCGCAGGTCTCGGAGTTCTCGCTCCTGCCGACTCAGACGGCCCTCGTATTGAGACTTCAGAGCGCTCACTCGCACCTCCAGCTCCTCACGCTGCTGTTTTAGCTCCTCGTTTTCCTTCTGCAACTGGTCTTTAGCGCCTGGTCATAAATCGCAAACGTCACAGATTCGAAGTGAGAAGCGATGCTCGTTACGCAGAGCCAAGCGATGTGAGGAAGAGCAAGTAACTGGTAAAAATCAGGAGTTTATGGTAGTCCCCTCACCCATGAGCTGGTTGATCTTCTGCTTGGCACAAACGATGGCTTTCCTGGTCTTCTCCTCCTTCTCAGCCATCTGCTGTCGGAGCGCGTCCTCCTGAGAAGCTTTATCCTGCAGCTCCTGCCGCAGCCTGGTCAGCTCCGTCTGCAGCCGAGATGATTGTTCCTGGGCGTTACGTGCATCGGTCTCACGCTCCGTGACCACCTAAGGTAAGCGTGCAGAATTGTCTAAACACTTGTTTTTTTCCCACCATCCCAAGAACTTTTAGTATAGAGGTTTATCAGCACATATAAAACGGGGGGAAGTTTTCCTACCTTGTTCATGTTCTCCAGCTGTCCTTCTAGGTCTGCACTCCGAGCTTCAGCTTGACTCAGAGAATCTCTGAGGCTCTGCAGCTCCTGAACAGAGGCCTGACGAGCCTCCTCCTCTTGGGATGGGCCTGCCGCGGCCTCAGCTACAAGCTGGAGTACATATGGAGTTAAAGTTTAACCTCAAGGAAGCACAACTGTACTACTGATGAACTAATTTATCACCAGATCGTGATAAATTAAAACACATTTTACAACCACCCACTTTAACTTCAGGCTTTGGATTGAAGTTTAAGCTGTAATGGTAACAAGTACCTTGTCGTGCGCCACCTTAAGCTCATCGTACTGCGTCCTGTAACGCCGTCCGATCTTCTTGATCTGTGCGATGGTTCGCATCTTCTCCTGGAGTTCATGGTTTTTGGTCTCAATCTCCTTCTGCAGCCCGTTCTTGTCTTCGGTTATCTTACTCATACTGTCACGCAAGCTTTGTATTTGGTTCTGTAGGGAAGCTGTAAGATTATTTGTCCTATGGAGAGAAAAGAAGAGAAAACTAAAATGAATGAAGACAGGGGAAGAAAGAACAGACCAGGAGAGCCCAGTTCAGCACCTGTATGTAGTTCCTCACCTGACCACCTCAGATTTAAGTCTGTTGTTTTCCTCATTCAGCTGCTGGATACGTTTTAGATGCGCCTCCTTCTCAGAATGCAGACGCTTGTACTCTTCTGGATCCGAATCTTTCTGCTGACTCACCAAATGCTAGAGCGACATAAGGAAAACTAGTCATTCATCTCACAACTTAGAAGTCTGTCTCATGACAAACGTAATTTTTCCCCTTCATATGAAAAATAAAATCTTTTTGTTTATATTTGGGTCTTTGCACCGACCTGAGTACGAGCCTTCCAGCGTTTGATTTCCTCTTCCAGCAGCTTCTTCTCTGCCTGCAGCATGCCGCTTTTCTCACTCAGCTCAGAGTTGGCCTGCTGCAGTGGCAAGATGTCCGACTCCAGCTTTTGCACCTGAACACACAAGAGATACTCGCGCACTGAGAAGATTTCAAACATAGCTGCCGCTTTGCTGCTGATTTCCTCCACCGAGTTGTCAAGTCTGCAGTTTATGTCTGTCTAGACTGTGTGTGTGTGTGTGTGTTAGGGTTCGGCGATTGAACGAATACGTCGACTATCACCGATAGGCTGAGCCCACTGGCGATCGTTTTTACAAGAGTGACTTATTTATTTGCCCGTGAGTACGTTTGCTAATAGTGATGGAGCTAATAGAAGCAGTCAACAGAAAAAACATAATAATAGCACCCTGTTTCATCTGCGAGCAAATGCTTGTTCCTGCAGAAGCTGGTGATAGCCTAGCATACTCAGCACGTACATGTTAATGCAAGTTAGTCGTGTTTGAGTCCTTTGCTCGCACTACACGTCTGCACAAGCGGCACACCGCTTTGGTTACATCCTCAGGTTTACCTCTTTCATCTGGTTTAAAGCCAAAGAAATCCCAAATTGGTGACTTTAGATATTTTTTATTGCTGTCAGCGTTAATGCGCCGTCATCAAGACAAATGCGATTAACAATTAACCCATCTGTGCGCAGACTGAGTCAAAATCCCTGAAATGTCTCCGTCAACGCATTTGTTCACTCTGCGCTCCAGATGTGTTGAGCGCGTTAATAATTTTTAATCGTTAACCGCGTTAACGCTGACAGCCTTAATTTTTTTGGAAATTAGTTCGTCCATGTTTGGACTTCCTCTTGTTAACGCGCAAATCCGTGCATGATTACATTGCTCCGCCCATCAAAAAGTCTGCGCATGTGCGAATATATCGACCGGACTGACGAGTGTCGGTTGAATTTATTATTTTTTTTTTTACACATCTTCTGTGTTTACATATCTTTGTGGGGACCAACAGCCCTTATGGGGACAAAATCCAGGTCCCCGCGAGTTTGAAAGCATTTTTCAGACTCAAAATGTGGTTTTAGTCTCAGGGTTACAATTAGGTCACGGTTAGGCATCCATTTTTGATGGTTAGGGTGAGCAGCTACGGAAAGCATTATGTCAGTTAGATGACAACACAGTGAGTGTATGTAAGACTATACAGAAATCTGATACGTGGGCACTCATTCACTATAACTCACCCTGTCTGTGAGTTACAGGTGTGAATAGTGATCATAAATTAAGCTGACCATTCAGATTCAACATGTTGGTGTTTTTGGACATTTTTATGGTCACAATAACCTTTGACCACCAAAACTCTTAAAATACGTAGATGTTAACGCAAAATTTGAAATGTACAGAAGACTTTCCAGACTCCACGTAGCATGCACTGATCGTCAAAGGGAAAATAAAATAACGCTCTTCTCGTGGGTGTTGTCAACATCAAATTTAAACACTTGCAATATTTGGATAATCGAGTGGTTATAGTGTACAAATGAGAAACTAATCTCCAGTGCACTGCTGGAGAACATGTGAGATTCAAGTCATCAGTGAGACTGACCTTGGCTTGAGTTTGCTGCAGTTCCTGCTCCATCTTATCCCTCTCTTCTCTCAGACTCTTGTTTGTCTCCAATAGGATGCTCATCGTTTCCGTCTTCTTCATCAGCTCATCGTGCTGAGCCAGGGTCTTCGCTGTCACCTGAAACAGAGTAAAGTGTAAGATAAAGAAAATCCGTAGGTGATCTGCGCGCTCGGTACAGCCGCAAACCAGAAGTTACTGAGTCAACGAGTAAACAAACAAACCTGCATCCTCTCTCGAGCAGCGCTCAAACTGTCCTGCACCTCCTTCAGCTCTCGTTCCAAATGCTCCACCCTCAAACGGTAACGCAAAGTCTCCCCTTGGGCGACCTCAAAACGAGACTCTGAGATCTCCTTCTCCCGACGTACAAACCTGTGATGAACAATGCGGATCAACCGTTCTTAGAAATAGTGAAATCATGATTGTGCAAGAACATCCTGCAGTGTAAGCTAGATAAGCCCGTTACCTGAGAATCTCAAGAAGCTGGTCCTGGGATTTTCCCTCTTCAGTCAAAGATATGTTGAGGGAACTTTCGCTGGCAGCACGCTGCAAATTATCTGCCATCTTGCTGCTCATGGCCTGGATCTGCTCATGAAGGAGGGTGTTCTGCCTTTGCAGCTCCTCATAGCGGCTCTCCATCTTGGACATCTCCTCCTGTCAGACGAGTTAAGACGAATTAAAACATATCATAATATATCTAACATAACATATCTAATCTATTTATGTAATGTAAAACAAACCTTGAGGATCTTCTCTTGCTCCTCCCATGACACTCTGGCCTCCAGTAGCTCAGCACTGATCCTCTGCTCTCTCTCCCCCAGCTGGTGTTTGAGCTCTGCAGCCTGCAGGACCTGGGCTTTAGCTGCCTGCAGGGCTTCCACGTCCGCTGCGTGCAGCATCATCTCCCGCTCATATTTATCTTGAGCTTCAGCTGCCAGTTTAACCTTGAAGAGCAAAAGAAGGTTTGGAGTCAATCTCTGCATATCAGAGTTTCTCAACATTTCTTCCCCTCTCCCCACAAATTACTTCATATTTTTGATTTTTACCTGCATTAAGTGACCTCAAACCAGAATATTCCACACTTGGATTATTTTCCTCCATGTAATATTTTATTATGACTGCTTACCTGATCTTGGCAGTCCTTAATAGCCTGCTGTTTCTGGGCTTCAACGACTGCAACCTGCTGTAGCGCTGCCTGGTGGTCTGCCTGGGCACTGCTAAGACTTCTCTTCAGGTCATTTATCTAACACAAACAAACAAAAATGTTTCCAGTAACAGAAACAAGTAAACGCATTTTTCACTTGTGCCTGGTTATAACAAGGCTTTCGTACTTGTTCCTCCAGAGCAGCCAGGACACTCTTCTTCTGCTCCTTCAGGTCTTGCTTCTCTTTCTCTGCTTGCAGAAGCTTCTCTTCGAGTCTGCAGCGCTGCTCCTCGGCCTCCTTCATACGGCCTTCAATGGATGAGCGCGCCTGCTCCGTCACCTGGTTGTCACACGTCACATTACATTTAGAAAAACAAAACATTTACGTGATTTTTAAAACTTAACGTGCCAAATTTGTAATTGTTGAGACGATCTCAACCCTGATCATTGTGTACACCAATAATAAATAATATTGAGCTGCCTCGTGGCTACTTTTTAACTTTCATACAGTAACAGACTGTGAAGCTTCTTGAATCACATCTGTATCGTCTGTACTTTCATATAAAGTTACAATGTCAACATAAACTAAAACAACTTTTTATTTGATTAACAGCAACAACCCTTTGAATGTTTTCCACTTTCATATTTTTTGTCCTATTTGGATGTTTTATGAGCTGACGTTGTTTCACGATCGAGCCCCCAACCTGTTTCTCGTTCTCCAGCGATTCCTCGAGGCTCTGAGCCATCGCTTGGTACTGCTCCATGCTGGATGTGGTGGCCCGGAGGCTCTCTGCAAGCTCTTCAACCCGCGTTTCAGTAAGCTGCAGGCGGCCTCGTAGGTCCTCTCTGTCTTGATCTGAACCAGGCAGGCCTGCAAGCGAGTAAAGCATTTTGAAGTGGTTGTGTGAGAAAGGGGGACGCAAATGTGCACTAATCAAATATACCAATTAAGTTTGAAGAACCTGTGCTTAAGTTCCCACAGATTTTCAAAAGGAGCGCGGTTTTAGACATTGAGTGCAACACTCAGGCTTTTAAAAGTTCAGATAAAACTGGAACATCTGAGCAATTTACTTGCGTCTCAAACATTCAAACTAGAACGTAGGATCCAAAAGAATGACGACGCTAAACATGCCTCGTGGTACTTCATGACATCCCGACAACATACAAAGAATTTAGGTTTGTACGTGTCTGGATTTTATTGTGAATGTTAGTTTAACTTCTTCTGTCTGTAAACATTTAATGCCGACCTCTGCCGATCGGTGTAGAGGGGGAGCTCAGGATGTGACGCCCTTCGATGCTGCCTTGCTGCATCCTGAGGGTGTTGAGCTCAGACTCGGCGGCATGAAGTTGTTCCTTTGTTTTTTGGTGTAAGGCGACTTGTGTCTCCAACTGCCTCTTTGCATCCATTAACTGAATCTGTGCATATGAAAAAAAGAAAATCATTAGCACTATATCTGCATCCTTCTCTGGCCTACAAAAGATGATAGAAACTGTTTTATTGGATGCCTACTTCCTGGTTTCTGCTGAGCAGGTGGCGCTGCTCCACTTCTTGTTCAAGCCTCTTCTGTAGCTGGGAGATCTCTCGCTCCTGTTTCTCTAGCTGGCTGTTCAGACGCTGACGTGTGTCGACCTCAGAGCGCTCCAGAGTGGCCTAAAAGAACAGAAAAGGTAACGTTAATTTTGTTTACGTGAAGATGTGACAGTCAGACACTGACAGAAAAAAAACAACCTCAGATTACCTGAATAGCCTGGAGGTTGGTCAGCAGCAGGTTTTGGCTCTGCTGCTGGCTCAGAATCGTCTCTTTCTCCTGACTCAGCCGGGACTCGACCAGCTTCAGCATGTCTCTCTCCTTACGCAAGTTCTCAGCACGGCCCTGAAAAGGTGGATGAGATTCAGTTCACAGTACGTGTCTCAGTATATCCTGGAGCAGGGACACGTCCAACTCCAAAGTGATCCGAAGCACAAATATGACACTGGATACGGGGCAAACCTCAGCCATGGCGAGTTTCTCCTTGGACTCTTTAAGATCCTCATTCAACGTGTGGACGGTCTGTTCAAGCTTTTGTGTGGCAGCCTCCATCTTCTGTCCTTTCTCTCTCAGTGAAGCAATCTCCTTCCTGTAGCCCTCGACATTGTCCTGCAGCATCTCGTACCTGAGAGCGTAAAAAGCTGACGTCACTTCTGCTGACTGATGTCCTTGTGATTAAATGTTTGATTTTAACAGTGGACATTTCCCCTGAAAAGTTCACATGCTCCCAAGTTCTGTTCCTGCTACACCCCCCCCCCCACACACACTTTTTTTAAATTACCTTTTGGAAGCAAACTCTAGCTGTGTGGATATCTTGGCATTCTGGGAGCGGAGCTCCGAGAGCTGTTCCTGGAGTTTCTCGTTCTGTTCGGTCATCGCCTTCTCGCTCTCCGCGCGCTCCTTCTTATAGGTGGAGAAGACGTCCTGCAACTGCAAAGAAACCAGACATTTTATTTACTTTGATAGAGGTGTTAGTAAATAAATAAATACAATTTTATTTCTATAGCACCTTTCTAGACAGAATCACAAAGTGCTGCACATAAGATAACAAATAATAAAAGGGTAAAACAGACAATATAAAACAGGCAGAAATTTAACCAAAAACAGTTTTAAAAAGGTGAGTTTTGAGTTGTTTTTTTTAAAAACAACGACAGAGTCCACAGATCTTAATGTCTGAGGGAGAGAGTCCACAGTCTCGGGGCCACTGTGGCAAAAGCTCCGTCACCCTTAATTCTCATCTTAGTCTGTTTTATAGCAAGTAAGCCCTGATCAGATGACCTCAGGGACCTGCTGGGGACGTAAGGCTGTAGCAGATCGGAGATGTAGGCTGGTGCCAGTCTATGCAAGGCTCTAAATGTCAAGACCAGGATCTTAAAATGAACTCTAAATTCAACAGGAAGCCAGTGTAGCTGAAACAGCAACGGTGTCACATGAGAATACTTGGAGGATTTTGTCAAAAGTCTAGCTGCAGCGTTTTGCACAACCTGCAGACGATCCAGAGAACCTTTGCTTAGACACATTAACAAAGAGTTACAACAGTCCAAGCGTGAGGAAATAAGTGCATGTATAGCTATCTCCAGTTCAGGACGAGATAAAATAGGGCTTAACTTAGCCACATTTCTTAAATAATAAAAAGCGAGTCAAAAGTGACACCTAAATTCCTGATAGAGGATTTAACATACACAGAAAGAGGACCAAGGGCTTTCACTATCTGGGATACAAATCTGTCCGGAGCACATATGAGGACTTCAGTTTTCCCTCGTTGAGTTGGTGGAAATTTACAGCCATCCAACGTTTGATAGAATCTAAGCAGTCATTTAAAAGCCAATAAAGTCTGCCAATAAACACACTGCTGTCTGTGATTCAGAGACCTACAAACGTCTTTATGTGGGCACTGTGCCATCTGGTGGCCAGCACGAGCAACACGATGCAAAGTCCCAAGCTTTTAATGAAGAAAAGAAATAAAAGAATAAAATAAAAGAAATAAATATTTTCAGTTTCCGTCTTGTGAGGCAAATTTAGCTCACCTGTCGCAGAGCCGCCTTGGCCTCCAACGCCTCAGCAGACTCTGTGGCCATGGAAACAAGAGCGGTGGGTGTTCCTGCGGTGGGAGTGGCCGCGGGGGAACGACGTGGGGTAGACGTCAGGGAGAATTCTTCAGTTGGTGTACCTGGTGGATAAACAATCAAATATTCATCCGTGCTCTTCTGCTTATCCTTTTCAGGGTCGCGGGAGGGCGGAGAGGCAGCGCAGACCCTGGACAGGTCGCCAGTCTGTCACAGGGCGAACACAGAGGCAGACATTCGATTCGCTCTCACCTATCGGCAATTTAGAGTTTCCAGTTAACACTAACTGCATGTCTTTGCACTGTGGGAGGAAGCCAGAGCGAACAACATGCAAACTCAAATATTCAAATTCTGTGTAACGTGTAAAACTGCTGTGAAATTAGTGTATCGAATTCTATAAACAGTATTCGTTTATGATTTTCAAGATGCAAGTGTTCACGTTCTTACCTTGTTGTGGGAAGTTGACTCCGGTCGCCTGAGCCAGTAAGACTCGGTACATGTCCCTCTGCCTCACAATGGACTCGGTCATCTTTATCTGCTGGCTGCGTTGCTCTCTCAAAGACTCCAGCTCAGCCTGGGCCTTCCCCAAACTCTGCTCCAGCTCCCCGTGCCTGAGACAGTTCATTGTGGGGGAAAAAGGTAAGATAATATTTTAGGTCAGATGCAAAACTCTGGCTAAATAAATAAATAAAAAAGTAGTAAACATTGTAACATACTTATTGCCGGTAGCCTCAAACTCCTCCTTCTCCTGGGCTTCACTGAGATCTCTGAGGGCCGCAAGAAGACGCTGGTTCTGCTTCTGAAGCTCCTCCACACTACGGAAAGTCACCAAGTGTTGGCTGATCACCTCTGACGTGCTGCTGACATCAGCTGAGCTCACCTCCTCCTCGTGAATCACGTGGTTCCCACGAGCTTCTTCGAGCTCAATCAGCAGCACGCGAACCTAGAAGAAACGATAAGGGGTAGTAGAGAAATTTTATTTGAGTGATTTGATTATTTCGGTCATTATTTTGAAGACTGACAAAGTTTATCCACACAAAGAAAAGGACGAACCCACCTGCTGAGCCATGTCAGCGAGCTGAAGCTCAAATCTCTGATTGTCTCTCTCCAGGACCGAGGAGCGCTTGTTGGCCTCGTCGGCCTCGCTCTGCAGGCGGTGAACCTCCTGTAACAAACGTGAACAGAAAGCTCGAGCGTTGCTTGTTATTAGCAGTCACTGTTTACGGTTTTCTTGTCAATTAAAAAGCAGCAAAAATCTATTTGATCACGCAAACAACGCGGCTCCATTACAAACCTTAACAGCCTGCTCCAGCTTGGCAGAAAGGCTGGCCACTGATTTCTGCATGCGCTCATGCTCATCCCTCTGCCTTTTCAGGATGGGGGCTTTCGCTTCCACTTCCTGCACAATGTCGTCCAGATACTTGTTGACTCGCTTGTTCTCCAACCGCTCCAACTGCAGCTGCTCCTGGCTCTCCACGTATGCTGTATACAACTGAAGACGTGATAATCAAACATCTTGTTGTTAGTTCAACACACGTCGGTAAGAAATCCGAACAAGCAAGACACACAACTCTAGAGTAATGAAATTTGTAATGAAACTTAACCCTGAGCTGTACGCACCTCAGTCAGCTTCATACCAGGTTTTATCTTGGATATAGCAGCGGCTGTTGGAGACATTGTTGTCATTTGCTCTTCTGTCAGAATGGATGTTGAGGCAACAGGGCCTGGACAGACAAAGAGAAAGTTCAAATGATCACATTAAATATAAATAAATAAATTAAATAAATCCACGCAAGGCTTGGCTGAAGTTCCAGAAAATTAATTTTGCATTGCCTACAAATAATCAGCATGTCAATGAAATGAAGACAGGAATAAAAATCAACTCCACTGACCTCTAAGTTTGGAACTTGACAGCAGTTCATTGGCATTGTCCAGCTCCTTCTCAAGGCCCTGAATCCTGTCCTTTAGCTCACCGACAGTTTTGTCTGTGACGCCATTCATTTCCTGCAACTTATCCTCAAGAGCCTTGTTGGCTGTCAAGGAGGGAAGAAAAACAAAGACTCTAAAATCCCAACAACCTGCAACTACACGAGCAAACAAACTGAACATCTTCTGTCCTTCTAGGATAGAAAACATGATTACAGAGGAGCCTTTTACCTTCACCGGCATCTTTCAGCAGCTTGTGCAGCTCCTCCACCGCCTGACTCAGCTCTTTGCTTTTGGCCTCAGAATCTGCAGCTGCTCCCTGCCAGAATAAACGGTGAAGTATAACAAACACCGGCAAAGAAGCCGAGCAAATACATGCAGGTATTCATTGCATTTACAAACGTAAAGCTTAAGCACTGTCATTTTAATTAAATATGTAAACACTCAAAGATTATGTTTTTAAATCACAAGTTCCTTATAACAATTTTATTGAGCCAAGAACACACAAACAATAATTAACCGGCATCTGTGGGTCAGCAAAGAAAGAATTTCATTGCACAAAGAAATGACTTTTCTCTTGTGACACATGACAATAAACACTTTGAATCTTTGAATTTGAATCCTGGTAACAAATTTAGAAGTTGTTGATCACGGGCGCTACAATCATAATGTAACGTAATAATTTACCAATGCAAACTTGGAAATAATGGTACCACACCACATGGTTTCATTTTGCACGTGTACATACCTTGTGTAAATTGCAAAGCTTAATGTTGGTATTGAGCTCATTTCGTAACTTCTCCTCCATGCTGGTGTGTTGCTCCTTGGCCTAAAACAAGTTCAAATCCAACCATTCATTTTCACTCTGAGTGCCTTCATTATAATGTAAGTTTACATAATACCAAAGGGTTTGATTAAAAAGGAATTACTGTCTGCAAACAGACATACTTCTTTGAGTTTGCTGATCATCTCCTCATTTTGTTTCTGAAGGTTCTCGTTTGATGTCTTCAGACTGGTCACTTGATCTTGGAGTTTTTTCATCTAGAAATCACAAATGGCATCAGATGACAAGTCAAATAAGGTTCTACACAGTCTCAAAATAAATAACTGCCTACACTCAAGGCACAATGAGCACTGAGATCAAAGTAACAAACCAAGACTATCGCGACAAACTTCTTCAGACATAAACATCCCAAAGAAAAAACAAAAAAACCAAAATCAACAAAAAAAGGGACTTGCCTCATCTTCTTTATTCTCCAGGGAACACTTCAGCTCCAGGATCTCGTTACCCTTCTGCCGGGACAGGGACAGCAGGTCCTCACTCTTGGCCTTCAGCTCCTCGTTAAGCCAAGCTGTCTGGCTGTTCAGCAGCTCTTTCTCTTGTTCCATTCGCTTCTCCTTATACTAGAATAGATGACAACTTCAATCAGTGATCTGCTGATAACCGCAGAAAACAGAAAACAACTTTCTCTCGCAGGTGGTGTTAAGATATTAAATCTACATGAAAATATCAACTCACTTTGATGTTGACTTCAGCTGCTTCGAGATCATCCAACTTCATCTGCAGGGTCATCTTTGACGAGTTCACTTCCACCAACTTATCATTGAGTTGCCTCAGGTCATCTGGAAGAGCAAAAGAAATGACTCTGTTATGTAGAGGTGAGATTTTACATTTACAATATAGATGCAATACATATGAAGTTATATAAAAATGTTCTTTTCATACCATTTAAGTTCTCCACTTCTAAGGATCTCCTTTCCAGTGTTCGCACAAGTTCTCGCTTTTCTGCCTCCAATTCATCTTTGGCTTTGGACAGCACAGTCTAAACAAATGCATGAATTTAAACAGAGTGCTTAGTGTTATAATACTTACAAATTAAGCACATCTTAAATCCTTAAAGCATCCAAAGCAGTTTAGTAACGCAGACATTCCCTCTTTACACATATATTTTCATTATCAAGAAACTTCTACAAGGTGCATGAGTGCAAAAGGGGAGGGGCTGGTCACGTTAAGAGATCTGATTGGTCAATCCAGTGTTATTAATGAAAATGAAGGAATGGGCTCCTTTTATATTAAACGTGGAAGTTATGGCATAAGCGCAAGTAGGATTTAAATCTTGGGTGTCAAACTGTGTTAAACCTTTTTCTATTGTTATGTTTGATTTGATCACCTGCCTACGTACAGTTTTTACAAACATTCTTGCTAAAAAACGCTTGATTGTTCTAAAACTGTTCGTAATTACTCTGAACCTCACACCAACAGCAATAATAAATGCTCAGGCTCCAGAGGACATGACCACTGCAGTTCCCGATAGACTAAAATAAATTAGAAACATTCTTTAACACAAAGCGGTTATCGGTGATTTTCGGATTCCCTACCTGCTCTGATGACAACCTCTGTTGTGCAGATTCATATTCTCGGTTCTTCTCGCGAACACTTTGGAGTTCCTCTCCTTCAGGAAAAAAAAATGAAAGTTAGCAGAAAGAATAAAGGTCAACATTGTGGAGTCATAAGTGGAATCAGTCCGAGTCCGATCAGAAAACCTAAATATATTATTCTCACCAAGTCTGTTAAACTCATCTTTGAGTTTAAGATGTTCTTGAGTGTGAGACAGGAAGTCTTCTTGACATTGGGAAAGCTGTTTAACTTTTTCGAAGAACTGTTGCTCTGTAACAAGAAGGTAAACAAAAACAGCTAAGACAAGAAGACAGAATCATCGCCTTCTTGCTTTATTTACATCTTGTTTGCTATGAAAAGCAGTGGTTAGCTCAGAGGGTTAACTAGTGCTAGCATTAGCTAGCATCTCGTTCTTGTTATTGGAAAAGCGCAAGTTCATCGCTTGTTAGCTTTAATCAACATTTTAAAGCCCCTGACGGACAAATGAAGTAACAAACAAAGGACGGTTAGTATGTTCAGTACGTTCAAACTTCTGAGGTTTAACATTGCACGGTTTAAAACGGGCATGCATGCACTGTAAGCAAAGCCAAACACTTTAGCACAGCTAGCTATCAGGATAACAGGGAATAACTTACCGCTGTCAACCCGGAATTGCTCGTGTTGGGCTTTTAATGAATCGATTTCATACCGCAGATCAGAAACTATTTTCTCGAGTTTACTTTGAATTGTTTTTGGTAGCTTGGCTAGTTCGGAAGCCTCCAACTCCTGTTGCAGGAGTGCCGCCATTTTTCCCGACTACAAGACGAGCACGCGCAGTTGATAATTTGAAGCATTATGGGAAATGTATTTCTTTTAAGCGAGGTAGCAGTTTAGTCAACCTAAACAAATCTCGCTTGAAAACATAAGTATTAAGCTGTAAAAACAAAACAACAAACAAACAAAATAATTATGTGTATACCGTGTATTAGCAACTAGGTCTAAGTTTTTAAAAAATCGTCCTCGTGACCTCTGGTGTATACAGATACTCCAGACAGTGACCGCCGGCAGATGACGCCAAAACATACTAAATCGACGTCAATGTAAGTACCAATGTACCAATGACTGTAGAAAAGATTGTTTTTACAGTCATTGGTAAATACGCTTGTGCAAGCATAGAAATACAGGTAGCAAATATCTGTTATTTTTATGCATCATATATATATATATATATATATATATATATATATATATATATATATATGTGTGTGTGTGTATATGTGTATATGTATATGTATGCTCAGTGAATACCTCAGGTAGCAGAAACCCAAGAAGGAGGAGGGAGACGAGGAACCATCATGGAAGGACAGGCCCCTACACGGTATGTACCACCGGCAGATAGGGGAGGTGGCTGATATCCAGAAATCCTACCAGTGGATGGACAAAGCTGGACTGAAAGACAGCACAGAGGCACTAATCATGGCAGCACAAGAACAAGCTCTGAGCACAAGATCCATAGAGGCTGGGGTCTATCACACCAGGCAAGACCCCAGGTGCAGGCTGTGTAAAGATGCCCCTGAGACAATCCAGCTCATAACAGCAGGGTGGAAGATGCTAGCAGGCAAGGCATACATGGAAAGCCATAACAAAGTGGCCGGCATAGTGTACAGGAACATCTGTGCCAAGTATAACCTGGAGTAATTAGTTAGATTACTCGTTATTCCCATCACTGTATATATATATATATATTTACATATATGAGGCATAATATATAATAATAACATTATGATATCATCAAATCAAATCTCATGAGGCATTAAAAAAATATTTGCAAAAGGCTTAAAGACAACTGGAGTATATTGGACTAACCAATACAGGACTAAAGTTGTCTTTAAAAGTCTCTGTAGTATAATTAAAGGATACTGAGGGTAGTGCTGTGCAGAAAGAATAAAAGCCTAAACTAGCTTATTTATGTAATTCATTGACTGCTTGACTGGATATCACTATTTTCCATTATTATTAGTATGTATAAAAGTTCTGTATAAAGTTCAGTTTGCATTTTTGTTTGCATTTATGAAAAGGCAGCACGATGGTTAGCAGTGTTGCCTCACAGCAAGAAGGTCCTGAGCCGGGGTCTTTCTGTGCGGACTTTGCATGTTCCCGTGTTTGCGTGGGTTCTCCCCGGGTACTCCGGCTTCCTCCCACAGTCCAAAGACATGCACTTTGTGGTTAATTGAAAAATCCAAATTGCCCATAGGTGTGAATGTGAGTGCGAATGGTTGTCTGTCCCTGTGTGTTAGCCCTGCGAGAGACTGGCGACCTGTCCAGGGTGTACCCCGCCTCTCGCCCTATGACAGCTGGGATAGGCTCCAGCGCCCCCACGACCCTGAAAAGGATAAGCGGAAGCGGATGGATGTATGGATTTATAAAAAGGTGTGGGTCTTGATAAGTGTTAAACTTATACACTTAAAAAACAATCGTTGGCCCTTAGAAACATGGACCAACAATTTTAAAATAAATAATAATAATGATAATAAAATGCAGCTGAAACATATGAAATCATAGGTTTATTTATTCAAATAATTAATCATTAAGGATGTTGTGTTAGGTGGAAACTGAATGTGTACAGATTATATTTGAATAGATTAAATTTAAAGTCATTTCACTCATATAACAAAATTACATTGAAATTGTACATGTAATGTGTGTATCTGTCGATCTAGCTAGCTGCCTATTATGATGCACATGCAAGTTTTGCTTTGTGTCCTTATGGATTTACAGTAATAACTTGAATATCTTTATAAATGTGATTCCTCTGCTCCGTACAGGAGCAACAGAGCTAATCTTATCTTTGAGCTACACCCTTCATAACTTCATGCTCCGTATTACACAGCACATTTAATTACTTGTAGAAGGTTGAAGTGTGAATGTTTTCTTTTTATGTGTGCAGCTGTGTGTGTTTTTTCCTTTCTTTTGTTACACAGCCACTTGCACTTTCACTTGGTGCTCTTGGGTGGAATTTCTTCGGAAGTCTCAGTTTCAGACATTTTACTGTGTCCCTTTGTGACATAAACCTTGTTGGTATTCAGAAACTGTTGAGACTAGTTGGACAAATACCTCAGTGGCTTGTTGGTTCATAATGAAAATGAGACTTCCATGAGACAAAAGCGTGAACACGAGAAGTTTTAAGGCAAACATTTGCTGCAGGCAGCGGAGCTATTTTCTGACAGTCTGCCGTCACGCCTGGATACCAACGTGTACAGTAAGCTGCAGCAACATTACAGTGAAAACCTCTTAATCTGAGTCAACCATACCGACAGTTGTCAGGACTTGTCATCAGCATTAAAGGCAGGAGCATGGACAATCCAGCCTGTGGTGTTTGAATTTAAACAGATGTGATTCATGGTTATGGGGACATTTACTTAAATCCAGCAAAGATGAGAGTACTTCAAAAGAACTTTGCAGGAAGTTAATCCTTTGGAAATCTAGCCACTCATCTCTTACACCATCCTTGACATTTTTTCAAGTTTCGGTCCTTTCATTCAGTAAAGTGAGCCTAGCGTGTGAAACATCAATAGGACCAACCCAAAAGTAGGAGGTGGGAGCCTGCTGTGCACCATAATTTATTTTTCTGCAGCCGTTCCAGCTGTGTTACTCATTCTCATCCTCCACTGAGTCCTCCATCCTCTATCTTCCCCATTTCTTTGAAAAGTTTGCTCCCCCCACCTTTGTTTTGGTAACAACAATCACGTTCTGTGAGGCCGTGTTGCTGTGGCGGTTGCATTGCGTTGGACTTTATTCCACGCGTTCAAAAAGTTGCCCCTTGTTTGTACTGAAAGCTCACCAGGCCCAACACTCACATCATCACTTCATCGCTGACCTTCATGAGTCACGAGGATCTTAACAACATATATAAACAACTTTACTTAAAATAGGTTTTCTTACAGGCAGTTAAGTCATCTCCCAAACATCCGGTGTCCATATTTGGTCTAGCGTGTTTCCAACCGGGTGTCCTGCTGTGTCATGACATCACCTCAGTTAAACTGTTTTTTATGTGGGTGAACTAGAGCGTGACAGATGGGCTTTCCAAGACTCCAAACATAAAAAAAGCACAAAAAAGTGTTCCAATTAGCGAAGGAGTATAAACAAAGGGGGGACCAAAATGTCAGGATGGGGGTGGAATCAGGTGGTCGGAGCATGGGTAAACAGTGAGATAAACATTTGTTTGAGTGGAGCAGTGCGTCAGGTCATGTATGGGGTCTTTTCCAAGAGGAAAGACTTACTGTATCTGTGTAAATGTTTTTCTGGACTTCACTCTGCAGTTATTCAGGAAACTCGGCTCATGTGAGGCCGACCCTTCAGATAAGCATCGAGGTAAAATATACCCTCATTTCTTAATGGCGTTAAAAAGATCTTTCCTCAGCTCTTCCAAGATGACTCACTGTGTCTTCTGCCTCACTCGCTTGTGGCCAAAAGCCAGGAATAGATGGTTGTAGATTGACTAAAGTGTGACTTAAACATTGCACCATATTATTAGGAAGTCGATGGCTGTCCTGTTTGCAAACAGTGCTGTAGTAGTCGAGACTTGACGTGTTTGGGCACCCTGAACCACTTTCTGCTCCGATGGCTTCTGTGGAAAGTATCCAAAAGATTTTGATAGAGACGCTATGGTGTAAAAATGATGCAATAAAAGCTAGAGGCTATGCAAGTCATGCGAGATGCGCTACTGTGGAATGGCAAACACACGTAGATCCTTAGAGGAATATTTATAAGAGTGTAACAGTTTGGCAGCTCTGGCTTCAATATTCATTAGAAATCCTTCTTACAGGCAATTACTGTATATAAGAGACTAATGTAATTTCCCCCCCAAGGAAGCCACAACCCCCCCTCACCTGAGAAAGTTTGAAATAAGCTTGGACGTTCTTTTCCAAATTTCTAAATCACTAAAGCTACAAAACCTACAACAAATAAAGTGACCCCCTATTAGTCAAATTTAACCCTTTTCTTTGCCTTACAGCAGGGCTGGGCAACTCCAGGCCTCGAGGGCCGGTGTCCTGCAGCTTTTAGATGTCCTTGAACCAACACAGCTGATTTAAACGGCTAAATTACCTCATCAACACGTCTTGAAGTTGCAATCATGTCATTCAGGTGTGTCGACCCAGGATGAGATCTAAAACTTGCAGGACACCGGCCCACGAGGCCTGGAGGTGCCCAGCCCTGCCTTACAGCATGAAACCTGCCAGTTCAATTAACCTGATACGTCCATGATACGTTAGGTTGTGGGACCATCTTTACCAGCAAGAAGTCTGGAGTCTGAAATGGTCATCACTGCTGTGCTCGTGGTCATTTGTCCTGTCACGTGATCCAGTTTCAGCTAAATTTTGTATCTGAAATTGGACATGAAATTGGATTTCATACATGATTCAGTGACTCCAAGGTGCCCAAGTCCTGTGGCTGTAAATCAAACCCAACTCATCACCCCTGCGCCGCCATGCTTCACAGTCAGCAGGAAGTGTTTTTGCAGATATGCTGTGTCTATTTTGTTTGTTAGATGTCACACATCTATTCACACAGAATAGAAGGTGTTTGCTGTTAAACCATTTTAGTGTTTGAGTTCATTCACGACAATTTGGTGCGATACTCCAGTAACTGGGACCGGTGGTGGCACTTGGTGAGCATATTAGAGCTTCATAGTCCAAAGGTAAACTGTGCCTCTGAGTCAGTGCACAACTCTGACGACCTGGGTAAGTCCTCCAGGGGACCTCTTCAACTTTTTCTCAAACTGTTATGGAGTCGAAGCATCGCATTAAATGAGAACACACGGATGAACTTTCCCGGAAACACATAAAACTGCAGCCTTTTCAGATACACGCGCGCCCGTCACTGAGCAATAATGTCCGACACTCCTGCTTTTCAGTCAAGCTGAAGATTGTCGAATCATTGGTGGACAGAAGATTAAAAAACAAGTCTGATAAATGAAAACGATAAATGTAGTAAGAAAAGCAGTAAACTAAGGACGGCCTTTTGAGAAGAAGGAAGCATGAACGGTAAATGTGTCTTATTTCTATAAAGCTTCTCTATTTTCTCAAGTGTTGTTCCCAAAATGTGGTTTTAATGATTTGATTATAAGTTAAACAAAGTAAGTATGATAATATAGTTCTGATAAATTTACGACGAGATGGAGGAAACCTGTCTGGAGGCTGTCTGAGCTTTAAGAGGCGAACTGCGTCTCGAAAATACACACATAATAACACAAAAACACTTACCTTCCATAAGAATTTATATGATCCTATTATCTACTTCATGACAAACCTTGTTTCCTACAGGCTGTTTGATTTAGCTCACTGCAAATTAAATTGTGGGTTATTGCAAGTCATCACTGAAAAGGAAAACAAAAAATTAAGTTGTGGTTTCAGCATGCCAGGAGGAGTTCAGGGGGTCACGGGTGAGTCAAGTCTGTGCTTCGATACAGATGAAGTTATCATACACGCGACAGCATCCGTCTGCACACTATTTTTCTTCCGTAACCTTATGCAAACTTTTGAAAACTTTCTTTTTCTGATCCCTTTTTGAAAATTTTACTTCATTTCAAGATGAGTTACTAAACTCGAGAGTATTTACACCAGGCCTTTTAATCTACGCAAAGTACGCACACTTAAACGAAAGGGTTTAAGTGTGTGGAGTGTAGACAGAGGTGGTGGGAGTGAAGGAAAAAGTCGTCAGATGACAGAGTAAAATTCTTGGCTTCATCTCCTGGCAAATTCTGAAGCGATCCTCTGCTGCTTAGGTTCAATATAGACTTAAAATATGTGTGAAATTGTGTGAAATTTCACTGTATTTTAGTTTTACTAAGTATGAATGGAAAATGGAGAAAAGCCTCGCTCTGTCCGAAGGCTTAAACACATTTGAAATCCTAATTTTACTTCCTCTTTGAGCCGCAAATGAAACGTGCAATTTCTACAATTCGAAAAAGCCCAAACTCACTACTTTATAACCACCTGAACAGGAACTACTAATGCAAGATGTTGTGGACTCCATCAGCGACTTCCTGGCCACAGTGGTGAGCATTCTCACCCTGCCTTTAAAACCCCCAAATCTATATCGTGTATGAATGAAATGCAATGGCAAACATTCGATTTTTTATTATTATTGTTATTATGACTGACAGGAGTATGTTTACTTAAATACTAATACAAAGGTTAAAGGGAAACCTGGCGTGAGCAACTTTAAATGCGATGATGTTGACACTGTGCTGAGTCATGACTTGTGGGGTAAGATTACACACAGGAACCCCAACATTAACCATTTCCTTTTTTGTGACTTCCTCCATTTGTTTCCAATTCCCAGTATGACCTGTGCAGACATGAATGAACCCGTCTATGATCACAGTGATGAAAATGAAGCTGCGAAACGTTGATCTTTTTCTTACTTCCTCTGTTTTTAAATGCTGTCAGAGCACCCGGGATACATCAAACATACACGTGTAACACATTTGGGGATGTCTGTTTGTACAAACCCTGATTTTTTACAAGCAGCCTGTGTAAATCTCAATTGAATCGAATATAAAAACTACAAAAAAAACCCTGTTAATCATTATTTTTACAAGTAGATACAGCGTTGGAGTCAGTGTTACAGTTTTGGCTTGTATCGGGGTAGTGGTGAGGGGAGTTGTGCTCTCTCTCTCTTGCTCTCTCTCTCTAAATATATATATTTATATATATTGTATTAATAGAAGCTGCTCTCCTCACATTACTGTAACTGTCTCGCCCATATTCTGAAGCACCCATATCTGGGTCACTGATGTTTCGTCATCAACTGGATGTCAATCTTTTCCTTTAGACAACAATCCCAAAACACTAGAGCGCTGGTGGAGATGTTACGCTTGCCTATTTATTGAAACCCAGCTCAATATTTTCATATTTTAATGTAACTGTCTTTCTTAGATCTTTCTTCCTTTGGTTCTTCATCAGCAGCCAAACTCTTCATTTACTCTATGTTGTTCTCTTCATCGTCTTCCATCTGAGGCTGCTCTTTCTCTGGCAACAGGCCGTAGCTGTTGAGGAAACCCTCCACGTCAGTAGCAAAGAATTCCTCATTTAGATGCTGTGTGCAGGACAGGAAGTTTCCCAGTAGCTCTCCAGCTTTGTACACGAGCAGCGTGGGTAAATATTCATCCGAGAAGCGCTCGGCGGCACCGGAGGCGACGGCGTCAATCTTGCAGAACTTTACGGTGGGATACTCAGTGGCCAGGCAGTCAAGGCAGCTGTTGAGTGCCTCGCAGCCTTTAATCCCATTCTTGTAGATGTGCACAACCACAACCGTGCTGTGATGCTCCTTTTCAATAACTTCTAGGAAAGCCTCTCCACTGTCCAGGTCATACACGCCTTCAAACCTTGGCCCAAAGCTGAGCTTGTCATGCATCTCTTGCATGCACCGCTTTCTGTAGCTCTTTAGACATCCTTCATCCTCCTCCTTAAGCAGTTCATACTCTTGGACACTCATCTGAAGGAAGTGTATTAAAACAGTAGTTACATTTTTGGGTTGATATTTATGTGCAGCATTTGGAATGGCAAACATTTGCTGCTCGAGGCCAAAGTTTTCTAAATTAACTGAGAATTTCTACAATTTCCTGCACATCGGAGTTAAGAACTGGTTTAGCGCTGTGGGAACTGGGTTGTGTCATACCTTGCGGTTAAGGTTTCCTCTGGAGGTATCTTTTGCTTTGCTGGGGGATGACATTTGTCTCAGCAGTTCCCTTTTTGCAGGATTCAAGTTTTCTTGGTCCATGCTTTCCAACTTAAACCTCCTCCAGTCATTGATCACCCCTTTGGGGCCTACGGAGAAAGCAGATAGTTGTTTGTGTTCAGGGAAATTACTAATGTCTGTGCTAAACTATTTATGAACGCAGAGTGGCGAGAACGAAACAGGAGTGGGAAGGCAGATGCTTCAAGAGACAGGATTTAATTCATGTCTGTCAGTCCTGCGTGTGGGAGCTGTGCTTTTATAAAGCAGCAGTCATACAAGTCTTGGTTTTAACAGTGATGTCGTATATATTTATGTTTGAAACCACTGGTCACGCTTATGGATAAGGAAATGTACCAGTTACCTCCGTGTTGCATAATAAAAAGAAGATTAGCATCTGTTAACGTCTTACAATCCTCCAGGTCACTGATGTACGGTGGCTCTGAGAGGCCAAACGGTCTGCAACTTAAGAAAACACCAGCAATAAAAAAAAAATGCTGCAAAAGCACACAAAACACAACGGAAACAGGAAAAAAGAAAACAGAAATAGAAAAAACAAAAACGGAAATAGGAAAAAACAGATTTCCAAAAGCACAAGGGAAGTGTTTGTGGGGAGACAATAACTCGACGGACCAGTTGCAGTTTTTTCCTATTTTTGTTTTCTTTTTTCCTAAATCCGTTGTGTTTTGTGTGCTTTTGCAGCGTTTTTCTTATTGCTGGTGTGTTCTTAAGTTCCAGTCCGTTTGGCCTCTCAGGGCCACCGTACTGATGGCTTGTTTAAAGCTTTGATTTTCAAACAATAAAAAACATCCACAGAGAATTTTATTTAAAAAGATGTGCAAGAGTGTCAGCAAACTCTTCTTCTATTTCTACACTTCAGTTTAACACACACGGCCCAGTTTTATAGAATCGTCCGTGTGGTAGATTGGAAATGTTTATGACCGGAGAACTGTGATGCCAAAATTCATGCTTGAGATTTAATTTGAACAGTAGCTTGTCCTAATTTCTTAAGATATGCTTGTTTACCATGTGACTCAGACACATCCTAACCCATGTCAGGTTGCGTTAGGTTGTGTTTGAGCCACAGCCTGGCCCTAATCTTTGTCAGGTTGCTGATGAAGTGGTGGACGTGAGGTTGAAGTGCCCAGACTCTGCAGATTTACACTTCGCTCTGCTTTTTTACTCTAAAAACGATTTTCTTGATGAACAATCTCATAGTGTTTGTGAAAACACCATAAACACAAAGTGTCAGTTCCTGTGTGAGGTTTTAAACGCCATGTCGCCTCACCTGTTTGGGTCGCGGTCTCTTCCAAGTCAATCAGTCGCTCAGACATTTTCCTGGTTGGTTAGCTGGAGGACGAAAATCGAGAAAATGCCGACATGGCGCCATTAATTATTTAGATAATGTTTGGGTTGTCACTGCAACAGATTTAGAGTCACTGCTACTGGATATCCGGTGACTTCCACGATTTTTAATTAAATTAATGCAGTCTAAGAGGATTACTGACCTGCGGAAGACTTGCGTGCTTGCTATAAGTCCTTAAAGCTACTGCTTGAAGAATGAGCTGATGAATGTGGTCACTAAAATCATGAAACGCAATCATAAACACAAGATTACAAAATCACAGTGATGCTGCAAATTTAGTGATTAAAACAGATGTGTGAATGCAACAGAAACTACACATTTAGATGCATTAGCATATTCTTATTGCAAATATATTCTTAGTGCAAATACTGGTAAAATTACCATCTTGCTAAACTTTTGACCTTCGCACTGCTTCCTAATGTCTCTGTGATGCTGCTGTTTGCACAGGTAGGTTGGCCTACATCCACCTCTATGCTGTAGCCAATATCTGATTGGATTAAATGATCTGTCCCCAGGGTTCCAGGTACTGCAGTCCTGCTTCCTGTATGCAGTCACAATGCTCATCTGGGGTAATGATCTTTATGACGGCAGGTCTAAGTTCCTCTAAGGTCACAGTTTGCAAGATGTAATTTTCTGTGATTAGCTCTAGCATTAGCAAATGGAGCTAGGTAAACAGCCTATACTTGTTATTATTATTACTATTATTATTGTTATTATTATTATTATTGTAGGTCTGTTTCTCTGTGTGTTGGTGAGAAATTGACGTCTCGTAACCATCTGACTTCCAATTAGTCACAGACCCGTGACTAAACTCAGCACTGTCAGAATGAACTCTTTGTTTGTGTTCTGCGCAGAAGCTTTTACTTTAAGTCATCAAAGAAACGAAATGAGAATAAACAAAAACAGCCCCTTGGATACATAACGTGGCAACATAATGTAAATTATACACATGAAACATAAAAAAGGCCCCAAAGTCTGTGTATGTAAGCAAAACACACTGACCAAATAACTCGTATACTTTAAATGATTTCGTTCAAAACTCAACTTCACATTTCTAAACCCGCCTGTGTGACTTTTTACTGCATTATTAACAAAGGTTGTCTTACCTCCCACGGTCACAGTGAGGTCCTCCCTTTGTAGCAGCAGATAACCTTGCACTGATCTCCACTCAGTCACTTCACTGAGCTATCTGTTGCTGGACGGTGTGTGTTTTTGCGTGCTTGTGTGTGTCTATTCCAGCCAATGAAATTGGTCTAATGGAGATTTCAAAAGCAACCCTGTACGCCGAACAGAAATAGAGCGCAGATCCTAAGAGGATTTCACTTCAGCAATTAGAAGACTCGACTTGATAAAGGCCTGACTACACTTGACGAAGAAAGAGAGAGAATGACAAAAAACTGAAAGAAAAACGTTTCTTTTTTAAAAAGCTTCTTTTCTTTTTTCTCCCATATCGCACATTTAATGCATCACTTGATCAGGCAGCTGATAAAAGCCATCCCTATTCAAGAGCAGTACACAAGAGCCACTGTGTTGCATTTTTTATGAGCAGCGCATTAAGAGTTAACTCGAGGAAAAGCACCATATCCCCAAGATGAACTTTCAAATAAAGTGATCCTGTCTGGAATTCAAAGTTCTTCCAGGCATAGAGCTTCACACGAAACACATGACGGGAATCTTTCAAAACACAAAACACCGCTAGCTAAGGGTGGGGAATATCTAGTGATATGCTTTGTCATGTGCTTCCCGACTGTTTTCCACACAAAAATCCCACTCATTCATTTCTAAAACCTAGATTTCCCTCACAGGTAGATTGGTCGTTACGTTTCAGAATTATGTAAAATTTTATTTTGAGGTTAAAAAAAAACAAACAAAAACAAAACAATGTCAACATGTGATCCTGTTTTATTCACTGGTTATAACCAAGTAAGAAATACTGAGAATATTAAGAAACACAAGTAGTAAGAACAAAGCAGAGACAACTGTGAAAGTTGTGTGTGGTTAGGTAATTAAGTTCTTCAAGTTAAGACAGAGTTCAGCACGAGCTTATAAAACCTAAATTCTTGTTATAGTTTTGTCATGTAATGCGTGTTGTCTCCTTGCATGTCTCCACAGCTCAAGAATTTCCGCTTTTAAGCGACAAAAGAGGAAGACGTGATTTCCTTTGGTTTAAGAATGTATGCATCTGTTCCTCAATATTAAAATATAACTAACTAATATTACTAATCAGGAGGACGTTTATATGGATAACAAAGCAAATTTTATCCCTTCCTGTTTTTATATTTTCCCAAATACGAGTGCTTGTTACTGATCCTTAAACAACAACATTACGCAGTAAACTGGTGGCACACAGTGACGTAAAAATGGTAAACACTTTAAGTGGAAAAAGTATTTTAGTAAACACATTTACTTTCCATTGCAGTTGAACTTTGCTCATCTGCCCAAAGCATCTGAATATCATTATCTTCACAGCAGGTATTTGTTTCCCTTCAGAGCAACATAAATGCAGGAACTGCACCTTTCAAGTTTTACAATTTCGCAAGTTTACGTGCGAGAAGGAATCCCCTCTTTGCACTCTTTGCCTTCATGCATCACTGCAAGCTTTCCGTTCCCTGAGTGCTGAATCACTGCAGCGCATTTAGGAAGGGCAAATGCTCGCCACACCCACACGATATTTTCTGCTACCGTGTTTGGCTTTTGCCCTTCATCTCTGCGTCTGTGTCCTGTCTTTATTGGCTTAAGGGATTACTGGACTTTTTTTATTTAGGCACACAGAGCATGCATGTCAGGTGGGGTTCCATTATTCTCAGTCACTCGTAAAGCCCGGGTTGCTTACAGTGGAATTCGGCTGAATATTTTGCACCTTTTGTGCTAAAACTGTCTGTCAGCAGCAGCTATCTATCTGTCTGAAGGTTCTAAAAAAAGAGCAGCGACTATTATTAACGTCAACAACTGTTTTTAATGTGTTGTTTTAGTAACTTTTGTGAGAAAATGTGCTTTCAGTTGAATTCTTGTAATGAGCACAAGGTCAAACAGCCCACTGCAAACCTTATATGTATTAGTGTTTTTTCTCATTTTAATAATGAAAAATACAAGTGACCCAAATGGATCTTCTCATTGTGTAATGGCTAACATAATAGCATACTGCCAGTGTACTGCTAGCTCTGCGTCCAAGCCTGGATAATTGTGGAGGGTTTTGTCATCTGGTGGAAAATCTTTGCCAACTACGACATGGAAGATTAGGATTTCCATACTGGATCGGCTGGGGAAGAGTTAACAATGACTGCATCTGATGTTGTTGGCCCACATTAGAAGGTGTAAACTGTGTTACTGTTGGCCGAAGACAAAATAAGAGTAATGGAAGAAGATTCAGAGACAGAGAGGGAAAGAAAAGCGGGAGTGTGGAGGTTAGACTAGAGGCTTTAAATGTAGGGACTATGAGTGGTAAAGGAGAGCGTTGGCTGATATGATGGAGAAATGGAAGGTAGATAAGGTGTGTGTGCAGGAGACCAGGTGGAAGAGGAGCAAGGGTGCAAGCTCTGGAGGTGGAGTCAACTTGTTCATCATGGCATAGATGAAGAATTGGAGTAGGGGTAACGTTAAAGGAACGGTACATGAATAAAGTCGTGTAACTGAAGAGTGTTGGGCTGGATCATGGTTGACTGGTAGATTGGATCAGAAGATGAATGTGTAGGTGAAGGGAACAGGGGTGATTAGGGGCTGTTGGGTATGTATGGTGCTGGGGAGAGAAATGGTGGTCGTGGATTTTGTGAAAACCAAAGCAATAGCTGAGATCGGGTGACAGAGGAGTGTCGGGAGGTGCACACCAGGGGGACTACAACTTAGGCAGAAGGTGCAAACTGAAAGCGACAGGAGAGAGCAGGTTGCCTTCCTCGGTCAGGTTTAGGGATTAGAGATGTGATCAAGCTTATCATATTAAAATTTGGGACACATCGTCAGTAGTGGACCTTGGATTCATCGGATGTTTCGGCCATTATCACCTGACACCCTCATCCAAGGAGGCCCTGCCAGGGTTGGTCAGGCCCCACAGTGTGTCACTGGTTTGTGTTAAAATTGTTATTTCTCTTCTTCTTTCTTCTGTTTAGTTTTCTAAAGTTTATTTTCTTCTATCTATTCACTGCAGCTGAGAAGTAATACTTACCTCTTTAATATTTATGGAGCCTCACTTCTTCAAAGGGATAGAAAAGGAAGTAGATACGATCACTGAGCAGGAAGCTATGATGTATTCTTTCATCGTGCTTGTACCACTGAAATCTCCTCCACTGTCATCAGATCCCTTAATTGGGATCTGAAGTCATGGTCTAAATATGAAATTAAAATATGAAATACTGAAATACTAATAAAAAAAATTCACTTATCAAATGGGAGGTTAAAAGAGCAGGCGATTGAACACTACCAGGGATGTAACTGTGCACGTGGCTCTGTTATATCATCGGTAATTCGATCGCTTCCCTTGGCTGTAAAAGGTCAAGACAAGTCGAGACAGCCCTTGAACACTAGAGGTCAGCCTTCATCCTAATTCATTTGACTTTCAAAGCCTGTAAGGATGGAGACAGTTTCTCTCATTAGCTTTTTCTCCAGCTGAATTCCTCACAGCATTTCTTACTTACGACCAACAGAAAGAGTATTTCTGTTTCTGTCGATATTTGAAATGTGTATTTAACACACAGGCAAATCATTAAGCACAGCTGGTTCCCCTTCACCATTGTAGTCTTAGAAGAGTAAATAACGTAACCCACTTTTCCGAGAACTAAAAATAAGGTTTTAGATTCCATAGGTTGCATATACAGCTGCACATAAAGTTGCATATGCACCCACTTACTTAACAAAGATTTTCTTTGCCTAGTACCCTTACATTTCTTTTGCATTTAATGCAGAATAACATTTTATCGACTTATTTTTGCCCAGTCCTCTCGCATTTTGTGATATTGCGGTTTGGTAAAATAACAATGAAAATGTTGAAAAATTTAACAAAAAACCCAACTGTCACGGTCCTGGGTCTTATGACACATGAACACATACAGTCTGCCCCAGCCAGACTGTGACACCAACCTCTTCACAGTTCAACTCCAGAAACATCCTGGCTCCTTATTTCTTGATGACGCGCCAAAGCCGCCATGCTTTTGTTTGGTTTATAAATACGCATTTACATCTACCAGCATGCCAGGCGCCGGGTCATTTAAAAGGTACATCAGATTGATGTTTTTAGGTTTCAGTGGCAGGTGGGGAAATAATAAAATAGAGACCAGGAGTAAACAAAACGATCGTATGCGTCATCTTGCCTCTCCCACCACAGTATGGTTTCAGCTAATGCTTTACATACCTCTGTGCTGCGGTTTCCCAGTAACGTGGTCTTTACGTATCACTGAGGCATGAAGAGCAACATGAAGGTGTGGAGTGTTGCTGGTTTTATGTAATAGATGAAAGAGATCTCTCTTGTGTCCGGTGCTGTGGGATAAAGGAGTCCCTCTACCTGCATATTACTCAGGTTACTCAGTCATGTTTGCATTCCTGCGATAGGAAGGAAGCAACGGCTTTTCCCGAGGCTACCGGCCATTTATATGTTAAAAGCAAAAATGATGTTTTCATCAGCTGGAGAGGCGACAATGACAGATTTGTTCTTGAAAGAGAAGTTTGCTTTACTCTGCTGTTTTTAGCTCTTGACATAAGTGTAAGTCAAGTGCCAAGTGCCTGCTGCCATTTCTAACAACTTTCATAACCTAAAACATTTTAGCTCATGACAAATGTTTATATTATGTTGGGTGGCTGTGAGCAGAGCAGGTCAGCCACTAATCAGAAGGTCGGTAGTTTGATCCCAGGCTACATGCCAAATATCCTTGGGCAAGATACTAACCCCATGTTTGCCTACTGGTGGTGGTCAGAGGGCCTGGTGGTGCCCGGTGGCGCCAGTGTCCAGCAGCCTCGCCTCTGTCAGTGCGCCCCAGGGCAGCTGTGGCTACAATGTAGCTGCCATTGCCAGTGTGTGAATGACTGAGTAAAGCGCTATACAAATGCAGGCCATTTACCATGAATTAAAAGTAATCTATTAAAAAGTATATATTTTACTGAGCTCCACTATAGCAAACCTTTGGGTGTTTTATTGCTCGGTCTTTTGGTCTGTAAAAACAGGAAA
This sequence comes from Rhamphochromis longiceps, assembly GCF_057381845.1. NCBI lineage: Eukaryota > Metazoa > Chordata > Actinopteri > Cichliformes > Cichlidae > Rhamphochromis > Rhamphochromis longiceps. Next base: position 41,128,127 of record NC_140573.1, on the reverse strand, counting down.
ACATCTGTGGTTCTGTAAGTTTCCCCTGACCGCGATTAGACCTAGTTTGTGTTCTTGGTGTGAAGCGGTCATTCCTAGCAGTGTTCCAATATTATGACAACTGTGGGCTATTACGTGCTTAGGAGAAAGTCTGAAAGTCCAGCCTTGCTTTACTCGAGGCACAAAAAAAAATCCAAACCGCTGACTCAGGAACTTTCATTTCCAGTTGAAGAGTTATCACAAACTGGCTGTTACCGGCTGTCTCATCCGGCTCCATGATGGTGAGTAAAAAAAACAAAAAAGATGAGACACTGAACATGCGTCAGGCGATTCTAAACTAGGTGTTGTTTGCTCATAGTCTAGAGGTTTTTCCCCCATTTTCCAAACCGAGGTCAGACGCTTAGCTTTGCTGTGAATGATGATCTGCTTTTCACAAACTGCTCCGACCTAATTTCCCAAAGTGGAGTCCAGCCTTGTGCAGCCTCTTGGTATGCAGGTGTGAAAATAAACAGAGATCCACACTTTTTCCCTTATTTCCACGTTGGTCTGCTCATTTCTCTGTTAAATATTTTTCTTCGCTTCATTCTCTTCTTCACTGCAGGCTTTGACAAATAAATAGCTTCTTTGATTAAATCCAATAAATATTTGTATTAAATATTTTTTTTATTTGTAAAGAACTAATGCTGCTTTCTGCCTGTCTAATTAGTTGAACCTTACAGGACATATAGTTGTAACTATGTATAGCTATACATCCATCCATCTTATTCAGCTTATCTGGGGCCGGGTTGCGGGGGCAGCAGCCTAGGCAGAGAAGAAGCCCAGACCTCCCTCTCCCCAGGCCCCTCCTCCAGCTTGTCTGGGGGAACACCTTGGTGTTCCCCCAGACAAGCTGAGAGATGTAATGTCCTGGGTCCGCCCCGGGCCTCCTTCCAGTGGGACTGTTATGGCCCTGGGCCTTGGAGGGAGTGAGACTGCCCTTTTGTGTTCATGCAAATCCATGTGTGCCATGACTTGTGGGTGATTGGTTACTGGGAGACCCGTGCCAGCCCACTTTTATGCAGAATGAAGTGTGCCAGACCACACGGACGATTGGCTGCCCGGGGATCCCGTGATGCTCCAAGAGGCAATCAGTGGCTGATCGTGCCCACCTGTATGGAACTCCAAAGTGTTCAAAATTAAATAAATAAATAGGTCAAGATGAAATAAATAACTATGTGAATAAATAAGACACAGATATGTAATGTGAGAATGATATTGTGAAATAATGGAACACATTTTGAAAAAAATGCTCATTATTGTGAAATATATTGCATTCTGCTATATAAATTTACTTATTATTGTGAAATATTATTTCATGGTCATTATTTTTCACAATAACAGAGATTATTCCTGAGGCATTTTATTTATTTCCAGCCGTTTTTAGTCCAAAATGACCTTTTTTCAAAGTCAGTCTTTATTTCAAAATCCCGTTTTTCCCGATGGTCTATTTATTTCATAATGCGACTTTTCAGCAGAATGACTTTGTCTGTCGTGGGCTGGACCTTTGCACCTATTGGCTTATCGTTTACCATCGACTAGTTTTCCTGGATACCGGCTCCGCGGACGGCTACTGCAGCTAGCAACAGCGTGCTAGGTCAAAAGTCACGGAGGATGGCGGACTGGTGTGAACTTCAGCCAGTTCTGCTCATTTAAGCAAATCAGATAGAGAGGGATCATTTACCTGTAGATACTGTTTTGAGTCGTTTAGATGTTTCTGAAATGCTTGGGATGATAATTGCTCTTCAAGATGTTCGCATCGATGACAGCATTGTCAAAGGTTTAAGATCAATTCAGCACCGTGTTCGTTTGGAATACGCCGAGGAAGAACAGTCTTCAAATGTTGGCCGTCCACGTCTAGAAATCCCGGTGCAGCACTCAGGACTTTAGTGCTGTCCGGGATAACCGTCGGGGTAATTGCCGATACATTTTCTGTGTCTCCGAGCACAATTAGGAGGAAAATGACGGAGGATGGTCTAAGGTAAGTTTATGCTGTAATTGAGCACCTGTGTGATTCTGTACACAGCATTGTTTAGGTGTTGACCTTAATTATGACGTTTGACAATGAATTATTATCGCTTACTTTTTTTTGTTACTGTCTAAACTAAGTGGGGCAGCTACGGCTAAAGCTATCGGCGCCATCTCGGCGTTGAGACACGTTTAGCAGTGTTAGCTGTTAGTGTGTTAACTCGGAGACTGGGGTCAGTGGAGCCTGTAGGAACCTTTTACACAGAGAGTAGACCCACCAGCTTTCCACAGTCTACTTACTTATCACATCTTGTTAGACAACAGGGTCATTAGTGCTTTAAATAGTACATAGTTGAATGTTTCATTGCTGTTTGCAGTTGATTGTTCTCTGATAACGCATAACAAGGTTGATGTTAAATAGCGAGTTTATTGAAATGGTTTTGTCTATTTCAGCAGCATTATAGATATACTTTCTTTGGTGTCTTCGGTAAAGCTAAAACAAGAATACATTTACATCCTTGGTTCTTTCAGCATTAATTGGAAAACTTTGAGATTTGCTGTGCGCCTCCCAAGCCATTCTCTTTTATCCCACCTGTCAGGTATAGATGGCAATACTTTAAACAAAGTTAAATTTGTTATACCTGAAGAGAACCAATCCTGACCTAGAATGGGTGAATGAATAATTAGTTGGTAGCCAATGCCTAAGCAACTCACATAGGCCCTGGCAGACTCAATAAGTCCATCTAGGAACAGCTGCAGGAAACACCTCTTCAGTTTAGATTTAAAACATGTGCATGCTCTTTCAGGTTGATGAGGATTATGGTGTGGACTGGACAGGACAACATAATCGCTGCCCATCAAATGAGATCACCATTCCTGAGATTCAGCTCCCAGATGCACTGAATGAACAAGACCCTGCTGTGCTACCAATACTTCAAAATCACTTGTAGAAAGACATTATTACATTTAATCAGTTTCTATGTCAGGAGGATTTTTTTTTTTTTTTTAATTTCTACAGCTTTGTAGCTAATACTGACTCAAAACAGCATAACCAATTTCATTTTCAACAAAACAGTGAGTGGCTATAAAACAGGATTTGTTTTATACAGCTGTCACTTTAATGATATTCATTTCTTGGTTGGATATACAGTACATGTCAACTCTGAGCAGATTTAATACAATGAACACAGTAGAGTAGTGTAACATCTTAATTCAAATAATTTTTTCTAGAAATTTTTTTTGTATCAGTAGCGAGTATAAACAAAACATATTGTGTAATTTATAATGTACAGTGAACAACTGATTTTGATATCTGAACTCTTCATCAGTTTATATTAAAAAAGCCATAAATGCACACCTGTACTCTGTATTTTTCACTGTCAAGTGTATTAAAAAGAACTAGAACTCACTAGATTGTCCGTTTCTTTGAACACCGAGTACAGTAATGTGATGCAAGAAAGAAGAAATGGTCTAATTTTACCATGTGGTTATGGAATCAATCGTAAACCAGACCAAAACCTGAGTCAGTAGAGTTGAGACACACCTGAATGTCCATTAGAAATGACTCATAGGTACAGTAGTGTGCAGGAAGACGTAGTACTTCAAAACCGGTGGAAGACTTTGGAAGATTGCTGTTGACCACTTCCACAGTCATTTCTCGGCAAGACTTCCCATCCTGTCCAAAACTTGATGAGGGCTTTTTGTTGTGCACAAGATGCTGCAACAGAAGATTGTTTTAAACTATAATGACATCCTATATTCATTATTTTGAATCTTTTATGGAGAAATACCATAAAAGATGACCACTTACATACAGGGCACCAGACATTTTTGCCCCACTCAAATTGCTGTTGTAGCTTTTATAGATATTTTTATGTTAACAAAGCTAAAAGTAGTCTACATACAATTCTAGTGCAACTGATAATGCCACCACTCTTATGTATTGCATGGAGCAAATAACAAAACAAAATTATACTATAGCGTAGAGCTGGGCGATATAACGATATGTATTGCGAAATAACTTTTTCTCAATAGAAAAATTAAACTATTGCGATAGACCTCACCGCTCTTGTCCTTTTTATAAAAAAAATAAATATCGTGATATGAAAAAATCTCATATCGCCCAGCTCTACTATAGTGTACTTTGTTAATGACCCAAGATCACTGGACTGTATGTAATTTACCAAAGTATAATCAGAGAAAACCAATGGCAAAATACCTATCGCAGCAGACTTACCATTTTCAATGAAGGACCGAAGGTAACCTGCCACTCTGCATTTATCCTCGAGAGCATTCCTCTTCTTCCTCATCTTCATCTTCTGTGGCAGGCCACAGTCATTTTATAGCTTTACTTATCTTGTAGTCTTAAGAGCATCAGCAACATTAGGTGTATTTTTATTAAATGTAACCCAGCTGTTCAACTAACCCACGCATACAAAACAGTATATTGGTGTTTTGTGTCAACAATTAATGTTCATCCTTCATAAATTAACCAAATAGCTTTACTATTCAGATGTTAAAAGATGTGACCTGACCTTACCTCACAACAGGGAGCAGTCTCTGATTCCCTTGGTAAGAAAGGAGGAATGATGTCTGATCTTTCTGTCAGAAGCGGCCATACCATGGTTTCCTTAAGCCCTTTCCTCAGCTGCTTGACTTGACGACTTGTTTGTGTTATGACCTACAACGGTGAGACCAAACCAAAACTGAAGTTGGAGTCTGTAAAGTGACACACACTTTAAATGTTAAATATTTAAAGAACATCCACTGTACTAGTAAAAGCATTTTCAAATTATACCCACTTACAAAATCACTACGTTGAACTAAAATTGCTTTCTTTTCTTTCACATAGATTACTTGTCTTCCATATTAGCACAGAAGATAAGCCACTTTAAAACAGTCATGAATAACTATTACCTACAACAATGTAAATAGTAATACAGACATTAACCCAGAAGACAATTATTTTCTCTTACCTAATTTATAGAATTCTTTGCTATGATAAAAAACAGTATTAAAAAAAATCTGTGACTAAACTGATTAAAAAGCTCATTTTTGCCAGACAGACAGACTAACCAAGCAATAATAACATATCGTTACTTACCCTGAACAGCGTTTCGTGGAGTGGAGCTAGCTGTGATAGCGTTAGCATTTGCTAACGTTAACACTGTGCGGTTGTGATGAGAACTTGGACCAGGGACCACTTCATCTCCAGTACACTGCTGCAATACGCAGACTGAGGTGAAGACGTTCAATCTAAGCGGTTAGCAAGTTCTCTGAGTAACTCAGAAACGGACTTGTTTCCTGCAGCCATGCCCTTCACAAGAATTGATACACCTGTAACGTTATTCGCGCCCAGTGTTTTGCATTTGTCGGTGCCTTAAGTTTATTTTGAGCTGCATACTGCCGCCAGCTGCATAGGAGATGCATTGCACCATTAAACCTAAATCGACAATTCATGTGCTATTACTTATGTCTGAGTAAAGGAGCAACCAATCACACAACTGGCTCCGCCCTGTCTTTCTTGATTGACAGACAAAGTCATTCTGCTGAAAAGTCGCATTATGAAATAAATAGACCATCGGGAAAAACGGGATTTTGAAATAAAGACTGACTTTGAAAAAAGGTCATTTTGGACTAAAAACGGCTGGAAATAAATAAAATGCCTCAGGAATAATCTCTGTTATTGTGAAAAATAATGACCATGAAATAATATTTCACAATAATAAGAAAATTTATATAGCAGAATGTAATATGTTTCACAATAATGAGCATTGTTTTCAAAATGTGTTCCATTATTTCACAATATCATTCTCACATTACATATCTGTGTCTTATTTATTCACATAGTTATTTATTTCATCTTGACCTATTTATTTATTTAATTTTGAACACTTTGGAGTTCCATACACCTGTGGCTACAAAAGGCTGGAGGTCCTTCACTCAGTGGCTGCTGCTTAGGACTGAACGTGAAGTTTGCCCTTTGTGCCTCCCTCTTCGATCTTTGTTGAACTTGTTTGTAATGCTGAACTTTGTCAAACCTTGGTGCATGCTTGAACTTAGCCTGAGTTTTGAGCTGCTAGCTTGCTTTAGTTATCCCTTAGCTTTTACGTTTACTTGTGTTTTGCTTTACGTGTGTTAGTTGGTTTCCCGGTGGCCTGCTGAACAGCCCTGCCGGTTTTCTGTTTAAAGTTTGAAATAAAACCTTTTATTTTACTCAGTTTTTGTGTGGGGGCTTGTGTATGTTACTCCTCCCCTGTTGCCTAGCAGAGGGGGTCGTAACAGGCACATGCCCAGAACACGTCACCCAGGAGGCGCCCAGGAGGCATCCTTGTCAGATGCCCAAACCACTTCAATTGGCTCCTTTCGGTGCAGAGGAATAGCAGCTCTACTCTGAGCCCCTCCCAGATGGGTGAACTCCTCACCCTATCTCTAAGGGAGAGGCCAGCCACCCTTCAGAGGAAACCCCTTTCCTGCCGCTTGTATCCGCGATCTCGTTTTTTCGGTCACTACTCACAGGCGAGGCGAGGTGAGGTAGGGACCGGTAAATTTAGAGCTCTCACACTCAGCTTCACCACGACGGCCCGGTACAGCGTCCACATCCCTGCAGCCGCAGCACCAATCCGTCTGTCGATCTGCCTTCTACTGTCACTACTGAACAAGACCCCGAGATAACTCCTCCACTTGGGTCAGGAACTCGTGCCATTATATAGTTAAATAAGACTCTCTCCTACCCCATAAACCAAAGTAATATAAAAAACCCCAAATCATTTACTGTAACAAACATAAGGAATCTTACATCCAAATGAATTTGGGCGTATTTTGATTCAAAGACCTGCTGAATTGCAAAACCTTGACAAGAGTAACTGATCAATAAATTATAAACTGAGGGAGGCTGTTATAATAAAATATCTGACAAACATATCAGTTCGTCAGTGAAGATTATCCAAGGTAACTACAATACAAATCCATTCATCCTCTTCTCCTTATCCTCGCCAGGGTCACGGGAAGATGGAGCCTATCCCAGCTCCATAGGGCAAAAGACAGGATACAGCCTAGACAGGTTGTTAGTCTGTCGAATGGTAAACACATAGAGACAGCCAACCATTCGCACTCACATTCACACTGATGGGCAGTTTAGAATCTGCAATTAACTGTGGGAGGAAGCTGGAGTAGAAGCCACACAAACACAGGGAGAGCAAACTCCACACACAAAGGCCTCTGATGGCTCACAGAGTCAAATCAGGACCTTGCTGTGAGGCAACAGTGCTAACCACCACGCCACTGCGCTGCCTCTGGTAAACTGACTCCTTACACTTAAAAAATATATATATATAATTTGACTGAGCACACATGGTATTGCTATCAGCTCAGTTGCACAGAGATGCTGGGAAATAGCTCTGAAAATTAGAGTTATTATGTCTCCTCCCTACGGGGGAAAATAGAAAATCTGCTTTGAACGAACCCCTTAAAGCTCGAATGAACTGGATGAACCCGACGTCTTCTTACCACACTTGTTTCCACTGCTCTCACTTACAGTAAGTTACACCAAATTATTACTTAATACACCGAGTCTACGTTAAAGAGGGACGGAAAGTCTGATCAAGTCCAGAAAGACTTTGGTTAGAAGGTTATGCCTGAATGAGTCCCCCACAGTCTGCATGTGAGCGCAGGGAATCTCACTGGGAATGTGGGAGTCAGTCGGTTGATCTTACGGAGAAAGTTTGAAAATAAGCTTAGTTGAGTCAGTGATTCATTGTGAGCAAAATGTTTTTCTGTGTGTGAAATTTAAGAATGATCATGGCACACATGACAAAACAACCACAACATAAATGTCTATTCAAAAAAATGAAACTGCTGCTCGGTGTCCTGGGCACGCTGGCTTTCAGTGTGCGAGCACAGTCTCAGTCACTTTGTTTTATTTGAGGATTTTTACTGTATTTTTACTGTTAGTTTGTTAGTTAGCGTATATTTTGTATAGCCTGTGCAGAGCTTTGGTCACTAAGGTTATTCAAATCGTGCTGTAGAAATAAACTTTTCCTTGGCTTGAAACCAAAGAGGACATATTTCCTTTTTTCTTTTAAAAATGCACTGGGTCTTTTACATCAACAATTAATTTAACCAAAAATGTTCATTCAAATTGTTTGTTTGTGTCAAATATAAACAGTATTTATATAAAATGATTTGATCTCACCTGTGGTCATGAGCTGTGAGTAGTGACCGAAAGAACGAGATCGCGGATACAAGCGGCAGAAATGGGTTTCCTCCGAAGGTTGGCTGGGCTCTCCCTTAGAGATAGGGTGAGGAGTTCGGCCATCTGGGAGGGGCTCGGAGTAGAGCTGCTATTCCTCTGGATCGAAAGGAGCCAGCTGAGTTGAAGCGGTTTGAGCATCTGACAAGGATGCCTCCTGGGTGAGGTGTTCTGGGCATGTCCCACCAGGAGGAGGTCGCGGTATTCGATGGCAGATCGTAGAGTTGCAGAAAAAGGAGGACAAAAAGTGAAGAACTCTAATGATGAAGGACAGTGGATTTATTTACAGTGAACAAAGAAGTACAGTGCAAGTGTCCGTGAATGTGAAAAAGTCACAACTCCAGAAACACGCTCTGCTCACAGATTCCTGGCAACACACACACAGCAGGATCATCCACAATAGCGAGGGTTTCTTCATACAAAGTCCACAGCTGTACTAACGAGTGAGACTCAAGGATCCAGCGCCGACCAGAGCGGCAGGTGTGGCTGCCTCCAGCGCAGGATCCCGAGTTTGTAAGTAAAAATTAGTTCACAAAGCTTTCCAGACTCTTGTGTGTAATTTTTTCATAGACAAATAAATTAATAATGTTGACAATGATGCACCAAGCGGGAGTTTTCTATTCTATTCTATTCTATTCTATTCTATTCTATTCTAATGAATAATAAAGATAATAATGGTAAAAATGGTAAATGGCCTGTATTTGTATAGCGCTTTTCTAGTCCCTAAGGACCCCAAAGCGCTTTACACAACCTGTCATCCACCCATTCACACACACATTCACACACTGGTGATGGCAAGCTACAATGTAGCCACAGCCACCCTGGGGCGCACTGACAGAGGCGAGGCTGCCGGACACTGGCGCCACCGGGCCCTCTGACCACCACTGTCATAATGTGCTGTCATAACCACCAGGTGAATACAGTGTCGCTGGAGAATCAAAAGCCTTGTTTGTTTCAGACCATTCAACGCCCTTAAACAAATCCATATGATGTCAGATATGATCTCTGCGTAGCTTTGACACTTTCTAGCCAACTCAGCTTTTCAAGGGTGAGTGAGTACTCGGGTGAAACCTTTCTCTGTAACATGAAATCCAGGGTAAGAAACCTTCACACCCGATCCTGAGAGTGGAAATTGGCTTTGCAGGAGCCAATGTTTGCCTTTGTGTTAATCTAAGCTCAGACTGTGGAAGTGGACAGTATTTTCCCACATTTTAGTTTTTATATTCACTTTCATTGTCAGTGTTATACCTGAAAAAAGGGCAAAGTATTATAGCACACGAAGCTTTGTTTTTAATCTGCTGGATTGACTGAAGCCCCCTGATTCACGTGCATGCAGAGTGTGTGTTGAAGTATTGTGAAATCGTTTGCGTAAGAGAGGAAGAAAGGGAGTGACTCTTGTGTCTATCGCTGTTGCTACTACTACATTCATAACTACTACACACCTACTCATCACAAAGCTATGCTGTTTTCATCCGATTAGCTGCGCTTCGCTTGTTCGACTTCAGTGGGAAAAAGTGACACACATTTTAAAACCACTGAGCAGCGTTAAGTGTGTTTTAACCTGCTGCTGGGAGGAGCTCACAGAGCACACGGAAAAGAAAGACTTGAAATGCCAGTGTTGGCCAGTTTTTTTTAAATTTATCTTTGAAATGGCCAAAATTTACCATAATGATGCAGGCATCATATATATATATATATATATATATATATATATATATATATATATATAAATATATTAGGGGTGCAATGATACACAAAATTCGCGGTTCGGTTCGATACTTTGGTGTCACGGTTCGATATTTTTTCGATACAAAAAAAATTTTCATGCCTTTTTAATTTGTCATTTATTAAAATTATAAATATATATTTTAACTCAAAAGTACAGTTTTTAAATTTAATGTTGCTGAAACAACAAAATACAAGAAAAAAATAAATCTGATTGAGGAATCCCTCATCTTTGGAAAAGAGTTTATTACAGAGAAATGTCTCTTTCCAAAATAAAAGCTCTACTATACGCTTCTTCTGGGCTATATTCTCAGCAGCATATTAAACATATCAGGTCCCCATAAGGAGAATCACGTGCTAACGGCTGTCTAAATGACTCGGGTAAAGTTTGTAGCATGCTGCTTGTTGTTTTTGTCTGCTTCCACTTGTCTTTGCACTAGGATGATGTCGGAGTAAATGTGCAGTCATATTCGTTGTGTTCCCACTAGTGCTGTCAGCGTTAATCTCGTTAAAATGACATTAACGCCATAACGTGGCAAATCTCCGTTAACAAGTTACCGCGGGATCATCCCGTGCGTGGGGCTGGACGGCGTCAACACGTTAACAAGCTAACTGCGCTAACGCACTAGTTCCCACAAATTGAGCATTGCGTGGCACATCCGACATACTGTTTTACTTTTGTCCATGAAGCGCTTACCTTCAGGGTCATACGTCACATGAAAACCAAAATAGTTCCAAAGGCCAGATCTGAATGAGGGTGGGGGAGGTTCAATTTGCCATGTTACAAAGAGCTTAACTTCTGTCTTGCTAGCTTGCGCTGCGCTCAGTGGATCTGCGCTCGACAGTGCAGCCTAGGTGGAGTAGTCGAACGCAGATCCACTGAGCGCTCAACACAGTCAGAAGAAAAGGTGATAAAATAAATAAAAAATGTTGTATTGTTCGATACATATGCGTACCGAACCGAAAGCACTGTATGAACGGTTCAATATCGATACGAGTATCGTTGCACCCATAATATATATATATATGTATGTGTGTATATATATATGTTGGATAAAACGAAATAACCATACAGGGTCAGAACCAATTTAAAAAAATTTGTCATTGAATTACAGACTTACTGGCTGTAATCAGCCAATCACAAGACATCAGCTCAGTTCATTTCATTTCAGCAGGTAAACACCGCCAAGGCAATCTGCTAAAGTTCAAACGTTTTTTTTGAAGATGACAATAAGTTTACACCTTTGAGATACAGTGACACAGGAATATTCTTGTCATGGATGTACAGCTGCAGCAATTATGCGATGTTATCATATGACTATGGACCAGAACCTCTGAGGAATGGAGATCCAGCCCAGTACTAGCAAGTGTCCAGCAAGTATACGGCACATCCACAGAAGTGTTTAAATTTTTATAGAGGCTACTTGGTGAAGATGGGATAAGTATAAGCATATTCTTGTCTGACTTTGGAAGCGAAAAGTTGGATGAAATTCAGTCCTGAAAGGAAAAGCTGAACGATATTTAACCTGCATAGCATTAGCATGAAAGCAAAAGTAATTTGATTTCCATAATTAGATAAAAACAAGAACAAAAAACATAAAAAAGCAAATGTCAATACTTGAAACAATGGCATGTGCTATGATGAAGGCAATGTGTTACAATGGATAAACAAATACATGTTAGAGTATTAGCTCTAAGTGCGTTCATGGTTTTGAAACGTGCCAATCACAGACAACAAAGGCCGCTCCTCAGCCACAACCCTTTTGTGTGACGCACAACTCCAATAATAAGAATCTCAGAAACCACTGCAAAAAATTCCCAGAGTAGATTATCTGCATACAATCTCTATACCATTATTAGCCACATACAAGAGAGAAGTTTGCTTAGACGCTCGGTTTTAAAGCTTAATAAAAGCTTTAAATTTAGCTGAATTCTTCATAACCCTCACTCGTCTTCTCTGTTCTTTCTCAGCTTTTCCTAGTTTTGATTTGATTCTTAAATGGAATTGCTGAAAGTTGTCATGATACAGGAAGACATATAATAAAGATACGTAAAGCAAACGGAGGCAAATGACCAGGAACAGTCGTTTTCGATTTGCGCAACGTTTGTTTATATATGCAGCAAGGAAACAACAACAGACTGTGGACGTTTGCTGAGAAGTACAAGCCTCCTCTTTCACTGTTTACGAGAAAGAAGGTTAACCGTGAGTCTGATTTAGAATCTGTGCCAATAAAAGAACAGGAGCGACAGGATATCCCAGCACTATTTATAACTGTAGTATAGTATTGCACTTTTCTTTTTGTAACTGCAGATCTCTGTGTTACAAGAGAGTCGTTATCCCCAGGAGACAATTAAAGTCTGGCACAAGAGGCATTTACTGTCAGTAAAACATGCAGGAAAAGACAGTTATTAAATCAGAAAATGATGAATACTATTCAAATTAATTCATTAATTAATCCATTCATAATCATGCATTTGCTCAAGTGCTTTGGAAAATTTGTATCTGGAAATGATTCAGCATGTGACGACTTGCACGGTGAAATCATGAAACTTAAAACTTCAACTGAAAGATTTCTACTTAAAAGTGATGATTTATAAACCTTCAAATGTCATTTGAGCCAAAGAATGAAAAAAGCTAATATAGTGAATATTTATATAGTAATATTGCAGTTTGTAGGTAATAAGTCAGTAGTTTCCTGGAATAAAGGCTTTTGTTATTTTCCAGGTACATCTCCCAGGTAGATTTCGTGCACGCGCACACATCGATATCTCCACCCTTCCTGTTGTCTCATGCTTCTTCGGTAGTATTTACGTGTAATCTCTGACCGACAGTGATTCATCCACTATAAATACACAAATTACCTGCTCTAGGTTGCTTTCGTAAGCACATACACCAAAACTGCCGTGGTCCTGTAACTGTATACCCAAGCCCACATAATTAGGGTTGCAGGGATCAGCTGAAAGTTGTAAAGGTGAAGTTTTAAATTACTGGCGCTACAATGTTGTTGTTTTTTTGTTTACTCAACAGGAGTTTGTGTGTTTTTTGAAGGTAGAGGTACATGTAACTGAAGCTAGAATGGCATCATTAAGGGGGGGCGCTAGCGAGCCAGCAATGGAGTAGGACGTGTTTCTGAAGGCTCCCGCTAACAGAGTTTCAGAAATAGTTTTTTTTCAACCTACAAAGTCTCATTTTATGTCACAGGGGAAGCTAACAGTTTTATATACTAAAGCTTCACTCGAGACAAAATGGCATCGAACCTAAGGAAATACAAGTACACCGGAGGAACTGCGGCTAGGCCCGGCGCATCCTCGGGCGAGAATACCAATGGTGGCCCAAGGGCGGCGCCCGGCTCAGCGACCACTGAGGAACGGGCTCAGCAGAGCGATGGGCGCTTTGTGGACACTGATGCCCTGAAATTAGAGCTTCTTCAATCCATTAAAGATGATATCAGCGTGGTGTTAAAAGAAGAACTCAGGAATGCACTGAAAGAAGATTTTGATAACATTAGGGCTGACGTGCAAGAAGTGAGAAATGAGATTGCTAACAATACGGCGGCAGCGCGCGCTGAAATGGATGGAGTTAAGGCCACGGTGAAAGAAGTAGAGGACGGGCTGTCAATGTGGAGCGATGAGGTGGTCACCTTGCAATCTACGGTGAAGACTTTGAGGAAGGAGCTATCTGACCTGAAAGATAAATGTGATGACATGGAAGGCAGGATGCGGAGATCCAATATCCGTATCATGGGGGTCCCGGAGGGCCCGGATTCGAGCTCCACCACGGCCGTATCCGCGCTACTACGTGAAGCGCTGGGTATGGATAAAGATGTTATTGTCGACCGCTCACACAGGAGTCTGGCCCCGAGAAGGCCGGGTGGTAACCCGCGGGCCATCATAGCCAAGCTTCATTACTACCAGGACTGTGTGGAAATTCTACGCCGTGCCAGGACCCAAGCTCCGCTGAGGTTCAATGGACAACCGATTGCAATATTCCCGGATTTTACGACCTCGGTGGCCCGAGCTCGGGCTGCTTTTACAGAAGTCCGGAAACTTCTCCGTGAGCAGGAAGGTATCCGTTTTGGGATCAGGTTCCCAGCGCGACTTTGTATCACGCACAACGGGGAGGAGAAAGAACTTCTGGATGCGGCGAAGGCAATGGAATATGTTAAAGAACATATCATCAACGTTTGAGGAGGCTGCGCCTGTCGCTCTGGGAGCGCCAGTGCTACGGTTGGTTGTCTCAGTTACGGCTGAGTGTACATGACTGTTTGTTGTAGCGTTCGCACGGTGATGAAAAGCTTGAAGAGACACTTCTTGTTCAGACATTTAAACTTATTTCATAAACACATTTTGGTTCATTTTATTTCATGGCAATACCATTGGGTTTAGAAAAGTTCTATACTTTGTTTGGATGTCGATATATGTATGTGTATATATATATATATATTTTTTTTCTTTTTCTATTTTATTGACTATTTTTCTTTGTAGGATATGTTATGTCAAGCGGCCAGCGGGAGCCTAAGAGTCTGGCTTATAGTAACCCAAACAAGCACTAGGCTATATGTGTGGATCTGTTTGCAGGGGGTTTGGCAGTCACCATGTTCGATCTGGTGTAATTGCTCATTGTGTTCTTGGTTTGGGCTTCAGCCAGATATGTTTATTTTACTTATCAATGTGTTTTTTGTTTTTCCCTTTTTTTTTCTCTTTTTTTTTTCCTTCTTCTTCCTCCCCTCTCTTTCCTCTTCTCCTATGCCTGTTGTGCATCTGGAGCTTTCATATTTTACTATTTGAGCAGGGATGAGCACAGCGCGATCATTTAGTGATCGGGTGGTAAATTTTGTAAGCTGGAATGTAAAATCACTCAACCATCCAGTCAAGCGGAAAAAGGTTATTACTCATTTACAACGACTTAGAACGGATATAGCATTTCTCCAGGAAACGCATCTGCGTACCTCTGATCATCTTCGAATCAAGTCTGGATGGGTAGGCCAGATATATCACTCTAAATTTAATTCTAAAGCTCGGGGGACAGCAATATTGATAAGCAAAACTTTACCATTTATAGCCACAACTGTAGATGAAGACCCTGCAGGCCGTTTTGTTGTAGTTGTAGGACATTTATATGGTTTCCCCTTGATTTTAGCGAATGTCTATGCCCCTAACTGGGACGATCATAGTTTTTTCACTAATGTCTTTGCACGGCTTCCCAACATGGCAACGCATAATATTATTCTTGGTGTGGACCTAAATTGCTCATTATCTGCTATGGACCGCAGCTCGCACAAATGCACGCCTATTTCAAAATCAGCACGTGTTATACAGCGTTTTCTTCATAACTACGGGTTAGCTGATGTATGGAGATTTCGTAACCCAACTTCAAGTCAATATTCTTTTTTTTCTAATGTCCATAAAACATATACTCGTATAGATTATTTCTTTCTGGACAAAAAACTCCTCCCTTTGGTGACAGACTGTGATTACAAGGCCATGGTGATTTCAGATCATTCACCTGTTGTTCTTTCACTGCGTATTCCCAATGCCTACTCCAATTATCGGCCATGGAGGTTCAACCCAGTATTGTTAGCAGACGAAGAGTTTGTTAATTATATTAGGTCTCAAATAGATTTCTTTCTTGCCATCAATCAAACTCCAGAGATGTCACCATCAACTGTTTGGGAATCTCTAAAAGCATATCTGAGAGGCCAGATAATCTCATTCTGTGCGAACAAAAGGAAGAGGGATACTGAGCAACTCTCTCTATTGGCTGACGAAATTACTAAACTAGACGCTGTATATAGCCATTCCCCTGACCCGGTATTATATAAACGTAGGCTGAAATTACAAACTGAATATAATCTTCTATCTACAAAACAGGCTGAGTATCTAATTTCGAAGTTGCGTAGCTACTCGTATGAGCATGGAGAAAAAACAGGCAAGCTGCTAGCTCATCAGCTACGACAAAGAACAGCTAATCAAGCTATCCCTGAGATCCGGAATGACCAGGGAATAAGATGCACGGATAACCAAGGTATAAATAATAGTTTTTTTAGATACTATCAGACTTTATACAGCTCCCCCCCGGCTAAGGATGACCTGGCTCTAGAAAATTTCTTTGAGAAACTTGATATCCCTTCCTTAGGAGAAGATGCGGCCACCAGTTTGGAGGAGCCCATTTCTGATGCTGAAATTGAAATGGCCATACGGAGTATGCAGTCTGGAAAATCACCTGGCCCCGACGGGTATCCTTCCGATTTTTTTAAGAAGTTTTCTAACCAATTGAATCCATTGTTAAAATCGACTTTTGAAGAATCTTTCCTCTCACAATCCTTGCCTCCAACAATGCGTCAGGCAGTGATCTCCCTAATTCTAAAAAAGGATAAGGATCATTTAGATTGTGGCTCATACCGTCCAATATCTCTGCTGAACACCGACACCAAAATCCTTGCTAAAGTGTTGGCCCGCCGTTTAGAGAAACATCTGCCCTCCATTATCTCACTTGATCAGACAGGCTTTATCAAAAACAGGTACTCGTTTTTTAATATTAGACGTTTATTAAATATAATCTATAGCCACGTCAAAGGTACTGTATTGGAAACTGTTATTTCACTTGATGCTGAGAAAGCGTTTGATCGGGTGAGATGGGACTTTCTTTTCCATACGCTTGAAAAATTTGGCCTCGGGAGTAATTTTGTATCCTGGATAAAAGTATTGTACTGTGACCCTGTAGCGGCCATTCGGACCAACAATAGTCTGTCCCCCTTTTTTCAGCTTCAGCGTGGCACACGACAGGGGTGCCCTTTGTCACCTCTCCTTTTTGCCATCGCAATTGAACCGCTAGCTATTGCTCTAAGACACTGTGTTGAGGTTGAGGGAATACGTCGTGGGGATATCGAGCATAAAGTCTCTCTTTATGCCGACGACATGCTCTTGTTTATTTCCAACCCTTCAAATAGCCTCCCTAAACTTTTAGATGTACTTAAGGAATTCGGGACAATTTCCGGATATAAGGTGAATTTCGGGAAAAGTGAGGCAATGCCTTTAGGTACAATAACCAGGGAACTTTCGTCTATTTTAGCACCTTTCAAGCTCAGCTATAACAAGTTCAAATACTTGGGCATTTGGATTATGCAGAATCATAGAGACTTGTATAAAACTAATTATCTTCCTTTATTGTCTAAACTAAAGGAGGATTTTGGAAAGTGGGAGTCCTTGCCTCTTTCGCTGGGTGGTAGATTAAATATCATTAAGATGACTATATTCCCTAAATTTCTATATCTTTTTCAGTGTCTTCCAATTTTTTTAACCAAGTCTTTTTTTAATAATCTAAATAGTCAAATCTCCTCCTTCATTTGGAACAAAAAACCACCTAGGCTGAAACAGAGTGTATTACAAAGACCGCGGAGCGCAGGAGGCTTGGCACTCCCAAATTTTCTGTTTTATTACTGGGCAGCTAATATAAGAGCATTATTGTACTGGATGAAAGACCATGATAATTTATCATCATCATGGGTAACACTGGAGCGGCTATCGGTGAGTCAATCCTCCCTGGTGTCTTTGCTGTGTGCCAGATTACCTCTGGCGAGACCGATCTCCAGCTTCACCACGAATCCTCTTGTTGTCCACTCACTGAAGTTATGGTATCAGCTCAGACGGCACTTTAAACAGACTGAACTCTCTCTTAATGCACCACCGCATAGACATTGCATGTTCTCCCCATCCTTGACGGACGAGGCATTTAACATATGGACAAAGCTGGGAATAACGTCAATGGCTGCTCTTTTCACGGACAATATCTTTTCCTCATTTGAACAGCTGGTGAACAAGTTCAAGATCCCTCAGTCACACTTTTTCAGGTATCTACAACTCAGGAATTTTGTTGCTTCTAATACTGACTGCTTTCCGTCCTGTCCACCACCATCCCTTTTGGATGATATTTTTGATTTTAAGCCAAATGCTAAGCGGGTTATAAGTGATGTTTATGAGCTGTTGAGTAATTTTAGGCTGTCCACATTGCAATCACTTAGGGAACGATGGGGAAGTGATCTTGGCCAACGGATTACAGATGAGACTTGGCACAAGATAATCAATAGCATTTCTTCATCATCTATTTGCCTTAAACATGTGGTGATTCAGTTCAAAGTTGTTCACCGTCTCCATTGGTCTAAAACTAGACTGAGCAAAATCAAGGATGGGTTTGACCCCACATGTGACCGGTGCAAACGAGAGCCTGCTTCCCTATTTCACATGTTCTGGGCGTGTCCAAAACTGGGTAGCTTTTGGAAAAGCATATTTGAAACCATATCCAACATATTTGGTGTTCCAATTGCACCCTGCCCGTTTATAGCTATTTTTGGAGTGACGCCTTGTGATGCCAGTCTTTCCAAATCACACTCTGATCTTCTGGCCTTCTGCACTCTTTTGGCCCGTAGAATGATATTATTGAAATGGAAAGAGCCACTTCCACCTGTATATGGGCAATGGGTTAAGGATGTCATGTACTATACTCAGCTGGAAAAGATCCGCTACACTGTAAAAGGTTCGGTTCGGCGGTTCTATGACACATGGCAACCTTTTCTTACTTACTTTGAAAGATTAAGTCCGGATACTATTGCTTAATGTGCGTGTGAGTGGGTTTTTGTTTTTTGTTTTTTCTCTTGCTGTTGTTCATTTATTTTATTATTTACTTTGTATCTGTAACTTTATTTTATTTTATGTTATTTTGTCTCTCCTTTCCTCTCTGGCTGGGTTTTAGTTACACTGTTCTGGGGGGGTGGGGGCACAACTGTTTGTTAATTTTGCCATAATTGTTGTTGGAAGCAATTCTTTGTTCAATAAAAAGACCTTGATCAAAAAAAAAAAGAATGGCATCATTAACCTCACATGTGTATTTTAATTAGATAAACATGAACATTTGAATTGTGAAAACTGCAGACAAAAGCTGAGAAAACTCAAAAAGCTACTGAGTCAGTTGCCTCGATTAAAAAAAAACATATTAATAGTAATATTATTTTGGACTTTAATAACACTATTTAAGAGCTGCACCCACCCTATGACACCATCTGGGATAGGCTCCAGCCCCACCACAACCCTGAATTGGATAAGTGGAAGAAAATTGATGGATAGATGAATGGATGGAGTTAATGAATTGACAAAGCCTATGACACCATCTGGGATAGGCCACAGCACAATCCTGAGATGAATGAGTGGAAACAGAACTTTCACAGTTTAATAAGCTCATTATGTTATAATTAGTTTTTGTATGAAGGGTGATCAAATTCACAGTGGAAAAATAAATAAATAATCTTATTTTACCTACTGTCAACAAATTACATGAAGGAAACAAACCAATAATGAACAAATAATCATTTAGCCTAGTTAAGAAAAATCACTGCACAGTCCACAAATATTTCATTAGGAAATCCTTCACGTGAATGTTAAATGAACCTGGAATGCTGGCGTACTGGAGTCAACGCAACCCTTATTGGCAGTGTGACTGAAAAGTCAGACTTCATTAAAGACCTAATATGTGATGATGAAAGAAACAGAAGCTTTAGGATGATAACCTGATGTGGTTCAGGCTCAGGTGGGCTCAGAGTTGAAATTGAAATGATTCAATTCAACTCAATTCAAGTTTTATTGATGTAGTGCTACAATAATAGATCAAAACCCCAACAATCATATGACCCCCTATGAGCAAGTACTTTGGTGACAGTGGGAAGGAAAAACTCCCTTTTAACAGGAAAAAACCTCCAGCAGAACCAGGCTCAGGGAGGGGCGGGGCCATCTGCTGTGATTGGTTGGGTGTGAGGGAATGAAGACAGGACAAAGGCACGCTGTGGAAGAGAGACAGAGATGAATAATAACTAATGATTAAGTGGAGTAAAACAAACAGGGAATGAGCAGAGATGAAATGCTGAGTGCATGATGGGAAATGTGGTTATTATTCCTCCGGTGTCACTACACTCTGCCCAATTGTCATGGCTGTGTGCAGGCAGGCAGAGAGGAAGGACCCAAAATGAAGGACTCGCGGAAGCGAAAGTGAGTTCAGAATAAACAGCTTTATTGCAGGGGTGACTGAACAGAAAACTAACTATACTGGAAAATAACTAAACTGGCAAACAACACACAGGGAGGTATGGGTGAACAGACGTTAGCGACGCTACACTGACACAAAGACACACTGGGCTTAAATACACTGAGGGAGGACTGAGAAACAGGAGGGAGACACAGCTGAGAGGGTTTGGGCTAACGAGACGTGCGGCGCAAAGCTAGACACACTGACATGAGGCACAACCTTTCACAATAAAACAGGAAACAAGAAACAGACACAGACTTGACACTGAACTGAACCTATACTAAACACGAGACACAACCCAAGAACTAACCCCCCACAAAGAACATAGAATAACACTAATAAACAAAAGGAATGTAAGAACTGAAAATGCTGGGTCAAAATGACCCGGGACCGTGACACCAATCTTGATCTTTAGCGAAAGCTGGCTGAGAGGTCAACCGTGGGCCAAAAAGAAAACCTATGTTTGATGTTGAAAGGCACCGTTTCCTTTGAAAGTGGCCTCAGCAAAGTTTGACGCATTCCCTCCATTTAACACTTGTGACTCTGAGAAAATAATGACTGTTTTTTGTTTGCTTCCTTCCACTGTGTGCTACATTCAAAATGTCAAAAAAAATTGTATGATATTACATCTTCTTTGTACTGCAAACCAAAACCACTGTTCTCTTTTTGAAGTAATGACCTGCTTTGAGCAGAGCGTTCTCTACTTTGTTACCTGTCAACTAACGTGTTGTGACAACAGTACAGATTACATGTCATGGAAACTTCTAGAAGACCTTTTGTTTGTATGCACCTATTGTTTCCGAAATCGGCGGCAGGGTTGCTGTGACTGCCACAATCCATTTTTTTTGCAGTAAGTTGCTTTTACCTGCTGTGATACGGTGTTTAAAAAACCCTCTCCTGACCAGAAGTCCTTCGAGAATATTTCAAACTAGTTGTGTGAACATTTCCACTGAAAGTATCTGAGGACGCAACACCTTCATCCATGACTAGTGTTGGTCAAGTCACTGGAAAATAGTAATTAGTTCCTAATTACTGATTACTTGTCCAAGAAAGTAATCCAGTTACTTTACTGATGACATATTTTTGAAAGTAATTAGTTACTTTATTACTTAGTTACTTTAAAAAAACGTGATACACAACCTGAATAGGTAATAAAACAATAGAACTTTCAGCCCAATTCTATTTTTCTGCATATTTTAT
The DNA here is from genome assembly GCF_057381845.1 of Rhamphochromis longiceps. Taxonomy (NCBI): domain Eukaryota; kingdom Metazoa; phylum Chordata; class Actinopteri; order Cichliformes; family Cichlidae; genus Rhamphochromis; species Rhamphochromis longiceps. The sequence goes on along the minus strand of NC_140573.1, from coordinate 41,106,897 downwards.
AATGTAGAATTGAATCAAATGAAAAAAATGTCTCTTTTTAAAACTTTTTATTAGTTTTAATTTTTTTTTAAACTTTATGCGTCAAGCAAAAATGTAATTATATGCAACAGTCTCTGACTGGAAGAAATGTGTTTAACATTTAAACCTATTTTCTCCATATTCCAGCATATATATATGTGTAAAACACAGTAAAAATGAATAAAATCACAGATTCAGCAGCACTGAGTCCTGTCGCTCTTAAGTCTATTGTCACCTGTGTAGCAGGAGTGGGGCAGGTGGAGGTTTGTCCACAGCGGTCATGTCAGTGGGAGGATCCAGGGTTTCTCTGTGAATGTCACATTCCCGTGGCAGCGTGCTCGCTGTTCGCTCAGAGCTTAAGTTTAATTTTTCGCTGTAGAAAGAAGTTTTCTTCCCACGCAGAGTGAACAGTGGACGCTAATGTTTTTGTCACTTTTTACAGAATCAGACTCAGAGTAATGTGAGTACTGCCAAGCTTTAAACGCTGCATCACGCCATATTATCCATTGTTGATCCGAGCACGTCTGTTGCTGCCACGGACGTCGCACGTGGTTACGTCACTGTCACAAGACGCTCTCAAAAAGAATCATGGTTTAGTAACACAGTAATGCAGCGTGCTTACAGGAAAGTAACAGTAATCTAATTACTTTTTTGCAACAATTATCCCTCACTTTACTTGTTACTTGAAAAAGTAATCGTATTACAGTAACTTTTAACGTGTTACTGCGAATCTCTGGTTATGACTAGACTGCTTTTGAGCAATATCTTAGAAGGGCACCATGTAAATTCTGAATTTCTCAGCAGACACACACTTGAAATCTGTCTGTAATGTCCTGTACAACTAACTCAAGATTTAATTTAAATTCTCATTCATTTTTTTGTTGCCTTTTTATCAGAGCAGAAACACCAGAAAGCAGGTAGTTGAAGGAAATACAGCAGAAATACAACAAGCAGAGCAATTATTTACAATAATTAGATTATTAAAAGCTTCTGGAATTTTCCTGAACTCACTTTTAGTTTGATGTAGAGGTGGCATCTTAATTAACACACACACACACACACACACACACACACACACACACACACACACACACACACACACACACACACACACACACACACACACACACACACATTCATCTGAGTTGGAATCTGGACACTAATTAGGGATTGAGTTGCTGAATATGCTTCCAAATAAACTCTGGGTGTTCTGCAAATGTCCTGCCAAATCTTGAATCCCTGTGACGTCTTTTCATTGAGCTTTCCAACAAAGACAAAAAGATAATTTCATTTAGACGACCAGAGCGAGATTAAATGAGATACTTTGCATTTGTTAATGTGAAAATGTACTGATTGGCCTTCTAACCAGAGAAAATCTTGCGGTTTTCTTATTTCTATAACTTAATGCTTCCTCATTTGGTTCATTGTCGTCATTTTTGTCAGCTGCCATCTCACTTAAAGTTTATTTAGTGTAACAGCTTTTTTTCTTTGCTTGAAATTAGAGTAATGTTTACATAAGCAAATTACTATATCCTGTATAGATGGAAGAGTCCATGAAAGGGCAGAACACGTAGATGTGACAGATTCAAGGCGTGTCACCGACTTCCAGACGTCAATTACTAACATGGAAAACACAGCATGTCACATAACTGACATTCTACAACTTTAGACCCTTAGTCATTACAGATGATGTCTGAGAAAGAGACTGAGAACAGGTGACGGTGACAAAACAGCGAATGACACAGTGCGGCAGCAGTAATTCCTTTTGTAGTTGAACATGGGAAAAGCATAATGATGGCATCATCTTCATATTTCATACAGAAACACCTTTAAGGGTTCAAGGTTCTTTATTTGTCACATGCATAGTTATACAAGTATAACACACAGTGAAATGTAACCAAATTATTATTTTTTTTATACTATAAAACTAGAGGATTTTGGAACGTAAACCAGAGCAAAAAATAAGTAAAAAAGGAGAAAAGTGGATAGTCGGAGCGGTCAGGAATTCTATTGCACAATACTGTGTCACTTTCTAGAATCGCCTGCACTGATAGTTAAGTTATTTATTCACCAGGATATAGTTATATATATTACTTCGTTAGAGTTATCCGATACTATGTCTTGCACTATCCTACTGTATATTACTGTACACTACTATTCTTATTGTATATATTGTATATCGTATATCTTATTCATCTGTTCCTCTGTCTCTCCTGCTGCTTTGAGCATGTACATGACAAAAGAATTTCCCTCGGGATAAATAAAGTTATTCTTATTCTTTTTTTATTGAACAGCTTTCCTAGCTCAAAATATTCACCACCATAAAAAAGCATTGCCAACAAACCTACATGTTACACAACCAACATGTGTAACATGATTTCCTTTTAAGAGTCTGAGGTGGTTCCTCGTTTTCTAGCCTTTATTCTATATCTTGAGGTTTCCTGCCTCCCAACGACATTCTTCCGAGCCACAATTACTCATGTACTACATATAGAAGTGTACAAGTCATACATTATGTCACAATTCCCTGTTAGCTTTTATGTTTAAATGTTGTGTTAGTCCATACCTGCCTCCTTCCTGAGATAACTTCATGTTAACTTAGTTAAGCGTATTTGCTAAATAGTTACATTTTAGTGAAGTGCAAAAACAAAGTGTTACCGCTTCAAATACAGGCCACAATCTACAGTCAAAATGGTAACAAATAGACTCCCTACCAGCCATCACTTCCTCATTGTTCACAGGGTCAAACATTAGCTAAACATTTTGAGAAATATAGCATTATACTTCCTTGCTCGAAGTTATGAGAAGATGATAGATAGAAGAAAAACGAAGCAAATAAGCTATTTGCTGGTTAAAAAGTAACTACATTTGCTCATTTTAAATGAAGCCATTTCACCAGAATATTTATTAAAAGCAACAAGGAAGTAAAAGTAGGAAGCTTCTTTGTAGCACGATCAGGGTCGGGGGGGTGACTGGCTGATCAACAGAGAATGTAGTGCTACTATTTAAAGCTCACCAAACATAAGAACCTTACCTTCATGTCTGTGTAGGTGTCTCTAACATGCCCTTTATATAAAAGATGAATGAGGCTTCTGGGTCTAGAACATGTAGCAGTTGCAAAAGTGACTCTCACACCAATGGCCTCATTTTTGTGAATAAACAGACAAACTGAAACAAAAGAATGACAAATAAACCAATGGGTGATGTCACTGTGGTTATCTTTTATATACAGGCTGTGGAGCACTAGCCCTGCTGTTTGCCACAGTATACATCGCTATTTAGTTATACTTCAGTGCCATGTTATACATAATATAAGTGTTATTTTTATGTATTTTGCCAGTTTTGTACTGAGGAAGCCAATTTTGACACCGATGTCTAAAAGACGTAAAATGATTCTGTTGTGTTGTGGAACAAATAATGGCCGCTGATTGACCCATATCCTTTTTACATACAAGGCCAACCTGCAGTGTTTTAATGCACATCAATAAGATTACGTTAGTGTCTGTGTCTGAGTGCGTATCCTCTCAGAAAACCATGCCCAGGCTTGCATAAACATACCTGAAATTCTTGTGTTTCGGGTTTCACAGAGTGATTCTTATCAGTGCAAAATCTGTTAGTGGAACTTTATAAACAGCGATCATCTCCTGGGGGTGATGTCATGCACTGCATTTCCTCAGATGATTTTACATACAAGCAATGAATGTCTCATAGATGAGTAAGGAAGGTGAAACCAGTGAGTATGCACTGATGACATGATATGACTGCACATCTGTGTGATATAAAGTGTACTAACAGCTGTTTTGTGTTTTATTTTGGTGTTTTCTCCTCCTGTAGCATACTGTCGTGTTGTCGATGAGAAGCCTTAAAAGGCTGTTATACGCAGTGGGGAGTTTCTGTGTAAGAGACACTCCTGTAACGTACACATCCACTGATACTCTAAGTTTGATCGGAAATGGAAACAGTCAGATACCGTGCATTCCTCCACGCTGAGAGTCACTGCGACAAACAGAGCATTTGCCAGCAGGGAAACAACAGCAAACACAAATATTAAAGTAATCCAGTGGCCTCTTTCTCATTAAGAGTAGCAGCAGCGGAGCGGCATGGATGGCCTCTGTGTAAACAGTGACAGCTTTAAGCTTAATTATTAAGGTGTATTTTCATGATTTACCACAGTTGAAATAACCTTTATCTTATCTCTCAGGAACGTCACAGTGAGTAATCCAGATGCAAATTGGTATACACACACATACAGTCAACTGATGAAGATGAGTCATCAGGGCTGTCCTTCCTGTCTGCCTCTTACCTGCATCATCTTTCATTATATGCAGATTTGGGTGAAACCTCATATTGTCCTTCCTTCCTTTTAATCCTGTACAGTTATAGGTTGACCCTGCACTACCACAGGGTCTCACAATCTGTCCAAGGATTTCATCCCAATACCTAATGGCAGATAGGGTGCCGTTGCCTAGTCTCTAGAGTTCTGCATATCAAATCAGCCCATCGCTGACCGACCACCAATCCACTCATGCTAAACGATGTTACAGGAAGCAGAATGTTCTCCACGGCTTCTCCAGACCCTTTCAAATCTCTTAATGTGCTCAGGGTGAACCTGCTCTCATCTGTGAAAAGCACAGTGTAATAGTGGTGGACCTGCCAATTCAGGTATTCTTTGGCAAATGGCAATCACGTTATACAGCGCTAGGTAGTGAGCACAGGACCCACTAGAGGACACTGGGCCCGCAGGCCACCCTCATCCAGTCTGTTTCTGATTGTTTGGTCAGAGACATTCACACCATTGGCCTACTGGAGGTTATTTTGCAAGGCAAGGCAAGGCAAGTTTATTTGTATAGCACAATTCAACAACAAGGTGATTCAAAGTGCTTTACAGAGACATTAGAAACAAGAACAAATAAAAAGCATGATTTAAAATTGATTAAAACAAGCAAATAAACTAACTAACTAATTAACAAACAAACAAACAAACAAACAACAGTATATAAAATCAAAACAGATAAAATCAGAACAGTAGATAAAATCAGTAGTTAAATGTAAGTTTTGAAATTTAAGCTTAAAGTGTGGATTTGGTGCTTTATTCAAATGCAGCTGAGAACAGGTGAGTCTTCAACCTGGATTTAAATAAACTGAGTGTTTCAGCTGATCTGAGGCTTTCTGGGAGTTTGTTCCAGATATAAGGAGCATAAAAGCTGAATGCAGCTTCTCCGTGTCTGGTTCTGACTCTGGGAACTGATAAAAGACCGGATCCAGATGACCTGAGGGATCTGGATGGTTCATACTGGGTCAGGAGGTCATTGATGTATTTTGGTCCTAAACCATTCAGAGCTTTATAGGCCAGCATCAGAACTTTAAAGTCTATCCTCTGACGGACAGGCAGCCAGTGTAAAGACCTCAGAGCTGGACTGATGTGGTCCACTTTTTTGGTCTTAGTGAGGACTCGAGCAGCAGAGTTCTGAATGAGCTGTAGTTGTCTGACTGATTTTTTAGGTAGACCTGTAAAGATGCTGTTACAGTAATCAAGCCTACTAAAGATGAATGCATGGACTAGTTTTTCCAGGTCCTGTTGAGACATCAGATCTTTTATCCTTGATATATTCTTGAGGTGATAGTAAGCTGACTTTGTTATTGTCTTAATGTGTTTTTCTAAGTTTAGGTCTGCATCCATCACTACACCCACATTTCTCGCCTGGTTTGTGGTTTTTAGATGTATAGATTGAAGTTCTCTGGTGACCTGTAATCGTTTTTCTTTGGCGCCAAAGACTATTACCTCAGTTTGTTTTTGTTTAGCTGGAGAAAATTGTGGCACAACCAGTCATTGATTTCCTCAATGCATTTACCAAGAGCCTGTACAGGGCCTCGGTCTCCTGGTGACATTGTGATATATATTTGTGTGTCATCTGCATAGCTGTGATAGTTTATTTTGTTGTTGTTTATAATCTGTGCCAGTGGGAGCATGTAGATGTTAAACAGAAGGGGTCCCAAGATGGAACCTTGGGGAACTCCACATGTGATACTTGTCTGCTCAGATGTGAAGTTACCTATTGATACAAAGTATTTCCTGTTTTCTACGTATGTTTTGAACCAGTTTAGTACAGTTCCTGAAAGACCTGTCCAGTTCTCCAGTCGTTTGAGTAATATGTTGTGGTCAACTGTATCAAATGCTGCACAGAGATCCAGTAAAACTAGGACTGACATTTTTCCACTGTCTGTATTCAGACATATGTCATTGAACACTTGGTCAGAGCGGTTTCAGTGCTGTGGTTCTGTCTAAAACCTGACTGGAAGGCATCGTAGCAATTATTCTGTTTTAAGAAGTAACTGAGCTGTTGAGAAACTGCTTTTTCAATGATCTTACTTAAAAACGGGAGATTTGAGATCGGCCTGTAGTTGTTCATTTGTGTCTTGTCAAGATTGTCCTTTTTCAGTATAGGTTTGATTACAGCAGTTTTTAGTGATTCTGGAAACACACCTGATAATAAAGAAAAGTTGACGATCTGTAACAGGTCTGACTCTAAAGTCTTTGAGACCTTTTTGAAAAAACTTGTTGGCAGGACATCTAAACAGCAGGAGGAGGAGTTCAGTTGACCTAAGATGTCCTCCAGGTCTTTGCTGTTAATAGGTTGAAACTGTTTCATGGTGTTTAAACAGTTTTTTGGTGGACACAGTACATATCCTGGATCTGTTGTTGATGTACCAATTGCTTGTCTAATTTTTTGGATTTTTTCAGTGAAGAATTTGGCAAAGTCATTGCAGGCCATGGTCGAATGAAGTTCAGCTGCCACTGACACAGGAGGGTTTGTTAGCCTGTCAACTGTAGAAAATAAGACCCGAGCATTATGGCTGTTTTTAGTGATGATGTCAGAGAAGTAGGACCTCCTTGCATTCCTCAGTTGTAAATTATAATTGTGAAGTTTCTCTTTATAGATGTCATAATGAACCTGGAGGTTTGTTTTTCTCTATCTGCGCTCAGCTTTCCTTTTACCTTTTCCTTTTTCACCAAGCACAGATGGATGACGTATGGAATAAAACAAGTTGGAGGTGAACAGTTTCACCCCTGACTTGTTAAAATTAAATCCATTTGCTTTGAACAGATGCCTGCGTTCCCAAAAAATATTAAAGTTGTCGATAAAGTGCACTGAGTGGTCAGCACATGCTGATATAAGCCATTTATTCAGTGTAAACAACCTGCTGAATCTCTCGTCTCCTCCTCTGACCGGCGGTACAGGTCCACTGATGAATACAGCTGCATTCAGAGAGTTTACAGTATTTAATAATCCAGTAAAGTCCCGTTTCAGAACCTCCGACTGTTGTTTGGACACATCGTTTGACCCTGTATGCAGAACAATGTTTGTCACAGTTGGATATTCATCTGCAATTTGAAGAATTCTCTCCTTCAGGTTGTTGACCATATCGTTAGGAAAGCAGAGGACTTTAGTGTTCTTACCGCACATCCTTTGTACATCCTTTACGGCAGAGTCACCCACAATCAGAGTTTCAGGCCTAGCCTTTAGCTTTCCCTGTGGCCTTTCACTTTTCAACAGATTTTCAGACCTTATTTTGCTGCTTTTAGATGGATGGTTGTCCGATATAGATCCAGGGTCCTTTGATAGTGGAGCAAATCTGTTCTGCAGTTTCACATTCAGTTGTTTTGGAGGTTTGTTGTTAACCTTCCTATTCACGGTTGTCCAGTCCTGTTTCCTCCCGTATATAGGGGTAGAAGAGCTTCTCTGTCTCGTAGGAAGTGAAGGCCAGTCGGTTTCAGAGATTTCAGCTCGCTGTGCCCTGCCTGTGATACGTCCTCCCCCTTCCAGGAGACATGATTTATGTCTTGGTTTTGCACCAAGACAGTCTAAGGGGGGATTATCGCTTGAGGATTTATAATAATGCACAGAGTCTACTTTCTTGGTCATGTTATCTGTGCTCCTTAGCTGTGTACTAGCTTGCTCATCGCCATTGTTTTGAATCAAAGGCAAGGTTGTTTCATTTCCACACAGTCCATTTACCTCCACGTTTACTTCTAAGCGATGAATTTTTGTCTCCAGTACCTCAATCTTCTGCAGGAGGCTGTGGTAGTCATCTGTGGAGAGGGAAGGCATCTTGTTGCTAGTTAGCCTAGCGGTTAGCACCTTTCCAGGCTATTGAGGCTGCTCGGTGCCCAGACGCTGTAATCAGGCTTCAGCTGTGTCTAGGCCACAGACACACGGAGCGCTGAGGACAAGGTAACCATAAAATGTTGCTGTTTCTGTTAAGAACACTCTAGTCCTAATGATCTACAAGTGTCCAGAAGTTATCGCAGGTAAGCTCACACGGAAAAAAGGGAAAAAATCAGCATAAAAATCAATAAAAATCAATATAAGAAGCAAAGCATTCAAGAGCAAAGAGATGAAGCGTCCACACTCACCAACTCCAGTAGTGCTCATCCTGTTTCTTTTTTTGCACGCAAGAGCAGATACCAGTCCTGCTGATGGATTAAAGAACGTCTACGCCTCATCACGCTCTCCTAGAGTAACTGTCTATATCCTGGAATCTCCTCCATGCCCTTGAGACTGTGCTGGGAGACACAGTCTTCCTGCAATGGCACCTATTGATGTGCCATCCTGAGGAATTGGACTGCCCATGCAACCTCCAAGGGTCCAAGTATCGGCTCGTGTTACCAGAATAAGGAAAACTAAAAAGTATGAAAGATCAACTTCTTTCCATACTGGACGCATTAAGTTCCTCAATCATCTGTTTTGCTAGTTAAATTATTATTATTGTTTTTTTTTTCAAAATTGTAGCAGTAATTGGTCAATCCTAATAAACCAAACAAAGCATTCTCAATGTGAATGTGATCAGGTATCGTGCGTTAGCAGCCTATCACAGGTCGGTTCATACGAAAGTGTGTCGCAACCAGAGATGGGCAGTAACGCGTTACTGTAATCTGATTACTTTTTTCAAGTAACGAGTAAAGTAAGGGATTACTATCGCAAAAACGGTAATTAGATTACTGTAACTTTCCCGTAGGAACGCTGCGTTACTGCGTTACTAAAACCGTGATTTTTTTGCGAGAATGTCTCACGACAGTGACGTAAGCGAGTGCACCATTTGTGACAACAGCTGTGTGCAGATCAACAATGGATCATATATCGAGTGCGGGAGAGAGTATGAGCGTGCAGCGTTTAAAGCGTGGAAGTACTGACCTTACTTTGAGTTTGATTCCATAAAAAGTGACAAAAACATTAGCGTCCGCTGTGCGTGGGAAGAGAAAACCCCTAAACTTCCGAGCAAGCACCGAGTAGCTACGACGTAATGGGAAACTCACAGAGAAACTCGCGGATTCTTCCACTGACCGCGGCACACCTGCACCAGGGTAAACCTCCGCCTACCCCACTCCTGCTTTACAGGTGAAAATAGAGCAACAGGACCGCTGAGTCTTTGACTTTATTTATTTTCTGCTATGTTTTACTTGCATCTATTTGAAAGAGTGAGTGTAAACACACAAAATATTTTATTTTATGTGCTGGAATGTGCAGAAAATAGGTTTAAATGTTAAACTAATTTATTCAAGTCAGAGAATGTTGCATATAATTAAATTTTTTGCTTGATGCATAAAGTTAAAAGATTAAAACTAATAAAACAAGTTTTAAAAAGAGATTTTTACATCTGATTACATTTTGTATGATGGATTATGCAGAAAAAGTAGAATTGGGCTGAAAGCTCTATCGCTTTATCACCTCTTCAGGTTGTAAATCGTGTTTTTAAAAAGTAACTAAGTAATTAATTACTTTTGAAAATAAGTAATCAGTAAAGTAACAGGATTACTTTTTTAGGGCAGTAATCAGTAATTAGTTACTGATTACTTTTTTCAAGTAACTTGACCAACACTGGTCGCAACTGCAGTTTGTTCATTAAAGTGTGAGGTGGTGCACATTGTCAGATGAAAAGATAACCATTTAAAAAGAATGATAGTGACAAATCTTCCTTGTGACAGCAAAGTTGCCTTAACAACAAGAAAAGATTTGTGTTTGTCATCGTGGAGACTCAGCATTAGATGCAAGGAAATAACTTCCTCGTACCAGCATCCACGTGAGCCGGGTTAGGCAAAGCTTCAGCTGCAGTCACGTAGACTGTGATTAATAGTTTTGCTTCACTTGTTTTCCTCACACACCGTTCTCAGGTCATTAAGAACAATTGCCACATTGTTTTAGACTTTGTTGTAGTAACACACTTTTTTCTTACAACACATTATCGCTCAGTTGAAACAGTTGGCAGTGAAAACTATAAAATGGATTGACTGATAAAGAATATAAACCATTAGATAATCTGATCAGGGATTAATCATTTCAGTCAAGTCATTTGGTTTCAGTGCCAGTGCCTCACGGGCCGAGGCGGCCTGCGCCAGCTCCCATTTCACCCCAGTCACTGCCACCTGCAGAGCATCACGTAACTCGGGTCCTGGTCACAGTCTCCACACAGGGTCCGACTCCAGAGAGGTCCAGAATCGGTCAGAGAGAAAGCACTCTCCTAATCTTCTCCCGAATCAGGGCCCACGGCCCGCTCGTTCTCATTAAACTCACACAAAGCAAGATGCGTTCCCCTGCTCGATGTCGCAGATCGAGACCTGACCATGCCACACATTGTTGCACAATAGAGTGATAAAACTCCCCCTGACAATATGGGGGAAACAACTAATATGCACACACAATCATGTCATTTTCATGCAGTGATGCTCCAAGTCCCTCTGACAGGGGACTCCTACGCCTCTCGCTTTGAAGTGCGGGACAAAGACTGTGCGATGGAGGACTAACTGCTCATGACATTCAGTTAAGGTGACAGCTGATGCACAAGAAGTTTTTGTTTTTTAAAACTTTAATCACCCGGTGTGAGGGGAGAGAGCAAATGTGATTTCGTTGTCATTTGTGCGAAATACGTGAATGGATGAGAAAGTTTAGCTTGTCATTGTCTGTGTTTAGAAAGGATGCTGCCTGGCGGTCTGACTCACCGCTCCATGCTGCCAGTCACGTCAACATTCCTTCCACTATGTTTGTTTTGGACTGGATAACCTAAAAAAACCCTTTTGTTCCACTGTAATACTGCCAGTCTGTACGACTGTGGCTAGGTTTACTGTATGCTTTTGAACTGAGTGCTAGTCCACGCACCACATACAGTAAAACTACTTTTTTTCTCCTGGCATGTGTATAACAACCATTGGAAAGTTTTAGGGATATGCATAATGCCTCAGCATACAGTCATCTCCTCACTTTCTTTTTACTACTAGTCATGCAGTCTGTGGAGTTCTAGCTTAAAATAATACAAAAACTGAGACAGCACATAGAAACTGTCACCTGGAAAAGATTTGTGTTACCCAAAGACACCCTTACATGCACTGGTGAAACTGTATTCTTTTAATGCAAAACGGATCGTTTACGTTCTAAAGCGATCTCACACGAAGCACGAGATCTTGCCAGGCTCCCTCACGGCACGCAAACTTCTTTAAGCTTAACAAGTATAGACTTGTTTTATTCTACAAAAGTGAAAACTCTTCAGCTACAAAGTGCACTCGAGAGAATAGCAGTCGCGCAGGGAATCTTGATTGAAGCTCAGACTTTATGACATCAGTAGTATGTGAAATGTAATGTTGCTACGTTGCGCTTTCAGACCTGCAGATAAGAGTGTTTACACACACAGCGAGAGAATGGGACTGCTGCTGTCAAGTTTGAATGTGAAGTTGATACTTAACTCAAGGTCACGCTCTCGCTCTCTTTGTTCAAAGAACACCCCAACTGGTAGCAGATGGCCCCGCCCCTCCCTGAGCCTGGTTCTGCCGGAGGTTTCTTCCTGTTAAAAGGGAGTTTTTCCTTCCCACTGTCGCCAAAGTGCTGCTCACACAGGGTCATATGATTGTTGGGTTTTCTCTATATGTATTATTGTAGGGTCTACCTTACAATATAAAGCACCTTGAGGCGACTATTATGTGATTTCGTGCTGTATAAATTAAATTAAATTGTATAGAAAAGGCTTGATGTGAGATTTGGTTTGCTAATTAGACTGAGACGTTATATACCTAAACTTTATCCTTTCTAGTTTATTCACAGACGGGGATCTTTTTACCTCTGAGTCCAGCTGATTTACAGGAATGTATCCTGTAAATCAGTTTCTTACATTGTAACTATTATTATAACGGACAGTTTCAGTAATTACATTACGCTGTGGTCTCTGCTTCTTGGTTGTTTTTGTGAGTTCATTATCTCAGAGTTTTGTTATTTGTTTATATATTTGTGTGATTTATCAGTCATCCGGTCTCAGTCCAGCAGAGAACCTGTCCTCTATCAACAGTTCGGACTAATGGTGGCAGCGCAATGATGTGGGGGATGTTTTCTTGACATACTTTGGCCCCGTTAACACCAACAGAACATCATTTAAATGTCAATAGGTCTCCAGCCATTTGAACACATTTGTTAGTTTTGTATCTTGTAGGAAGGAAGGTCCAACCCAGCCCTAGCAAAGCCTACTTAGAAAAAGCGGCCGCTGAGTGTGTCGAAAGAAACAACTTCTCAGAGTTACAGCCATTTGCATTTCAGTCGGAGCATGTGAACTGATATGTGTGCGCTCTATGTTCAGATAACAGTGTCTTATCCTGCTGTCACAGCCAGTTCAGAGTTTATACAAGAACACAAAGTGACGTCATGAAAACAGCAACACGGACAGTTGATTTCTGAAGTATGACTTCCATCATTTATTCAGTTTAATACTCTGAAGACCGTAGGCACACACTATTTTAAGCCTGTACAATCAGAATATTTGTTTGTTCCTTGAAAATACAAATAAAAAAAATAAAAAAACAAAAACGAAACAAAAAAAAAACAAAAAAAAAAAACAGTGCGGATTCAACATACACTTGTCATTTCATATTATTCTGACTAATACGAAAACTGGTCAAAATGAAATCACTAAAACAACGTGAACTGCAGATAGTCACAATCAGTCTGCACCGGAGCACTGCCCTTTAAAACTCTCATCACTGTTTATTACTGGGATACAACTATGGGAACATAAATGGAGAGGCAACAGGTAATCCAGGGAAACATTTAACAGTAACTTACTGTTTTAATGAAACTGTAAACTGACCTTCAAGTATTAAGTTGCAGTGCCTGAGGTTATCAGTATAAGAAGACAGTGTACAAAATAAATACAAATTACTTACTCTAATTTCAATCACAAATATAAAAATTTGTTCCACTTGTTCTGGTTTTATTTTACAGTATAAATATATAAAATAAATATACCAATAAATAAATAAATAAAACTGTGTTTTTTTAAAAACAACAACAACAACAACAACAACAACACGCTTAAATAAAATTAGAGCTCAGTAGTCCTTTCTTTCAAAATAATGGTGGGGTTGATGTCGCTGCCCTGCGACTGCGATGTGCTTGAGTTGATGATCATGGACCCGGTCTCTTTAACATCGGGCACATGAAAGGACGCCACGGGGCAGGGACCCCGCACGTTATTGCACACCAGCTTCTGGAGCGAGGCGGTGTTGACCACGTCGAAGCCGACTGTGCCTCCGAAGGTGCTGGGCTTCCAGTACTCCGGGGAGCAGATGGGATTTCCCATTAGGCCCTTGAGGGAGAAAGGAGCCCCCATCTCCACCATTGTTTCCCCAAAGATGCCGTTATGTCTGGGCTTCTCCACCAGCAGGCCCGGGTAGAGCTCCACAGCATCGACGTGCCCGTACAGCTCCTCCAGCACCGCAGCCATTTCTTTCTCCCCTGAATAACACAAACAAGGAAATGGTTTTGGTCAGTAACACAATCTGGCGTCCTTCCCACTGGCTCGGTCACTGCGATTTGACAGATTTCATATGTCTTTACTTCCTGATTTTTATCTTTCCACTAGCATGCACGCCATTTTTTCCTTCACTTATACAGCAAGTCAAAGTTAGTTTTTAATCGACATTAAACCTCTTGAAAAGTTTAAATCTTCCTCTTTAAAGTAGAGGGACTCCCCGTGTCTGTTTATATCTCGCCTGCAGTCATGACAGTCTGCTTACTCTACCTTAAGATGAAATGGCCATCTGGTTCTCAGAGTCATGGAAATAAATACCTAACCTTCAAAACTGCCAGCAGCTGCTTAGGGACTCTGAGGCATTTCCTCAATATCAGGTAAACTATTGCATAAACCGTATTGTGCAGCCTGCAGGTTTTTCAGTCACACTTTGTGAAAATAAGAATCAGCGCATTGCAAAGATATTAATCTATCAATAGCTGGGCCTGAGACAGCAATTACAAGAACCTGTTTTTGTCACATTTTCAGCATACAGGTATTTTCAAGAAGTGCTGAATCTGTCTCACCTGTCAGGTCTTCGAAAGACGTGTAGGGCTTCATGGAGAATCGTTTCCTGTAGGCGTTGAGGGACTGGTAACGCATTTGTCTGCTGTTCTCTATGGATTTAATGGCCACATACAAGATGGGTCCGGGGACATTTCGACCACCAGCAACCTAAATTACAAAAAAAAGAAATTTCAATTCTGCATCCTTAGAGCAACACTGGTCTTGTATGTTTCAGTCTAACTGCTGCTGCGGAGCTTAAAGAGTTCGTACCCGTCCGGCAATCTGATTGGTGAACGACTCCACCAGGTTGCTGATGCCGTGCTCGGTCACGACAGAGGTGTTGAAGACAAACTGCTTGTAGCTATAATCTGTCTCCTCAATGTGGAAACTATCGGGCATCAGAGGGTGCCAGTGGTAAAGGGTGTTGAACTCAGATGCAATGCGGTTCTGGTACTGGAAGTGCTGGTTAAAGAGCAGCTCGGGGTCAAACTTGAGTTTGAAGTGATAGCCGCTCAGATGCTGCACGTAGTCCTCAATCACGATTTTGATGGTCTCACCTGCCAGATGAGAAATGTGACGGTTTATATAATGAAGACACTCTAGATGCTAAAAGCCACTCTGCTTTAGAATAAATCGTGCTTATTGATGCTTCATTTGCATGTCTGTAGTGTGGGTAAGCACAAAGTGGAGTCCTGAGAGTAAAACACATTTCCTCTTTCTGATGTTTACAAGAAATTCTCAAGTCTTTCAGTAAATCAGGTTCCTGAAATGAAATGCTCCACTGTGCGCAACATCATTGGGAGGTGAATAAGAAGTCCTGCTAACAATATGATTATTAGCTTTTTAATAAAAAATCCCAACTACGTCACAGCTGGTATCTGGACTTCTTTTGTCTTACCGATTAGGATGAGCCGTGTGGTCTGGAAGAGTCTTTCGTCATCCCAGTATGGGTGGACCTCTTTCAGCACATCGCACACACGGTTGTGTTCACGGAGCCAGATGGTGGCGTACATCATCAGACCAGGGACCAGGCCAAATGCCTCGTGGCCGACAGCGAAGCGGTGAGAATCTGGGACGTGAGGGGGGTAATGCATCGTGACACCCACTTCCTTAACTGTAGGGGGGTACATCTCTCCATCGAGCATCTGCGGAGTTACGCAAAAGAGGAAACTGCTGTGAGAAACGCACATGAGCTGGTCTCTTTGACTGCCTCGAGTACAGCTACCTTTCCCCCCCATACCTGATATTTCAGCTTGCCATCCTTGAAGAGTCTCAGCTTGTGCTGCTTTTCCAGGTTGTCACCGTAGATGTGGTTGAGGTCCACCTGACAGCACAAGACACGCCAATTAAAACTGGGTCACATTAAAATGAGTTTGCTTTTCAAAAACCGGGATATTCAGCTCCACTTACCCCATGACCCTTAGCAACAGTGAAAGCAGGCCCTCTCTTCATGTCAGATTTGAAGAACTGGTGGGTGAAGTGCTGTGCGAAGAAGGCAAACATCAAACTGGTGCCCTGCGGGTCTGGTATAAACTGTCTCCTCATTAAGAGCTTCTCAGCCAGAACTTTAACATCAGGTAGCTCCTTTTTGCCTGGAAGAATAAGAAGACTTCAATGAGCACATAACAGTATGATAGGAAAATCACAGCTCTTTGGGTCTGTTTCATACTTCTGACGCAAAAAATAACTTGATCTCTTTGGTTTGGGCTTGTAGGGGGAGGTTTTTCCATGTTGCCTCAGACACTTTATAATTGATCTAAGAGGAAAGCTAATTCCAATGTGCGCGCTTCCTATGATGTAATTCGACAAAGACGGTTTTGTATCTTAAGAATCTAAGAAAACTGGTTCTCCAAAGGTAGAGAGTGTACTCACCTACTACTCCCATAGGGGTTGGGCAATCCTGCGGCACAGGGGGGAGGGAGCGCGTATAGTAGGAAAGGTTGGAGTAGGCTTCCCAGCTCTTATAGCCGTAATCAGCATTATAAGTTGGAGGACTGTCAATCATGTGGGATCGGGCTAGAGAAAGGAAAACCCATATTAGTCCTTCATTTAGTATAAACACTACAACAAGTTCCTGCGCAAACTGTTTAATGTACTGTGAAAAACTTTCCAATCCACTTTTTCATTTTTGCCTTCGAGCAGAGAGAGACTTACATGTCAGCACATATCTCATGATGGCATCCCTGAGGAATGAGATGCTGTTGACGATGTTCCAGAAACCCTTGAAGTGGGTCAGGATGTAGTGGACTGTGTTGGGTGTTGGCTTCAGAGACACTTTGATCCAGGTGAAGAACTCAGCTGTAAGAGACCAAGAGAGCACGTGAATCAAGCCATCAAGTCACCACCAGAGATGCACCTTGTTTCACTCCAAGCGCGATGTTCACACTTACGTGTTGTGCAGTTTTGCCCATAGTACCCCGTGCGTGTGCAGTCACACTCGTATTTTTCTGAGGCCAGTGGTGTGCAGACGCCCCTGTTCTGGCATGGCTCTGAGCAACATGGGTTAACTGTAACAGATACGGTTGGACACTTACTGTCTGTTTAATAAAAAATAATCAGTTCTCAAGAAGACATCTTATTAGGCATCATCATCATAATAATAATAGAAAGAAATCACGACTTCTAAACTGTTGCTGTGATTTGGGCTGTAGCAATAAAATAAAATGGAAAAACTGTAAGAAATAATCTCCAGTTTCCGCAGCTTACCAGTTTCACCGGCGAGAAAGCACAGGGCCAACAGGAAAAGCGGCAAGGTGAGTTTGTTCATGCTCCGGAGACTTTGTGAGATCCACGTTTGTTTCATGTCTGCAACTCCCTCTCGCGCACGACGACGACGCTGAAATTAAGAACGTCCACAGCGAGGTTGAGCTTTATTTGTATGGGGGGGGCGGTGCTTCCTCCTTCCTTCCTTCCCCTCCTATCACCCTCACTACTCACCCATCCACCCTGTGACAAAGAGGGATTTTAGTGAGCAGAGTTTATGAATCACCTGCTTTGCGAGTGTCTTTATGACTCTGGGTAACTCTACCTACATTATGATCGTTTCAGTCCTTTTTGGCCACTTAAAATATCTTTATAAAACCAATATGTTATACGCGTTGTAATTTCTGATGCACCCTTGGCTACATCACTCTTTAAAAAACATTTCTAATGTCAATGAGACTGTTTAGCCGGATCAAACACGGACATATAAAAACCACTTTGCTAAAAAGTGATTGCAGAAAACATTCTTTTTGTCAAAATAACTTTATATCTTTCATGAGTTAAGTTTCACAGATTATAGGACAACAAGTAACAAGTAGACAATCTTTTTCCTTCTTTCTTTCTGCCAGAAATCATTTTTGGGAGAAACAAGCTTTCTTATCCACAGAATATTTATTTTCTATTCTCACTCCTTCAGTGCTACAGCCTTAAATTAACTAATTGTATGCGTTTTTGTTTGTTTTTTGTCCCCATAAAAACCGGAAGCTGTGATTTTAATTAATGTCTAATAATATTTACTGGTTTACACAACGTATTACCACGACAGGGGGGATTCTAATTTTTGCGTCATAACTTTTGCACTGTCCACTTCCTGCTGTGACAAAACAAATTTCCCACGTGTGGGACTAATAAAGGTTATCTTATCTTATCTTATCTTATCTTATCTTATCTTATCTTATCTTATCTTATCTTATTTAATATCTATAGCCTCTATAAAACCTATGAACAAACATGGAGAAATGATAAGTACAAATACTCGAGTACTCTTTGATTGATAAAAAATTACAAGTTTGTGAATCACCTCCAGAGAGATTCACAAACTTGTACTTTAAAAAAAAAAAAGTGAACATATAAAACTCTTTTTTTCCTTGAATTGAATTTCACTGGATTAAATGAATCACCACCTAAATCAGTAAATAGTCACATGGCTCAAAGCACATCTTCGGAAAAATGTAAAAGACAGAAAAAATGAAGTTGGTCTCTTTCACAAACTTTCTTGAGCTTCAGCCACAGATGCCACCTTGCGGTTGCTCATCGTGCACATTTGGAGAGCTCTAGCTCAAGTCTCAAAATCTGAGTCACAGACAGTCTGACTGCTACTCGGAAATTTCCTATTAAAAGAATCCTGACCATCACTCTTTAAATCCAGCGGTCATTTGAACCCCGCTGTATTTTTATTGTCTTCCGGTAGTTTTTTGTCTCTCTCGACGCGAACGTAACAAGCTACGACAGCGCTCACTGCCGGGTACGGTAGCACCTCCTCTCCACCTCCTGAGCTTTTGGCGTTACAGTATGAGACATTTACTGTGAGCTGATAGCATGCGCCTGCTGAGGTACGTGGATATTTCCTTTCCTTTTTTAGACACATTGTTGTGTTTTAACAAACGGGTGTGGGCGCAGTTTAAAGGAGGAGGTCTGAGCCTTTGCTCCGAATGGGTTAAACAGCAAAGGCTTACATTTTACGCAACGCCGTAAGACAAGGAAACTCACAGGCCAGTTTAAATAGGACCGATCACTGCAGGGATACACAAGTAAAACTGAATAAAACTGAACTTAATAATGATTATTATCATGTTTATTATGAACTACCTTCATAGATATTTTATATCATGTGTCATGTTTATATAAGTGCAAATTCATAGTATCCACCACATCTTTACTGCCTTAGTAGGACTAACATTACTCAGCATCGCATGTAGCGCACTCATAACATCATCGATCCTTGTTTGATCTGCCCTTAATCTGCCGGGCTAATAAGAATAATGTAAAGCCTCTTAGCAGTGCCTAATGATAAGTTTTGCGTGAAGCCTCTAAGCCGTATAAGAATTAAATTGCAGTGACTCCTCGACGTAATCTTTCTCTGGAGACACGCACAGTGATTCACTGAAGTGAGTCTTCGACCTGCTCCTTGTGTGGCTCAGGTGAGCACACTCCCTCAGGAGGATCCTGACTGTGCTCCGCTGAAAGCCACAGTTGCGGCAGCTGTTTTGCATTATAGTCCGTTGCTGCAAGTCTCTCTTACGTTCTGCATCCTCATATGAAAATGTGCTGCCACGCGGCGCTTTGCTGAAGCTGGCACACTTGCAGAGCTCTGCATGCGCCTATTGTATGCAGCAGCGGAACAAGGGCAGCGTGAACTGGCACCGTCAGAAGTTGGACCACTGATGCAAAGTACGTGACCGCTTCTGTGAACACACAGACGCTCTACGTGCTCTCAGTCCTCTCAGTAATTACACACTTTGGTGAGCAGCAGAGAAAAGGCTGGTGACCTTCATATGCTATCAGTTGTACACTCGCACACATAGACATGCACATATCTATGCAAATTTCTTATCAAGATATGGTTTTCAGACATCACAGAGAAAGAGTTGGGGTTGCTAAAAATAGCCACCGTGCCACCTATTCTGCAAATGCGCACTAAGCTTTACATTTTGTCGTCCAGCATGTTGAACGAACCGCATTTATTCAGGGAAGACCCTCCTCCCTTTACCGTCATATTTTCTCGTTCTCTTAACATACGCTTGTGGTGAACACACACACACACACACACACACACACACACACACACACACACACACACACACACACACACACACACACACACACACACACACACACCATTTCTATTGGCCCGGTCCTCTTATCGGGATTTTGTGGCTCAGCACACTTCCCTTTACCCCTGCCAAGATGTAAAAGAAAAGACTTCACTGGTATTTGCGAAGCTACTTGTTTTTAAAAAATTCCAGTGCACTATAAAAAAAGTGTTTTGTTTAGGAAAGGCACCCTTTTAAGAGATACTGTCATATTATGGCGTTATTTTTGTGTCACTATTCTGAGCGCACGTAAAAAGAATTTGCAGGTGCAAGTGTTGCATTTTGAGGAGAAATTTATTTTGACCGAAGAAAAGCTGAATTTGAGTGAACAAAATTCATTACTGCGTGCAAAAAATGTATTTCAGTGCTTGCTATTATCCACACACACACGCACACACACACACACACACACAATAGCAGCCCCTCTCGCTCAGATTTTGCGCTCGCTGGCAATGTGTTGCTCGCGCTCTCAACATTTCTGCGCTCAGCTCTTTCTGTACACCGTTCTATTTGTGCCACAAAACCAGCCAATCACAGACTTGGATGCAAAAAAATCTGATTGGCTGTTTTGGTCTCCAATCAGCCCTGTTCTCCTCAAAATGCAACACTTGCACCTGCAAACTTTTTACGTGGCACAAAAATAACGCCATATAATATGTCCATTTGTTGCATCTCTGGCTAAAAGTAAAGCTGTAATTATGCCAGTATTTTGTTGTCGTTTGCATCACAGTTTAAATATGATGTTTTTTTCCGCCTGTTCAAACTCTAACCCTTTGTTTGCACTTCTTTGTTTCATATTTCAGGCTGTCTGTGCTGCAGTTTGTGACAGATATGTTCCCTTGACCTAAAGTTCACATCTTGACGAAGGCTTTCCTGCGAGTTGCTCACCTCACATGACAATGGCTTCCAATATAATTGTGAGTGTCGACACAGTGCGTGTTTACATAACTGTAAATAAGAGTGAGGCCAAAACAAAAGTGGACAGATTCCTTTGGCATCAACTGTGACACAAATAATTCTGTGGAAGTTCTTAGTTCACTGGTATTAAAAAATTTCCCTCTTATCACAAGCCACAGCCTTGGGTCTAAGTATAACAATGAGCGTGTCAACGTCAAGGCCATTTTCATTTCTATTTTGGTGGAAGACAAGTTTGAAAGGGTTGGTTTAAAGGAAAAATATGCATAATATTTGATCAGTGTGACGTCTGAGTTTTTATCACGTAATTCCAGGTAAATTTCATTTATTTAGCACCATAATCATAAAATAATTAAGCTCACAGTGTTGTAGAGGAAAAACTGAACAAGCAGCCCTTTCAACAAGAAGGGGTGAGAGGGGAGCTATTTTAAAGCCGCAAAAAAGTCTCACAGCACTTCCTGTTTTAGAGATTTGCAAATGTCGTTGAAAACTATTTGTCTTTTTGGGTTTTTAAAAATAATTTTAAAGTGTGTAAAAGGCTGCCAGAAACAGGAAATCTTAAATAGTCACAATATCAAACTGCACTGCAACACACAGAAATTCAAAACAAAATCTATTCTGTGAGATTGGAGATATCTGATATCTAGAAATGACAAAGAACACTGTTGGGACCTTCAAGTAGTCGTATTGAACAGAATCCAATACTTTAACTTTCATTTCAGTGTGCGACCAAACTTTCAGGGATACGACAATGTAGCAAAAGGGAAGCTGAGGTGAAAGGGTTGCTGTAAAATATATAAATGGTTTACAGTACGGGCCCATTAAATGCTCATCAGTATGTATTAGAGTCACAGTATTTGGGAAAGGGCTACAAATTTAGCAGTACTGTCAAAATATAAAGAGAAAGCTGTCGTAGCACAGTGTGAACACAGCTGGGAAGTGCATCCTTAACTGGAGAGTTCTAAAAAATCCAGATGTTCTCAATGATGCTCTCACTTGGGGCACGCCAGACTTCACTGAACCAGTGTATGTCATGCTGCAGTGCAGCCAACTGCTTGGCTGTGTCATCTGGATGTGTTCATTTTTCATTCTCAGCATGGCTGATGTGATTTTTTTCTCATGAAGCAATGAAGTGAGACTGAACTCTGAATGTCCAAATTGCAGGTGGAGCAGCAGTTTTCTCACAAATTCACAGTGACTGTAGTTCGAGCTCAGAACGTCACCAAGGGAGCGCTGGGCGACCTGCGTAAGTGCTCATATCATTTTTGCCTTACAGTCACATATTACCATGCTTTCCTTCATATCGTTGGAATCTAATCCATGTACATTTACAGCAAAAGAAATACAAAAGCACTTGATGATGGTTATTTTGAGGTTGGTTTTCGGCTGTGTAGTAACCCTGTGGAACTTGTTTGTGCGCCCAGTGGACACTCCAGACCCGTATGTGGAGATTTTCATCCCGACGGCTCCTGAAAGCAGAAGGAGGACCAAGCACATAGACAACGACATCAATCCAAAATGGAACGAGACCTTTCATTTCATATTAGACCCCAACCAGCACAACGTTCTGGAGGTTAGACCTGCATTTACTGTAACAGAGCGCAGCACAGGATGACAAGAAGTGATGTCATGGAGCGCAATCCCACATAAACACAGCCTAACACTTGTAGCTCGCCATGAGGTGATATGTTAATGTTATCCTAACATCTAGCCTTTGACTGACTCAAGTGTTAGTTTGGGGTAAGCTACTCAAGCTGCCTACATATTTACATCCATGACTAATGGAAAATCATGTCATGAGGTGACTTTTAAAGTCGACTGCTAAGGTCGGTGACTTTATGCGGTCTGCCACATCAAGGCTGAGTTTCCATAGTTTCTAAATGTTTCTACTTTCTAATAACACCGTTTACAGTTGGCACAATTTGGTCCGACGCTGTTACAGCACTACGCTCAAAGTCGGTGAGGTCCTTCCATGTTTGTGAAGGCAATCGGCATATAACGTCTAAGTCATAATCAGTTTAACTAACCGACAAAACTAGCCAGTTGGAAGACGTGAACACCGGCCACAATTTCTATTTGAGTATAAACTGCTGTTGTTTATGCCCAACAGTTAACATTAATGGATGCCAACTACGTGATGGATGAGACGCTTGGGACAGCATCCTTTGAAATCTCCAAACTCAATGTGGGCCAGACAAAGACGGAGGTGTTCCTCATTGGCAAAGTAAGAAAGTTAATTTGTCCGACTTTCATTATTTATCGTCATTATGTTATAAGCGATCATGTAAGAGGTTCGTCTAAAAACATAAAAAACCCAATCTGAATTAGGGTCATCTTCTTGTGCGCCTCTAGATCTTTTTCAGCACGGCTGCTATGTCTACATTACTTTATAGAAGTCTTGTTCTGACCACATGGAAGTGGATGAAGTGGCAAGTAGAGCAAAAAACATAGTCTGGCTCAATTTTCTGCTCCTCATGCCTCAGAAGTTTGCACTAAAAGCTTTCATTGTTACACTAATCTAATTTAATTGTGCGCACAGCTAAAGACAAGTGTCTTCTGTGCACCTCGAAAAAGTTGGATTCTTTGAGCTTAAACTGCTTGAAAACAAAAAGTTTGATGCAGGACTTCACGTTCGCTTACGGGTCAACTTTGAACTCTATGTTCTTCACATGAATATAGACATAGCTAAATTTCCATAGAGTAATTTACAAGCAGCGTGAGTGTTGGAAGTGGTCCAGAGATCCACAGAAAGACTGCCTTGAAGAGCATATCAGCCCTTTAACTGAAAAAGAGCTGCTGGAAGAAGATAAGGACCTAATATTTTAATTTGATATTTTGTTAATGTCCTAAAAGAAGTGTCAGTGTATGGCCACAGAGGCAGATTTCGCATTAAACGAGTATGGAGGCTACAAAGTATCAGCAAAGTAACCTTGTAAGGTTTTTTTGTTACAAATCACAATAGAAAAGTACAATATGTATTTCCAAGAGACTTTAAAGGGATCAGTTGTGTTTCTGTGTTTATTTCTTGCCCTCAACCACAATTAAATAATGTATAATAACCACATATTTAATTATTTTGACAGGCAACCAAAGTGCACTTAGAGATGTCACTGGAGATCTGGTATGTAATACCTTCAAAATCAAATAGTTTTATTTTGTTTCACAGCAACATTTACTGTTTAACCTAAAATCAAACTAAGCTCTTCAGAATTATTGCAGGTTTGAAACTGCAGAAACTCCCCTGAAGCATACCATAGGTTAAAACTAGAAAGTAGGTGCAGCACGATTCAGCAAATGTGAGCTGAGTCATTCTAACAATAAGATTAATGAGAATTTTGATCGCACAATTGTGGGAAGGAAATTCAGTGAAAAAAGAATGTGTAATGAATTCCTTGAGGCCATGACTATTTGTGGTTGTGTTCTCCATCAGATATCCCCCAAATCACATCACCATCAGTTTCAACATTATCAGTAGTGTTATTAAGAGATCACAGCCTATCTCGGCCTCTAAATACAAACTGAAACACGTGTTTCCGGTGCTGCTTTCCTGGGACTGCTTTGGTGATCTTCCCTCTTGTTGCTTTTATCTGCAGTACAAACCTGGACCTGCGGTTCAGCCACACCCTTTGTGACAAGGAGAAGCAATTTAGAGAAGCCCGTCGAGAAAAGGTGATGCTCGGCATCAAGAAGCTGCTACGCACTGAGGATCCTTGTCACCCAGAAGAGGTGTGGATCAAAGTCCTTTTAACACACATTTTACATGCAAACTTTGCTAAAAGTAAAACAGTGTCGGTGCTGAACTGTGGAATAACCTGATGTTTAGTCTTGATCATTTGTGTGCAAAAAAACCTTTTGGAATGAAGTGAAGCTGTTATATAGTTACTTTGATCATATTTTTCATTATGGCAGCGAATTGTTTGGAGCTTAATGATGCTTCAAAATCTGCACCCACCACAGTCTCAGTGTCAGTCTGAATGCTCTGGTTTACTTTCAGCACTGTGTACACGCTATACTGAGTCCCAAAAGGTGATCCTGTTCATCTGGACGTTTTCAGTGGGAGAAATGTTTGGTTACTCATCCAGGTGACTTCTTCAGTCTCAGCTGACTGCAGGTTTCCTCAACCTTATAAACAGTACATTTGCATAATGACTGAAACCACCCACTGAAGGAACAATGGGCTGGGAAGTCAATTTCTTGATCATTAATATGCAAATTGTCATCACCATTGATCAACAACCACCGATCATTGGGCTTGAGTACCATTCACAGAGAGTTGAGAAATGGCTGCAATCACAGCACTGTACAATGGTGAAATGTACCCTTAGGCCCCCCTCCTCGATTCAGAGATGGTCTTTCCCTTTTCACCTAAATGGCCTCCTTGGTTTCCTCGATGTATAAATCATGCCTGGTACTTAACAGCGTACACTGCATTACTCTGTTTGTGTCAGGGGAACCAATCCTTGGGGTGGACCAATTTTTGGTGCAGTGTGTTTTGCGGTTTAAAAGCCACAGAGACACAGTGTTTAGAAATGTGTCTCAAATGTTTCGATACTCCTGTCACATACAGGATCACAAGCGTTTTCGCTTCTGAGACACTCGGATGACAAAACGTTTCTCCCACTGAAAACGCTACGTCCAGATGAACAGAATCAACCTTTTGGGATTTACTTACCTGGATGATCGAGCTGCATAAAGACATTGCTATACTGAGTGTCTTATGGGGAGGGGCAAGCTCAAAACATAAATGGAAATTATTAACATTATAATGCCTCTAAGTCCGTTTTACTCTCATTGAAACTCAAAAAGTTCAGAGCCATCCAAGCTTTGACATCTTCGAGGCAGTTCAAAAGGATTTGGATGGAGCCTGGGCCATTTGGTGCTAAAGACAAATCAATTTGGCAGTCGTCTGCGTAGCAGTGAAAGGATATTTCGTGTTTTCTAAAAATAGACCCCAAAGGGAGCAGGTATAATGGAGAAAGAAGAGGGCCAAGGATTGAGCCCTGGGGCACCCCACAATTTTGATAATCCCATTTGAATTGTAGCTTCAGTTTTCGGTTCTTATCTGACAGAAGTGGCACTCAGTGTGGTCTTCTGCTGTTATACCCCATCTGCTTCAAGATTTCAGTGTTGTCTATAAGCAGATGCTCTTCTGCACATACTGGTTGTAACGACTGGTTATTGAGTTACTGTTGGCTTCCCATCAACTCAAAGCAATCCGACCAGTCATTTTGGCTCAGAGAACTGCCGTTCAAGGGATCTCTACAGTAGGGCTGTTCGATATAATGATATATATCGGATGGCGATATAAAAACGTCTATGTTTCATTTTACGCTATCGTTTGTTTCGTGGTGTCGCAAAATAAACTGTTTACGGCAATATTTGTTCATCGTTTTGATGCTCACTGTAGTGGCTATATTAATTTCTTAAAGTTCTCTCTTTCTCTTATATTTAATATAACCACACTACAGACGGACAAGCGACTGTTTTTATGCGTTGTCGTTAGCAACAACGACGGTAAAACCATCGCGTGTCCGCTTGTGTATGTTCCACATAAACCTTTCACAATAAAGCTCAAGATCCTGTTGAGACTTTTCAAAATAAATGGAATCACGTGAAAGAGTATGCAGATTATTTACGGATGAGAAGTAAAAAAGAGCCGCCAGGTGCTAAAAAATAGACCTTAGACGTTAGAACAGGCTTTCCCCCGCAGCACGCCGTGTAATAAACACTCACAAAGAAAACGGCGGCCGTTACAACTTATGTCTAAAAATGTATAGTTTCATGCATCGGTTAAAACACTCGACTCCAGCTACATGACGCGCAGCTGGAAACACTTCATGCAAGTCGAGCTGCCCGAGATTCACAGAACTTACAGAAAATGTTACATTTTTGTGATTTATATCGTTACCGGGACGATAGAATTCTTATATCGGGATATGAGATTTTGGTTATATCGCACAGCCCTACTCTACAGTGTTCTGCTGTAAGATGACATTTTCTCCCTGCAGCCGTTAGACTGTACAATCAAAACTGCTCCCAACAAACATAGATGTTTACATCAGTGCTGTAACAAGTTCTACTGTCATAACTTGCACATTACTTTTCTCAGTTCATATATACACTAACTTATTGGAAGTTACATGTCTACTTTTTAATGCACAGGTACAACGCACAATCTGCACATTTCCAGTTATTCTAAATATTCTTAACTATTTAAACATCTTTCAGTATCCTGCTCTGTTTGCACACTACAACCTGGGTTTGCCACTTATCTGTACTCTAATTTTAATAACTGTACAGTACTCTGCTTTGGTAACTATTATCCATTATGTAAATATGTAAAAAATGTGTTTCTGTTCTGTGTCCTGTTCTGTTTATATGTGTGTGTTTTTTCTGCTGACACAACCAAATTTCCCCTTGTGGGACAGTTAAAGAATTATTCTATTCTATTCTATTCTATTTCCAATTATATATTTTTGGCTGATAGGAATGATGGATGTGAAATCTGGACTCATTGTGCAATTGTTACCTCCCTTGAGGTCGGTTTCATTAGTACCAAATAGCACAAAGCGTGGTGAGTGTGCTGACTTTAGGGAGGGTATTCGTGCTTGGTGCTGACTTTCAGATCTGCTGGCTTTCTAAATTCATGACCGTGGTGCAGCTTTTGACACGCTGCATTCTCAAATTTAAAATAACACCTCAACAATTCTCACACCAGGAAGTAAAAGACAAGCCTCATACAGCTCCAATACTCTGAGCTGCACTAGCTTTCCCAGTGGTGTGGTTTTGGCTCGATGCCTTAGGGCCACGTCTGTTCATGTTTCTAACATGTGACGGAAGCTCCAGAGGAATGAGATATCCAGTTCCATGCCTTCCACCGTGCCACAACAATTCCTCCACAGTGACTTTGTAATTCAGAAATGACCATGCAGACTGGAAAAAGAAGCAATGTTGCACAATTGCAGTTTTGAAAAGCTGCAAATCTACCAGTCAGAAAACGCTGCAAAGCCATGATGCAATCAGCAAGCTGCTGCCCATAGAGACGGCAAAAGGAAATTACTCAAGATGAAAGAATGAAGTTGAGACTCATAGCTGCTGTCATTTATTCTGTAACAAAGGTGTGAGTAAGCATGGCCCTGTCTTCTTCCTTTTATGACTGTTACTGTGTGTGTGTGTGTGTGTGTGTGTGTGTGTGTGTGTGTGTGTGTGTGTGTGTGTGTGTGTGTGTGTGTGTGTGTGTATTTTACAGGTGCCAGTGATAGCAATAGCCGGGTCAGGAGGCGGTTTCCGCGCCATGGTGGGGTTTTCGGGCGTTATGAAGGCCCTGTTTGAGTCCGGGGTCCTCGACTGTACCACATATATTGCTGGCCTCTCTGGATCCACATGGTCTGTTTTTATTTCACCTCCTCTTTGTTTCCTTTGCACCCTGCCTCTGTCTGACCTATTTCTAAAGACACCTTTTCATTTTTACACATTTTTTGCCACTGCTACGTTTCTCTCTCGTTTTATTTCCTAATTCTTCCTCGGTGTTGCTCCTCCCTGCTCTGGCAAACTTTCCACCCTTCCCCTGCTGGTATGAAGTCTTCAAGCAGGCACCTCTGGCTTATTTCTGTCTCCACGACTTAGTGGATTTAACTTCCTTACAAGTAAAGTACCTGCATAAACCTCATAAAGAGGTATATTGTTAAAACATGTATTAACTGACATGGCATCTGTGTTAACTTCCTCCCTCTTTACTCCTGCAGGTACATGTCAACTCTCTACTCCAACCCTGACTTTCCAAATAAGGGCCCGAAGGACATCAACAGTGAGTTGATGAAGAGAGTTAGCAGTAACCCACTTAGGCTGTTGATGCCCCAGCACATCACCCACTATATCCAGGCCCTGTGGACCAAAAAGGCTTCAGGACAGCCGGTTACTTTTGCAGATATCTTTGGTATGCTCATAGGAGAGACACTTATACCCTCGGTAAGAACCTCGTATGTGCTCTTTGTTTTAATGCTGACAACACTCCATATTCCCATGTCTGATTTTTTTTTACCAGTAAGTTAGTCAGTTCCTTCCCTTTAAATCCATCTGCCACTTCTTCTCTTTTCTTCGAACTGCCATCCGAGTTTATCGTTCTTCTTTTAGTGTCACATAACTGTGCAGTCATATTGAGATAGAAATCTGAATCTTATGACTGACGTGTAAAACTTGGTGTTCAGATGATTAACACTGAGTGTTCTCTCCTACAAGAGAATGGGCATCAAGCTAAGCGACATCCAGGAGAAAATAAACCAAGCCCAGTGTCCGCTTCCTCTTTTCACATGTCTGCATGTCAAACCGGATGTTTCTGAGCTCATGTTTGCAGGTAAATATGTCTCTTCTGTTTGACACCTGCAGGTGTCATACGTTACATTATGTATCCTAAATCCTTCAAAACAATATTTTGCATATCCATATATCATGAGTACATGATACGATGACTGAAGCCACATGCAAAATAAGTGAGCGGTACATTTCCATATAATCCCTGTCTGCTACCATAAAGAACATGTGGCAAGATGTGGTTGGCTGTCATCTAATGAAAGCCCTGTGGTCAGTGACGTGGGAGTTTGTACAGTACAAAATGTTGTACAGTACTTCCTAAATTCTAATATAGCTCCCACGCAATCTTGGACTCATCTCTGAATATACACTCTCTACTAGTATTACAGAAAACTTCCTGAAACACTGAAATTCTTCTAAATAAAACTGTGAAAATAAATATTCTGATCATGTTTCGCTTTCAAGTTTAGACTTTTCTGATGCTTAGCAAGAACAAACTCTTCCTATCCGCGTTCACCGAATTCCATCACGCCGTCAAACTGTTTATCGAGGAAATGTTTGTGCTTCTCTTCACAAATCTAAATTGTCGTGGGCGGCTGAGTTTTGGATTACAAACTGCCTTTCGGCTATTTTAACAATAAATACATTCAGCGGTCCACACAGGCAGGAAACAATGACATACACAGACAGCCTTCTTCACGGCATCTCAGTGTGTGAGTGTGTAGGAAACCGACTACATCCACGTCGTTTGTTACAGCAGGTTTATAAAAAATGAATATATTGTTCAGTGGCACTTTGATACGCATAAGGGCAAGGCCAAACCTGCTGCCAGTCTAGATTTACGTGTTTTCCATCATCAGTCGTTTATCAGATCTTTAAAAGTAAGATTGAAAGTAAGATAAAACTTGTTTTTCTCTTTTATCTGCTCATCTAAAATCTCCAATGACAATTTCAGTAGAAAATTCCTGGCTGCCAACTGAAGCGAGATGTGAAATAAGCTGCGATTGTTGAGGTTTCCGAGGTCTGAGTAGTGTCACCGTGAGAGTATGCGTCCATTTGTATGTCTGTGTTCCCTTCAGTGGCTATTTATGGGCGAATACGTGTCTGTAAAAGCAGTTACCAATATGTCATAACGACATGTTACATCAGGTTGGTGTATAAACACGCCATGAAGAGTCTCTCCTCTCCCGAGTCTGTTTCAAAGCGGGGTTTGTGGGCCCCGGGGCACAAAATTAGTTTTGGTTTTGGCTCCAAAAAGCAATAGGAAAACAACACCCATCCAGTAAATGCAGATAGAAGCATCCTGTTGATGAGCGAGTTCAGAGCAGAATGCCCAGACAGGTTCAAGCTCAGAGAAAGATTATTGTAATACCGAGAATCACTCCACAGACATTCTCAAGAAACTCTTGGAGTATTCATCCATGCACATCCCTTTACGGCCAGAACGTACCCATGTTCAGGCATCTTTGAGTAGAAAAGGAGAACGGTGGCATCATTTCTGTAAAACCTTGGAAATCATCTCTTGCAGTCTCACCAACATGGACCAGATTCTGACAGGAATGTTCCAATATAATGTGAAGTCAGTGATATAATAAACTGAGATGTTTTGACAGGAAAGGGAAGTTGTGCCTACTGTTGATGACCAGTAGCTCAAAATGAGAACTGTGTGTTAATCTTTGACGACGTCTTTTTGTGAGAGAGATGGTGTGTGGGCGAGCGTGCGACTTTGACATGTGCAGACATGCAAAGCGAACATGTTTTTTTTCCTGTTGACGTTGGGAAGTGTTATCCCTGAGCGGTGACTTAAAGATGGCCATCTCTTAAAGGGCAGCAAACTGTGTAAACTGTGTCAAATTCCCATCGGATGTGTTGGCAGCGTGACGCAGGGACAGTATTAATTGTTTGGCAGCTGGTTCTGTTAATTGTAAGCAAGGCATTGTCAAGTATATGTAAGGTTTATTTCCATGCATGACATTTTTATCCAACAATGTAGCCTGTGTCAGAGTGCACAATGCAATTATGCAATGCAGTATTACTATTGTGTGTTCCTTATTGTGACCATAACACTGGGATTTCAACCTGCAGACTGGGTGGAGTTTAGCCCGTATGAAATTGGGATGGCAAAGTATGGCACCTTCATGACCCCTGACCTATTTGGAAGCAAGTTCTTCATGGGAACTGTTGTGAAGAAGTACGAGGAAAACCCTCTTCATTTTCTGATGGGTGAGAAACATGTTTTCATCTGCAGTCATACAAAAAAGAAAGGTTTTCCACAGGACTTACAAGCTTCCCTTATTGCTTCCCGAGGAAATAAAAGGGTCAACGAATGTGAGCACATCTATAAAAGCAGACATTTCAGAGGTTTTCTGATCTGAAGCGTTCAGGAGCAACAGGTACAAGTAGATACAATAGATACAAGATTCAAACCTGACATGTTTTTTATGTTTTTTTTAGGTGTGTGGGGAAGTGCCTTCTCAATTCTGTTCAACAGAGTGCTAGGGGTCAAGGACAGAGCTGGTGGCAGCACCATGGAGGAGGAGTTAGGTAATATTTTTCATTCTGTTTGTTTGGACTGAACAATACAAGTGCTAAAAAACCCAGAAAGTGACCCGATAATTTTGCCGCAAGGCAGATTCATCTGCCGATCAGAGGGCATCAAATAAATGGGTTTAGTCAGCAGACAAAATTTTAATTGTAGATGTGCACATTCCAAGCACTTATTTTAAATCAAGTATTATAAAAGAAGTAAAAATTGGAGTACTCGAGAAACGATAAGAATCGAAATGTTATTTCTTATTTTAAAAGCATAAGCTTCCATGTAGAAATGAAATACAAATCGTCCACACAGTATATGTGACGTATTTTTCGGACCAGAAGGCGCATTAATCAAAACAAAACAGTCAGATAAGTCAAACTTTACTCAGCTCATTCTTCTTGCTTCCTCCACTTCCGTACCTTTGATTCATTAATGTTGAATTCTCTGCAGCTGCTCTATTCCCATGTTGTTGCACTATATTAATGACTAACCTCGTATTGTGGATGGATTATCTCAGTTGTTCTCCTGACTGATGTTTGGTCCGTTTACAGCATCCTGCCATGCGATTGCATTTGTCCCTAACCATCAGGAACCCTCATGTTAACTTTAATCGAGTGGAAAAAAGTTAGCGTTCAACCTCCAGCTTCACTGTGTTTATGCTATGCTAACATAGCTGTGTCGCTAGCGATCACGTAGCACATCATTATATAGCAGCTAGCCAAACTTCAGTAACCCTACAAACGTCACTGCTGTTTAGTTTCCTGTCTTCATTTATGTTGGAAGTGATAACAGAGCTGTACGTTTGAATTTTTCAGAAATCTCTCAGTCAGAACATGCTATATCATGTTTAGGTGGAAGCTAGCGAGCTAACTTCCTGCTAACTTCTAACTCTGTTAAATGTAATAAATTCTGTTTTCATGGATGCCTGGATGTTAAACTTAATTATTACACCTGGTAAAGCAGCAACGCTGATCATTTTATTAAAGATGAAAGAATTTAGACAGTTTTTAACTCTCAGTGATGCTGCAGTGTTCGATTGACTTTGGGACCTGAAGCAGAGTTTAGGACCCAGATTCCTCCGCGAGGCTCCTGACTACGGCAGCCGTAATGCTCCGACAATCCGTCAAGTGGTGCAGCTTCGTAGCGGATTATAAGCACTGTCGATTTTTGAGAAAATTAAAGGATTTTAAGTGAGCCTAAAAGTGAGGAAAACACGCTACTTATTTTATACAGATTTACTGAACGTAATCTGAAATTGGTGCTTTTAGTCATGGTTAGCTGGCTACTTTGCATTAGTTTATGTTTTCATTTTTTAGATAATCTCTTTGTTTTGGTATGAGCATCTGCTGCTGAAATAACTTCCACAGCGCAGTCTCCCACTGACACAGGCGTTCAGTCATGTCTGAGAGCCTATTGTCACAGTCATGTGTCACACTTGAATTTGTTTTGTTTAGAATTATTTTCTCACACTTAGCAGGTATTCCCAACCTCATTTTTTTCTCACTATTTATCATGGGATTCTTTGAGTGTTTATGTAATGTTAACGCAACAGCGGAAAGGCATCAGGTTCTTTTGCCTGGTGAGATGACTCGGTTTGCTTGAATGCACATGTTAGGGTGACCTTTTACATTGAGACGCACTCTCACAATGTGTTGGTTGTGCAAAAGCGTCTCCACCTTACTAAAGAATGCATTAGTAACAGGTGCTCGCTTGTGTCAGGTCTTTCTTTGTTTGATTTAAGTTCTGTAAAGTTGCATGATTAAACAAAAGTTTAGATGCAGTTTTGCCGTGTATATGAATCAAATTAACAAATGTTGCCTCGTGTCCTACAGAGCAGATCAAACCACAGCACATCGTTGGAGAAGACACCCTGGACGACGACGAGCCACGCAAAGGTGAACTCGGCGTTCCTTTTGATGGAGAAAAAATTAGGTTCAGCACACTGGTTGACACATTGAAATGTTTGAGCAAAAGTTGAACCCCTTGAGACGTTGTGAAAGTTTGTGGTAATGGTGCAAATTTTGTCTGTGTTTTGCAACTGCATGGGAGCAGCTGCCGAGGTCAGATCGCGATAAAGTGCTGATCAGCGTGCTTTTCTGCCGCTATCCAACAGCCAGAGTTTGCATTGTTTTTATTTATTTTGTTTTTATTCAGGGTCTGACTTTGATGATTGAAGCCAAACATTTATGTAAATATTCACGTAATTGCCTTTTCTTCCTTCTTGAAGAAGTGTTTGCACTATGCCCTGAGTGAATTTTTAGAAACAGCTATATATAGACAAAGAGGAAGAGGCGGAGAGAGAATGGGTGGGTGGATTATAAGGGTACAAACAAAACCAACAACAGTGTTTGTTTCAAGTGACACTGAAGATGAAATAAAACTAGATAAGAAAGATGTTGTGATAGTTTTTTTTAAATTGCCTACAAGCATCTTAAGTGTCCATATTCCTTTACATATTTCAGCTTATTGAATATTTGCTGCTCTGACACATTAATGACGGATTTTTCTACTGGGTTTCATTTTCTTTTGAATGGTGGAAAGAATGCTTGTCATGCTGTCAGTCTTGGGTTTAACAATACAAAAGTGCAAAACAAAAGAAAAACAGGTCTGAAATCTTTCCCGCTGCCCCTCTCTGAGCACGTCAGAACCAAGCTCAGGGAGCAGCTTCTGTAAAATGGAGTTCTTCCTTCCCACTGTCGCCAAGCGGACAGTGCTGATTGTTGGTGTTCTCTCTAAAATTGTAGGGTCTTTATGTTACAGTGGAAAGCACCTTGATTGGCACTGCATCAATAAATTTCAATTGATGTCGTGCGTACAAGAACATTTAAAACAATTCCAGATTTGGAATGAATCAATACCCATAAAAAAATGTTTTTGTACTTTTCGTGCAACATGTTAACACAGTTTTAGCACATTTATGCAACAATGCAAAATCATGTATTTTGTTGAAATGTATCTGTTTTTAATTACTTTTGTGGACATTATGCATTAGATTAACCACCTTTGCATATTCCACCTGGGGTTACTTTGGTTTTTAGGTGGGACAGAAAACCAGGAGGCAGAGGAGGAGTTTCATCGCACCGCTCAGGCCAGCTGGGTTCAGCGTATGTTCACGTCAGTCTTGGGCGACTCTGCTTTGTTCAACACAAGGGAGGGTCGTGCTGGAAAGGTACACGAATATATTCAATACATTATGCATACAGGTATGCGTGAGTCGAGTCTTCCTGCGTTAGTAGTTACAACAGCCTTGCATCGCTCGCTGTCCTAATCCTTCCTTGTCATCATTTTCCAGGTGCATAACTTCATGTTGGGCCTGAACCTGAACACCAACATGCCATTCTCTCCATTACTTGAGATAACACACGCTATGACACCTGAAGAGGAGGTGGATGCTGTCACAGGCAAGAATAATACATTGATCACAGTTTAATAAATGTGTATGTTAATGCAGTGAGGGCTGTAATCAAACATAACCTTAGTATACTTTCTCTACTGACTCAACTTCACCCAATCTCCATCATAACTTTTGGAAAACTATTTTGGAAAACTGCACAAATATCTTTGGTTGCTGAAAATATCACACATCTCTGTCTATAGAAATAAATTTAATGAAAGCTTCACAGGTCACAGCTGAGGGAAGTCGTGGCTTAAACGGTCACTTTAAGTTGTTTAATTCAAATAATATTTGTATTTGTAAATGTATGAAAACAAATATGCGGTCCTACTTCCAGTAAAGGACAAGTACCAAACGAAACAATTTGCTCGGTGAGTCAGGAAGAATAAAATTTATCATTGCTCAGATCCCGATGAGTTCGATCGAATCTACGAGCCTCTGGATGTGAAGAGCAAGAAGATCCACGTAGTAGACAGCGGCCTGACCTACAACCTTCCCTACCCCCTTATCCTGCGCTCGCAGCGTGGCGTCGACCTCATCATCTCCTTTGACTTTTCAGCTCGACCGAGTGACTCAAGCCCTCCGTTCAAGGTAAAACGGGACTTTTTGTGGTCATAAATGATTCATGTAAACAGCAAGTCTAACAGGATTTGCATCTCACAGGAGCTTCTCCTCGCTGAGAAATGGGCTAGAATGAACAAGCTGCCATTCCCCAAGATCGACCCCAAAGTCTTTGACCGTGAAGGTCTGAAGGAATGCTACGTCTTCAAACCAAAGAGCGGTGAAAAGAACTGCCCGACGGTCATCCACTTTGTCCTCGTCAACATCAACTTCAGGAAATTCAAAGCGCCTGGTAAGTATGACTGTATGTGGAGGTTATGTGGGGGTAAAATTTCACTGTTGTGGCACATGAGGCATCTCTTCGTCAAAGCTGGACTGGGGGAAATTGACCATATTCAGTCAGCAGCCAGATGTTAGGCACCTCCTCTGAGTGACCCCAATAGAAACCATCTTCCCATCCTCCCTTTGAGTATGTGTGTGCTTACAGTAAACTACGAATTCCGTCTTTTTTATGACCCAAGTGAAATATGGTTCCTGGGGGAGTCAGGTGCTAGAAGGAAATCTCTCGCCTCAGTAGGCGGACCATATGTATAAACAGGTCATATATCAGAAGCCATGCAAACAAACACTATCACCTCATCTCCACTGCACGTCCTTTACATTAAATAGGTCATCCATTCAGATAAACAGAGTCTGTTTATGGTTTTGCACTCAAACGGAGAAGAATCGCAGTATACCATAACTATTACATCCGGTATCAGTTCAGCAATGAACAGTATTACATACATGGTTGAACTGAAAAGTGCCCCAACTCTTGTTGTTGTTAAATATCAGGCGTTGCCAGGGAGACTGAGAAGGAGAAGGAGCTGGCCGATTTTGACATTTTTGACGACACCGAGACACCATACTCCACCTTCAACTTCCAATACTCCAACGAAGCTTTCATCCAGCTTCATGACCTGATGGAGTTCAACACTCTCAACAACCTGGAGGTCAGTTTAGCGCTGCTGCAAAACTGGTGTAGCACAGTGTTACCTGTTGAGCCTATCACTGTGGATGTTTTCATAAGGCTTACAGGCATCGGTAGATTAAGTGATTCATGAACAGGTTTGTTATTGGCCAACTGCTGTTCCTTCATTTCCTCAGCTGTTCATTCTTAGTGTTGTCAGAGGGGAAATTTTGGATTGAGTCTACTCACATTTTGATTGTGCAACATTAGAAATTTCATCGCAGTCAAAACCGGATGGTACAGGCCTAAACTAATTCTCTAAAGGTGTGTCATTTATGTGACGTCAGGCTGACTTTCACTTGCTAACTTCTGAGTAACTATGTTGAGTAAGGGTTCAGCCTCTTTGATTTCACTGGGTGGTCAGGTGATGCAGACAGACTTACGCTGCCACTCAAGATATGTTCCGATGCTAGGCTCCAGCATTTTGAGCCCAGTTAGCCAGCAGCGCTAATATTTGGAAACGTACTGATAAAACCTCTGTCATTCATGGTTAATATAAAACAAATCTGCCCACCGACACTGATTCATATGAAAGTGCAAGACAGAAATTTCCTGGACTTACTCGTTTTTACATCGTTAAAGTGTCACCAGCTGAGCTCTGGGGATGTGTAGTGAGAACCTCATACAGGTTTACACAGTTGGGGGGATGAAATGATTAGTGAACATAAATCGGTAATAAACCTAAGCCTATGTAATCCACTAACTTTGGATCATTTATTAATTGACAAATATTAACTAATTACTAAATGATGATGTTTCCCAAATAATTGGGTTAAATACTAACTCTACACTTGTCAGGGGCGTATCCAGAAGGTGGGCATGGGGTGGCACCAGCCCCCCAAAATATGATTCCCCCACCGCTATAGAACTTTGCTGAATTTTAATGTACTTTTACATCTTTCAAGTATTTACGTGTCATGCTGCTTTTACTCTACTATATTTTGTACTCCTTACTGGCTCATCAGACATTACTCCCTCTGCTATTTGGGTTTTATTCTTTTTATGTGGCTCACATATCTTCATGTTGTACCTTCCATGTCACTTGGTTGCAGTGTGGCGCTGACGTTAAATGTTTTACGAGATCTTACTCGACCATTTAAATAATGACCCTTTAATTCAAAGTGCTGCTGTGTTGAAGAGCAGCTTTTTTTCTGAATGACTCAACGTGTATTAGATTTCAGGACAGTATGGTAGCCATACAAATATATGGAAATCTACCTTCCAGCATGATGTTATTCAAAATTCATCCAACATTATATTTATCTGAACTTTTTAACCTTTTTTAAATATCGCTCTTTGAATTTAATGTAGCAGCATTTGTTCCATATGAGATTACAATATGGACTTTGTCCCCCTCCCTGCAGGTTATTAAAGAAGCCATCAAGGACTGCATCGCGTCTCGTAAGGACAATCCCTCGAGCGTCTCTCGTCCTTTCAACCTCAGTGAGATCCCAAAAAAGAAGATTCTCAAACGAGATCATCAAGGAAAGCCTGTGAATCACCTTGGGAATAATAGCCAGTAGCTTCGGTCTAAGACTTCAGGGCTTTTGGGGGATTATGTTTTCACCTTAGAACGAAGCATTTTCTTTTTGGAAAATGCTCTCATGCTGATCTTTTCTTTGTGTAATAGAGATGCTTTTGATTTGCTCTGGGTTTGATATGATTTCTGATAAAGGGCTACTGCAAGGAAGCTGGATGTTACATGATATGATATTATTTCATTCATATACAGCTTTCACCTGGGCTTACGTGCACTATAGTGACTGCTGGCCACAAACAGCTGATAGGTGCTTTCCCTGCAGGCTGTGAGAGACAGACTAGAAAATGAACCAAACAGTGCAATGTGAGTGAATTGGTTCCATATCCACTGAGCAACCCAAACTACAATTTTGTTTATTGTGCCTGTTTTAAACTCACATGCTCATTCACTTCACTTCACTTACATTTTCTTGCAACATTCCCAAATGTCGGTGAGGAGACTGCATTTGGATCTCACAGCCGTGTGTGGACGTTTCTAAACACTGAGCTGTGTGAACGGACACATTGCAGGAAGCCGTTCCTGCACTGCGTCTTTTTGTGAGCTGAGCTCTTTCCACACTGAACGTGTGACAACAGAGCATGCAAATCACCTCTTTTTTTTTTTTTTTTTAATTACCGGATGGCTTGTCTAAACATGCAAGCTTGTTTGAAAACATGGATGGGGATATTATCGGTAACCATTGGTTTTGTTTGATGGCAACTTCTAAACACTCCAAGTGCACCCCCCTCTGGATACCTCAAACATCCCAGTGATGTTTACCCACCTACAGCGTAGGAGCACTCCCTGCTCCCCTCTAGGGAGTGCCTCATATTAAAGCCATTTTGGAAAAACAAAACTGGATGCCATGGAAACGGCCCTGCTCCTTCTCTCATCCGGTTCTGTGTCCTGACTCCATGGTTTCAGGGTGCTTTTTCTTTTTAAACACAGTGTTTGTCCCCCCGCCTCCCAACAAACCCAGCTTGCTGCCGGATCTTTTCAACAGTGAGGTGCAGCTTAGGTCAAAGTGAGGGCGCGATCACGAGACCTGCCCACAGCTGAAAGGTGTTCCCTAGTGGCAGCACCCAGTGGAATTTTACACACTACACCTTCACCTGCAGCAGTGGAGGCCTGAAATCAGACACACTACACCTACACCTGCAGGGGCCCAGAGGCTGCACGCGGAGCAGGGGAATTTTACACCGGACACTTCCGGCCCTCACGCGCTTACGTTTCAGCCGAGGTTGTTGGAAAGAAACCGAGAAAACAAAACAGTCGTTTGCAGTTTTGCTGCAAGATGAAACCACGAAACTTTTGCAACATGCTTTTTTTTATTTTTAGCTGATTTCTATCAGGTGTTTTTTTCCTGTTTGTTTGTGTAGTTGCATTTTTTTAATAGCTGTAAGCATTTCCTCATTTCTGTTGTTCTTTTAGAAAAAATGGTTTTGGATAGCAGCAGTTTTTTACTTCCTCTTGTTGAATCAGATGAGAAGATTGACAGCGTTATATTTATGTACTGTAAAGGCTTATAAGTGAATAATTAGCAGTCAGGTACAACACAGCACAAAGACAGAAAATGGGCTAAAAAGTTACTTAACTGTTGAGCTTTTAGTAATTGCTGGATGGCTTTTCTTGCCTCAGCACAGAGTCCATTGACCTGGCAGTGCGTCACATCAAGGCTAAATCTGGTTCTGGTGATCCCTACTGTAGGAGAAACTATTGCAAAGTGTGTGTCTGTCTGTGGACACTTTGTCATTGTGTTACCTTCACAGCTATGATTTAGTCCCAACACTTGAATGAAAATGAAGGCCAACTTCTAAAAGTGGGTTTGGTCTAACTCATTTAAATCATTTCAGTTGTTCAGTAGTCCAGAAATAACTACTGAACTGCTGAGCCAGGGGACTGTGGATACTACCACCATCATTGTTGTGTCTCTACCAACTCCTGGGAGACATTTCTGGCTGCTAAATGTTCTCTGCGTGTGTTAAAAAGCCTGTTCCTCTTGGCGCTTATCACTCTGCTGTTCCTGTTTTTAATGGGTGCTTATCTCTTGTTGTTGTTGCTAAAAAAGAGCTACTTGGTAAGAGCAGAGATGATTGCAAAGTGAGCTGTGAGAGTGAGCCACAAGATAAGAGTTGTTTGTTCGAAAGCCTTACATAAAACTTGTTTAGAGGTTTGGGGTTTTTTTGCAGATTAATGTCAAATTAATTTAAGCGAAGCTAACCTGCTGCTGGCTATAACCATAGGGTGAATGCGGTGTCATTGTATCAGGGCTACTTAAGAAAGTGAGTGATTGTGTTTCCCCATAAATGTTAAAATAGCAAACAAAAAAAAAAAAAATAGCATCGACTATCTTATGAAGACATCCTGTCGAGTTCTGCCATTAACCTTTTCATATTTTACATATTGTTTTACTTTAACTTTGATTATTTCTACTATATATTCGGCCACCTATGACCATGTTTACATGTTACAAGATCCAAAATGGTCAGCTGTAGTGTATAAAACATTTCTGTGATTAATAACTGTATTATGACTGGCAAAACATAACATACATAATGTTTATGTGCATTGTTAAATGAGATTAATAAAAGAGAATTTATCTCATGTGTAATCTTTTCTGTTTAAATAGTTGAGACTCTTTCCTCATCCGTGAGCCCCCTCCTGAAAAAACACAGCAGCTGAGGTCAAAGTTCAAGGTTCGGGTTCAACCATGACCTGCTTTAGTTTGGCTTGTATTTAAAAAGAACTGCGTCAGAGTATTAATGTGTGTGGATGTCGGAGTGTGTAAAAGTCTTGAGTCACCTCTCATTTCTTTATTTGTTGTCAGGCAAATTGAAAATGGGTTCAGCAGTTTATTAAATTGAAATACAGTATTTGATATGACCGCCTTATTCTTCAACACAGACGGAATTCTCTGAGGTAGATGACTTGTCATTTCTTTGAGTAGTCTTCAGGAATATTTGAAGGATGTTCAGAGCTCTTCTTTGGATGTTGGCTGTCTTTTTTCCTCTGTCAACATGATCCCACACAGCGTCATTAACTTCGGCTTCGGATACAACGTGTTCTCACCCCCAAAGCATCGATATATTACGCTTCCGGGCACCCAACACGTCACTAGATTACGAGATTGAAAAAATGAGGAAACATGACAACCGTTTGAAATGAATCTATACATGTACATTCATTTTACTTAAATCGCTTGGAAAACACTATGTAACTTCATTAAAGTGCTGGTTCAGGTTAGGGATAAGGTGAGGGTTAGGGCTGGAATACATGGCTGGAATCTGTGTTACCGCGGGAGCATCATCCTACTGGATTTCATCCATAACCCGGCGCGTAGCATAAGAATGGGGACGGTCACCTTTTGTGTTCCTCGGGAACGCCAGATCGTCATTATATTACGCCTCGGGAATGAGAACGGGCTGCGCTCCTCTGAAAGTGGTCATATACAAAGAGTGTAATGAAAATGTGTAGCTATTATACCACCATATTGATTTCAAGGAATTTACAAAATTTTGCCTTCGGGTATGTAAATACCTGAAAAATCAGCTTGTATTGACTGGCATCACAAGAAACCCCAAATCCTAACGAAACAGACCGTTTCCAGCAGTATAGAGCATTTTAACTGTGACATGTTAAACAAACCAAAAGGAATGCATTTGTATTATTTTCCATATAAAGAAGTAACTGGAGGGTGTGCTTCAACTATTGGGCGATTGCACCATGCCAGTTCATTGTCCATCCACTAGCCAGACTTTGGATGTAGGACCAACATTGTGGATTTTGTCCTGGTCGTGGAACAGTGGACCTGCTCTTTGTCCTCTAAAGGATATTTGTTAGTGTGTGTGGGTTCGCCCATCCAGTCGGTTCTTCAACCTCATGATCAATGCAATTATGCGCAGGACCTTCAACGGCCGCCGCCGTGGAATCGAGTTCGCCGATGACCAATCTTCAACTGACTTGATGTTCACGCATTACAAGGCTACAGACATCCTATGCAACGTTGTCCAATATGCTCAACCATATGGCCTCAAGATCAGTGCTGAGAAGACAGAAGTCCTTACTACTGGTGGATCGCCAGCCACCGTGTATCTTGAAGGCATGTAAATCTAACAATTCAAATACCTTGGCTCTCTGGTGCAGGAAAAGAAAGTGGATTCAACGGCTGTCAATCGGTGTCAGCATTCGCCTACCTCCATTGGTGCATCTGGAAGAAGACAAACGTCACCCTCATCATCAAAATCCACCTGTCCCACACACTAGTATTGCCCATTCTTCTCTATGGATCTTTGACCCGGGTCATCCTCAAACATGACCTCAACAAGCTCGAGGTCTTCCAAATGCACTGTTTGCATCAGATTTTCCCAGTGTCCCTTCGTGACCATCTCGGCAACAGCGCGAAACGTGGTCAGTGTAATCAGCAGGCCTCGATGGAAGAGCTTATCCAGAAGCGACGACTGCAATGGTTTGGCTGAGTGTAAAAGTGAAGCTGTTGATTTATCGTCAATCTGCATTCCTATCTTCACCTGTGGTCAAGAGCTCTGATTAGTGAGTTTCCTGCAAAAGGGTGACTGGGCTGTCCATTAGAGATTGGGAGAGCTTGGTCATTAGAGACGGATTCCTAGTAGAACCGCTGCAATTGGCATGAGCAGTTACTGATGTCAAATGCTGATTGGGATGCATCCTGAGAGGTTACATGTCTCAGCTGGCTTGGGAACAACTTGGTTTCTCCTTCAGACAAGCTGCAAGAGGTTTCCGGGGTGAGGGAAGTCTGGTCTCCTCTGCTCAGACTGCTGCCCAAGAACCCGAACTCACATAAGTGACAGAAAACAAATGGATGGATAAAGATCAGTTAGTGCTCACACACCCTTTGAAAAACTGGAGCCAGCGTTCTAACTTCTGAGAACAGATAATACAATCTGTGTTATTTCTACAAGCCCAAATCAGATAGGATTGTCTTGATTTGGGCTTGGAGATTACACATCTGAAATTAAAAAAAAAGGTACAAAAAAGGCTCGTGAATTTTAAAAACTGCAGATGCTTACGTAGTCTCTTACATCACAGAAAACAATGTCCCTCTTTTTAAATCAGTTTTTTGTAATAATTTATCTGTAAGAACCATTTTTGACTCATTGGTAAGTACTGTAGTTTATAAAATGCAATGACATCTCTACATCTCTGCTTTGTTAATAGTTACCTAACAGTATGTGAGATTAATCATTTTCGGTGGAGGTAAATAGACCAGTGGCCAGTCCCAGACTTCCTTGATTGCTCATGACTTCCTTTTACTAAAGAAATCGTCTATGTGAAAGAATTACCTAATGCAATGGGAATATTTGGTTCCAGGAAGAGGGGAATACACACCGATGCAGCGATTTCCTTTAAATCTCAGTTTTTCAGTCAGAGAGGACTGTTTTGATTTGAAAATGTGATTTGAGGACCCGTACCAAATATCGAATGATGTTAACCAATAAATGTCAAAGTAGTGATGTTACAAAACGTGACAAAACGATTCCCTTTGACCTGCATGATAAAGAAAACCACACAGAGCCTCTAAAACTTGGAGACCTGCTCCAACAAAGCCCCCGCTAAATTATTACATTCCCCAATTAAATCCTCATCCAAAAGCAATATTCCCCTTGTGTGAGAGTACTAATTAAGTGCTTAGGATAGTTTGCTATTCTGTTAGTCCTTTCCTCTGGCACGGAAGCACCTGGCCAGATTCCCAACAGATTTGCCCAGAGTCTAAAAGCTCTGTATCGGCATCTTTTCAGAGAACGTTTCAAGTTTCACCTCTTCCTTAGAGCCAGCACAGCACAAAAGGGACTCCATGTGGAACTTTTTCACAGGTTTGTTAATTGGCAGATGAACAGAAATGCCCTCTGTGAGGCTGTATCCTCACCCTCGCCTCTGTCAGTGCACCCCAGGGCGGCTGTGGCTACAATGTAGCTGCCATCACCAGTGTGTGAATGTGTGGATGGCTGAATGTAGTGTAAAGCACTTTGGGGTCCTTAGGGACTAGTAAAGCGCTATACAAGTACAGGCCATTTACCCTGTGTGTGCTGAGTCATTCACATAGCAACATAGCACGGACAGGTTGGGGCACTGCAGAAAGCCTGCAATGAGGCCACTTGTGACCAATGCACGCCAGATTGTGTGTATGTGTGCAGCAATAAGAGGGAGTGGGAAAATCACAGGGAAAGAGAAGGAAAAGAAAACGTCTCTGTATGTTTTTCATGGACGAATGTGTGAGTGAGGAGCCTCTCAGAGGCAGGGTTCAATGTTTT
Organism: Rhamphochromis longiceps; assembly: GCF_057381845.1. NCBI lineage: Eukaryota > Metazoa > Chordata > Actinopteri > Cichliformes > Cichlidae > Rhamphochromis > Rhamphochromis longiceps. Next base: position 41,062,441 of record NC_140573.1, on the reverse strand, counting down.
GCAATTGTTTGACCTTTTCCTTTTTTTGGTGCAGTCATCGCTGTTTTCTAATACTCCCACTGTGTAGGTTGGCATGTAAGGAAAAAGGCAGTGATATCTTTATCTTTTTTTTTTTTTTTTTTTTTTTTTTTTACTCTTGGGGCAGTCTAGACAGGCCAGATAAGGAAATAAAAAGATCCCACTTCTAAAGGGAAAAAAGGCATTGATGAAACATAGGTGTGCCCTAGTTACTTGCTTTCCCAGAAAAGATCTGCGTGTTATGAACTACGTTCTTTTGGTTCGCAGTGAAAATGCCTGCCCATTATCCCTGGGAACATCACGGGACGATAAGCCAAAATTTAATATGAGCTCATGTGGTTTTCAAAAGGCAACAAAGCCACACTCCCCCACCCCCAAGGCGTCATGCAGTTTGAAAACTAGATACTTCAGTTTGGGTTTATTTCTAACTGTTTCTGTGATGCAAACAGAGACGAGTGTGGGGATTAGTAACATGGGAAATTTGGTCTTACTTCCTATACTGAAAAAATGCACATTCATATGACGTATGAAAGCCCCCATGGATCGCAGGCCTGATTACAAATCCATTCAGACTCCATTCTTCTGACTCATCGCACACAGTACTGGGCTCACCAGACTCCCACATTTCCGCATCGTAGCAGAATATTCAGAATAAACCTGTGCAATCATAAAGGTGAATGACACAGGTATCTGAATTCTGCAGCAATCCAGAATTTTCATGTATGGATTCACTGATTCAACTGTATCACATTAGCATAAAGATGTAACATCGTGTTTTTAAGAAGGTTTTTAGTTCATTTATGCGTATCTTCAAAACATTACATTCACGCTTGATGCTACTGTTAATGCTCTTTTTCTTAAATGGAACATACAAATAGCAATACTGTGATTATGATTACCTGCAGCTGAAGCCCATTTGCTTAAAGGTTTGATATGTTGTGTATCCAGACAAACTTTATTTGCCTTCCTGTCAACTCAAAGCACTCTGACCAGTCTCCTCTGACCTGTGATGAAACGTAGGTCAGATAATTGCTGTTCACTGGATTTTTTTCTGTTTTTCTGACCATGTAAATCTTACAGATGGTTGTGCAGAAAAATCCCAGTAGGTCAGCAGTTTTGGGTTTTTTAAATACAGCCTGTCTGGCACCAACAACCGTGCTACATTCAGAGTCACTTAAATGACCATTCTGACGCTCAGTTCAAACTTCAGGTACATGCCAGCTGTCTTCATGCCCAAATGCACTGAGTTGCTGCCATGTGACTGACTGATTAGATATTTGTGATAACCACTGAACAGGTGTACCTAAAAAGCGACGTTTTAGGTACACCTGTTTTTGTTCACTTTGTTTTGCTTACATGTTACTTTTTTTGAACGTTCAACTTCTTTCTTTCTTTCTTCATCATCATTTTTTTCAGATATGAGATAAGATTAAAAAAGAGAGAGAATAATAAAAATAAACAAAATAAAATCAGGGCTGTAAACACTGGTAAACTGTGGAGAAGTTTATAGGGGAGACTGGGGACAGCTGCAACGAGGGACGGTTACAACTGTCCCCGGGGTTGTGAACTACAATTCTTTTATTCAAAAAAAAGAGAGCACCTGATATCAGATGTATTTATCTTTGGCTGTCAGACAAATGTGTTTCATCTATCAAAATGAGTTTGGTTTAGTCCAAACTGTCTGGGAATAACCTACAAGTCCAAACGTAGAATTTTAATGATGATAGTGATGACTTTGCAGCTTACTGACTTAGAAATTATTCACAAAGCAGGAACTCCAGCAACACTTGAGGGAAGATGAACAACTTTAATAATAGACCAACGCGTTTCCGCTTGTGGCCTTCATCAGGGTCATAGTAAAACATTTTAAAATTGCTTAAATACAAGACAGGAAACAGAAATTTTTTTCAAATTAACCAGTCAAAACTTCATAGATAGGTACTGGTTAATTTGAAATTTTTTTCTGTTTCCTGTCTTGTATTTAAGCAATTTTAAAATGTTTTACTATGACCCTGATGAAGGCCACAAGCGGAAACGCGTTGGTCTATTATTAAAGTTGTTCATCTTCCCTCAAGTGTTGCTGGAGCTCCTGCTTTGTGAATTCTTTTATCCTCTCCATGCACCTTGGAAGCAGGTGAAGTTGTGCCAGAAAATTATTTTTGCTGACTTAGAAATTAAGACTATTCCACTGCTCAAAATAAAAATAAATAGCTGCAGAATTTCATTTTATTTTGCAATGTCATAGTACACTGTGACAAAAAGTGATGCAAATTAATTAAATACTAAAGTTGAAAATCTTAACATAGCCTGCTTAGTTTTGTTGACCGCGGAACTATTTCTTTGGTTTGAGCTCCCTCTGGCGGTGAGAACAGAAACTGCAGCCACGGGGCGGCATTGAGTCAGCGGAAGTCAAAGTAACGGCGAGGGAGGAAAGAAGGGGGAGGCCCGGAAGTCGCCTGTCTGCCAGTGACAGCCCACATCAGAAAAAAGCACTGCAGAAATAATTTTTTTAAAAAGGATTTGCGCGCGAACGCTTCTGCTTTTCGGTTTAATATAAATCACCCGAATCGCCGCAGACATGTCGAAGAATACCGTGTCCGCCCGCTTCAGGCGAGTGGACGTGGACGAATACGACGAGAACAAGTTTGTGGACGAGGAGGACGGAGGAGAAAATCAGATGGGTCCTGACGAGGCAGAGGTGGACTCGCTCATCAGACAATATCCTTTACGAGATTAGCTAGCCCGCCCGTTAGCCTACACGGCGTGCTGAATGAAAGTGCCGCGGTGGCCTGTGCAGTGTGCCCGTAAGGCTCAGATTTATCCGCACACTTCACTTAGCTTTCGGGGATGCTAGCTGCATGGATGGGCGTTTAGCTAGCAGGCCAGTCACTGCCCCGACTTGCCTGACAGTCACATTCCAGGGATTGCGCTCCAAGATTGAACAAGCGGGCGTGCATCACTTTTACTGAGTTCACCCTCCTGCCCAGGTCTGCTTTCTCCCTGATGCTGCAAGTGCATTTTAGGGTGTGGTGAACCCGGCATCTCGCAGAGGGTCAAAAGAGCTTTGTAGGCCATATAGGGCTCGAAGGCGCTCAACTTCCCCATTGAGCAACTCCTCCCAGCGCGTGTTACAACAGCGAAAACTCAAAACATCAAAGCAAAACCCAGTCAAGCAATCTTGAGCAATCGCTGTATAACAGAGATTTGCTGGTACGGTAGCTCTTGATTTAGTCACGCGAGAAATCTCCCCGTCTGTGTCTGTAGGGATCAATATCCACATTCAAGTAAATGACTGGAACCTGAACAGCGTCACTGTGGAAGCACTCAGGCTTCAGTCACTTATTCGTACAAGTGCTGTTTCCCCTGTGCCTGAGCAGTTTTGCTACCATGGACTGCAATAAGGTCGAGCGTCTTTATGAAGCATACTTACGGCTGATTAGTGTAGAAAACCACCAATCAGGAGACTGAGCAATGCTGCAAACAGAATTATTTGGGGGGAAATGGAGCTGTGGAAGGTGTTTAATACATTTTTCATGATTAACAGAGCTGCGGGGCATGAATGCATTTGTATTATTCAGGCAGTGAACTGCTCATAAAGCTGATTTAACTGAAAGACTTTGTGCTTTTAAAATTGGACTGCACTGATTGTGCAGCTTGTTGTTCTTTATGAGAGACGAAGGCAAAGGCTAGTTTCTAATTTTCTTTACATCCGTTGTGATGGAGGGTGAGTCTTTGCTGTGCTGCTTCCTTAACCTTTCCTGCACAGGAAATCTCACGGAGGCTTTACACGCAGTACTGAAGAACCCACCAATCAACACAAAGAACCAGAACGTCAAGGTGAGCTCGGTTTTCCTCGTCAGTAAAGCTTCAAGCGCCAGCACATTTTAATGCATCACTTTGAGAAACTTCAGGTTCTTGATTTGTAGTATAGCAGTGATATTTGGTTCTTCTTAAGCTCTCCAAACTTAAAGTAGCAGATCTTCAGCACCTTATAGCTGAGGTCCTTTCAGGGTGTGTGCGGCTCAAGGTCCAGTGGTCGATGATTTCACAGCCAGGTATACGAACTGACTGGAATGTGTAGCGACTCTGGCCTTCAGCCGTCTGCTCTCTTCTGGCCAGGACCGTGCGGAGGGTCTGGTGCTGAAGGTGCTCAGCTCCTTCAAGAGCGGTGACATCGAGAAAGGCGTTCAGTCTCTCGACAAAAACGGCGTGGACCTGCTGATGAAATACATCTACAAAGGCTTCGAGAGGCCGTCAGAGAACAGCAGCGCGGTCCTGCTGCAGTGGCACGAAAAGGTAAATATTCCCACCTCACTGTGGGATCTCCAGCGTCTTCTTGAGCCAAAACAATAGACAAGTTCAACTTTTCCCGCAATGATACTCGTTCCACTTTGAAAACACCCAAAGGGTCAGATAACTGTGTTTCTCAGCTTCTAAATCAAACAGTTGTAGACGTTGTGCTTTAAACTTCATGTTCTTAATCTTCTTGGGTTAAAAACATACAGATTGGGTCATTATTCTGTCTGATACAGCAGGTTCATGTGCACGTAAATTAGGGGTTAATAAATGGTCCAAGCCGTCCAAGTCATTCTCACACATGCGCTACAGCCTGGACGTGGTGGCAATAATGTTTATATCGCACGTTGCGTTACATTGAAACTCAGTGTTCAGAAGACAAACCTGCAGAGGTTTGCAATGCAGTGAAAGCAGCACAGAACAATCGAACAAATCGACAGTACTTAAGTGTAAGAAAACGATTTTAGTTGGTTTATTATGATCATCAAAAACAGTTTTTCTCTTTCTGTGTTCTCAGGCTCTGGCAGCTGGAGGAGTGGGGAGCATCGTCAGGGTACTGACGGCGAGGAAGACGGTGTAGAAGACGAGCAGCTCACTCCACATCCCTGACAGAGAGAGGGGGCGGTGCTCTGTTTATGTAACAGATGGCACAGGGACTAACAGGAAAACCAGATTTTTAACCCAATGAGATGTTTTCAAGCCAAGACTTTATTTCCTTTTTTTTTTTTTAAGTACAGTCTGGCTCGTATTAAGTTAAAAATGGGTTTTCCTGTGGAGTCCCTGCACGGTCATAGCTTAAATCGTACTCCTCACAGGGCGCTACAGATCATTTTGTACCCGTGTGTCTGTGCTGATTCCCCGACCTGTTAACCTTTATGTCTAGGTCATTCCTGTGCACTGTGCCCCCAGCGGTTCCCAACTTACAGAGGTAAATGTTAGTAAAACTGCTCATGATTGAATTGCATAAAGCAGGGCTGTTGGTCAAAACCAGTAGAAACCAGAGCGCTCCCTGCTGGTCAGAAAGGTCGGGTGGCACCGCTGCGCGCACACGTTCATAGGAACAAACATGTTTTTCCATCGTCCACCGAATGTTTCAGGGATTTTATCTGTGAGGAAACTCTGAGTGTTTGGTTTCCATCGTCAGAGACTTCCAGATGGAATAAAAGCCGGGCTCCGCCCCTCTCGCTGTAACACTTGAGCAGCGAGAGCTGCTTGAAAAGCACAGTCACGCACAGAGGGTGGTGGATTTGCACTGGAGGAGGGGCCGGGGGGATTCATCCATCTATCCCCTCGTGCTGCCCCAGTTAAGGGTTATACTACCCACGATGCATCTCCATCGCCACTCTATTAATCCCACTTTGCTTGTGACCCCTCTGCTACTGAACAGGGCATTGATGCGGCTCTGCTGGTACTGTTCATCGCAGCGTCTCCCAGAGAACGTGCGCTCACACGGTTTTGTTTTGTTTAAAAAACTTTTTCACTATTTAACAGAAAAACATTAATCTAGGATCAAACATCTGCTTTGTTTTATTGTTTTGAGTGACGTTATTTTCGCCTCCACTCACTCAGTTAAAAACACCGTTTGCAGGCCTGACACGCCGTTCGGTACGATGATGCGTTTTCTTCTTCTTCTTTTTTGTGAACTGACGGGGATTAATAGTTTAAAGAATAGATGATGTATTTTCAGTATTCACTTTAGCATTTCATACCTGACATTTGTTTTTCCAAGGTTTCAGGAATTTTGTCTGTGAGGAAACTGTTTGGTTTCCATCATCAGACTCCCTGATGGGATAAAAGCCGGGCTCCGCCCCTCTTGTTGTTTTTTTTCTATTTATCCTGAGAGTTGGTCTAATAATAATAATAATAATAACACTTTTCCAACACATTTTACATAATTTTCATCCACCTTATTGGGTAGATGACATGTTGCCAAATGTTTTATTTTCGCTTTCATGGAATAACGTTGCTTACATCTGGGATTTAGTTCGGAGCTCGTGTGTTTAGAGAGTAAGTGGTGGATTTTATTACATTTTATTTTGAAACCATGCAGTATATATGAGCATGAAAGAAACGCGTGTTGCGTGAGCTTTGCTCCGAGTGCAGACGTGATGATAGCTCCAGCGTTCGGTTCCTTTCTGCTCGTTTTCAAACACGGAGTTAAAGTTACTCATAGATTTTTATTTATTTGTTCATTTTTTTTTTTAAATATAAAACACAAGTCACTACAGTTGTGTTTTTTTTCATCACCGGTTGATATTTAGACATGGGTTGTCATGTTTGAATACTGTCATCAGTGACGATGCATCCGGACATCAGACACCTTCTCTAATGCAGTAATGACTAGATTTATGAGCTTCGTGTATTTCTAGTCGGCGATGCTCTTCTGGGTGAGAAGATGATGGAGCGCACCAAACTGATGTACAAACTGCCTTATTCAAATGTTCCTTTTTTATGTTTGTGCTTTTGGAAGAAAAACAACAATAAATTAAAATGTGTGAATGCTGAGTCTTAGCTGTGTTGTGATTATTTTGGATTGTGTCACAACTAAGCGACCAAAGTTAAATTTTTGAGTCAAAGATAAAGACAACGGTTGAACCGTACAGGTACAGAAATTAGCGCACAACGTCTGAGACACACTTTGGAGTGACTGTACAACATGATAGATGATGCTTTACAGCAGAATATAAACTTTATCACATTGTAACAGCCCAGAGTCAACAATTTAGCAACTGTATGATGATGTCATGTCAACCTGACATCAAAGACCTGACAGGGACTAGAAAGAGAGCAGATTTCTCCTGTTTTGGCTTCCTGTTAAATCCAGAATTCAAAATCCTGCTCCTCACATACAAGGTCTTAAATAATCAGGCCCCATCTTATCTTAATGACCTTGTAGTACCATATCACCCTATTAGAGCACTTCGCTCTCGCTCTGCAGGCCTACTTGTTGTTCTTGAGTACCGTAATTGTCGGGCTATAAGCCGCTACTTTTTGAACCCTGCGGCTTTTAGTCAGGTGCGGCTTTTCTATGGATTGTCCGTGATTTTTGTCATATCGTAAGACGATTTGTTTTGTTTGTTCCGCTGTTGTACGGCACTACGTTGCCTGGCGGAAGGGCATGTGATCAGACACACAGTATCGGGGTTCAAGAGTGGTATGTTGGTCACATCTCCATCCGCCAGGCAACATAGTGCCGTACAAGTAGCGCGAAAAACAAACTTCAAAGTAGCGCTACGCGTTCAGTGGGAGGCGTGGATGATGAGCGGCGATAAACTTGCGAAAAGCAAGTTATGCTCAACTCCACCGGTGGAATCTGACAGCGTGGAAAAGTGTGGAAACATCCACGATCACCAACGGATTTCAAAGGGCTGGACTGCTGCATGATGGAGAGGAGGACACCGCCACGGCCCTTCTGAGGGTGTTCGACTCTGACAACGAGGATTTCTTTGGTTGGTTTTGAAAGTGACAACGAAGGAGAGAAGCTGAGAGTGGATGACGTAGCCATCCTGAACCTGTTCGTTTCCGACACTGGAGAAGAGGACTTTGGTGGTTTCAGTGCGCAGGAAGAAGAGAAAGATGGTGAATGACTGACTTTTCTCCTTGTTAAAGCCGTGTCGCTGCACCTGAGCCTGAAAGGTAGTCCGAATCTATTTTTCTGGTGTGCTGTAGGTTACTGTTATGTACTACATTTGTTACTCATTTATGAAGCACAGTACATGTTTTGTACTTGTAATTACCGCTACTTGTACATATACCTAAAAAGTTATGCAAATATGTACCCATAACTTGTTTTTCGAATTATTAATAAACTGGAATGTGTTTATTAGGCTGCCGGGGATTCCCATGATGCATTGAGTTTTTCCTTTCCAGTCACCTTTCTCACTCACTATGTGTTAATAGACCTCTCTGCATTGAATCATATCTGTTATTAACCTCTGTCTCTCTTCCACAGCATGTCTTTATCCTGTCTTCCTTCTCTCACCCCAACCGGTCGCAGCAGATGGCCCCGCCCCTCCCTGAGCCTGGTTGAGCTGGAGGTTTCTTCCTGTTAAAAGGGAGTTTTTCCTTCCCACTGTTGCCAAAGTGCTGCTCATCGGGGGTCATATGATTGTTGGGTTTTTCTCTGCATCTACTGTACAGTATAAAGCACCTTGAGGCGACTTTTTTTGTGATTTGGTGCTATATAAATAAAATTGAACCAAAACCTCTGTGGAAGATTTCCAGGGCACTCCTGAATCTGTGCCTTGAAGAATTCAGACAGTTATGAAAGCAAAAGCAGGTCCAACCTATTATCAACAAGGTGTGGGTGTATAATCAACAACAGCATAGCTTCAAAATGATTTACACTATCAAACATTTGTAAATGTAATAATTCGGATGTAATAATTACTTTTATTTGATATTGCACATGATTATCATTAATCTTCTTTAACTGATAAGGATACGAAGAATCTAAAGACTTCACGGCAGACGGAGAAAACTTATCTCTGAATGGCCTTCGAGTGTATCTGTGATCAGAAGCTTTGCGTACGGCGCTCGGGTCCACGTGTGGCACGCTCCGTCAAGATCGGGGATGTTTTGTGCAGCAGTGCTGTGCACGCATATATAATTTGTAAAATCAGCGTTTATCTATTCATATTCGATTTTTATTACAAAACGGATACGGTACGTACAAGTGTGGCATTACATTATGAGAAAAACATATGTACAAATCGTAAAAAAATACATCTTGGCACCAGCTGTTGGGTGGATCATCGCGCTGGTGACGTGAGTTTCTGCCAGAGGCGTTCGTGCGCCAGTACCTGAGCACCAAACCCGAACAGTGACGCCTTCGCTTTGGCAACTGATGGCGCAAAAGTGGGACCCGTCTTCCATTTTTCGTGTTCGAGCCCTTCCCAAAGAAGTTAATAATAGGTTGATGTAAATGAAAGAGAAGCTAATATGTTGTACTCTCTGAACCGGTGGCGTTTCGGTTTGGAAGAGTCGAATCTAACGTGTCTTATAAATAAGTCTGAAGAGTCAGGAGATGACTGACTGAGAGGTTTGGGAGGTTTCCAGGGATTAGAGCTGATAAATAGTTGGTAAGTTTCCTCATGTAAACATCAGGCGTCCTACTTCCTTACACCTTCGGGGCCGTATGCACCCGCTGGCCTCTCGCACACACTCGATAATCTTTTTCCAGTCTGTTTACTGATGCAGTCGCATCCACTAACTCTCACCATGCCACTTTTTGCAGCACTGCACTCAGAGGACGCAGCCACTCGGGTCATTTAAAGTGTTTTCAGTAGGGGTAGGCAGAGACAGCGATGTAGACGATGAAGGTCGTCTGGTACTCGATGCCTCCGTCTTCACTGTAGGACAGGGCTCGGACCTTCATGCGGTACGTGTGGGGCTCTCGTAGCGGCAGCGTGGTGAACAGCACTCCCTTTAGGTTCTCATCTCGCAGAGCAAACGGCAACGCGAAATCCTCGTCCACCACCAGGAAGGAGGTCCTGGGGTGCATCACTCCATCCTGTGTGTAGGCCACCAGCCTGATGAGGTCCTGGTTGGCTGCGATGCCAAAGGGAAGCGACAGCAGCTTGTACTCCAAGGCGTACGGGCTCAGTGCACACTCCAGGTCATTTGGCTGGCAGTTTCTCAGACAGAACCTACAAAAAGAAAAAAGTTAATTTTGGTTGAATATGGTGCTGGTGGGCCCAGGAGGCAGAAAACAAAGGTTTGGTGTAAAGGCGATGTGAGAAGCCCAAAGAAGAAGGTTTTACACAGAAATCTGCTACAATTTGAAGAGAAAACAACCCGCCCCCGTACTTATATCTGTAGGATATGATAAAATATGATCACTTTGTCTCAAAGTTCAGAATGATCAGGTTTCATGTATGTGTGCAGGTTTACCCTGTGACCGGGTCCCTCTGGTAGTTTGGGGGACAGGGGGTGTCAATACACTGGTAGCTTCCTCTCGTGTTGAAGCACATTCGATTCACTCCACACTGGATGTTCTGTTCCAGGCACTCGTCTGTGTCTGCGGCAGATACAGCAAACAGCTACAGTAAGCACAGGTCACACCTCGCTTGAGGGTAAATTGCATGAGTTCCAGTGAACAGGTGGATTGCCGGGTAGACAAAGCGAGCACACCGAGGTTCTCACCTTGACAAGTCTTGCCATTGGTCATGAGGCGGTAACCAGCAGGACAGAGACACCTGTAGCTTCCTGGTGTGTTCGTGCACTCGTGCTGACAGGTGTCCCTCACTTCACACTCGTTGATGTCTTTTTGATGTCATGCACACACAAAAACAGCCACAGAGGGATACACAGAACATCAGTTTTCCAGACCCCACTGCAAATTCTCAGGCAGTAATGAAATGCTGAACTTTCCTCTCCCTCATCTCAACCCTGCCTCTTCTCCATAGTTACCTAAGCAGCGGTGACCCCTGGGCTCAAAGCCCTGCTGACAAGCGAGGATGCCCTGATGTGAGGAATGCACACGCGTCTCTCTGCGGCTCCGACTCCTGTAGCGCCCCGACGCGGGGGCTGCGTAGGAGTGGTAGCTCTGGGAGGCCAAGTTGTGGTAGAGCATCTGGCTGGAGCCGCCGCCGGGGGCGGACTGAGACGTGCGGTAAGTGTACGAGTAACTTTCGTAGCTGGGCAGCCGCTCAAGCCCAGCGCAGGACTTGCCGTCCCCCAGCAGGTGGCGCCCAGGAGGGCAGACGCACTTGAAGCTGCCGGGAGTGTTGATGCACTGGTGGGCGCAAGGCTGCGGGAGCCGCTCACATTCATTTACATCTGTCCTCGGCACAGAGAAAGACCAGCACCAAGAAAAGGTGGATAAAAGGTTGGAAATGATGCAGAAGTAAAGAAAAAAGAACAGAGTGATGAGAGGAGCACAGGAGGAGGTGCAGGCCATGAAAGAGGAGAAGGATGAGGGGAGAAAAGGGGATATGCAAGTTACCCCGCTGTATAACAATACATTTTCATGTCAGGGACACAGAAATGTATTGAAACTACAGGTTTAATTTGAATGAGAGAATCACTCCATCTCATAAATAACAAAATCATAATTTTCACATTTTATCTGAAGAAGTACATCAGATATGAATTATGTTAAAAAAAACGTTCCCAGTTCATTCAGACTATCTGAATAAAGCAGACAGAGTGTTAATGTCCCAGCAGCATCAGGGTACATACGCCATCACAAAGCGACGCCAGGAAACAGCCAGCCCCAAACATAAAGGTGCTGGAAACACTTTGATAGATCCGAACTGGAGGGAATGAAAAGGAGGAAGTGACAGACAGAGCTGTGAGGTGACGGTGCTGGTCTTTTTACAGTTGGTGTTTTATGTATTCCTTTCCCTCCTTCCTGTTTCCCTAACAGCTGTCTAACACCGTAGCATCATCTTGAGCTGGCAAAGCCTCTGATATCATGCAGCATTGTTTCTTGACAAAAAGCAAGATATTTTTTTTGTTTGCGTTTAATAGAAAGAGTTAATCAGCTGTTCTCAGTGAAGCATTTGGTCATGTGAGCAAGCAGTGGCGCGATATGATGACAGCAGCTTTTTAGGCTTTCTGCAGAAGTGAGTGAGTCAGCATCAGAAAGAAGAAAGTGCATTTCTTGAAGCAAGCAAGCTGATGCGAAACATAAGGAAAGAGCACTGCATTTTTATTTTACTGCTCAGGATGTTTCATGCTTGGCTAAGTAGCCCAAAGTAATCAGAATGACACAGCAGCAATGAGGGTTTGATGTTATACCGCACTGGATTCAATTCAAGGCAGAGACACGTACCGACGCAGGGCCGCCCTACTCCCTGGGATCTGTAACCACGGGGGCAGGTGCAGTGGTAGCTGCCTCTGGTGTTCTCGCAGATCTGGTTGTATCTGCACTGATGGGTACCGTCTCTGCACTCGTCAACGTCTGCAACAGGCCACAAGAGACGAACATGCATCATCTTATTAATCACAATATGCTAATCAAAAAAATGCAAGAAACACCTTTTAATTAGAGGCTGGCATCTAGTCGGTTAAACTTCTGGGCTATCGATGTGGTCAGTTACATAGCAGAGGGGGTTGTTAATCAGTCTCAGCAGCTTTGGTCTTAATGAAATTAACAAGAGCTGCAAACAGGAAGGGTTTCACACATGGAGGCCTCTGACTTTCCCCCCTCCTTATATTTCCTGACTGTTTTTCACTAGTTTTGCGTTTGGCTAGGGTCAGTGTCACTGCTGTTAGCGTGACGTGATACATGAACCCTGCAGAGGCTGCATTGTTGTCCGGCTCCTCCAGGACGACACAGAAGATACCAGAAGATTTACAGAGTCTCCCAGCTCAGTTTCAAGAGCATGGAGGAGAATCCAGGAGACACACAGTTACTCTGGGAGAGCTGGACAGGGCTGTAGAAGATCCTTAACCCATCAGCGGGACAGGAAACTGCTACTTTGTGTGGAATTTTTTCATTTCCAGGCTTGAATTCAGCCCTCTACCTTGATCCTTCCACTCCTAACACATTACCCAGTCTGTATCGGTACAGATATGCTGCATGATTATTTCCCCCCACTGAGAATAGATGTGTTTCTCTACATTTTCTAAACAGCGTATTAGTAACTACTCTACAGTACTTCAGTAGCACTCACCCACACATGTTCCATTGCCACCCTTGGTCATACCACTGGGGCAGAGGTCAATACAGATGTAACCACCGCGAGTGTTTTTACACTGCTGATCAGAGCGGCAAACCCTCTGCCTGCACTCGTTGATATCTGCGGTGAACAGAGGAAAAAGGGAAGTTTGTGGCTCCAGGTTTAGTGATAAATTGTCTTATTTTACGTAGAACATCAATGGAGAGGAGCGCCTCTCTCACCTATGCAGCGCCTGTTCCTGAGATGAAATCCTGGCTCACAGGCGCAGCGGTAACTACCGACGGTATTCAAACAACGTTGATTACACGGATTTGACTCCAGGCACTCGTTCACATCTGAACAACACAAACATGTCCCACTATTATTAGAAAGTCAAATCGATTAAAAAGGAAAGGAATGCCCTTTACGTGTACAATCAAACCTGTACAGCTGTAGCCGTCAGCTGTTCTCCTGAAGCCACGCCCACAGCGCGTGACGCATCTGTAAGAGCCGATGGTATTCTCGCAGTCTTCTGCGTCGTGGCACACATTCCCACCTAGCGAACACTCGTCGACGTCTAGGAGAGAGGAGAGAAGAGGCTTAACGGTGATTTGCTGCCGCGTCGGGTCAGTAGGCGGCGGAGAGTTTTGTACCCTGACACGTCCTCCCGTCGGCTGAGATGGCGAGGCCTCGGGGACAGGAGCAGTAGTAGGTGCCCATCGTGTTGTGGCAGGCATGTGAACACGGATTCCCAACCTCACATTCATTCTCATCTGCAGCACAAAGATAAACACGAATACGAACAATAAGAAACGATCAGATGTTCTAATTATGAATCCATGAATACATCATTTTTAGGTGCAGTTTTTCGTGGTTTGGGGGTAAGTATACGTGTGTTGTGATTAGCATTACCTGCACAGTAAGGCCCGGCAGCCACCAAAGTGAAGCCACGAGGACACTGGTTACTGCGATCACCTGGAGTCACGTTAACAAACTTTAAATTTCGCTTATGTTTGGTGAAAGTGCAACAAAGTATTAGGCAATAGAAGTTGAAACATCTTTTGCGTTCACCTTTGGAGATACTAGCTTGTATGCTGTACTCCAACACCTCCTCCAGTGGGTGGTAGTGTGCACTGATGGCTGCGGCCCTCAGCGTTTCCACCAGGTAGGGCATCTTCCCCTTGGACGGGTCATAGGAGACAGTGTGGTTCCAGGTGTAGGGCACACTTTCCTTGTCGATGCTGAACATGCGAGTGGACAGAGCGTAGAGCTGACCCGGTCCCGTCTGGATGTAGTCCTCTGTGTAGTCCTGGGAAAAAAACACAACAGAACATTGTGCATTTTTATTATTCAGTTTGGCGTCTGTCAGCTGGACCTTAATTTTAGTTTGTTTCCTTGCAATGTGTGACATTAGACTTTAAATTGTTTTTATTGGGTTAAACTGAGTTATTGTGCGTTTATATGAATCTATGAGGTATACAAGACGGGGGACTTGATTTGCTGGTGGGAAGCTTAGAGATGACATATGGCTAAAAAAGAGAGAGAGAAACAAATAATGATAAATTGATGTTTTCTAAAATAGAGGCGTTCACTGTATTCGATTTCCAGTCTTTTCTATGGTTTAAATTTCCAGAAATGCAATAAAACCATTTTGTAAATATACATGAACTGATGTGTTTTGGTTGTAAACAGGCTGATAAGCATATGCATATTTCTTTCAGTCCCTATATTAGTTTATTAGCTGGCTTCATAATATTCCCATTGCCTATTTGTGTACCTTGATGCCGATGAGAGCATGTGAAGGCAGCTGCAGGATGTGTCCGCTCACAACGATGTCCAAAAGCAAAGCGCCGTCAGAGTCCAGACCCCTGACGATGTGGGTCATCCTCAGGATCTCGCCTGCCAACACGCAGTCGCGTCACATATCTTTACATATAAACAGCTGTTCAAAGATTTCATGCCTCCGTGTTGAACCCATGAAATCCTACCTGTGGCAAACTCCACCTGCGTCTCCCGCCTGAAGATACCTCCTGTTAGCGTGTAGCCGTTGACCGCCTCTCCTACTTCATGCGCAGTGGTCCAGTAGACGGGGTTCAGGATGGAGATGAGCTTCCTCATTGCAGGACCTTGAATCAATTTAAAGGTCTTAGATTTATTAGGAGTTCAAGAAAACAGCTGACTTTTAGATGGAGGCAGGAATTAGAGAGCATCATACAACATCTAAAAGCAGAACAGTGATACAACCAACGAGCTAATGGAAAACTGACCTAACGTCCTCGGTACATTAGAGATTGTGGCTTTGATGATTCTGCTGCCAAAGCTGTCGGTGATGGTGGCATTGAGGATGGAGACGCCGAACTCGATATCGTTAATGTTCCCTATGATGCTTCCTCGGGCCTTCAGGGGCCCACCTGATCAAAAGAAACGTGTCTTTAAATGTAAATACAGCAAATGAACACAGAAGCTTTTTTTAAGAGATACGTTACCTGGGCAGGCCTGAGTGTTGCACCTGGACAGCTGAGTAGAGTCTCCTGGACACGGCCGACCACCGTCACTTGGAGACGGACCGTCACAGAGCCGAACACGTGTCCTCTGTCCTCCTCCGCAGGAAGAAGAACATTCTCCCCATGGCTGCCATGAACCCCAGGTACCATCAACTGCAAAATACAAACAGTACAGGTGTACACATCAACACACAAATCACGGCAATGGAGCAGTCGTAGGGGTAATTTAGTCTTACAAGGGAACCAATAACACACGCCTGACCGTGCCGCAGGCTGACTCACCGGGGCACTTGACGGTGCTGCATCTTTGTATCTGTGTATCAGCACCTGCACAAGCTCTCCCACCGTAGGCGGGTCTGGGGTTGTCACAGGTCCTGTAGCGCCTCATCTGACCTCCGTTACATGTCTTGCTGCAGCTGCCCCAGCTGCTCCATGGACCCCAGTTACCACTGACTAACACACAGAAGTGCAAAATGACAGATTCACAAAAGAAAAGATGCAGAAATGAGCGTATCTAAGCAGTCAGTAGCAGTTCAGGTATCTCACTGGGGCAGGGGTCGCTGTTGCAGAAGTCGATTTGCACGTCGTTGCCCTCACACTGTCTGCCGCCGTGCTGAGGGGCGGGGCTGGCACAGAGGCGTGTCCTCTGTCTAGTACCCCCCCCACAGGAAACACTGCAGGCTCCCCAGCTCACCCAGGACGACCACTTTCCATCCACTGGAGGACACAAAGTGTATAAAACTGAAATCTGCTTCGTTTAACGAATTCCTAAATCCAGGCTGGAGCGGAGATTTTTCTCGAAGCATAATCGCGTCCTTACCGGGACAAGGCTTCTCCTTGCACATTTGTGTTTGGGTGTCTGTGCCCACACACTGTGACCCATCGAACGCTGGAGGAGGGTTGTTGCAGAGACGGATCCTGGACTGCACGCCCCTACCGCAGGTCTCGCTGCATGGGCTCCACGGTAGCCAAGAACCCCAGTTACCTCCCACTATAAGAGCATAAACCTACAGTCCATCATACATATATGTATATACACAGCAGAATAAAGCAACACAGTGCTGCTAGAAAAAAAACCCCAACAGATCTGCAGTTTAACAACAGGAAAAATTCATGGAAATCAGAAAAGAAAGTTTAATTAAATTTGGAAATGACATAAAAAAACATTCATATTTGTTTCATGAATATTATTAGATCTGTTTGTCCACACAGGCTAGCCTGCTACGTGAAGTATAAGTAGAATTAGGCAACAAGTCAAGATGTGTGCAAACGCCCAAAGAGCTGGAGTTTCATCAAAAACTAGAATATTAAGATATTTATACTGTAGCAAACACCCTCAAATTAAAGTTCTCTTTAATGACAGTGGTTCTCTTGTTTTTAACTGTGTGTGCCTGCGCATGCAAATGCATTTCCTCACCTGGACATGGCCTGACCCTGCACATGACCACGTCCACTGCCTTCCCCTCACACGGCCTGCCTCCATGCTGAGGCGGAGGACTACTGCAGGTCCGGACCCTGGTTCTGTTGCCCTCACCACATGTACGTGAACACTCCTCCCAGAGAGACCATTCTGACCAGTTACCATTCACTGTGGAGGGACGAGAGATTTGGTTCCGCATGTGACATTTGCACACGGTCTCCTTTGTAAACACTTGGTTCTAGGCCCTGTTTCAGTCTCACCTGGGCAGGGTTTCCCCTGACAGCTGCGTGTCTCTGTGTCTGATCCTGCACAGTGGCGGCCTCCGTTGGCAGGTAAAGGGTTGTTACACTGCCTGAGCCTCTTCTGGTTACCAACACCACATGACACACTGCAAGGACCCCACTCTGCCCACTCCGAGAAGCCGCCATGGACTGACAAGAACGTTAATTAACTTTGGCACTTGGCGTGAGGTCCCTTTAGACACCAAAATATTGAAAGCATGCATATGGACCGATTTTGCCATTTCTGAATGCAGATGTAAGAATAAACTAAAAACTGCTCACCCCGTATGGTAAGAGTGACCTTGACCAGCACTGATCCAAGCAGGTTTCTTGCCACGCATTCGTACTCAGCTGTGTCCTCCTTTTGCGCACTGATGATCCTGA
Source organism: Rhamphochromis longiceps (assembly GCF_057381845.1). NCBI lineage: Eukaryota > Metazoa > Chordata > Actinopteri > Cichliformes > Cichlidae > Rhamphochromis > Rhamphochromis longiceps. The sequence continues at coordinate 41,044,932 of NC_140573.1, read as the reverse complement.
GGGAGCCATTAGATAAGGCAGAGAAGCGGTTGTTGCCCAGAAGGGGGCGCCCCTGGCGAGACCACTCTATCATGGGCGTAGGCTCACCCTCCGCCTGACAGTTGAGCACAGCCGTGGTTCCGGCATCCAGCACCGTCTCCACGGGTTCTACAATGATTGCGGGTGCACCTGGAAGAGCAGCGTGCTTCTATCACATCTATCACTGCTACAAAAACGCTATAATTAAAAGTGCTGCATCCTGACACGGTTAAACACTCACTGTGTAAGGTAAGTGTGACACTTCTCTCCACCACACCAGCGTCATTTGTCGCCACACACATGTAGTTTCCCGCATCTTCACTCTGCCACACACATTGTAAATGAAATCACCGTGACCTTTTCCAAAGCTCACCTTTGTCTTACACAAAAGAGCTGTCTTCCTACCACTGTGCCATAGATGGCCAGGGAGCCGTTGTCCAGTTGACGGATTCGGTAGCTGATCTGGATGTTTATTCCATTTTTGCTCCACTGGATGGTTGGCAGCGGGTCTCCTCGAACCTCACAGTTCAGGATTGCATTCCCGCCCAGGGGTTCAATGCGGTTGGAGTGAAGGTCCCCATCGATGATCGGAGGCTCTGAAGAACAGGCAGATCAGGTCGAGTGTAGAGCAGCTTAGAGAGATGCAACAGCATCAAAATAGTTCATGAAAGCATGCTTTTACCTTTGACATAGACCAAGGCCAGCGACTTGATGGTTCCCACATCATTTTCTGCCACACAGGTGTAGGTGCCGGCATCGTCTTTGCTCACTCTCTCGATCACCAGCTCACTGTGACCGTTCGTTTGATCGTAGTGAACTGAAGCATCAATGGCAGAAAAGAAATAAAATGAAATGACAAAGATTAAGAAATAACGAAAGGAAACCTCTCCGTTTACAACGATTCATACCTGGGATGATGTTGTTATTAAAGGCCCAAGTGATTCTGGGTAGGGGGATGCCACTGACTCCACAGAACAGCGTGAGGCGCTCTCCTTTGTTCAGGGCCACATCCCCAAGAAGCTCAGTGAAGATGGGATGAGTATGAACCAACAGGGTGACGGTCCAACTGTCCTGCCCGACTGAATTAGTGGCAACGCAGGTGTAACTTCCTGCATCTTCAGGCTGGTTCACCAAAAGGTGGGGGCAGGGTGAAGGGAAAAGGAGCATATAGGTCAAACTCGTGTGTTAAATATGATCAAAACAAAATACTATTCAGTGTTTCTATTTTTTACCTGAGCACTGTCAATAACCAGCTCACCAGATGGCAGGATCGTATACTCCCCCGTGCTTTCGCTGACAGGACTACCGTCCTTTTCCCAGGACAGTTTTGGCTGAGGGACGCCCTCTGCCAAACACACAAGCTGGACCTGACTGTTTTCCACCACCACGACCTCCTGCTCTCCACCACGAATGAACGGAGGAACTGCAAGAGATTAGGATAAAACCAAGTCACCCTTTTTTATCTTTGCTTTGCTATACACTCCCGATTAAAAGTTTAAAACCAGTTTAAGCGTCGTTTTCAGTAAATTGCATGCTCAAAAAATGTTTTATCTCACTCCCATTTCTTCTTGTTGCATGTTGAAGCTCCACTTGGAACCTTGTTAAAATCCAACCATGCAAAATAGGATTTTTTTGCCATTTTTCAAGTGGTCTTAAACTTTTGATTGGGACTATATGTCTGGATGTGAGTATAAAATCTGAATGATGCTGTGTTGAAGAAGCAGAACTACTGGAACCATCCATGCATCCATGCATCACCCATCCATCTTTATAGAAAACGTTAACACCACAAATGTAGTGTGATGTGTCAAATCACGTCATTTCAATGACTGGAACCTACTCTGCACAGTAAGGCTCATTTCCAAGTTGACAGTGCCCGCTGCATTGGCAGCAGTGCAAGTGTATCTCCCGGCATCGCTCGGCTGAATGAAGGCGATCTGCAGAGATCCTGAACTGAGGACCCTCAGGCGTACGGTTTCACTCAGCACGCGCCCGTCTTTGTGCCACGTGACCGAGGGGGGAGGGGAGCCGTCAGCTTGGCACCGCAGCGTCACGGAGGAGTCCACAGGTGCCAAATATTCCCGAGTGTCTGAGCTGATCACTGGAGGGACTTCAGGTGCAAGGAGAAATGTGTGGGGTTAGTACATTAGTATATTTGTTGACATCGTGGGAAACCTGAATTTCAGTGACTTTGGGTGCATTTTGTACACAACTGGTATTATGATCGTGAGGTTGAAATTTCAACATAAAAGTACCTACCTTGCACTCTGAGTCTGGTCTTGCCGAGCGCTGTGCCAGCAGGGTTTTGAGCCACACATATGTACATTCCAGAGTCTGATAGTGATGCCTTGGAGATCTGCAGACTTCCATTAGGGAGTATAGTGGACCTACCACCTAGCACGAAGCCAGAGCCAAAATTTCACGACTGATTGCTTACACCAACTGACAAAAACACAAAATTATTTACCTGTAGTGGGTATGTTGATGCCCTCCTTCTGCCAGGTAATGGTAGGTGTGGGTGAGCCTGTGGCTCTGCAGGGCAGACTTACGGGGTTATTCAGGATCACATCCAGTGCTGATGGATGGGACTCAATCACTGGAAGCTCTGAGGAGAAGGTTTGGAAAGTAGTGATGATCAAGAACAAAAGAATAAACCTCCAAATAAAACAAAAAAAAACAAGCCTCTCAATCAGAATCAAGAGCTCTAAAATAAAAATGATTTAAGCGGTGAACCCTGAAGAATTCGTTTTTTACCCTGGACTGTGAGCTGCACGTGGCGGTGGGTGGAGCCTGCAGCATTCTGAGCTGTACATGAGTAGCGTCCAGCATGAGCTAGCTCGGCTGAGGTGATCTCTATCGGACCTGAATGCAGATCGACACGAACAGCAGATAAAATATTTAAAGACAGGCATCAAAATCCTCCTCGACATCTTATCTACAGCTAAAATACACACAAAGTAACCTGACATGTGCCCTTTAGGAGACGCTTGTCTTACTTTTTGTTGTATTTGTAGTCAAATTTAAGGCCATTAAAAAGGGAATTTTACGTTTTAATCAAACTTCGGTTCGGTGATCTAAGGAGCTCGGGGGGGAAAAGCGTCTGGACTTATTTAAGCTTCTGACCTTTTCTGTGCATCTTTGCTGACTTGAGGAAATAATCACATGTTTTAAGAGCTTTCTTTACATGCGTGTGTTCCTTTTGTTTCCCTTCTGGCTAAAGGGGAACATGTTCTGCCCAGTGATGTAGGATCCTGATCACTCCAAGTCTGTGTTCCAGAGGGTGGAGGTACTGGTCCATGTGTGTGGGCTTCTGGTAAACTTCAATGTTGAGGTTTCCATTCCCTTCAAAGCCCACGGCACAGTCCAGGAATGGCAAACTGCCATCTTTGTGTCTTCACAGGTGAACTTTATGTTTTTATCCACTGAGCTGATGTGAGCAGTGAAGGATTCTACTTCCTGGATTTAGATTTTGACCCAGGTGTCATCAACATACCTGTATGGGAGACTTTTTCCCCACTTCCTCCATGTTAAGTTTGGCTACAATAGGTGACACCAGGGAGCCCACTGCACAGCCATGTTTTGTCTGTAAAATCCTTGTTGTAATTAAAATATGTGGCGGTGAGGCAGAGCGCAAAATCTGAGTGAGTGAGCTCGTTCTGTTTTTTCAAGGAGCTGTCTTGTCTCAGTAAATCACACGATAGAATGGAGCTAGGTCTCACAATGGGTTCACCCAAACATTGGCTGATTGTGACCCACACCCGTTTTTACACTATGACTCATGTGATTAGGCAAAGGATCAATAGGGGGTCCAGGACCCTCCTGGGGACACTCCCTTTGGTCTTAAAATCTGGGACTCCACCAGTTGCTCTCAGAACTGAAGAAGGTGAAACGTCTTCAAGAAACTTAAAGTAGTCCAGACGCTTTTCTGTCCGAGCTCCTTAGACTACGATGACCTAGATGACAGAGAACCTTCACTGACACTTTGGTTTGGTGAGTTCATCAGCAGTGGGTATATTTAAAACATACCTGTTGCCAGGATGCTATATCCCAGACCCTCTATGGGCAGCTTCATGCCAGCTTTGCTCCAGTGGATTGTGGGCTCCGGGATGCCAGACGCAGTGCACGGAATGACCACCGGGGACAGCCTGGTCACAACTAACTCTGTGAGTTCATCTGCTATTGACGGAGGAACTAGAGGAACAGATGCAATATGAAAATCCACAATGTAGAATAAACTCGCACAGATGAACGATCCATTACTTATTAGAAAGAAAATTAACTTAATTAACACAAAACAAAAGGAATCTGTAAATAACTGTTGTGTTACCCACCGTTCACAGTCAGGTTGATGGATCTGGTGTCTTCACCTGCCTCGTTAGAGGCAGCGCACTGGTACACAGCCGTGTCCTCCACTGTGGGCGCTATAACTACCAGTGAGCCCGATGACAGTAATCTGGAAACGATTAAGAGATGGCGTTAGTATTTCTATACACTTAAAGTGAGCCGGTTTTGTTTTTTTCTGAGACAAATTTGAATATATTTCACTAGGAAAGAGAAGGAGAAAACTCCGACCTGTATATGTTCTGGTCTGTGTTTATAAGTCGGCCATTTTTCCTCCAGCTGACAGTGGGTTTGGGTATGCCTGTAGCCTCACAAGACAGAGTGGTCTGAACGTTGACTATAACTGTGACATTGGTGCGACCATCAGCAATGGAAGGAGGCACTAAAAGACAGGAAGCAGTAGTAAAGTAACTGTCATTTGAATACATCTATGGTACATATTTGCCACCAGTGTTGGGAAGGTTACTTTTAAAATGTATCCCACTACAGATTACAGATTACATGGCCCAACATGTATTTTGTAACGTAATCCGTTACGTTACTCAATGAGAGTAACGTATTCTGAATACTTTGGATTACTTAATATACTGTCAGGCTTTTTACAACTACATGAATGAACTATTGCTGTGTGAATTATTACTTTTACTGAAGGTTACTCTCCGTACCAACTAGGGGTGCAACGATACACAAAATTCACGGTTCGGTTCGATACTTTGGTGTCACGGTTTGATATTTTTTCGATACAAAAAAATGTTCATGCCTTTTTAATTTGTCATTTATTAAGATTATAAATATATATTTTAACTCAAAAGTACAGTTTTTAAATTTAACCCTAACCCTTGTGCGTGTTTTTTATTTTGACAGCGAATGCGCACCTGCGGACCACTTATGTGCAGCCCTGGTTATTTAGCTCGTCATATTGCAGCCACAGAAATTCTTTTGTCCATGAAACCATAAAGCTGCACTTTCTTTTTGCCTTATAGTCTGATTTGTCATAACTTCTCCGTTTTGTGGTAAGCTTTTCTTTGGCTGTCACTTCTTCACCCCGACCTGTCTTATTTGGCTCAGCAGAACTAAAATATATATCTGTCTGTGAAGGTCATCGTAGTCAAATATAAATCCTGCTGCTTTTACACACACACTCACATAAGCTCAGCGATTCTCTGCGCGATCAACCTCTCACATGTTTAAGCTGCGGGAGATTTCACTTGTCATGTTTGCATAGTAAGCTAACGATTAATAAGACGATGTCAGAGGAATTGGTGCACAAATTATCATCACTCACAGATCAGTGCTGTCATTGCAAAGTGAAAGCAAAAAAACAAGCGCAAATTCAAACGCGATTTCAATATGTCACATATTGACAGTGGCTCACCGATGCCAATGACATAATTACCCAGCTACATTTCTGAAAGAATGCAAAAGCATTGACATATATTTTTCCTACAATAGCCCGACGGGCAGGGCAGAGAGATTTTTGTAGCCCGACTGAAAAAATCGCTAGCTCCGGGACGTCGGGCTAGCGATATTGCAAGCCCTGTATCTGATTGAGGAATCACTCATCTTTGGAAAAGAGAGTTTATTACAGAGAAATGTCTCTTTCCAAAATAAAAGCTATACTATCCGCTTCTTCTGGGCTATATTCTCAGCAGCATATTAAACAGTTGTCTAAATGACTCGGCTAAAGTTAGTAGCATGCTTGTTGTTTTTGTCTTTGCAGTCATATTCGTTGTGTTCCCACTAGTGCTTTCAGGTTAATCTCGTTGAAATGACCTTAACGCCACAACACGGCAAATCTCCGTTAACGAGCTACCGCCGATCGCCCCGTGCATGGGGCTAGACGGCCAACACGTTAACGAGCTAACTGCGCTAACACACTAGTTCACACCAATGTAATTGAGCATTGCGTGGCACATCCAACATACTGTTTTACTTTAGTCCATGACTCGCTTACCTTCAGGGTCATACGTCACATGAAAACCAAAATAATTCCAAACGCCAGATCTGAATGAGGGTGGGGGAGGTCCATGTTGCAAGGAGAGCTTAACTTCTGTCTCGCTAGCTTGCCCTGCGCTCTTCCTCCTGACGATGCTGTCTGTGTTGAGCGCTCAGTGGATCTGCGCTCGACAGTGCAGCCTAGGCGGAGTAGTCGAACGCAGATTCACTGAGCGCTCCACACAGACAGCATCGTCAGAAGGAAAGTTGATAAAATAAATTACAAATGTTGTATTGTTCGATACATATGCGTACCGAACGGTTCAATATCGATACGAATATCGTTGCACCCCTAATATATATATACATGCCTACTGGCTGAAGAAGCTGACTGCACTCCACGAGCGTCTGGCAGCACAAATGAACCAGCTGCTAGTTAACGAGAGACACCCGTAATGGCTAACTGAAGGCCGGACGGTCCTGATCCCCAAGGACCCCAAGAAGGGACCGGTCCCCTCCAACTACCGACCAATAACCTGCCTCAGTACTACATGGAAGCTCCTGTCAGGCATCATATCGGCTAAGATGAACAGGCACATGGGTCAATACATGAGCGGGACACAGAAAGGAATTGGCAAGAATACCAGAGGCGCAAAACACCAGCTACTGGTAGACAGAACAATCAGCCGAGACTGCAAGACCAGACTGACCAACCTGTGCACTGCCTGGATTGATTACAAGAAGGCCTATGACTCAGTGCCCCACAGCTGGATACTGGAATGCCTAGAATTGTACAAGATCAATGGGACCCTAAGAGCCTTCATCAGGAACTCAATGGGGATGTGGCGTACAACACTAGAGGCCAACTCCAAGCCCATAACACAAGTCACCATCAAGTGCGGGATCTACCAAGGAGATGCTCTGTCCCCACTGCTGTTCTGCATAGGCCTGAACCCCCTCAGTGAGATCATTAACAAGGATCGATATAGATATATATATATATATATATATATATATATATATATTTCCATCTCCCGTTTCTGCTCGGTGACATCTCGTACTTTTCGACTCCTTTTCTCCCTCCCTCGCTCACAGACACATCACGGGTATGGCAGTCCATTCTCCCTGCGGCACGGACTACACTACCCATGAGGCTACATTCTTTAGAGCGATGCCTGCAACACTCTGCCTGTTGCCTTCATATTAAATCATTTTTGTGAATAATTTTTTTTAATATTTCTTTACGTCATTATGTGGCCGCAAGTCGAGGTGACATGGGCCGCGAGATTGAGACACAGACATGAGAGCCTCTTAATGCGCGTTTTGTTTGGTTGCCACCGGCGTGGACACCCAAAATCTAGAGTTCATAGCCTTACTTTCAACAAAGTAACTGTATTCTGAATACCACTTAAAACGGTAACTGTAACAGAATACAGTTACTCGGCGGTACATGTATTCCGTTACTCCCCAACACTGTTTGCCACCCACCATATACTTGCAGATCCACTCTCTTGCGTTGAGTTCCAGCCTGATTGGTTGCCATACACAGGTAGCGACCGGTGTCTGTCACCTGAGTGGAGTTGATGCGCAAAGACCCATCCTCTGCAAACGTGTACCTGCACACGTGTTCACAACATGAGTGAAACCCTGAATCTGCCAATGTGAAATATCTCTGTGAAGGTTGAAGAACTATGATAAAAGTTTGAGACGAGGAACCTACCTGGGATTGTTTCCTGCCAATATTGCTCCATGTTTCCTCCAGGTGACCTGAGGTGGTGGGACTCCACTCACTACACATTCAAGCACCGCTGGCTTGTTGACGTGCACCGACACTGACTGGGGTCCGTCCTTGATAACTGGGGCCACTGAAGGGACAGGTGTTACTGGTTTTTGAACTTTACTTAACTCCATAACTCCATAAGGAGGAATTTATTTCTATAAATACATAAGCGTACCATTGACAGTCAGGTTAAACTTGCGCGTGGTCTGGCCAGCGATGTTACTAGCCACGCAGGTGTACTGAGCTCTGTCGCTGAGCTCTGCCATGTTGATCTGCAAGTAGCGGCCACCAGACAGAACACGCACACGAGCAGAGGCCTGCACAACGGGGCAGATAAGGTTATTTACCTCACCAGGTATCATCGTGTTGCTATTCTTCTTTTGTTTGACTTCTGACCTGCAGTTGTTGGCCATCTTTGAGCCAGGTCAGCGTTGGAGGTGGAACAGCATCAGACTTGCACTCTAAGGTCACCTGTCTGTTCTGCAGCACTGAAACATCCCGAGGTGTACTCTCTCCCACAATGTTAGGAGGAACTGAAAAGGCAGACAAAAGAGCTCTAACCGTCTGTAGCCCACGATCAATCAAACTGTGCACACATGTGCATGACAACGAGAAACATTTCTAAGCAATTCAATAACTGCAACACTGTAACTTCCCTTTTGTATTTGTAATGGAACCAATTTAATTGAAATTTCCATAAATTTAAACAGTTTGCATATTGCAATTTGCGCTAAACGTCTATGTTACCCACCATGCACTCGAACTAGGAAGTCCTTGTCATCATCTCCCGCTGGACTGTTTGCTAAGCAGGTGTATCTGCCTGTGTCCTCCAGCTGAGCATCAAAAGTGTGAGAACAGTGGAAAAAAACACACAAAAACCATTCATGTACACTCTCTGGCCTCTTTTAGACACACCTGTTCAACTGGTATTTAATGCAGATATCTAGTTAGCCAATCACATGGCTGCACAGTGCATTTAGCCGCAGTCAAGCTCAAACTGAGCATCAGATTAGGGAATACTGGGATTTTTCCACACAACCATGTCTACGGTTTACAGAGAATGGTCAGAAAAAGAGAAAATATCCATTGAGCATCGGGGCAAAGGAGAAGTGCCAGATGGTCTGGAGAGAGAACTACATCATGGATCATCTGACAAATGTGTAGCAACTGCACGACGCTATCATGTCAACATGGACCAAAATCTGAGGAATAATTCCATCACCTTGTTGAATTTATGAAGAATTATTAAGGCAGAAGGGATGCAAACATCTAGCAAGGTGTACTAATAAAGTTTCCAGTGAGTGTTTATATAAAAATCACACGATGCTGTATGAGCAACAAAATTTCACTTTAACAGTCCCGAGTCTCTGACCTGTGCTGAGGCCACACGGAGCACCTTTCCTCCCTGGAGGAGGCGCAGGCTGTCTGTCTGTGGGAGCGGGCGTCCATCCTTGAGCCAGGTCAGAGAGGGCGTAGGTATACCCGTGGCCTCACAGTGGAGCTCCAGGACATTATTAACCACCACAGACACTTCTGCAGGTACACCAGAGCCCTCGATGCGCGGAGGATCTTAGAAAGTACAAGTAACGTTTCTTTAGTCGTCCATGCATCAGCAGCTGAAGCTGGATAATGGAGAGCTACAGTCTGACTGCACTCACCCATAACTTTCAGGTTGAAGTGACGGCTCGCTTCACCAGCAGTGTTGTTAGCCACGCAGGTGTAGCGTCCCGTGTCGCCAACCTGAGCCCGTCTAATACGAAGGTTGGTGTTCGAGTTTAGGAGAACGACGTGGCGGTCGGGGACTAGAGTCGCTCCGTCTTTGAGCCAGGAAACGGTGGGCGTTGGGGTCCCATCAGCAATACACAGCAGAGAAGCCAAGTTTCCTGCGACCACAGTCACATCCTCTGTGCTCCCTGCTCCATCCAGACCGGGAGGGACTGAGGAGGGTAATTTAACAACTCGTTAGCCTTTGTTTCTCAGTTTGCCTGGAGGATATCTGAAAAGTATGAATAAACATGAAAGCTATACAACTCTAGAACATGCGGCCGCTTGCAGTTTCTTGCTGACGTAGCAAGTTTTCAGACTCACCGTGCACCTGCAGGTTATAATGTTTGTTGTCCACTCCTGCCCTGTTTGATGCAACGCAGGTATATCGTCCACCATCAGACACCTGGGTGCGCGCCACCCTGACAGGAAATTTGTACGATGTGTAAATTTAAGAGGTTTCCTATTTAAACCAATCCCCCATTTTTCAAACCTTTTCAATCTTCAATGACGACATTGTTTTGATGATTTGGGAGATTTTAAAGCCAGAGTCGAGATAAGAATGTTTCAGACTAATACATTTGCATATTTCAAAAGAAAGAAATTCATCCTCCGCGCACTGTCTGCTGACGTACCGAAGCACTTGCCCAGCAGAGAGGAGACGTATGTGTGAGGAGACTGGCAGAGGCAGGCCGTTCCTCAGCCAGTTTAGCTGAGGCAGGGGAGAGCCTGTTGCGACGCACTCGATGCTCACAGAACTGTCCAGAACTGCTGCGAGCTCCTCAGCAGCCGCACTGTTGCCTACGATCACAGGCGGCACTGGGAGACGGGAGGCAGGATCCGTTATATAAAAGAATATTTGCGCCAAAGATATGCGTTACGTTTGAATCCTGAGTTGAACCCACCATACACGTTCAGATTAAATATCCTGTCCTCTTCTCCTGCAGCGTTGGTGGCCACGCAGGTGTACTTGCCGCCGTCAGCAGTCTGAGCTCGTAGTACAGTGAGTTTGCTGCCATTTCCACTGATCCTGAGCATACATACATATATTTGTAAAATATATGTCTTGTATATGTATTTTTGTGTGTATTGCACATTGTGCTATTCTTTACCTGAGCCCCTTGCTTCCCGTACTGTTGATGGCTTCCCCGTCCTTCAGCCACTGGATGGTCGGAGTTGGGGTTCCCTGAGCTTGACAGACCAACTGAATGGTTTGATTTAGCAGGACTCCCATCTCACTGGGTAGCTCTGATCCAGAGATACTGGGAGGAACTAAGAGCAAATTACCCGGGTTAGCATAGCTGTGTGTAACATAGCTGCAAAGAGTGAGCAAATGTCATATTAAACCCAGTGGATTAAGAATGGGATGCAGCTCAAGGTCATATTGATAAAGGCAGATGAGCGAATATGTTTGGCAATATAGTGTATCTAGAAAGGCATTAGCAGGGTTTTAAAGATAAAGATGTCCATCTACCTTGTATGGTTAGGCGGTACCTCTTGTAGGCCTTGCCCTCCACGTTGGAGGCCACACATGTGTAAGTGCCGCTGTCAGAGAGCTGCGAGCGTGCGATCTGCAGTTTGCTGCCCCCTGAGAAGATGTGCATCTCCAAAGACTCTGAGTTCTCTAAAGGAAATATGAAGTTCGTGTGTTTTTTTAATAAAAAAAGGACAACATTAACAGATGAAAAATCTTTTTTGTGGTTCAGTTAAACCTGCACACAGGTTTACCTATGGTGCGCCCGTTTTTCAGCCAAGTGAGCGTGGGTGGAGGGATTCCACTCGCGTCACAGTTAAAGATGACCTGATTACTGATGGTTTCCACAACTGTCTCCTCTGCTGGGCCATCGATACTGGGAGGTACTGGAGAAAGAAGAAATTTAAAGACATATCTTTAATAATATTCTGCAGGTGGACACTGGTTGAAATAGGTTCCTGGTGCATTTTCAGATTTGTAAAAATGTAAATATTTAGGAAAGACTACCATAGATGTTCAAGTGGAAGTGCTTGTCCACTTGCCCGGCAACATTGGTGGCCATGCAAACGTACTGTCCTGTATCAGACACCTGAAAAATACAGACAGATGCAAAACAGATAAAAAACATATAAATAGTTAATTCAACACTTTGGTTAGGTGCTTTTAATCCAGCAGAGGGACACGACACATCATCGCTGGTTTCCATTCGTCTCTCACCTCTGAACCTTTGATCTCGAGGATCTGTCCCTCAGCCAAAACACGCAGGTTGGCTGATTCTGTCACCACTCTGCCGTTCTTATACCAAGTGATGACGGGAGGAGGCACAGCATTGGATTCACACTCCAGAGTTACAGATTTCCCAACAAGCACATTCACCACCACAGGAGAGTCCCCGCTATTGTCTCGGATGCTGGGAGGAACTGCGGGGGAGGAGGTAAATCAGCATCAATTGAAGACAACACACGGAGCTACACTGTGCAATAAAACCATTGCAGAAACAATCTGACCGAAAACAGTGAGGTAGATGTGTTTGTGAGCCTCTCCTGCTGCGTTCAGGGCCACACAGCTGTACTTTCCTCCGTCGGACACTTTTGCTTTCAGGATTTGTAAAGTGCGTCCACCTGCAGGCACACGCAGACACAGAGAAACAGTGATTTTCATGTAATTTTATCGTCTGCATAAAGGTATTTTTGATATCGTGAGTCTATAGGTGAAAGTAACTCCTTCACAGTACCTGGCATGATGAGTGCATTGGTGTTAGCTTGAATTGGGCCCCTGCCATTGAGCCAGCCCAGTGTTGGAGGAGGGAAGCCAGTAGCTTCACAGGAGAGAGCCACAAAGTTGTTCACAACCACCGTCACATTCTCAGAACTCGGGCCGATAATGGTGGGAGGCACTTAACGAAAAAAGACGAGGAACGTTCAATAAAGCAGGCAGAAGACAAAAATATTTAATTTGCTGTGATCACATGAGGGAAAAGTATTTTACTACATTTGTTCATGTTGTGACCAGAGATGGGCAGAACATAAACAAATGTACTGTAATCCGATTACTTTTTTCAAGTAACGAGTAAAGTAAGGGATTACTATTGCAAAAACGGTAATTAGATTACCGTTACTTTCCCGTAGGAACGCTGCGTTACTGCGTTACTAAAACCGTGATTTTTTTTGCGAGAATGTCTCATGACAGTGACGTAAGCGAGTGCGACATTTGTGACAACAGCTGTGTGCAGATCAACAATGGATCATATATCGAGTGCGGGAGAGAGTATGAGCGTGCAGCGTTTAAAGCGTGGAAGTACTGACCTTACTTTGAGTTTGATTCCATACAAAGTGACAAAAACATTAGTGTCCGCTGTGCGTGGGAAGAAAACTTCTTTTTACAGCGAAAAAAACCCCTAAACTTCCAACAAGCACCGAGTAGCTACGACGTAATGGGAAACTCACAGAGAAACTCACAGATTCTTCCACTGACCGCTGCACACCTGCACCAGGGTAAACCTCCGCCTACCTCACTCCTGCTTTACAGGTGAAAATAGAGCAACAGGACCGCTGAGTCTTTGACTTTATTTATTTTCTGCTGTGTTTTACTTGCATCTATTTGAAAGACTGAGTGTAAACACAAAAAATATTTTATTTTATGAGCTGGGATGTGCAGAAAATAGGTTTAAATGTTAAACTAATTTCTTCCCGTCAGAGAATGTTGCATATAATTAAATGTTTGCTTGATGCATAAAGTTAAAAGATTAAAACTAATAAAACAAGTTTTAAAAAGAGACTTTTCCATCTGATTACATTTTGTATGATGGATTATGCAGAAAAAGTAGAATTGGGCTGAAAGATCTATCGCTTTATCACCTCTTCAGGTTGTAAATCGTGTTTTTAAAAAGTAACTAAGTAATTAATTACTTTTGAAAATAAGTAATCAGCAAAGTAACAGGATTACTTTTTGGGGGAAGTAATCAGTAATTAGTTACTGATTACTTTTTTCAAGTAACTTGACCAACACTGGTTGTGACACATTTAAGCTGAAAAGGAAAAGGGAGTAACTCACCATGAACATTGAGATTAAATGTTTTTTCTGCACTTCCAGCCACATTTTCAGCTGCACACACATAACGCCCTGTGTCCGATACCTGAGCCGTCAATATCTGATGGAGAAAAAATGTTGTAAATATTACCCGAGGTGCATTGATACTGACATGTTTACATAAACAAGTAAAAGAAGTAAAAAGAACAATTACAGTTATTTTCATTGTTGTCAAGACATCGTACCTTGTGTGGGGTATGGGAGGTTTAAAAATACAAATTTAATCAGTCTGTGTTTCCTGGTTGTTACCTGAAGCGCTCTCCCATTGGACAGAATTCTGTGCAAGCTGTTGGAGGTGATTGGCTGGTTGTGCTTAAACCAGCTAATTTTGGGGGCCGGGGTTCCCTCCACGTGACACTCCAGTTGGGCAGTTTTATTGACCAGCACTGTGACTTCATCAGGCAGGTCGCTGTCTGTTCCGCGTATGGTCGGAGGTACTAGTGCAGAACACATACATGCATGTGAACCGTTCTCTGCTAAACTGATCGATACTTGTCCCACAGGAAATAAGGGTGTTTTTACTCACATAGCACTCTAACATCATACTGGATGGAGTCCTCTCCTGCTTCATTGACAGCCACACATGTGTACCTGCCTGAGTCCTCAATCTGGGCCCTGGGAATCTGTAGCACTCGCCCACCTGAGATTAAAGCAGTAGAAAATGTGTATGGACTAAATATCCTTCACATTTCATCTCTTCCTTACAGTTTTCGTCATCTGTCTCACCTGGCAGGATCAGAACTTTGTCATTCGATGTCAGCAGATGTCCGTCTTTGTACCAAGTGAGGGTCGGAGGGGGGACGGCGTTGGTCTCACAGTACAGGGAGATGGGATTGTTGAGTATCACGTCTCGTGCATCAACTCCAAAGCCTGAGGAAGACGTGGTATCACCATCTGCACCAGGCCTGTTAAAATTAGGTGGAACTGAGCAGCGGGGAAAAAGAGGACAGACGTTAAAACCTTACTTCACGCATTACATTACTAACAGGAGGAAACGCCATCAGGCGCATGGTTGTGCATTTATGTAGTGTCTTTATTAAATAATAGTTGCAGTGCACACATCTGCATTAGTCAACCCAGTTCACCTTGTATATTTACATCAAAGTCCTTCTCATCCTCTCCAGCTATATTAGTGGCTACACAGGTGTAGCGGCCAGTGTCTGACACCTGAGCATGTTTGATCTGAACGATCCGCCCGTTGGCTGTAATGGACACGTGGTCATCTGACTGCAGGATCTGTGCAGAGAAAAAACTTTTTTTCAAGCCTTTAATCCCACAGCTTTAAAAAACTGTGAAAATATCCCAGACGTTACCTGTCCATCTTTATACCACTGCAGTGCGGGGGTAGGAAAGGCCTGAGCAACACACTCCAAAGTCAGGGTGCTGTTAACCTTGATTTTGACCTCTTTAGGGGCCAGTCCTTCCCCGGGAATGTCATTCTTATTAATCTGTGGAGGAACTGGAGACAAAAACAAGTTAAAATATGTTTAATGTAAATCTGATTACTGGTAATTCTTATCAGTAATTTACAGTTGTGGTCAGACGTTTACATCCACTCATCATTGATATGAATCTCTTCTAATGATTTCTTTTGTCCAAGATGGAAGGATTGTACAGTATACATCTTTACTGCCCTTCAAAAACAAGAATGAGGGGCACAAGTTTTATTTATTTTGGATACATGCAGGCTCTAATATATACAGTGAAGCCTATAATTATTCATACTCCTGGCAAATTTTGACTTAAAGTTACTTTTATTCAACCAGCAACTTTTTTTTGACCGGAAAGTGACGCAGGCGTCTCCCAAAAGATAATAAGACGATGTACAAGAGGCATCGTTGTGGAAAAAACCCCATTTCATACCAGACTTGAGCCTAGTTTTCCTCCGTTGTTCCTGATCTGAGGGTAACAGTTTGCATCTTCTTCCAGACCGTGGCAAAGTGGTGACACATCCAAATGAGTTGTATTTACATACAGTTGTTAGAACTGATGATCTTGGGATTTGCAGTTGTTTAGAAATCTTTCACAACTCGTATAACTCTACAATTCTCCTTCTTGAACCTTCACTGAGTTCCTTGGACTTTCCCATTGTTCTGAGCAATGGCCAATCCAGTGATTACTGTCATACAAATCCTTTTTATGCTGAGAACGACCAGTTGTAGTCAATCATGACCACTAATGAGAAATTAAATCGATCCTGTCAAGTTAAAAGACATTGTAGAAGATTCAGCAGCACTTTTGACCCCATGTGGGTGAGAGACAATCCAACATAATTTCAAACTTGTGCACTCTGTTCTTGTTTTTTTTAAAGTCAATAAAGATGTGTGCTTTATAATCATGGTTCCCTGGAAAAATGAACAGTTCTAATAAATCACTGAAACCCCAAATTACCATGACATTTATGTCCATGATGAGTGGATGTAAACTTCTGACAAGGAGCTGTAAATTATATTTACTTGTACAAGAAAGCATGTGCAATAGATTATGCTAGAACTGAACACACATAAAACATTTTATGCTGCGGCATGCTCCCAAAGCTGAAGGGGTCTCACCATAAACCTTGACCTCATAGTGCTTCAGTGTCTCTCCAGCCTCATTAGTGGCCACGCAGGTATACCTCCCAGCATCCTCTTGTTTAGCATTGAGAATCTGCAGCGTTCGCCCACCTGTAACAGCCACAGAGTCACGATTCAAAGATTCTAACACATTTTCCTTCTGTCCCTTTATTGCTTCTTTATTTTCATTGTGCACGTCATTGCAAACCTGGAAGGACTCTGACGTTGCGACTGGATTCAAACAGAGTGCCATCTTTGAGCCACATGATCAGAGCAGGAGGGTAAGACTGGACTTCACACACCAGTGAGGTGGGGCTGCTCAGGGTTACTGTAACCTCCTCTGCAGAAATGTCAGGGCCTGACCCAGCAATGGTGGGAGAAACTGGTCAAGAAAAGAGGGGAAAAAACAGACAAATAAGTAATATGATTTCATTCCACGTGTAATGAACTCAAAGTCTCCAAAATGGAAAAAGAGTTGTCTTTGTACCCAGGACATTAAGATTGTAATGCCGCCTGCGGTCTCCTGCACTGTTAGAGGCCAGGCAGCTGTACCTGCCAGTGTCTGCGACTTGGGCTCCAGAGATTTGGAGGAAACGGCCATGAGACAGAATTTGGTAATGCCCGTCAGGCACCAGCAGCTGTCCATCCTTCAGCCATTTAATCTCAGGTACAGGATTACCTGGGAAATTGTAAAAGGGCTTAAGAAAATTGTTCCAAAGCACAGAGATTATCTTGACTGGAACTTACAGTAAGGATTGATCCAAACATTTCATTACCAGATTATCTCAAATACCTGATGCTTCACAAGTGAGAGTGATGTTGTGTTTCTCCTTCACTTTAGTATCCACCATAGTTCCCTCCTCCACAATGCTCGGGGGAACTGTCGGAAAAATCAGTTAAATAGTTATTATTTTCTATCAAAGTCCATTTTATCATTAAGTGGAAAATAAACATCCATCCATGCACCCATAATCTGCACCTCCCTGTCTTCAGCCACCTCCTCCACCTTTTCGAGCATGGTACAATATATGTAAATGCACAGTCACTTTAGTTAGACAATATTATGGCATAAAGCTAAAAACAAAAACAAACAAACAAACAAAACAAAACATGATACAATAAATTTTCTATTTTCTCACCAAGGATGTCAAGGTCAAAGGTCTTCCTCTCCTCCCCAGCGCTGTTAGACACGATGCAAGTGTATCTCCCAGCATCCTCTGCTGCAGCATGCATCAGACGCAGGCTGCGGCCACCTAGAAGTTAAACAAGTCCATTATTATTATGTTTCTATAACCACGTGTAATGTCTTTAAAAGCTAGGTCAGAAGAAAAGTACTTTTTTTCCCCAGAAATAAAACATGACAAGAACACGTAAACAGGCTTTTAAACGTGTTGAAATGACATTAGCCTTTCTGAGCACTGAAATCAATCAACACAGAGAAGCTGAACTCTTAGAACCACAGCTGTTCAAACATTTAGGACAGAGTTTAATGATATTTCAGACTAATGTCAGTCTCAACAGCCAACAGCGTAGCTTTGCCACAGTTAATGAGAAAATAAGTGAAAAATAATGACATGTTACTGAAACAACTCCAGGTTTGACAACATGAGTGTCATTAGGATTCACTCACACTTTGTTACAGTTTCCATTTCCAACTTTTCAAATTAATATTAACATTCTTTTGCTTCACAATTTAATTGTTTTTCTGCTGGTTTTTCACAGAACCGGCGTCTGCATTTGGCCGTGGTCGCAGTCATTCCATAATATTATTAGTGGCAGTGCATTGCAAATGTTGAAACCTCTGAAACCTAGCTGGGAAGTAAAAATCAAGACTAAGAGCTTGAAAAGTCACGAAAAGTCAAACAGGAACAGACCTGAAAGGATGCGCGCTGAACTAGTCGTTTTAATTGGCTGACCGTCCTTCAACCAGGAGATGGTAGGAAGAGGGATGCCGGAGGCCTCGCAGATCAGAGCAACTGGGTTCCTCATGACAACACTCACATTTTCTGGAAACTGCACCTGCCCAATTATACTTGGTGGGACTGAAGATGAGAGAAAAGGAGGTAAATGGACACAAAGATGATTTCTTTGATCATTATGAAAACACAAAAAACTTTAATCTCTGAAAGCAATTCCTGTTTCATACCGTGGACGCTGATGTCATGCTTGCTGTCAGCCTGTCCCGCCACGTTAACAGCGATGCACGTGTAGCGTCCCGTGTCTGACACTTTGGCATCTTTAATCTGCAATAGCCTCCCCTCGTTCAGGACCTTTGCACCATGCTGGCCTGTGATCGGCCGTCCGTCTTTCAGCCACGTGACCGCAGGTCGCGGCACACCTTCAGCATCACACTGTAGCGTCACATCACCTCCCTTTATCACAGTGACCTCATCAGCGCCGCCTTCGGTGCGTCTGATGGAAGGACGGACTGAAGTGAGAAAAGCGGGTGAGTGGTGTGTCATTAAAAAGATGAGATAAGAGAAGCTTTTTACTGTTTTTATCACCTTAACTCTTTCCCCCATAGAGACAACATTTAACCAACACCTGTACAGCCTGTATCCTTTATAGGCAAAAAGGCAATTGAAAAAAAAAAGGATGAATTCGTGGTGTTTACACACCATAAACCTGCAGGCTGTACTCCTTGGAGACGGTGCCAGCTGCACTGGAGGCTGTGCAGGTGTAAGAAGCAGCATCTGTCTTCTCAGCGCTGGAGATCTGCAGCTGACGACCTCCTGACAGAATCCTGACCCGCTGGTCAGATTTCACTTCAGAACCTGGAATATAAACAAAACACAGGATAGGTGAGGCGTTCCAGCACGCCACCCGCGCATGCGCACTGCCTCCCCACGTTTGATCAAAGCAGAAACTGGCTTACCATCCTTCGTCCATGTGAGACTGGGAGGCGGTATGCCACTGGACTCACACATAAGAGTGATGAGACTGCCTTCAACTACCGTCAGAGGAGACGCCTCCTCAGAGCCTCGGATACTGGGAGACACTGTAATAGCAAAGGGACGCCAAAAGGAGGCAGTCACACTGCATGCATTAGTACTAGTAAATGAGCGATGCATAAATCATCGTGATGATGGGCTGCAAAGAAAGATCAAAATCTACTAACAAAAAGCTTTTTGTTTCTGTTTTGTCTAACAGTCCAAGAAAGACTGAAAAATCTCTTCAGGTCAGTCCAAATGCACGACAGTGACACAAGATCAACTTACCCCACACATTGAGGTTATAGTTCTTCTCTGTTTTGCCAGCAATGTTTGTGGCTTCGCAGGTATATCTGCCTGAGTCCTGCACATGCACCCTGCTGATCTGCCAGTTTGTAGACAGAGAACAGAGTTTTGGCCAAAGAAAAAATGCAACTAACAGCAGGAGAGACGGTCATCGTTAAAAGGGACCTCTTAAGATTAAAGTTAGCCCTTCCAGTTGTCTTTTAGCTATATGATGGTTGTATGATGAACTGTACCTTAAGCAGACTAACATCTGCTGACACAGTCAGACCAGGCTTCCTAAAGAGAGGGCGGCCATCTTTGAGCCAGGACAGGGTGGGTGGGGGGACTGCATCACTCTGGCAGTGCAGCTCCACGGGTTGACCGAGCATCACTGTAGCATTCACCTCCTCGCCCTTGATGTTTGGTGGCACTGTGGCAAAACATGAAGACGAGCTCCTGAAAAGGCTTCTGTCATCGAATGAATACTTTCTGGGATGAAATCATTTAAATGACATGATTCGGAGTAAATCTTTTGTATTAAGGGTGCGCTGTTGTGAAAGTGCTGCTTTGTCCCACAAAGCACACTAAACTTGTTAGATTACCTCATGGGTAAACAATATAATTGCTTCCTGAGCAGCACAGGCGCTGTTTGTTGTGCATCTGGTGCTCTTTAAGCTCCAATTGCATCCTGGGTTATGACGGCATCATTAAACCAGTTCAACATATTTTAGTGACATTATAAATCTGAGTTTCTTCGTTTCCCAGAAGGTTATGAAAGCTAACGTCACTGGGAATTGCTAACATGCACTGAGATGGAAAATGAGTAGGGATTAAAAAATACCAGTTGGATGGCCGTTGCTTTGATTTCCAGCAATTTCAATAAGTTCTGGACAGGATGTGTATTTGCCACTGAGCATCTGTGCAACGAAAGCACACGCCTATGAAATGAACTGACTTTGAAGTAGCTCA
Organism: Rhamphochromis longiceps; assembly: GCF_057381845.1. Classification (NCBI taxonomy): domain Eukaryota; kingdom Metazoa; phylum Chordata; class Actinopteri; order Cichliformes; family Cichlidae; genus Rhamphochromis; species Rhamphochromis longiceps. Next base: position 41,024,292 of record NC_140573.1, on the reverse strand, counting down.
GGAAATCATTTCTCTGGGAATAATAATGTAATTATTTTAACAGGAGGCAGAAATCCCAGAATATATGAGATGAAAGGCGTTTTGTTTAAGCCTCTGTTTACAAGTTTTTCAGAAGACAGTCGGCTCTTATTTAGAAAATGACAGTAGGCCAATGTCCCTTCAACTGTGGTCGCTGTTCAGACAGAGCCCAAGTCATCGGAGAAGGACGGGAATAGGCTATCAGCTGAAGAATGGTACCAATTACCACAACAAATCTGCCTTCACTTCAGTGGACAAGTTCTTTTTCCCTCCTTTCTTTTTGATCTCTGCGAGGAAACTCGCATCATGTGGATGTTTGCATTCTGCATGCATATACGAACAAAGATCCAAACACAGACTCTACAATCCCATGTATGTAAGATGACATGTTTCCTATTACCTCAGTGACATTAGCTTTGATTAGACTTGTATAACAGCTGAGTCGCCATCAAGCTCGGCTCTGTTCAGGAGGCTGACAGCGTTTATTGAAATGCTAAACTCAGTCAAGCCGCACTTCCTCTACACGCACATGCTTTGCTCAAGGCTCTTGCCAGATATTGTTTCTGTATTATAATTCACAGCCTGGTGCTCAGTCTGGTTTCTGCTGTAAGACATTTGACAGTCAGTCATAACCATTAGTTAGCAAAACAAAGCAGCTGAGAAGGAGCAGCCGTAACATGCATGAGTACGATTAAACTCTAAAGAGAAGAACCAGGGCATGTAACGAGAGAGTGCACTATGATGTTAAAGCTTTTTAAAAAGGCAACATTAGTGATCCACAAATAAACAGGTGAAAGTCAAAACCTTGGATGGATGGACGGATAAATCTGTTTTTAAAACTATTTTATATTTATACGGTAAAATACAGATACTTGTGTCTTTAGTATAAACAATAAGTTATTTGAATCGATTCATATTTCATGGATATGCATTTATTTGAACCTAATGAACATGCATTCATCATGCATCATCTTCTGCTTATCCAATTCAGGTTAATGGTGGGACTGGAGCCATATGGCAAGAGGCAGTATGCACCCTGGACAGGTCATCAGTGTCACAAAGCTAACACAGACTGTTACACAAATTCACACCGATGGCAAATTTAGAGCCACCAGTTAACCTAAGCTGGGGACTGCAAATGATGTCAGACACTTTTCTAAAAAAAACAAAACGAATAAAGGATTAAAAAAAAAAAAAGTACTATACATGCTGTTTACCATATGATACCATATAGGTACATGTATGCAACAACAGCTGTTCATGTTCTCACCATAAACCTTCAGGTCATAGTCTCTGTGCTGTTCTCCTCCAGCGTTGACAGCCACACAGGTGTACCTGCCTGTGTCGCTAACCTGTGCGCTATCCAGGGACAGCACTCTGCCACCAGCAAACACCTGACAGGCCGACGGAAACAGAGCAGAGGTCACGTCACGGTGCTCGGCTCACGCACAGACTCACAGCACACAGTCGTTAAAAGGTCTGCAGAAGACTTTTATTATTATCTAACACAGAGCTTCCGCACACCTGCAATGTTCAACATAACCTGAGGATAACGTCACCTCGCATTTTGCATCACAACAGATCTCTGGAATGATCCGGCACAAAGCACTAAGCATGAATGTAGTGATGTCACCTGTATGCCATGTGAAACACTTGCCACAGGGCTGCCATCTTTGAGCCATGTGATACTGGGAGCAGGAACCCCTGTAGCCTCACACTCCAACCTGACGGCTTCATTCACCACAACAGTTACCGTACCGCCTCGGCTGGAGATGACCGGGGGCACTGCAAGGCACGAGGATAAAGCACTCAGTCAGTGACGATCTGCAACGCCACTGGAGTTGTTTTTGTTTTTCAGCTATCCACATATTGTCATCATCTGTCAGCGACTAATCTCTAACTTATAGAGATAGTATTACTCACGAACAACCAAAAAGTTCAGCATACTTCTGCTTAATTAATGAGAAAGCCACCCACCGAGGACCTGAAGTCTGTGAGATATCTCAGCAGCTCCAGCCAGGTTCACAGCGACACATCTGTATATGCCAGCATCGGACAGCTGTGCTCGTTCAATCTCCAGCATCTGGCCACGCTTCCGTAACGTCACACCAGCTGCACTGGTCAGAGGTCGGCCATCTTTGTACCAAGTGATAGCTAAGGCACGAAGGATATCAAAAATACTTTCAGCAAAAGAACTATTAAACAGAAAACTAGGCTTAAAAGAGATTAATGAGGGTTTGAGTTTATTTAAAATCTGAAGACAATAGCAAATAAAATAAATGTTGGACTAAAAATCAAAGTTTATTATAAAGAATTGTAATTTTTACATTTTTTTTTAGAATTTTTAAAGTTGATAAAGAATTTCCGTTGCCCAGTTATGGTTACATAGATACTAAATTGCTGTACTGTAACACTTCCTCTAACAATGAAGAAAGTGATTTTACAATAAGAACCTAGTTACACATGAATTTATATGTAGCACATCTTTGAGTGTTTAGATCATCCAAATGGAAAAAGAAGGAGAGGGAAGAAGCTGAAGCTGTTTGTAGGAAAACTACACTGTAAAGGCTTTGAGTGCGCACAGTGGGACTGAGGAGGTTGTTAGTGAACAGTCTTACCAGGTAATGGGCTGCCCGCGGCCTTGCACTCGAGCTCAGTGGAAAAGCCTGACAGAATGGTCTGGTTAATGGTCTCTCCAGAGGACGGGATACTGGGAGGCTCTGAGGGACACAAACAGAATTACACCCAGAAACAACAGCTTATTATTATCAACTCTGGATATAGGAGGAGGAAGATAAGCGAGACAAACATGCAGAGCGAGTGATTTGTATATCCATAAGTAAGTTACCGTGGACGCTGAGTCTTATGTGCTGCTGAGCTTCACCAGCTGCGTTAGTGGCCAGGCAAGTGAATTTCCCAGAATCCTCCAGTCTTGCCTCTGTAATCTTTAGTGTCCTGCCTGCTGACTCCAGCTGTGGCAGATACAGAGAATTCAGATTGGTAATTACTGAGCAGTGAAGAAGAAGAATAAGAATGAATCGCTTTCTGCTGCTTCTGCTTCTTCTTCTTCTAACCTGTTAGTACTCTTAAGCCTTAAGCCCCACTTCCTTACTTTTTGCTAGGAAATTTGAGAAATATGTGATTTATTGAAATGTGCAAACATACATGGAAATGCAGTATATGAAGCAAAAGCAGGCGAATGAATGTGAAAGTCAATATTTGGTGTGACCAGCTTTATTCTTCATCATAACAGGAATAATAGCCCAGCTTCTTGAAAGCTCTTCTGTGGATGTTGGCTGCCTTTTGTTGGATTGTCTGTCAACATGATCCCACACCGCTTCAGTAATGTTGAGGTCTGGGTTCCGGGGAGGCCAGTCCATGACTGATAATCTCCCACTGTGTGTTTTTCTGTCCAGGTCTGCTTTCACTGCACTGACAATGTGCTCGGGATCATTGTCAGATGAAAATGTTGCCAATCACATGTTTTCGAGAAGGTATGTGAGTTTTGACAAGATCCCCAACACCAGCCCCCAAAAGATGAAGGCAGACGGATCACCTGACGAGCCAGATGCATCTCTCAGGTCCTGTGTCGGCTCTTTGTGGGATTTCTTCCTGTTTCTTAGGACAAAACTTTCGGATACTGTTCATCTGTTGTGGATAGTTGTGAAGCCTGACAGTTCTTGTCTAGTTTCCAAACATTTTTGAGGATATTCTGAGATATGTCCAGTTTTCAGATTAGAACTCTTTGGTAATGATGTTGCTTTTTGCAAAAATACTCAAAAACTTGTTTTTGACATTTGTTGCAGATTCAGGCTGCTTGTAACAAAGTTATAAAGATACATTTTATAAAGTGGTTGTTTGCTACTTTGTTTGTTACATATAGATACAAAATTACAAGAAAGTCTGGCTCCTCAAAAGTAAAATATAGAGAAATGAGCTGTGTTTCCATACTGAAAGCACTGTGTATAAAAATAAGTAATAATTTGAATTGCATCAAGGAGAGAGGGAGAATCTAGGTTTGGCTGCAGATATACAGCATGTATGGATCTGTGGTTCACCTGAAGAAGTTCATGCTTCAGTGATGATTGATTTTAAAGTGAATAGCTTGAAAATGTCAGACAATTAAGGGACCAACCTGCAGGTGCTCACTAGTTGCGTCGACTGGTCGTCCATTTTTAAGCCAGGTAATGGTTGGAGGAGGAATTCCACTGGAGACACAGTCCAGACTCACGGGCTTGTGGAGAATCACTGAACGTTCAGTAGGTCCATTGGTACGGATGGATGGAGGAACTGCAGAGGTACAGAGGGCAGGTTTTTATCCTTGGAAACATTTTACAACTGAAAATGAGGAACCAGGAAATTTAAAAAAGGTAAAGCGAGATTTTGCTGCAGCTTGCAACTAGAGTTTAGGTAAAGCCATTTACATTTAAAAGATACTGAGATAGGTCTTTTTAATTTTAAAGTAAGTTTCTTTGTTTTACCTTGGACAACCACACTGAAGTCCTTATTATGGTTTCCTGCCTCATTGGTGGCCACACACTGAAAGAGAGCTGTGTCAGAGACCTGAGCACGAGAGATGACTAGGCGTCGCCCACCGGCTGCGATCCATAATCCTTCACCCTGTCGCAATAGCTTTCCGTCCTTATGCCACCTGGGAAGGAATTAACTTTACAGTGACTTTCAATAAGGCCTGTTTGCATTTGTTTAACTGTGAGCAATAGACGAGCTCTTACGTGATTACAGGTGTAGGTGTTCCTGCGGTGTGACACTCGAGCTCCAAAGGTGTGTTAAGTATAACTGTGGTGACCGTCACATTATCAGATCCATCGATGAAAGGAGGAACTAGGAGTGAAAATCATCTTTTTTTAATTCATTTTCCTGACATTTCAGTTTATGCTCAATAGAATAAACTCTGACAAATATTTCTAGCATATGTGAGGCCAGATAGATCAAACCCACAGTGAAGTGACAGGACACTGCAGATAAGAATCAGCAGAACACGAGAGCATCGGCTCAACATGAGTTGTCGTGGCCGAGTGGTTAAGGCGATGGACTAGAAATCCATTGGGGTCTCCCCGCGCAGGTTCGAATCCTGCCGACAACGGCGTGACGCTTTTCTCAGCTGTCAGACAGTTAAAGAGCAAACCTGACAGGCTGCAGTCGCCGATTTTCTGTTAGCAAGTACAAATTCAGAAAATACACTTCCTGTCAGCAGCGTCTTTGAAATAATGGTAAATGGCCTGCATTTGTATAGCGCTTTTCTAGTCCATAGGACCCCAAAGCGCTTTACACTACATTCAGCCATTCACACACTGGCGATAGCAAGCTACATAATGCTATAATGCATTTCTATTAAAGGCACAGCTGTGCAATGACGCTTGTTTGGTACCCAGAAGAGATGAATGTCTTTCTCACAGGCATTTACATTTACTCCATAAATGACAGCATCACGTCGGTAAGTCGACTGTACTTAGTCCTCGTTCTTACCAGTTATGAAACACATGCAACTGAGCGGCCAGTTTAGATCACACTTTTTTTCCTGTGATGTTTCTACTTGGCAGAATTAAATGTTGAATTCCATTACCAATAAACCTTAAGTAGACTAAATTTTCTCAAAGCAAAAACACTAATTTGGATATAGTAAAGAAATCGGTGTGGAACGAACAACAAAGCCAGACCAAACACTTCCTGGGATAACATGCAAGCAAACAAGCAGGTCAACTTCCTACAAACAGTATCATGTGCATGACTTAAAAATGCATTGTGTGCATTTTGGATGGATAGAAATATCCCAGGTGTTTCCCCATCAGCTGTAGTTTGGGTGATCTGTGAAAAATCACTATAATGACAGCTGGGATAGCACTCTAAGAAGAAAATGGAAAGTGATGTAGTTATACCAGAAATCAGCGATTTTCTGTGTGTTTATACCTAAAACTCTGACATCATATTTGACCTCCTTCTCCCCGGCGATGCTCGTAGCCACGCAGATGTAGTGTCCCGAGTCTGAGACGGCGGCCGAGGGGATTTCTAGTTTCTTTCCCTGCTCGAGCACACGGACACTTGCCCCATCGCGTACAGGGACTCCATCCTTCAGCCACGTAAGAGAAGGTGGAGGGTGTCCTCCAGCCTCACACTCCAGGATCAGAGATTTACTGAGAACCACTTTCCTTTTGATGGGCCCTTTATCCCCGCCTGTGACTGTGGGAGGCACTGCACAGGGAGGTCCGCCACGGAAAGAAGAGAACGTGACAAAGGTTTAAAATCTTATTTGCATTTGACACATTTCAGGCTTTTATCAGGCAGAACTTACATCTGGTTTATGCTAAATCACCAAATTAAGCTTCAGAGCCAATAAAGGGTTTTCTAAACACAGAGATGATGGCAGTTTTCATTTCCAGGACTTGTTCTGGACTTGTTGTAAACAACATCATTTAAATTAATTTTTAACAGCTGTTACTTTAAGCTGACACAAAACACAGTGAACACAAAGATGTGTGTCGATATCATTTCTGGCTCTTACAGTAGACGTCCAGCGTGTAGCTTTTCTCAGCGCTCCCAGCCACGCTGGTCACCTTACACGTGTACTGTCCAGCATCAGAGGCCTGTGCACGAACGATCTTCAAGTAGCGGCCTCGCTCTACATGTTGAGCCTGACGGCTGGACAGGACGATCTCTCCTTTTCGGTGCCAGGTTATGGAGGGAAGCGGCACCCCACGTGCCTCACACTCCAGAGTTACCGCAGTATCCAGCAGTGCCGTCACCTCTGTGGTGACATTACCTCCTTTGATGGAGGGGGGCACTGAAATAAACATATAAACATACTGAAATTTGTAATTCAGCTATGTTTGTCCATGTTAATTGTGCTAAAAGATTTATGCACAGTATACAGTAGTGTGCATAAGTCTTGAGCCACCACTCGTTTCTTTACGTTTTGCTGCTGCGGAGCCTGATTTTCCTGAGCAGCAGTTCTCCAGGATTTCTGAAGGTCTTTCAAAGTTTTGGCTGCTTTTTCACTCATTTTCAGTCAAGTCCTTGTACACAACCAAGGCACATAACCCTGAATTATACACATATTTCTACACACGACAGACAGCTTAGCAACAAAACTATAAAAAAAAATTCCACAGTTTGACAGCATAAAACTGTATTTTTAAAGCGCCAGGGTGATTCCTGAAGCTCGTTTTGGCCCCACATACTGTACTTCCATGTATGTTTGCACACTTTTCCATAAATAACTGCATCTATCCACCTATTTTCTATTTCTCTGGAAATGATGGGTGGCTCAAGACAAGACACGGTGCTGTATTTACATTAGAAAATTTACTTTGCTTAGGATTACACACTAACCATAGACACTAAGGTTAAAGTCCTTGGACTGTTTCCCAGCTGTATTCGTGGCACTACACTGGTAGCGGGCCTGATCTCCAAGACGGGCACTTTTTATTCTCAGAACCTGACCCCTGTTTGTGACCTCCAGATTGGGATCACCGAGAAACACCGGCCTAGAAAGGATTAAGAATAAGAATGAGAACAGGAAGTACTGACCAATGAATGTTCAGCCAACTTCATTTCTTTTCATTTCAGAGCACGCTTACTTCCTGTCCTTGGACCACTGGATAGCAGGAAAAGGGATTCCCTGCACCTCGCACTCAAGAGAGACAGCTTGTTTGATAATTGCTGAAACATCTTGAGGAGAGCCCGAACCTATAATTGTTGGTGGGACTAAGGAGCCAAGAGAGAAAAAATGGCTTTAATAGTACAACTACAAGTTTCTTATTCTGCTGCAGTAATGTTGCCAATATCTGACAAGTTCTGCACGTCCACAAGCTGAGCAGCTCTTATTTTAACATTTAGATTTATCAAACTTATCAAAAAGATTTTTTTTAAGTATATTAAAATTCAGAAAGTAACAATCAGGAAGAGAGCACTGTATATCATATGTTCTCTCGTTTTTGGTCTAAATACTTTTTTAACGCAGCTCTGAATTAATTGTACCGAACTGAGAATTGTGGGTAAATCTAGGAGACAGGATTGCATTAACCTGCAGCACAGAATAGTCTTTGCGCGTCGCCACCGACTGTCTTTACTCACCAAGCACATCCAAAAAAAAGCTTCTTTCGGCGTTTCCTGCGACGTTGATGGCTTCACAGCTGTAGCTGCCTGCGTCTGCTGTTTCTGCCTTCAGCAGTCTCAGAGTTTTTCCCATATCAGCAATCTGAATGTCACTACTTGCAACTACCTGTCGATCAGCATAAATAAAATCACAGTGTAACGTCGTTGTAATAGGATCTAAACAAAAACACAAAAAACGAGCTGCTGATACGTTTCTCAGCAGATTTGAAAGTGGCTGCGGTCTACAGAGACAAACCTAATTTAAAATGTATACAAAACACAAAAAGTGTGCAGTTCAAGAAAACATTCGGAGAGAAGAGCGTAGATTTAGATTACTCGTAATTAGTGGATTAAAGTTCTGATTTCACCATCTGTGCCTGACAGGGAAAAACAATCAGCAGCCAAAGGAACAAAAAGCAGCCAACTAACTGGGACGTGACAGCAAAGTGTGTGATGATGCTCTGTTCTCCCCTCAGTTTATCATTATTATTCTGTCATTGTAGCTTTGAGCATATTGAAACCAAGGCTTCTTTGGCAGGTCTTTGTTACACACACACATGGACGCACACAGGCTCCACACACATTTACAGTCTGTTCTCTTGGACATCGCACCCTGTGATCAGAGCACATTAAGTCTTTCAAGGCTTAAGGCTTCCATCATTATAATTTCTCATTACTTGTTCTCATGTAAAAAGAGACCACAGTCTCATGACCCCAGGTTAAATTTGGCTCATGCAATTTAAAGCGCTCAGTGTGTGTATTTGATTTATGTACCTGTCTTTTAAAGGTGTAACCTTTACACACATGGCAAAATAATATATGTCTTTGTTTCCATTCAATATAATCAATTATTCACATACAGGAGCTCCATCCTTGTACCAGGTGACGACAGGCGTTGGAGTTCCTGTGACGTCACACACCAAGCTGGTGGGCTGGCTCAGGACCACTGACAGGTTGCCGGATGTTTCTCTGTCACGGAAATCTGGGGGTACTGTGGAGGTGCCAAAGGTAATGAGTATATTATGAAATGTAGGAATTTTATTTTTGAACTAGAGGTGCAAAATACTTAAAGAACAGGTCAGTCACCGTTGACTTTGAGCTGGTACTTCCTCTCAGTGGATCCAGCGTCGTTGGCAGCGGTACAGACGTACTCTCCATTATCCATCGGTGAAACAGAGGCCAGAATCAGCAGCGTACCGTCCTCTAGGATGGACACGCCAGGCTCATTACCTGTCAGCTCCTGGCCATTACGCAACCAGCGAATCACTGGTTTGGGAAGACCTGAAGAAGGGATGGAGACAGGAACACTCGCAAAAGAATTCCAAAGTTGTTCTGTGTTTGCGCTCCTGCAACAGAAAATCTGCACTGTACTCTTTTTAATAAATGCACCAAACTGGTGCATGCACTTTGTCATTCACTCTCACAGGTGCCGGGCTCACGAGCTGGCCCGGGCCCTCAGTTCAATACAATTTACTTATTTTTATAGCAGCAAATCACAACAATCTTCACCTTCATATTGAAAGTCAAAGACCCGACAATAATAGGGAGAAAGGTTGACAAATCCCTATGAACAATCACTTGGGGAAAGTGGGAAGTCAAAACGTCCTTTTAACAGGAAGAACCCTAAACCACAGCCCCTTGCCTTGCTTGTTGCTTCATTATGAACAGACGTGCTTTCATTTGCATTTGGTTGTGATCCTTGTTTGCGAACTGAAAGCTAAGAGATGGTAATACGGCACCTTTGGCAGGGCAGGGGAAGGCGATACGCTGATTAGCAACCCTCTCCTGCAGAGGACTGTTGAAGGGGGGCTCCAGTACTTCAACAACGGGGGGCACTGAAAAGATGCAAACACACAATCAAACATATCACACACACTCCAAAGCATCTATAACAGTTTGAGTATGGAGCGTCTTAAAATTGAGCGGTAGAGTAAAACTGTAAGTTGCCAACCTTGAACTACAAGCTGAACTCGAGCCTCATCTCTGCCTGCAGTATTGGTCGCTGCGCAAGTGTAGGTTCCTTCATCATCCAGTCCCACATTGGTCAAGGCCAGACTGCCATCAGGTGACACCGGGTATCTTCTACCATCCTTGGTCCAGATTAGCACGGGCTTTGGGAATCCCTTCACCACACATGGCAGCTCCACAGGGTGACCCACCTGCACCTTCATTACCCGGGGGCCAGCATGAATACTCGGGGGCACTGCAGTAGAAAGGACATGATTTGCCAAGCTTTTCTTCTGCCTCACCTGAAGCTGCATGATATTTAGTGCAGGAACTTCAGCCCAGGAGTTACTATAGATTATGTGTGTGGCTGTGAACTATGTAATCCCAGGTGATATTATGTCTGAGCTGCACCTCTCATTTAGGTAATTGTGAGTACTGAATGAGTAGTTTGACTGTCTGAAATCTGAGAAATGGATATCACACACTGTATATGTTCAGTTATCTATTTTCATGCAGGTGGTTGCATATTTCACTCTGATATTTTGACAGTTTTTACATTAGACGTCAGGAATCTTTACACTCATCATAGATTTTTAATCTTCTAAACTTACCCAGAATGCTCAGCTCAATGGATTGCGTTAAGTTTCCAGCAATATTGGAAGCAACGCACACATAGAGTCCACTGTCTGACAGCCTGGTCTCTAAGATCTTCATAGACCCAGAGGGAAGCTTTGCATGTCTGGAAGAAACAAGAACATACTTAAAAACCAAACAGTCTGGGTGAAACGCATGGCTGCAAATTTAGAAATATTAAGAAAAGAAACCTCAAACACACTCACACACTTACAGTTTCCACTCAGTGACTTATTCGGTTATTACATAAAAAAAGACACTTTGGTAATTCTTACTAATCCACCATCAACCATAATTATAGTCAGTTTGCCAGGCGCATAGTAGGAGCAACAGATCACAGGGAGGAGTATGATTACTCAGTCATCTTAGAAAACCACAAACTATGCCCTGAGGTCATAAACGGTTGACAAAGCACTCCATTGTAGATTACAGTGTATGTAGGTTCTCCTTTAAACAACAAATCAAGCTCTCTCATTGAGGTTAAAACAGTGGTTCTTAACCTGGGTTCGATCGAACCCTAGGGGTTCGGTGAGTCGGTCTCAGGGGTTCGGCAGAGCCTTCGCCATGACATGCATGGCTCATTTTGTGCACCAGTAAAAAAATCACATTTTATTTTTCACTAAAGAGGGGTTCAGTGAATGCGCATATGAAGCTGGTAGGGTTCGGTACCTCCAACAAGGTTAAGAACCACTGGGTTAAAACCAAGATAATGTGATTTTAGCCAAACTTAAGCAAATGTGTCATTGACACGGGTGTAGAAGGTGATTTTGTCTGGTGTGACTTTCATGAAAATGGCAGAATAAAGTCGTGTACATGTGTATGTGTTTACCTGGGAGAGTACGGAGAGATTAGTTGCCTCTCTTTGGCCCAACTGATGATGGGAGGCGGGACACTGTGGACATCACATGGCAAAACAGCATCCTCGCCCTCGATCACCGACATCTTCGTCGGACCTGCTGAGTGTTCGTCATCGCCAGCTTTGGACCTCGGTCGGACTGGGCGATCAAACACACAGACATTTAATTCCTCGCTGCTAGCATTTAGGCATGTAGATATGGTCAAGCTGACCTGCTGAGGTTCAAACTGAGCATCACACGAGGAGGAAAGGAGATTTAAGCGACTTTGAATGTGGGTGATTTGTTGGTATCATCTTTTAGAGTTTGCACAGAATGTGGACTTGGTAAAAAATGATCAGTGTGATCCCGGAAACCTTAATTTAGCAATAATTTCTTGACGTAAAATGCTACATTTAGCCCCCGTGCTTCTTTACAGACTATGTGTAGCCTTCAGCTGGTGATGAGGTTTACCATAGACCGTGAGCTGGACCTTCCTGGAAGCATGGCCAGCAGCATTAGCAGCAGTACAGATGAACTCTCCAGTCTCATTTCCAGAAGGGGAAGTAATAAGGAGGCTGCCGTCAGGATTCAACGAGAAGGCCGAACCACCCAAGTTCACTAGCTCCCCACCCTAGAACACAAATCACAGCAGGGCTGGATTTTACTTCATCAGCTCAGCTTTAACACTCGATTTGTTGTCCAAGACAAAGAAGTGTGGTTTGACCCACTAAATACTTAAATATAAAAGCAGATTCTTTGCCCGCTTGTTACGCAGCAGCACTATGAAGTAATTATTACAAATGCACAAATCATATAAACCCAAAGCACAAAGCCAGTGTGATGTTAGTGCAGCGGGAGTGTGTCATATTTCAGCCCTGCAGTCACTAACATGCCATCATCTGACTGATGTTATAGAAAACAGCAAAGGAATCAGAGGGAATCACGTTTTAACAGCTGGTGCAGAACTTAGTAGGCTCTAGTTTCATATGTCCCTGTAGCCCTGTTCACTTTAACAGCAAGGCCTTTACAACTCGGAGGAACGAGTGTAAAAGACTGAAAAGAGGGAGGGACTGTCCACATGCATAGACTGGCTCAAAATGTGAGCGCTCGAAGGCTGAAGACACCGTGCAAGCTAATGGACGCAGCTAGATTCCATAGTGCAGCACATCAAACATGCACATGTACCCTCACAGAGCCATTTTCCAATCGAGCGCTATTGTCTCTGTGCAATCCTGACCTCTGACACAAAACAATGCAGGAACCTGTTCCTTCGCAGTGGAAAACAATGCATCCACATCTGGAAGGTTTCAACTTGAGCTCATCGCTGTTCAAAACCGCACAACCAAATCGCACAAACACAAATGCTCTCTGTGTTAGCCATAAAACAGCCAACAGGAGAATAAAGAGGTTCATCTGTGCACGGGTACGCGAGTCAACTGATCCTTTAAGTGTGAGGGAATCAGGGAAAATGGCTATTTAAGGAAAAGGGGAATTATTTACTCCTTCCAAATCATCAGGTGAGACATTGCGATGCAACTTGAGCAATATTAAGTGTTAGTTAACAGCTACAGTTAACTATTAGTTGTGTCTTTCATCCCTGTGTCATATGGCTTCTCTGTGTGTGGCACTGAAAATTATTTGGCAGCATTTAAAGAGACCTGGCTTCTTTTTTTTTTGGCTGTTTCAAGAGAAGAGATGCACACCTTTGTCCAGGTGATATCAGGAGCCGGTACTCCAGCGGCACGGCAGGGGAGGGAGATGGGCGTTCCTTCGATTGTGCTGAATACCTGAGGGCCATGCTGAATGGTGGGAATCACTGCAAAAATGAAAGCAAGAGAAGATACGGAAGAATTTCATCATCGGGCATTTATAGAATCTACTCCATGCATTTTGTCCTCTGCGTTGAATCTGTGCCTGGATGTCTCCACATCACTGCCACCACTGATTTCCTGTGTGTCTCACGAGCATCTGGAAAGAAGCTGTCCATGCACTGCTCAGTACAGATGTTCCTGTTTTACTTTTGTGCTTTTTTCCCCTCTCGCTCTCTTTTTTTGTGACTCTGTCACTCCAAGGACTCTGCAGAAGAGATCATCACTCGGAGGCTTGTAACATTTTTTGGAAACATGATTTAGCTAAACAACTGCATCACGTGGAGTGTACACAATACAAGACACAGCATGGTGTTCTGGCTGCACACTTTGCACAGTTTCTCATGACTTACTGCAAGATCAATACAAGTGATTTGTGCATGCCTACATGAAAATGACCTAACCCCACTAATTTAAAGGAGCCGCTGCTTTAATATACATGCTGCAAACTGTTCCTGTTTATGTCGGTAGAATCTACCAGCAGCTGATTTTAGTAGAAATGGAGAACACGTTTCACTCTCTCACACACTTTGCTTCAAAGTCTACAATTCCTTCAGCAGCTCCTGGGTTAGATATTCCTGTTCCTGAGCACAAGAGCCTTCACAGTGGAAAGGAGACATTAAATGAAATGATATTTAGAGACATCAATGCAGAAACAGCCCAGGTGTGCTTAATGATATCAGCCCAGGCTTGGTTCGGTTATTTGCATTTCTTCAATTTCTTCAATTCCCGTTAGAGCTGATCTCAATGCTGAACCTAAAAGATGTCTGATAGGTGGGAGGATAACATGCGCTTGTCTGTGTAGAGATTTTATGCGTTCTAATGTTTGCTACCGTAAACGTTGACAGCGGTGGTGTGGTTGGCGGCCCCGACAGCGTTCTCAGCCAGGCAGGTGTAGTCACCGGCATCATCCAGCCGAACTCTCTCGATATGCAGACTGCCATCCCTCCTCACTGACACATACTGGTCTGAGGTCACCTGACAGAAGTTGAATGAAATCCTCTTTATTCAACCCAGGGCAAGAATCAAGGTGTGCAAGATGTGGAAAACAATTTAAAAATCTAATTCCTCTCTGTGTCCTCACCAGGCCGTAGTTGTGCAGCCACTGCCTCTCGGGCAGCGGATTCCCACCAAGCAGCACGCAAGGAAGAGTCATCGGCTGGTCCTCGATCACGCTCAGCACAGCCGGACTCATCGCGATGACGGGTGAAACTGTGGACGCCATTTGGACAAGTTTACGGACGTTATGAGAAGTAAAAATCAAGGACGCCGATGGCAATAAGTGTTTATAAGGTGTGTTCAGTGTGCGTACAGTATGACGGACAGGGAGTGACTGTTCCTGCAACTGCATCATCAATACTGTAAGTACAGTGTTTATACAGCTGCTAGAACCACACGCACACGCCTTTGTATGTGTATAAATACAAACTTGTAACATCACATTTGTGGAAACAGTTTGGGGTGTTAACACAATCAGTGGTGACGTCATCTGTAGGAGATGGACAACAGGGTGTTGGTGAGGGGAATTTGACGACCACCCTGATGAGCCTGGGAACGCGTACATGCAGCGGACACACCAAAAGAAACTGCCGTACATCTGCATTTGGTATACAGCCAAGCAAAAAACGAGGTTTTCAGGACTGTATGCATTTCTGAGAAAAACTGAATGCACGCCACCAGTCGGTAGCTTGAAGAATCACTTTTAGCAGCAATAATCTGAAGTGTTTTCTGTCGACTTTATCAGTGTCTCACATGGTTGTGGAGGAATTCTGGAACACGCAGTGTTCAGTTCAGGCATTTGTTTAGTCACAGCTGCCTTACAGTCCAACAGCATTTCAGCCAGGTTGATGTCTGGACTCACGGTCATTGCAACACGTGATTTACCTGCCACTAAAACGCAAATCTGTGAGTCCTCTGAGGGGTTCACTAGATTGTTTGGATGATGTAAAGGCATGGATGGCTTTAAACTTTCTTAACTTAAAGGAACAGAAAACAGAGGTCATTGCAACACCTTGATTCTTTTCTTTTCTTCTGTTGTAGCTGCTGTGCTTGGGATCATTGTCTTGTTGCCCACTTTCACCTGGTAAGAGGCGTTTGTGCTGATATGCTGCTTGGTTTACATCAAACATGGCACTGTGCATTATGGCCATCTCCACTTTGGCCCTGTCTGTCCAGAGGACATCCAGAAGTCTTGTGGTTTGTTTAGATGCAACTTTGCAAACCTGAGATGTGCTGACAGGTTTTTTTTTAGAGACAAGAGGCTTTCTCTGGGTTAGGGTTTTCTAATTGTGCTGTCATGAACTTTAACATTTAACATACAGACTGCCGAGTCTGATATGTTGCTTCTGGGTTTTTTGCAATCTCTCTGAATTTTGCACAGTTTGACCTCAAGATGAATTTGCTGGGAAGTCCACTCCTCAGAAGAACACGCACCTGAACGCACCAGCAAACTGCCAAGACTTCTGATTTTATATAGGTGCTCAGACTTACTTATAGGATCAGGTAATAAAGTGCTACCTCTCCCCTCACATTCTGTGGAAGCATTAAGAATGTACTTTCTTTTATCCCATGAATGTTGTGAGGCATGTTGTCAGTAGGGAAAAGCTGCAGTAGCTGAAGCTGCATAACATCTGGGTGGGTCTTTGCCTTCTAACCTTTGGCCTACATATAAGAGCTCAGTGTGTTTTCCACTAAAGAGAAGCTGTGAAACAGAATTAGAGAGTTTACAAGGTTCTAACAAACTCCCAAGATGCACAGGAAGCTTCAGCAGCCATGAAACCGATATGTGTGTGTTTTGAGAGCGACGGAGCTAACTGAGCGATTCGGAGGTTACGGTGCTAGACCAGAAAAATATAATAGTATCAAAGAAATGAGAAATTTAATAAGCTTTTCTTACCTAATCCAGTCACAGCGACGCTGGCCTGGGTTTGGATCTTGCCAAACTGATTCTGGGCCTCACAAATATAAACCCCCTCATCCCCCACCCATAGGTCTGAAGGAAAGAGGGACATTAAGGTATAAAATAACTGTATTTGTTTCAGTCATCTGTAAATTCATATACAGCTTAAAAAAATCTTACTGGTGATCTGTAGACGCCCTTTGCTCTGTGAGATAGTGCCATGTGTGCGAGGCCTGTTGAAAAGTGGCGAGCCGTCCTCTCTCCGCCAGGCGATCTCTGGTTCAGGGTAACCTCGGGCATAACAGGGCAGGGTCACGTTGAAGCCGATGTCCACAGCCACATCCGACGGCTCTACAGTGAACTTGGGTGCAGCTAGAGCGGTGAAGAGACCAAAAAGGGTAGAAGATGATCCACGTTAAAGACAGTCTGTCCGTGCTTTTTGCATGTTTTGGGTTAGTTACCGATTCTAGCGTACAGCTACTGCGGACAGTTTGCACAATTAACCTTGCAAACACGTGAATCCACCTCTGTACAACCTTCTTAACTGCAGGTGTAAACCAAACACTTTTTGTTCTTGGTCTGGTAAAGAGCGCATTCATATATAGCACATAAAGACAATGTTTCAAGGCTCCAAATAAAGCGTTGCCAGGATTCAATCGGTGCTTCTATTGTTGTCTTTGGCATGAAGATATGTCACACTCAGGTCATCTAAGTAAAGCGTGTGTATAGTGTAAAATATGTGTGAAGGTACAAGTATTTTAACAACACCATCTTCAGGGAACATGTGCTTATGTCATTTATACATCTGGCCCTGAAAAAGGTTTCGCAGTTCTGCACGAGTTCACCGAGGGGATAAAGTCCCAAACAGAGACGACTACCCACAATTCCTCTGAGTTTGCTTCTGTTTAACAGATTTGGATTTCAATTTACTTTTGTTAGTCTTCCTGAAAAGAAAGTAAGAGCTGTAGCTATCCAATAGGACTGGATGGTAAAAACAATTCCCCCTTAAAGCAAATATTAAAGCTGAAAACAGAAGCAAAGACAGAAAACCTCAGTCGCACGACATTAGCAACATGCAGCACAGGAAACAGAACTTGGTCCCGCTCTCACCTCCAACGCTCAGAGAGATCCGTCCTGATGCGGTGCCAGCAGCGTTGACAGCCAAGCAGGTGTAATCTCCAGCGTCGGCATTCTGGGTCTCCTTGATGGTCAGCGTCCCCCCCGATGTGTCCACCTCCAAGAGGGACGATGGGCGGAGCTTTGTGTGGCCTACAAAACAGAGCAAGTACAGCAGCGTAACAAAAAACAAGTGTTTTGGTGAAAAATCTTTTTCTGTGCGTTGAACTTATACATAATCCAAACTGATTGTGGGAATATGTTGACGGTTTCCATTTTTCTTTATTTTCTAAACCTGTCACGTCCTATGAGATGCTACCTTTGTACCACCAGATCTCAGGCTGGGGGATTCCAGATGCTGAACAGGCCATCACAGTGGCTTCTCCAACACCAATAAGAATCTCGCTGAATGCCACAGACACTACAGGAGACTCTAGAAAAACAAAAAATAGAAAAACATCAGTACCATAAAGAGAATCAAGGGCAATGCAGTGCACGTGATACATAAAATATATTAGTAAATGTTGTGTTTGCTTCCAGTGTCTGTGAATGTGTGCGCTCACCCATGTAAGTGAGGATGGAGGTCACTGAGTGGGTCCCAGCCGGGTTGCTGGCCAGGCAGCCATACGCTCCTCCATCCTTTTTCTCCATATTTTTTATAACCAGAGAGCCACCGGGAGTCATCCTGTGTCTGAAAAGATCGACATTTATTCTATGCGCTGAAAAATCTGAGTTGTATAATTAATATAAAGACGAATGATTGATTCTGTTTGTGCGAGAGGAAATCAGTTCACCTGCTGGACGCCGTGATGAACATGCCGTTGTGGGTCCAGACCAGGCGAGGTGGAGGATAGCCGCTAGCCGAGCAGCTGATCTGCACATCGTTTCCTGCCGTAAAGGTCTGATTGCGCGGCTCTACTGACACTCTGGGCACCTCTAGAATAAAAGACAAGTTGCTAAAATGAATCGCCGTCTTATTCAGTCGCAGGCGTTACTGCAGAGCGATTGGCTGCACTGTCTGCAGTGAAACACAGTCGTGGACAGATTCAAGGAAAGCAGTTTGCGCTTTGAATGAGTCCAGCTTCAGTCAGACGTCGTAACAGTGCATAAACTTTTATTGTCACCGTAGTGAGAAGAGTGACAGCTGATATGACAACCATTAGTGTTTCACAGGACATCTTTCACCCTCACATTCTCGTTTTTATTGGTAACACAGGAGGGAATACTGAATCCGGACCCAGAGAAGCTGGCTATACAGAGATTTTCCAACTGATTTACGATGTGTAACTCTTCTCTTTAAGGGTGTGTTTTCTCTACTCTATTCCCGCTGCTACGATCACGTCCAGTTTCTCCGACCTTTCCGACTTCAGGAAAATCCGTCTAAGACTTCCTAATGTAGAGACTTTTCTGAAACATCAAATCTGCGTCCCTGCCAGGAACTTGCTCTGGCTTGTGCGCCATCAATAAATTACTTTATGAAAGGTTAGCTGAGGGAATACACTTAAGAAAATGAAGGCACACACACACACACACACACACACACACACACACACACACACACACACACACACACACACACACACACACACACACACACACACACACACACACACACACGTTGGGTGCTTCAATCACCACATTTTAAAAGGTATACAGCACATTTACCAAATGCTGTCAAGTTTTGACATATTAGAACTTTGACTTGAGAACAATTTGACTTTCCATTGTGAAAAACATCTTAAGGACTGGAAAACACACAAGATCAAAGGAAAGCGTGCCAGAACAACTACAAGGCCTCTTCTCTGTCTTCACTTGCCTCTTATTCTCACAATGTCACCGGGGACAGGGGACAGCAGAGAAACTAGGACAACCATATCGACAAGCCTCTCCCGAGCCAGCAACAGATGTGATACGTCTGGGAGAGGCTTGTCTCCAGCAGTCCCTTGATCCTCTCCCACCTCTGCGTCATTCATCTGCCTTCACTCCCTCTCACGATGTATTTATCCCGAGTCTCCTCTTTACACGTCTTCCTCTGACCCCTCTGTCAGACTGCATCTACTATGACTACATCTGTGGCTGTCTAATTTTGAAAAGGCCATGTATGCTAATGACTCACTGGCAGTATCCAAACTGTAGACATCCAACTTACAAAGAGTAGTATTGTAAGTCACAACTCACAAAGCTGGACACACGAACACTTCGCCCACATATTTCTTTATCTCTGTCCTCCAACGACTAAACAACCACAAAGCGACGACTGCTACACAGCTGTGGCAAGAAGTCATTAAAAGCCCTATTTTTGGCTGGAAACTTTGTCTGACAAGAACCGTTTGAATAAGGCTTAAAAACAACACTCGGATGGTGTGACATGTTGCCATTTAAACAGGTAATTTGTGGAGACACAACAGAAAAATCAAAAGAAGAAAAGACATTTTAAATTAAGGCAGACGGCACAGACACACTCCCAAGTTCCACTGTGCAGCGTCCAAGTGTTGTAAGCTGTCAGCAGACTTGGCTTACTTCAAAGTGAGACTAATCACTAGGATGGGTCTGTACAGGAGTAATTAGGAAACCCCCAGGGCCTGCTAACAGCTGTTTGGTTTTTTTTACAGAGAAAATAATATGCAAAAAAAGAAAGAAAGAAGCAAAAGGAGTAAAACAAATAGCAATAAACAGGTTAAAATAAACTAGTGACAAAAAACAAGCAGGTGGAGATATTAAAGAAAAGAGAAAAAGTATCCAGTTAAACAGTTTTTGGGTCAACTGTGTAGGTCGTCACTCAGTGAGACGAGCCAAATGACAGAGTTCCTCTCAAAACCTGCCTGAAGCGCCGGCTTCAAATATTCACTTAGAAAGACAACAATTTGCTCTGAGGTAAGGTCACAAGAACACTTTAAATTTAGGTCTAGAAAATAAAAGCCACTTTGAGTAAACGGCTCTCCTTCTCATTTAAAAAGAGAAGAACGCCAATTTGTCTTCTTTTAAAACCACTGAAGCCCAAGAAGTAAAGCATGCGGAGAGATTTAGGCTAACATCGTGCAGCATATGGATTTTGAATTTTCTTCTTCTCTGGTCGTATAGCCAAGCAAACACAGGATGTTCATCTGGACAGATTGAATTAAGGAAAGAAAATAAGAAAAATTCTTCACTCATTCAGACTTCCTCAATTCCTTTCTCAAATGTTTCTGGCTGAGATCCTGTGCTAATAAGTGGATTTTAGCAGCTGTACCGCATCACTGTTTCCTGCCCAGGTGCTGGCAGACACTCTGTGGAGCTGGCCAGATAGATAGCAGCACTCTTTCATCCATGCAACAGTGTTCCCGACTCATGTCAGTGAAGCGTTAGGAACACGACTATAAGTGCTGTCCGGAGATGGAAAACTCTACTTCAGTGTTGCCTGAGAGTCAACCATAAATAATTTTCACACATCTCATAAAGCGAAAGAGTGAAATATGGGGAGCAGGGGAGGGAAGGGAGGCAGGGGCACTTAAGAGACATATATTTTAGAAAAGTGGTTGTGTTCGCTGAGAATTGCAGGTGCAGGTACAAAGCCACACAGACCATCAGCAGGTTAAAACCTAAGAACACACAAAGACATAAACACACGCTCCTCACCTTGTACAGTGAGGTAGAGCCGCTCTGCAGTCACCCCTCCCTCATTTACAGCGTGACACTCGTACCAGCCAGAATGATCCGGGGTTACGGCGGACACCTGCAGCGAAAGGTTGGCGAGGACGTTCACGCGTGGGTCCAGACGGGCGTCTTGGCCTCCTCTCAACCAGGTGAGGTTGAAGCTGACGGTGCTAACGACGTGGCAGGTGAGGACGGCCCGGGAGCCCGGGGAGGCAGTTACGTTACCCTGGACTGTGACGGCTGGAGGGGGCTCTGTGTGAGTGTGAGAGCAGGATGAACGAAGGTTGTTGGCAGCAATCGAAAAAACGTGACATCATAGAATAAACAGCAGTTCAGAGCAAGTGGTTACTTTCTTTGTGACACTTACGTAAGTAGCGACAAAAAGAATCCAATCATGGAAACTGCCCTGACTTTTTTGGAGTCAAGTTTTTTAACCTAAATTTTCTGCACGTGCACAAACTACGAGTTATTGGTCGACTGGTCAGAAGCTGTGAAACACACAAATGTTTGCAAACAACCAAACAACCAAAAGAGATATGAGTTACAGATCAGACAGATAGACCAAAACTACAGAAATTCATATATTTCTAACGGTCAAATAATACAGGATGTACACGTGTATTGTTCTTAGCCTCTGGAAATGTATTCCTTGATGTCCTCACACGCCTGAGCAATAATTTATTGTTTGCCTGTTTACAACATTTGCTCAGTCTGATTTTCTTCTGAAATAGATGTGCAAAGGTTTTTTGTTATCTTTTGAAGCACTCGCACATCAAATGATGTCCAAAGTTTGTCAGATCTTATATCCACCAAACTTGCCTGTTGTCCGTCTTTTGTCGCGTCATCATGTCAAAAACAGAAATCGTGTGAGCCTTGCCGTGTCATCAATCATTTTCTCAGTGTGGAACCACAGCTAAGTAGAGAAAAGGGTAATAAAAGGAAAAGTAGAAAAGAAATGGAAGATGTGGCGGTGGAAGCTTTGGCTCTGATAAAGGGAGGATGCTGGGGATTTCAGAATAGCTCTCTGGGATTAGGATGACATAAGTTTGGCAGCAGGGGCGGTATTATTGTCATGATCCTGGGTCCTTTTGACCCAGCGTTTTGTGTTTTCTCTTCGCGATTTTGGTTCTGTTCTTCCTCTGGTTAGTGTTTACTCTGTTCTGCCCGTGTGTTCCTGTATCTAGTCCGCGTTTCTTAGTTTGTGTCCTTTCATGTGTAAGTTCCTGTTTTATTGTGAAGGTCTGTGTCTTATGTGAGTGTTTTCAGTTTGCCTCCCTAGTCTCGTCATGTTAATTACTCCCAGCTGTGTCCCCACCTGTATGTAATCCCCCTGTGTTCTCTGAGTGTATTTAAGTTGTGTCTTCTGTCATAGTAGTTGCTGGTTCGTCTGTGTTGTTTCCCCTCGGTCTCCCTGTATGTATTTCCCCGGACCTCCCTGCACCGTCATTCTTGGTTTGTGTTGTTAGTTTACCCAGTTTAGGTTTCAGTTTCATGTTCCTAGCGCCTTTGTTGTTTGCATTTTTGTTGTTAATAAACACTCACCTGCACCAGAGCTGCCGCCTTTTGGTCCTATATATATTCCACACGGCTTGCCCCCGCAAACCGTGACAATTATGTGTTTGCATGTGTATAAAAAACAGGGCCCTGTCATCCTGTTCAGAGTATAGCTGGCTCACTAACAAAGGTTGGACTTGTGGCTGAGAGGGGATTTATTTCATGAAATTTTAGGGACATCATAAAAGGCAACAGTTAGCCGCACTGAGCTACCTCCGCAACTTTGAACTGTAAACACAGCAGGTGAGTTACGCTCATATATTACACAGGACCCTGTCTGGCTTCTTCTTTTGCTCTTCTGTTTCACAAAGCGTCTTTCAACCTTCTCCACCCAGTTTGGCAATAATTATGCAGATGAAGCTCTGTGAATTCCACAGAGACGAAAGTTTCTTGGAAAGAAAAAACTGGACAAAAAAAGATGGAAACATAATTTTTATTTTGCCCAGTGGTGAGACTAAACATATAAATCACTGTATGATCCCTTCTGGTTCTGTCCTTGCTCAGGGCTTAGAGTGATAAAATTATCATCCAAAAAATGATTTACGTGATCTTTTTTCTCGTTGTGGATAACAGTCAGTTTCTGTGGCTCAGCTGCTTTATCAAAACTGTGCATCCAAGTCAGTGACCAAACCAAACCATCAGTGGGATGTTTTTTTCCTTGAACATCCTGCAGCTTAATTGCAGCTTTATGTTTTCTCATCTTACACTGTAGCCACAGCTCATTTCTTTACAAATGACTCACAAAAACCATACCATAGGCTCCATTACAAACCTGCACTGAGGCATGGATTACAGCATCATGTTTTACGCTCCATTAAGTTACATTAATCTTGCCATCGTGCAGTGTCTCTGCATGGGCTCGACTGCAGGAGAAACTATAAACTTTAGCCCATGTTGACTGCGACATAGATTCCAGCCATAGGTCCATAGCTTTTGTGTGTGTGCATGTGTGCATTCATATCTTTGTGGGGACCAAAATCCCAGTCCTAATCAGTTTGAAGGCATTTTTGAGACTAAAAATGTGGCTCTGTTAGGGTTACAATTAGGTTATGGTTAGGTTTAGGGTAAGGGTTAGGGTTAGGGCATGGGGCTAGGGAAAGCATTATGTCAATTAGATGTCCCCACAAGATATGAATACCCAACATGTGTGTGTGTGTAAACCTGCTAAGCATGACATATACCTGCTGCTCCATTTCACTCAGTAATAACGTGTTGTTTTCTAAACATTGCCCTGCCAGCAGATCGATCAGACTTCATTTACATCTGTTGACAGTCTAATGCTCCCCAGCCTGTAAGCGTTCCTGGCCAGCAGCCATGGCTCATTTAATGTAGTGATGGAGGGTAGCTCACTAATAATTACAATAACAATAACACAGCAACACAAATTCTGAGAATTACTTTAACTTAGTTTATCATTTTGTTGTATTGTCATGCCTCTCCCACACTGCTAGAGGTAGTTTATACTTGCATTAGACAACAACTAGCTTACAGGCAATAAAAGCTGGCCCGGATTAACCATCTCTCGCTTCCACCTTGGTTCGACTCTCTTTTGTGTTTGTGTTGTGAATTCTCTTTTGTTTAAACAAAAATCTTCTAGGTTCTCATTATTTGTCACACATCTAAAGCAAATTTGTGAAAATTGGAGGCTTGTCCGTGATTTGTGCCTGAGATCTCTGACGGTGAGCCCAAAAGATCCCGGACGAGCCCCCATTTATGTTACTTCCATAATTTGTAATCCATAACATGAACTAGAGACTCAGATCATAGTTTTTAAAAACAAAAGTCTTATTTAAACGACTAGAAAACGTTAAATGTTTTGGAGCTGGTGTTTCATGATTTTTGTGCAATAAACTTTTGTTTACCTGATACATCCAGAAAGGTCCGAGCTCGCCCTGTTCCAGCGCTGCTGATGGCAATGCACTCGTAGTAACCCTCGTCCTTTAGAGTTACCTCGGCTATTTCCCATAATGCACTGTCAGACTCACTAGAATGACAGAGTCACAGGAAATTTGTGAAAAAGTGTTAACGACCAGCAGATTTACTTTATTTTTTGCTTTTTAAGAATCCTTTTGGTACTCTATCAACTCATCTCTGTAAAATTTAACTGAATTTAATCTCGAGATGGAAACAAAATATAATAGTTTTACATCCTCCAGCATGTCCATTATAATACATCTGTTGAGGACATTATACCTTTTCTTACAAAGCCTGGAAATGTAGTAACAATTAAAGACATTAACCATAACCAACAAGCCACACATAGCCAAAATGATTCATAAAAACACCCTGAAGGTGTTTAGGTCTTTAACGCTTGCCCCAATAAAGATGACTTTTCAGAGCTCACCTGTCCCTTAATGACCAGTTTTGAGATCTGAGTAAGCATATGGTCTGGCAAACATTAGAATAAATTTAGGGTTTTTTCATAGGTTGCAGAAAAGAGCATGACTCCAAATATAAACGACAACAGATTGAAAAATCAGTCTTCTTTGAATCACAGTGGTCCTAAGCAGAATGTGTTAATCTTAACACTTAATAGATGATATTATATTATTTTGACAGCTGCTGCTCACCTGAAAAGTTGGTCCACCCCAAGTCTTCCTCCATCCCTGCTGAAGCGCAGTGTGAAAGGGATGAAACTCTCTACCTGGCATTTGATTATCCCTCTCTGGAGGTAGTAACCATGAGTTTTGGCTGGCATCAGCACCTTAGGAGCATCTAACGGGAAGATAAAGAAGCAAATAAAGTCAGGAAAATTAATAAGCAAATTGGTAGGAAACCTTTTATATATCCATCTAAATATGATTAATAATATGCATCACTGACCAGGTACAATATTGGAGAAGGAAACACTCGAGACTCTCTGGAACAAGAAACCGTCGCGGTCATATCCTGTCACTCGCAGGAAGAAGGCCTCGTTGGGTGGTATGAACTCTGTGATGTTCCAGAGGTTGTACGGTTGACGGTCCGGGTAGTACCGGATTGGCAAAGTTTTGATCACTGTGCCAGAGATAGACAGGAGCTCCAGCCTGTCAGGTCGAGCAGGAGGAGAGAGTCCAGTGGTGTTCAGAAGGATATGGGTGGGAATACCTGGAAAATCAATATGTGTTGTGTCCTCATGTGGAATATTCTGACATCTCAAAAGATGAAAGCAAAAAACCAGCAAGTACAAAACAAACAAACATCACATCCTGTTGTTTCCAAAGTTTTTAAATGTTTCCTTTACCGACCTTGAACTGGCCTACTGGATGTCTTTTTAAAGTCCATGGTGGCTTTCCTGGAAAACCCAGCTCGGAAGTCGATGGTACTGAGACCTGAGATACGGACTGAGTGCCTTCCTTCACTTGCGGTCTGTATTAAAAAGGTAGAAGTGTTTTAGGTCCATTTGTTTACCAGATACTGTCTTTGAGGTACCAAGAATTCTTAATGGATAAACCTTTATTCTTAAATTTCAGATGTTTGATCCAAGCTGATCCTTAATGGCGATATGATTTATAGCAGCGGTCCCCAACCCCCGGGCCACGGATCGGTACTGGATCTGTTTGGTACTGGGCCGCGAGAGTTGAAGCTCGGGTGTGAAATTTATGGTTAACAGGGATTTTATCGTTTTTATCTTTAACTCGGTTTGCCTGGGTCTTTTCCTGTGTGTTATGAATACATTTGGTACTGGTACTGGTTTTATTTTGTTGTATTTATCCGTGACGCCTTAAAGGCAGGTCCGTAAAAATATTATTGGACATAAACTGGTCCGTGACGCAAAAAAGGGTTGGGGAGCGCTGATTTATAGGAATCACCAAAAGGCTGTTATAGTTAACTAAAACGAAACTAAAACATTTTAGGCTTTTGAAAAATATAAAACGACTAAAACTAATTATTGAATTTGGAAAACCTGATCAGCTGATCAGAACTCATGAAACTATAATAGCTCAGATTCAAACAAATGAAGAGGGCGTGGGTCATCAAAGGCAGTGCTGAGTGGTGTAAATGACAGACACAGCATTGGGAAGAGTCTTTTGTATGCCAACAATCCCCCACATGTACAGACACGCCACTGACAAAGCCACTGCTAACAGCCTAATATCTTACATCTCAATCGGGAGATGACCTATTTGGTCTAAGAATCACTTTAAACACAACGACTATAATCAGAGAGCAGGTAATTGCTCATGTGGTCCTCATCATGTGGAGGTGATTTGAAGCTTTGAAAAATAGAGACAGAGTAATTACAATGAAGTATATGTTGGTGAGAGGTGGAAACCCCTCACCTAAGGTGAAACACGCCGGTGGTGTCACAGACACTGAGTCACAGGGCAAAACAAGGCACGCAAACCTAAACTGTCATTTGCAATTGCCTGAAATCAAAGAGAGTTTGTGAATTTGCTGCATTTATTAATGACTACGTTCTATCTGACGTACAGTAAAGAGAAAACTACCAAATAGGATAGTGCAGAGCTTGCAGGCAAAGATGAGCACAATTATGAAACTATAGGTGAAATTGCTCAGATAATGAGGGGATTTGGTTCAGCCTCAAAGGCTAATGCCTGCATTAAACCCACCCTACTGGCTGCCACAGCATTACACTTGGTCTTTAGTTGGTTGTAACTGAGGGGATAATTAGGAGAGAGGTTCTTCAAAGGTCACTCCTTTAGAAAAGGCAAAGAACAGTGAGTGCAATTAAAACCACTCCCATTTCCCAATTTCACACCCACCCATACAGACTGACCTGTCCAGGCCTGAATACACCAGCGCTTAGCTGAATCAGATCTGTGCTGAGACATTTATTTGCTTTCTGGAGAATCACTGATTGGATTCGTACGCAGAGCTTTAATAGTTTTTTTTATTGGTTACGACTTTAATTCATTGAAAAACTAAAGCAAATGTGCAGAGACTGAAGAAGTCGTTGGGTGAGTGACATTAAAAACAACGTTCACATGAACAGAACCAACTCTCTGGGATTTCCTTACCTTAAGCATGCATCTATACAAAAAACAGTATAATTTGAGCGTATGCCTTTGTTGCATCCTATAATTTCTTAGTAGCTGCATCTGGTTATAATGTCAGTTTATTTTCTTTGTGCGAGTCCTGTGATATACTGCAAGCAAATGAGTCAGAATGACTTTAATGAAACACCAATTTAGGAAAAAAGTGCCTGGGGAGGCTTTAAGCTATTTTACATGCTTTTCAAATTAAAACTTTATCATTCCTATCATGGGTTACAAAATTCTGTAAACACACTCTTCAAAGTAAGCATATGGAAAGTCTGCACTGTAATTCATATCCCTAGATCCCTTTTTTGTGCAGTAGATATGTGGTGCTGACAGACAGCTGTACCACAGAGCTCTAATGCTGGAGCTCCTTACTGCTGGTGATGGCTTTAGATATATCTCTAGATATATAAATTAAAGCATTTTAGCTTAGGGTTAGCCACTTGTGAATGACAGCGACCTCACAGTTTGATTACCTTATGTGCGTACAGAGGTGGCGAAGTTTGCTTTTAGTGCAAACTGAATTTTTTTACAGTATGTGTACATGATCTTACCTTACAGTGAAATAATTAAATTCAATTAAACAAAATTGAGATTAATGTTGCAAGAATTATGTGAAGAAGCAGGTGCTGATAATTGGGTGAACCTGGCTTCAACACATCACTACTTTATCCAATTAAAGTCAGATTAAAATGGATCAAATTCCTTTTCACACAAAAATCTGTGGTCCGGGTGTTACACTGGGATGTCATGGGCCATTAGCGTTACAGAAACCCAGCATGGTAGAATAGCTAAATCCCCCTCAAGTATTTATTCACATTTCTTTGGGTGCCCTGGGAAATACAGCTACAGATGACAAGGAGATATGTATGTCTAAAAGCCTGTTAGAGTGATGTGGGGAAAAGCCACTTTCCGAAAGGAAAAACAAGATGTTTTGGGAGTTTAAGCTGAGCAGCGGATCCCTGAGTCTCTGAGGGAGAGAATTAGAGGACTAAATGTGTTGGGGAGGGGAGAAGGACGGAAAGAGGAAGGAATATTCAGTAAGTGACAGAAAGGGAGTGAATGATAGAGTCGGGAAGGGGGCAGCAGCAGAGGCGACTGGATGACATGATTAAGACAGAAAGTTGCTGTCTCTCTTTTTTTGGTGTCTGTTTATATCCATCAGCACTTCTATAAACACAGATCACATTGGATGAGTTAAGTCAGCACAGAACTCAAAGCTTCCTGAGAGCTTTTTAAGCAGATATAAAACAGAACACTACAGATGATTCACCTTAGCGCATATTTCAATCTCAGAGTTTCACTTACCAGTACCCCCAGTAGAGAAAAACAAATATAAGCAACATATTAAAACCTGGAAAGGTTCACGAGAGGTAATTCTGTGTATCAGGGAGTGTTTTCCCTGTCACACAGAAGGAATAAGGAAACAATCTGAAAAGAGACAGACCCCAGCAGTGGCTTAACCTGTGGGTTAGCTGCAGATACAGCTGGAAAGGACTCGTTTTAATTTCTATTTTGCCTAAAAAACAAAAGAAAGAACTACAAAATAGAAGCATCGTATATACTGTGGAATATCATGTAATATAAAAGCCAGAGAGAGTAATATCGCACCAACATGTAGAAAAAGCTACAGCAATACAAATGTTCCACCCATTAATGCTCTCTCATCGCTCATATGCACCTCCCAGAGTTTGATGCACACTTTTTTATTAGAGGAAGCGCTGAGTCGACATTTTTTCCACTCTATGCAGAGATGAGTGCACCACCGGGGGCCTCAGAGGCAACACTGACACAACGCCGACAAATCACTCAGGTTAACAAAATCCAAAACATCTGGCTTTGACAGCAGCAGTGACAACGTGTGACAGCTGGGTGCCAAGATTAGACAGGAGCAGAGCTTTGAATGTTAAACATTGTCTCGATCCTCAGTGTTGCTTTAAAATCCATCTCAGGGCTCACGTGTGTTTTTCTGATCATGCTTTGATTCACTGGGAATCCGAGATGCCTTCACCAGACAGCGTGCATGTCAAATTGATTACATATCATTGTATCTCAGCATGCTGATATATTACTGCAGTAATTCAAGTTTTGAACCTTCTTCAAGGCCACGGCTCCCTCCTGGGGTCTACGTTGTTACCTCGTTTCAAGGCTACACCACTCAACTATTTGCAGTAAGCGGTCTTAAAAGCAGTCCAGCGATGGTAGTTGTTAGCAGGCTGTTATTTTACACACATTTTCTGCTAAAGAATGAATTGTTTACCTTGATAGACCACATCCCAGGCTGTGGATCCTTGATGTTGACAACTTTGGCAGAGTTGGGAATGTGCAAAAGCTCAGTGAGGCCATCACTCTTCCCCACAAGCTTCCCTGGAGGAACATAGACATGGACCGTGAGATAATTATTTACCTTTTCTACAGCTTTGAATTATACAACCTAATTCTTAACTCTTGCTGCTGGATGGATGCACGTCTTATAAATCATCCAAGATGTCTTTGATACATTAGCCAAGATACTGTAATTAAAACATGTGCGCAATGTATGCATCCCAGATGTTGCTGCAGTCTTTACTATGGCAGACAGAAAAGAAGACGCTTTCGAACACTGTAGTTAAGTTACTATATTATATGTTCCTACGTGTTAGTATCGTCTAGTTGCTGTTTTAGATAATTAGTCCTTTTTTTAAATTGTTGTTTTCAATTTAGGATTTCTGTTTTGATCTATGTATTACTCTAGCATCATGTGACTGGTTTCTATATTTACTCTATTCTAGCTTTTAGTCCTGGTTTATTACTACCAGTAGGTGTAGTAGTAGTCTTCCCAGATCTCAGTGGGACCTGAAACCTTTGCCACTGAAACTGTTACGTCCAGATGAACAGAGATTTTTGAGATTCCCTTACCTGGATGACTGAGCATGCATTAAGACGTAAGTTTATGCTTTGGTCCCTCAGTTAGTATTCATATTTGCAGTATTCTCTTTTGATTATGTGATTATCCCTTCATGTCTTCTCAGAAAATCAGCGACTACAGCCTGTCAGGGTTGGTTTGCTCTTTAACTGTCTGACGGCTGAGAAAAGCATTGTGTCGTTGTCGGCAGGATTCGAACCTGCGCGGGGAGACCCCAATGGATTTCTAGTCCATCGCCTTAACCACTCGGCCACGACAACTCTTGTGAGATCTGAGCTGACGCTCGTCTGTTCTGCTGACTCTGCTATCTGCACCGTGTGTGCGCGCCACATGGGACACCGACACCTGTCACTTCACTGTAGCTTCTCTCTGGCTTCTGGCAAAGCTAGAAAGCAGAGTGTGTATTTTACATACTGCACATAGAGAAATCTCCTCTAAATTCCAGAGAAACTAAAAAAAGAAACAAAGCTGATTTTGGAGGCTCTGTCACGGTTTCATTTCAAACTGTGGTTTTGGGATCTTGTCAAAATTGACACAATTATGAACATGGATAGGGATAACTGATAAGAATTTAGCGACTCCGATTTTCTTATTGATATCACAACCATCCCTAACCGGCAGTAAAGAAATTAGATTCATGCGACTTAAATGCATGCTGTGGGTCAAATGTTTGTGCATGTTTGTTGTGGTATTTCCCCTCTTTGCTGTTTGGAGTCGTTAATTTTGATCCACCGTGCAATATCATCTGGAAAGCTTCATTTTTCTGCATGACAGTGATCCCAAACACACTACCAGAGCAGTTAAAGCATCCCCGGATAGAGAGAAAAACACACACACACACACACTATGGAAAACTAACAGTCATGGACTGGTCTCCCCAGAACCCAGATCTCAACATACTGGAGCCGTGTGGGATCAGACAGGCAAAGGAAGAAAGGCAGTCGACATCCAAAGAAGAACTCTGAATGTGCTTTAAGAAGCCTAAACTATTCCTGAAGACTACTGAAAGAAACAGGAGCGCTTGCCTAAGAGAGTTCAGCCAGTGTTGAAGAACAAGTGGCCATAGAAAATATTTGTTTTCGAGTTCATCAGAGTTGTACAAACTCTAGTTTTGCTTTCTATGTTGTATTTGCATACATGGCTGCACATGTTACAACAGCTCTGCACTTATTTCACTTGCTCTTATATAAGAAACGAGCAATGACTCAGTACTTTTGCACAATATTGAATGCTGTACAAATTTAGCTATTATTCATTATTCATCATTTTAAATGAATGAATACATAATTTATACACATTTTAGTGAATTCTATAAACAATGCAAAAAATACATCAAAAACGAAGCTTTTTAGGAAACATGTTGACATGTGGTTTACATTCATCATACCCTGGGGGTTCTTGATCTCAATGTCAGGTGCCGGGCCACTGAGTGCCACGGTGACTTCCTTGAGACTGGGGTCAAAGGGCATCTGCCACGTGTTGCTGACTCCAGTGAAATGATCAGTGGACAACAGGTGGACCTTTGAGGACTGCACTGCCTCCTCCACCCATTTAAGAACCTACAGCGATGGAAAGGAAATGTGAAGAATGCGTAAGTTACACATATATGGTGTATAGTTTTGGGACCCTGAATCTGTATTCAAACACCTGACAAAATATAATGGAGACTTAAGTGATATAGAAAACTAACACACAAACTGCATACAAGGTCAGCTTCCCAACACGTGAACGCTTTGATCTGGAAGTTTCTAACGATGCTCCGTGTCCTGCCTCCTTCCTCTGAGTCTCTGTGGAGAACTCAAGCCATACTGTGTGTGACCCACATGTCTCGCTATCCAGGACATGTGATGGAACATGCGCTTGTGAGAGCGTTCATCTCAAAAAGGCCTTAGGAAAATGATGACTGCATGGGGAAGCATTATCTGATTGAAATTTAGTCTTGTTGCCTCGTTTTTACCTCTCCAGTAAGCATGTTGTCATTTCTTTTTGCACCACAGCAGGCGAAACTGATTTACAATGGTTTATGTTTCCTAACTGGGCGGATTGAGATGCCTGAAGTTTAACTGACTTTGATCTATGACGATGATCGAATGTTTTCACTACTCCCAACCGGGGCGGAGTCTGGCTCTCGTCCTCGCGTGTCCTCGATCACTGATAATTACTCACCTGCCATCCATCGCCGACGATTACTCCTGCTCTACTTAAGGCCTCAGTGGAGTCTGATTCTTCGCTGGATTGTTGCGCTAATCTCCGTCAGTATAACCCAGCTTGCCTAGTGATTTCCTAGTGCTTCTTTCTAACATCAGCTTCTCTCCCTGTGTACAGAATTCCCTGGACCCTTGCCTGTTTCCCTTCCTCGTGGATCCCGAGTGGATGACAGTGAGTGAGCTTGGACAAGACTGGATTGTGGGTTGTTGTGAGTCACTGGCTGTGTGAAGAGGAGCTTGGATCTTCCCTGGACCTTTCCCTGCCTGCCCCGGGCCCGCTGTTTCCCTCCCAGCACTGTATATATGTATATATTTCACCTGGTGTCATCCTTGTAAATAAACCATCTTTTGACTTTTACCCAGCGTGAGTCCTGCGACTGAGTCCTGCCCTCGAAACCATGACAGCTAGTTAGAAACCACTTTACTCATTCATTCCTCTGCACACCTCCAGACCAGAATGCATTTGATGTTGACAAAAAATGCTGCTCACAAGCCAAGAAAGAAAAATGAAGCATTTCTGAATTTTAATATGAAACTGCTTAAAATCTATACGTCTCAGTTCCCTAGCAGGGGATCTTATCTTACAGTAGTAAAACAGCAATACCATTTAAAGCTCAGGCTTCGAGTCGTTTCTACATCCAAGACTGATGATTTACATTTCTTGGAAAAGTTAAAAAGAGCTACGGTACACATCAATCAACTAAATGTTTCCTGCACACTTGATCTGGAGACCAGACTCGAGCATGGGCATAGCGAAATACACGAGGAGGCTGTAAAACCTTCTGCTGCCATTTTATTTACAGTACACAGCTTAGGAACAAAACCTGTGATGAGTTTAAATGATTCGATCACTACGACCAAATTACCTCTTGAAACCACAAATGGTTTGAAACCTGAATGCTTGTACGTGCTAAAAAGTTTCCTCTCACCTCATTGACCTGTTTCTTATCTAGATGGAAGACCTGCCCAGAGCTTGTAGAGGCAATCTCCTCGTATACTTTGTAACCAATGTGAGTCCTGTCGTCACAGTCTCCGGTCAACACAAACACCACCTACAGACAAGGTAAGAAAAACATGGTCACTTTGAATCTGAGCTCGTTGATATTACTGAGTGTAGAAAGAAAAAGAAAATCCAAACCTGTGACTGTTTCTGCTGAATGAGCTGCAGGACCTCGTGGGTGAGCTTATAATCTTTAGAGCGCGCGTCAGTGAAGACATAGATATACGATCCGGGCAAGGAGATCTCCAAGGCAATCTTAATGGCACCGATGCTCATCTCCGGACAGTCTCCTCCTCCCTGAGAGAAAAAAAGGCAGCCATCAAAAACTAGTTTATGAGTTTAAGTATCCTAAGTGTGAGTGAGTGAACCTCCAACAGAGCTTTAAATGCGTTTAAATCAGAATCAGAATCAGAATCAGAATCAGAATACTTTATTGATCCCTGGGGGAAATTATTTTTTGTTACAGTGCTCCATTTTAAACCAACATTAAGACAAGACAGACAATACGCTAACTAAGAATAGTACAATACAAAATGAGATTTATGGCAAAACGTTTGCTTGATTTGGACTCTATATGCAGTGAAACTGGCCACTAGCCACACTGTGTGGAATATATGTCTTGAAAAAAATCCAAAGCACTGATAAAATCTAGTGACTCTAGCTCTACAATCTAGAATATAGTGAAAGACACATCAAATAGAAAATATGCAGGGGAATGTATGAATGCTCATTCTGTCCTTTCCACTCTTCTCTCTGGCTTGTCGGTGGGGTCAAACATAAATATTCTCTGCTGCATTCCAGCAGACACATTACTGTCTGTCTGTCTGTCTGTCTCCAGGGTTCAGTACCAAGCTAGGATGCATAACCCCCAAGAGTAACATCTGGAACGGAGTGAGCCACAGTGGGGGGATTTGGGTGGTAGGTAAAGAGACAGGACTCCTCTTACTCCTCTGAACTCCACCATCTCCCCTCTGGACAATGTTGCACTCCCACATTCCCCCACTGTCCCAAACACTAAGGCTAAGCCAAACCCCAACGCACGTCGGTTCTTGAAGTGTGGCCTGACTTTTTCTCCCTTCTGAAACACAACTGCCTTCGTGACAGACATTTTTCAATTTTAAGAAAAATATCAATTCCAAAGAGTATATTTTCCACGCTCTTTGGCCAAAGCCTCTTCAGGAGTTGTGCAGGTGAAGAGGTGAGGGGAAGAAAAACAGACTCAGGAATGAAACAGCAAGAGAGAGGAAACTGGATCCCTTCCATGCTATGCGCTCGCACACCAGATTAACAATAGGACATGCCAAGGATGCACAGACACTCGCCAAAGTCTTTCTTCAAAGGGCCTCTGAATGGTACTCATCTTCCCTTTTGTACCAAACTAATTACAGAAATATGCAGAGCTTGCTGTCCATCCATTGTATGTTTTTGTTTATGCATTTCTTTGTAATGACAGGGGAGGTAAAAATGGGGTGAAGTTTCGGGGCTTTTGTGCATCAAAGTCAGCAAACGATCATTTAATTTAATAGGTGCATGGCCCCAGTTACATGAAGGATAGGCATCCGCTTAAGATGAAAACACTAATTGAAGCTCTTTCATCATCCGATGTTGTATGAATGATAAAATTTCTTAATAAGCTCAGCAAGTTGTTCTACCAGCAGATCAGACATGAGCAAAGCCTGCTGCCTTTATCAAAGCCAGATGACCCGAGCATCCAGGCTTCAGCCTCGGTTTCCTTAGACTGATAGATGTGAACTCTGAACCCACCTGAACGTACAGCTCTCTCAGCT
Organism: Rhamphochromis longiceps; assembly: GCF_057381845.1. Lineage (NCBI taxonomy): Eukaryota > Metazoa > Chordata > Actinopteri > Cichliformes > Cichlidae > Rhamphochromis > Rhamphochromis longiceps. Next base: position 40,988,795 of record NC_140573.1, on the reverse strand, counting down.
CATACTGGAACTTCTTTGGGTCTGTTGTGATTGTAACGGGTCCAATCTCTGCAAACACAAAAGAAGCTGTGTGATTAATAGGGCCACAGGCTCAAGTTTGATGATTAACTGAAAGCATTTTTATTTCGTAAACTCTGCTCTGGGGCCAAATGTTAGCTTTGGCAAGAGCTTGCGGATGTCCAGATAAAAATGTCACAATTTAAAACGCAGTGAGGAAATAAAAGCTATTTAACTAACCGAGGAAGGGAAAGAAGGAAATGTGAAGAAGATACAGATCGATAATAGAAAAGGTAAATGAAGATCGAACGAACAGTGTTTCAAAACACAGATCAGATTCATACAAAGGTTTTTAAAAACTGAAGAAATTCTAATACAGACAGTATGTAATCAAAACAGTTGAAGCAGTATTGTTACAATTTCACAGGATTTATTCATTCTACCATTTTTGGTTTGCAAGCAAAGAGAAATCATACAAAAAATACTGTGAGTAACCAAGTATTAAAGAAGAGGCTTGCTCATCATATTTGGACTCTATTAACAGTTGTGGTCAGAAGTTTGCAAACATCCATCATGGGTGTGACAATTTTTAATGATTTCTTTGAACGATGGGCTGTGAGGTCAGTTTGCATATTAATGATCGAGGAACTGACTTCACAGCCCATCGTTCATTCAGTCGGCTACGTTCAGTTATTTTGCAAATGTATTGTTTATAAGGTTGGTGAAAGCTGCAGTCAGCTGACACTGAAGAAGTCACCTGGTTCTTCCACGGAAAACGTCCAGATGAACACAATCAACCTTTTGGGATTTACTAACCTGGACGATTGAGCATGGATCAAGACATTTCTTTGAACTGTTCTTCTTCTAGGAGGAAATGATTGTACAGCATGAATCTTTAATGTCTTTACAAAAGAAAAAGTATGAATTTATTTTGGATTTGCTTTAATCTACACAGGGTCACGTATAAACATACACTAAATTTGGTTAGATTTGGTTAAATGTCCCCTCAACAAGTTTCTCTTCGACCCAATGCTTTAAATAGCCAGCGAGAAGATTCTGGTGCAATTCTGGATGGATATTTGACCTCTCTTCTGGGCAGAATTATTAATTTCTTTAAATTGATTAATTTATTTAAATTGATTAGTTTGAAGTCCTCCAAACATACATCTTGTCATTGTGTCCAAACAGCTTCTCTGACCATAAAGCAAGCTTTCAAACTTGAAAGTGGAACAGGGGCTTCTTCCTGGAGACGTTAAAATCACTGTGGACAATGACACTGGTGTTCCAGCAGTTTCTAGTTCATGGCAAGCTTGAGCCTTCTCCTGAACATCTCCACATGTCTTGCTTCACAGAGTTTTACATTCCCAAAGTGTTATGTCTCCAGCTGGAGTTGAACCAGCAACCTTTTGCTTGCTGAGTGGAACTGTGCAACACTATTCTACATTTAGCCACAACAAGCAAAACTGTTTTTATTTTCAATTCATCCACGATTATGTTTTATATTAATCATACAGCTTGTCGCGGACCAAAAAGATCATTTTGTGAAACCAACAGGCCAACATTCAAACATTTTCACATTTCAGAAGCTGAACAAGGGAATGTTTGCACACTGGAAAGTTTGAAAAAGTGATCAAAATAGTTAAATTACTATCACCTAACCACTGCTCCTTTCGTTGTACAGGATACAATAAAAGGTTTTCACAATGAACTTCAAATATCTGCAGAAAGAAAAATTTTAGTTTAAAATGACCTAACCAGTTTTCAACAGTTTTCAAGGACAGGTTGTCCAGAAATGGTTCTTCCTGGGAGCTACACAAATGAAGAATAAGAGCCAGATATGCACAAGGAGACAAATCTGAAGGGAAGTGTGATCAACTTGAGATCAGATAAGAGTTTTTTTTTCTTTCAATGGACAAAATCGCAGAAAGTCGGCAAAACTGTCATACAGATTGTCTCACATTTGACTTTCATATGAAAGCATACCCTTCCTGTAAACTGTCATATACAGAGGAGTTTATGATCAACTCAATAGCTCAATGTTTTTAAGAGCAGTGGAAGAGAAAGAGATTTATGACATGGTTAGAGGACTTAAGAACAAAACCAGTACAGACTGGAATGATATTGATATGGTAACGGTAAAGACAGTTATTGATGGTATCGTAAAACCATTAAAATATATATTCAACTTGTCGTTTCAAAAAGGAGTTTTTCCACAAAAAATGAAAGTTGCTAAAGTTATTCCCATTTACAAAACCGGTGAAAGACATAATTTTACAAACTATAGACCAGTGTCAATACTCTCCCAGTTCTCTAAGATACTGGAAAAACTCTTCATAAAAAGATTTGACAGTTTTGTGGAAAAATATGAATTAATGACAGATAGTCAGTATGGGTTCAGAAACAACAGATCAACAGCTTTGGCACTGATAGATTTAATGGAAAAGATAACGGAATGTATGGATAATAAGAGGTATGCGCTCGGAGTTTTCTTAGATCTAAAGAAGGCGTTTGATACTGTTAATCATGAAATTCTATTAAAAAAACTGGAAAAGTACGGGTTTAGGGGAGTGGTTTTGGAATGGTTAAAAAGCTATGTAGGGAATAGGCAACAATATGTACAAATAAATGAATATAAATCTAATTTGATGGATATAGCTTGTGGAGTACCTCAAGGTTCAGTACTGGGTCCAAAAATGTTTATTATGTACTTAAGTGATATCTGCAGAGTATCGGAGATTTTAAAGTTTGTAATATTTGCAGATGACACAAATATACTGTGTGCAGGTGGGGAATTGCCACAGGTTTTGGAAATGATCACACAGGAATTAACGATATTAAAGAAGTGGTTTGATATAAATAAATTATCATTGAATCTCGATAAAACCAAATTTATGTTGTTTGGAAACCAAAAGAAAAACATTGAAGTAGAAATATGTGTTGACAATGTATATTTAGAAAGAGTAAATGAAATAAAATTTCTTGGGGTGATCATTGACCACAAGCTCTGTTGGAAGCCACACATTACTTATGTTCGGGGGAAATTGGCACGGGGCATTGCCGTCCTGGGAAAAGCAAAGCATATGTTGGATCAGAAAGCACTGCACATTTTATACTGTGCTTTACTACTGCCATATATGAGCTACTGTGTAGAGGTCTGGGGAAACACATACAAAAGTAACACACAAACAATAACTATAATACAGAAAAGGGCCATTAGATTAATAAATAATGTAGGGTACAGGGACCATACAAATGCACTCTTTGTCAAAATGCAAGCTATTAAATTCCAAGACTTGGTGAAGCTTAAAACAGCGCAAATAATGTATAAAGTCAGAAATAAATTGCTTCCCAAAGAAATCTGTAAATTGTTCATAGAAAGAGAAGGTGGGTATAACTTAAGAGGGAAATGGAATTTAAAAATACAAAGTGCTAGAACAACTTTAAGAACTATGTCAATCTCAATTGCAGGAGTTAAATTATGGAACAGTCTAACAGAAGAAATAAAAGACAGTCAAAACATAAAACAGTTTAAAGTAAAATATAAAAACCTAATTTTAAATAAGTATAAGAATGAAGAAAACGGGGTTAACCCAGGATGGTAATGTTGCTGGTAATGGTGTTGCGGTTCTTTTTTGGTTGTTTTTTTGTTTTGTTTTGTTTTGTTGTTTTTCCATAACTTGTGTATCTGCAAATATACACATTCTGTATTTTTCATATGAAAGAAACTATACTGTGGTGGGGCTTGCTAATTTCTTGTTTTTGATTTATGTATGTTATGTTTTGTTTTACGTCATATGTTTATATGTTTCATATGTTGTTTGTTTAATTTAAGACAAAAAAAAATTAAATGAATGAGAGGTAAAACTTGAGGGGGTAGGGACAAATAAGTAAATACTTCAGCCTACTCCTTTTCAAACAAATAATGGAATGATATTTTGTAATGATTGTGAAGGCACATGTTTGAAATGTTTGAAATAAAAATGAACTGAACTGAACTGAACAATAACTGCAAGCTGCTTAGTGCTGTGGCAACAGAACAAGCCCCAATCATCACTCTCCATCGTCATGCTTGACATTTGCATGAGGTGTTTGTGCTGATATGCTGTGTCTGATTTTCATCAAATGTGTTGCTGTGGATTATGGCCAAACATCTCCACTTTGGTCTCATCTGTCCAAAGGACACCGTTCCAGGAGTCTTGTGGTTTGTTTTTGCAAACATAAGCTTTTCTTTGTTCAGTGTTGCTTTCTCCTGGCAAATCTTCCAGATGTGCCATACTTGCTCAGTATTTTTCTAATTGTACTTTCATGAACATCAACATTTAAAATGCTAACTGAGGCCTGTAGAGTCTGAGATGTAGCTCCTTGGTTTTTTGCATTGCATGATCTGACATTAGGTAGAATTTGCTGGGACATCCACTTTTGGAAAGACTGTGGCACCGTGTTAACTCCAAAACATGCTTTTACAGAGTCGGTCACAATTGCTGATGATTGTTGCATAAAATGTACCTGGCTGCTATTTACCCTCTGAATTCTTCTGGAAGCAGTTTTTACTAGTTTTTTTTAAGTCATTGTTCACACAAGATTTGTCTGTTAAATGACATAAAGAGGCCTGTCTCATAAAAGCTGGAGCTTTACCACATGGTGACAACATGACCAGATTACTTTGTTGTGTCCATTAATAAGCTGCTAAGCATCTTCTTGATCTTCTCAAGTCAAATTGTGTAACTTCAGCCATCGCAACTGTGCTGTGGAAAGAGACTGAGGGGCTGCAAAAAAGACACACACACACGCACACACTATAACCAAATTGCAACCCTGTCACTAAAACCACATTTTTAGTCTCAAAATACCTTCAAACTTGTGGGGATCGGAATTGTGTCCCCATAAGGGCATTTGGTCCCCACAAGTAGAGTAAATGTCCAATGTTTGGGCCCCACAAAGATATGTAAACACAGACACACTCACACACACGCACACACTGGTCCCCTTGTTGAAGAGAGGACAATTACAAAAGACGTTTGAAAACAGATACAGTTTTGCAACAGTCCTCAACTCTGCTGAATGGTTAGCAGAGTCACACTCCCTGCTCAGTTCTGCTCCTGACTCAAATGAGTTCAAATTTAAATATTCATATTTTGCCTGAGATGATGATCCATTATCTACTCTGCATTTACAGCTGCCATCACCTTGCACTCCTTCTCGAAACACAGCCCACAGGCACTTTCAATTTCAATAACAATATTCACAAAGAAGCAAGAAGTAATTTTTCCAAACGACTCAGATTTTGGCATCACTGTAACTCCTGAAGGTGGAGCGAAGGAACATTTGCAGTGATCAGAGACGCTTTTTAAAAACTAACATGGAAATGTTTCTGGCTGCTCTGAAGGGAACATGGATCTCCAGCCAAACTTTTCATAGAAGGAAAAGTTGACATCTCTTTCCTTATGGGAGAAGTTCCCGTAGCTGTTGTAAGTATTCTTTAGCATTGAATATGGTGCCCTTTAGCACCGCTGCCCTCTTTGCCGTGGCTGTAGAGTGGAAAACCATAATACTCGTGACATCTAAGCAACATGAGACATAAAAGATTCAACTCTTCAAGCTCTTCTAGTTTAATTAGCTCTGAATTTTACATGTCAGGATGATGCTGCCACTCCTGTTTGTCATTACTTTTCTCTTTAAATGTGTGTTTGTCTACATTTGGAAGCCTGAAAGAGAAACTGTGTGCTTTTCCAATACCAAATAGCCAAATACCTTCTTTGATGCAAAGGCACACTTGTTAGGGGTCAAGTGCTTTGACCCGGGGCATCCTTAAGAGGCGTTAAGAAAAGACATATTATTAGTGCCATTATTTCAAAAGGACATTTTTCTTGGGGGGGGTCATAGAAATAGTTTCATATGTGAAACTTCCTACTTATTTAGTATTTTATGAATTTTAAATAAAATTGGACAACAAAAGGAATCACAGTAATCCCAATTCTATACCTTCATGTGCAAGGGAAACATAACCTTTGGTTTCCACAGAGGAAATAGCTTCTCAGTGATGAACCCATAAAGGCTATGGATGCAGCCAGAGGTGGGACCAAGTCATTGTTTTGCAAGTCTCAAGTAAGTCTCAAGTCTTTATCCTCAAGTCTCAAGTCAAGTCTCAAGTAATGTCAGGCAAGTCAGAGTCGAGTCTCAAGTCACTGGTGTAAAAGTCCGAGTCAAGTCACAAGTCTGAAACTTTGAATTTCAAGTCCTTTCGAGTCTTTAAAAAAAACAAACGAAAAAATAATGTTGCAGTTATGCTAAATGTAAATATTAGACCATGTAATTTTAAAATCTGTGTTTTTCTCAACACATACAAAATAGTGAACTTAGAAAATATACACAAATTGTGAAATTGCACCTCTTTAAAATGCAGCTCAATTAAACTTAGCTCCAAGAATAATTTTCACCGACAGTTCTGAGATACGCTGCATGTTATTCTTGGATGCGGTTGTAGGACCAGCTTTAAAATCGCATGACAAAAATATCATACACATTAAAAAAAACTGTATCACCAACGTAGCCTGGACAACATTTGCTAGTTAGATGAAGTCAGCTATCTCATCTTAGCATATTTATATGCATATTTATAATCATACGGTTCTTGGAGTGAGTGCATACACTCATGAAGTTTAGTAACTTCAGGTCACTGCAACAAGCCCAGGTACAGTTTACCGACGGATGGGTACAGGACCTTGAAATGCACCGTGTAGAAAGTAAAGACCATCGTACGTATCATAAGTTTACCAGTCTCACAAATCGTCTTCATAAATACACATTCGTTAACCGTTTATTAATATAACCTTTGAGCTCAACGGTAATTAATTAGTAGTGGAAATAATTTCTGGTAGCATCACAGAAATGTAGCAGTGACAATAATATTGTATGCTATAATCGTACTGGGCAATTAGTGATACAAAAAACCTGTTTTATCCTGTAAATAAAAGTATATGTTTTTGTCAATGTACCATAATAACAGAAGCGAAACGCAATATTGTGTCAGGACAATTCACTATTTATGCACAATAAATAAAGGAGCATAGCGCGACAATTTCTGTTCAGCGCCAGACTTGCTTGTAACCTATATCACCAATTATGTTAAGAAAAATGACGCATTAACTACAACAGCAGACTGACCTTTGTGGAAATGCTTGGAGCAGACTAACCTGTGAGCTGGAGTGTTCTAGGACGTTATATTTGATCTTTGAATGGCTGCAATCCAGTCGCCTCTTTGTTACTTCGGAAACATGGCTCGAACAATTTCTCTTCAACGACGTAATCCGATAACAACCGATCTCTTTACCCGTCGGCTTCCCGTGGCTGTCATGCGACCGGCTATTGCAGTTAATAATACAACAGCTTCTTGACATTTTTGTGTTTCTTTTTATCGCTGTGTGACTGATTTTAATTGAAAGCCTGCGTGCGCTAGTACCGCTTGCCACGAGTTCCCAGAATCCTTTGCGGTTCTACCCGTGAATGACGTCACATTTTCAATCTCCATATAATATGCATGTTAAATTTTATATTTGGGGTAAAATATCAAGTCTTTTCAAGTAAACCGGTTCAAGTCCAATTCAAGTCCCAAGTCATTGGTGTAAAAGTCCAAGTCAAGTCACAAGTCTTAGAACATTTTTTCAAGTCAAGTCTAAAGTCATAAAATTAATGACTCGAGTCTGACTCGAGTCCAAGTCATGTGACTCGAGTCCACACCTCTGGATGCAGCCAACCGAATGAGCTCAAAGTGAAAAAAAGTCTGACAAACAGGCAACAAAAGAGAAAAAATGGCCGCCAAAAACTAAACAAAAAGGTGTTTTTTGGTGGCGTTAATGTGGTAGTTCTGCTCACTGTTGACAAAAGGGAACTAGAGATAAATAACTAAAACGAGACACTCCAGCCTTCATATGAGCATTCTGGAGCACTGACCTGTATTGCCTGCTCTAAAAAGCATCCATCTGCAAACCACATGCAAGCTCGAACACTTACAGAAGTCTTAATGGGATGGGCAACTGTCCAAAGGCAAACTCACTTTTACCTCCTCTGACATTCAGGCTTGAAGTAATTTGCAAGGAATCACAGAAGCATTTACTGTGCAGTGAGCTTATCTCGCTGTACACCAGCAGCAACAAGGAATTTCAAAGCCAGCGCATGGGAAATTCTGAGGAAAGCTGCGTTATGACTGAAAATTGTCAGAACTGTATCATTTAGAGCTAATTGCTAATGAGTTATGACCATGATGTCATATAATTGTTTGGTTCAAAGGTTTAAAGTTCTCTGTTTGCCACAGTGAGGAGACTTTATGCAGCTTTATGCACTTTTATAGTCCACATTGGTTTTCATTTCTTTTCCACTCCTGAGGTCAAAGAAGTGGATGTTAGCTCACGATCGTACTGCTAATAAAAGCTTAACAACCAAGCCCTTAGAAATGCAGTTTCCTAACAATAAAAGACACAACATAAAGTGTATCTTCTGTTCAGGAATGCCATCGAAGGTTATGTTTACTCGGTGAACAGAACTTTTGAGATTTCAAGATTTATATTAACAACTCATTAGCACTGAGCCTATTGTTTCAAAATGAATTAGCGAGCCACAGTGTGCAGTACATGCAAAGTACTGTACAGAAGTCTTGAGCCGTCCTTCATTTATTTATATTTTCTTTCCAAGGAGCCAGATTTCTCTTTATTTTTAAAGTTGTCGTGAGCATCAGTTTTCCAGGTTTTTCTTTGGACATTGGCTGCTTTTTCAATTATTTTCACAGAAATGTTTTTGTTTGCTAAACGACTTAATTGCAGGCATAAAATAGTACCAACACAGTGATTCCCAAAAAGCTATTATCTAAAAAAAACTGTCATATCTTTATCAGCAAGTAATCCAGCAAAGACCTGACGCACAGCCTGAGAGATGCGTCTGGATCCATCTACTGTTTCCTCAAGCAGCATCAGGATTGGCCTGAATGGAAGGGTAGCTGTCAAGAAGCCATTCTTAAGGAAGGAAAATGGGGGGAAAAGAAAGTGAGGTTTGCCAAATTATACAAGAAGTGGACTGAAAATCAGTGGCAAGAGATCTTATGGAGTAATGAATCCAAATTAGAAATGTTTGGTTCAGTTGCTGTCAGTGAGCATCCCCAAAAGCATTGGCTGATGTCGGGGATTTTGTCAAAACCGGCTGAATTATAAATGCAGAAAAGTACAGTCAAGTTGTGATGCCATCTGGAAAGCATCTGACTGGTAACAGCTTTGTTTTTCAGCATAACAATGATCCCAAACACACTTCCAGTGCAGTGAAAGCACACATGAATAGAAAAACATGCAGTGGAACCCTATCAGTCATGACCTTCCCAGAGCCTGGAGGTCAACAATACTGAGGCAGTGTGGGATCATCTTGACAGAGAAGAGTACAACATACAAAGAAGAGTTTTGGATGTCCTTCAACAAGCATGAAGACTACTTAGCTGACTAAGAGAGTTCAGACTGTGTTGAAGAATAAAGGTGGTCACACCACCTGACTTTAAAACCTGTTAGGCTAAATTATTTTTGCCTTGTATACTTTATTTCCACGTGAATCCCAACTATTTCCCATTTTTCTAGCAGGATAAAGAGAAATGAGGGTTGGCTACAGACTTTCGCACAGTACTGTATATGTTATTTTCTTAAATAATGGTCATGTAGGAGACTCTCTGTGGCTTTCTGATCCAACAAAAATCCAACAGGTTACACAACATGTAGCTGTTATAGCACTTAACAGCAGCAGAGGCTGTAAATAAACACAAATATCTGCCATTCTGCTGACTCAAAGCAAAGTCTGCCAGAATAAGAGTGGCTGTCATCTTCATTGTCAGGTTTGGAGTTTAATTCACCTAATCAGCCCCACGGGGAAATGCACAGCACGAGGCAATTACAGTGTGTCGGTGAGGAAAGTGTCCAGAAATCATACTATAAACTATACACATAACAGCAAACAGGTTTGCAGATTCTCGAGGTAACAAATCATTTACATTGAACACGGTGCATATAATGTTCCAGCAATGTTTTCTGCAACAACCCCAACGTGCACCGATCACTTCTAATAGGCATCACTAGTGCACACATGCAAACAGGACAAAACAAATAAAAAAGAAGACTAACATCCAAAAAAGAAGAAAAAAACAGAAGCGCCAAATTGTTTTCCTTCTTTGTTGTTTAAATTGGCGAGCATTACTGCGACACCAGGCGTGATATCAGCCCGAAAGACTTTACCAAACAGGAAATTGTAATCTTGAGAAAGATTAATTCCTACATTTTACTAACTTCATGTGTGTCTGTTTTAAATGGGGGGAAAGTATTGTGGAGAGGAAGTGGTTAGTTAGTCTGACAGGATAATAATGTCCATTTATTCCAAATAACATTTCATTACTTCTGGTGTTGACAGTCACGCGACTCTTTCCCTCACTGCTGCAGAGCAATAACCACACTTCAAGCACAAGCGCTAACACTTCTACTTGGTAGAAGAAGAAAAGAATAGAAAAGAACTAAATAAAATATGGCGTCTGAATTAAAAGAGACACGACTCTATCAATAAAAAGGAAAAACCTCTTCTGGTAAATTTGGCTGGTCAGGTTTTTTAGGGTCAAGTTCAATTCTAAGCAGCTCCCGCTATCTTTGAGTGATTCCCTAGAAGTCTCCTTCTGACGCCTCACTGTGCTCAATTTTATTTCCATCATGCATCTGCGACGTTTGCAGAGGGCAAACATTAACCTGGCACAATCCAGTGTTTTTCTGCAGACCATTTCACACACTCTACATCCAAAGACGATGCATTAAGTGAAGATACTGAGCAGAAGACTGCTCATTGTTGGCCCAGAGTTCTTCTTTCTGTCTTTCTGTTTCCTTTCTAATCTCTTAATCTATATCTTGTTATTCTGCATACCATCCCCAATTTACATCTAATGACTGAACGTTACCCTGAAGCAACAGAGCTGTCAGCACGCAGGATTTCAAAGCGCCAAACATCAAACCTGTGACGTAAACTAAGAGAGAAGAAGCACCAGGCAGTTGTGGCCCTGCCTCTCCTGGTGATCGTTAGTCTTTGTAATTGAATGTGACTGGGGACAATGGGCCCCGAAACCACAGATATCTATTAATGGAACTGAATGATCAGACGATGCTACGCACAAATAAATAAAAACTGATGCTCACTGTGTAATCCCTCCCAGATGCACAGACCCACGAGAAGCCTGATCCAGAGTCAGTTATCCATCTGACAGGATAACATGTGCTGGAGACACAGCACAGAGGAGGATGAGACCCGAGGGTACGGCTCACAGTAATTAAACTGGGATAGCTCAGTAGGTAGAGCGGTTGCCCCATGATCGGAAGGTCAGGGGTTCGAATCCCCTGAACGGCTACCCTGAGGTACCCGTGAGCAAGGTACCATCCCTACACGCTGCTCCCTGGGCGCTGCGCTGGTGGCTGCCCACTGCTTCACTGAGTGAATGGGTCAAATGCAGAGAAGAATTTCCCCACGGGGATCAATAAAAGTGTACATTATTATTATTATAAACGTGTCCCATGTGCATGAGCGTCTATGCAAATTTATCACTGTCATTTATGGGAATGTGTGGTATTTTTTAAGAAGTACTCAGATGAGTTGCAAGCATCCGGATCTTTCCTTAAAGCTGATGTTCTCAGAGCCCGCCCTGACCCTGTCTTCAACGCTGACCTTTGACCCCTACAGTTTGTCAGCTGTGTTCAACAACGGTCTGCAAAGCATAAACAACAGCAAGCTCCATCTGGAGCGCATTTACCTTTCTAAACTATTTCGGAATTTAATTTTGTTTTTCACTGTGCAATATAAAAGACATTTCGAGCCACGTATGCCACAGCGCTTTTTGAAACCAGATGTTACCATAACAGACTTTTTAAACTCAGTAAATAATGTTGCCGTCTCGCTATCCTCTGACTATCTGACTAAATGCTTTGTGGAAGCACAAATCTGCAATTTAGGGGTGTTTTAGATTGACTGCAATTTTATTCTTTTGTTTTCAGAATCTGGTTTGGCTTTAAAACATTCACACTTCAAGACAAATCGTATACATGTGAGTAACTCTGCAGAAAGAACAGGCTTGAGGAAAAGTACTCCACAAGAATTAAAAAGGTAAGTAGCAGTCGTTCATTAGCTGCTATTCAAATGCACTCGATTAATTCATCATCAGTAATGTGATCACATCTTTTTTTTAAAGAGAGATTATACAAACTTATATACATTGTATCATCTTATATGACATTAGATCTTTTCAAACATTTAAACTTTTCTTTTTAAACAAAAACAAAGTAAAATATGAAAAACATCATACCTACACAAGAACAGAAAGTTAAGGAAAAACTAAGTAAATTAGAAAAAAATTAAATAAAAATAAAACAGGGAAAGGGGGTGCTTAAATCCTATGTCTACATTAAATAAGAGGAAATCACAAATCTTTTCCATTTAGTCACAGGGTGGGTAAAATGCATTGCTCTAAATACTGAGAAGGGAAGATTTCAGATATCCCACAAAGGGTGTCCACTGTGAGTGAGATCTTCTCCACTCTCAAAAATGTCCAGACAGTATTAACCCATAGTGGTGCAGATGGAGGCGTAAGAGATTTCTAAAGAAGTAAAATACAGTCTAAGAAGAAGGGAACAGAAAACCAAGACATCAGTTTGCTTGGGAGATATATTAAGAGGGATCATTGGAACTCCAAATATGCCAATTAGAGGATCTTCTTGGATCTGAATTCCAAAAACCTCTGAAAGTACGTAAAGGAAATCCCTCCAAGATTAATGCAAACTTGGACAGAAGAAAAACACATGGCTTAGGTTGCAAGAGGAGGTCACATTGGTCTATAATTGAAGGATAGATTTTTAGATAAATGAAAAATGGACTGTGTTTATTACTTTACACTGCATACAGTCCTCTAAAGCCTTTCTTTACACATGACTTCATACTGACAGAGTTCTGGTCTGATTTATGATCAAATGGTTGGTGCTCTGTATGTTTTCACTTACAAAGTGTCTGTGACTTCATCAGATCAATAGTAACGGACATAAAAGTCTCTGGATCAGGCTCTGATGAATGTTCCTTCTATCAGCTTCACCTATGAAAAACTGAAGATATAAAAAAAAAACTTGTGGTTATGACTCCCGTGGATGCTTTTTTATGGTCATAACAGGATTTTACAAAACCACCACGACAGCACATTAGAAAGAAGCAGCGTTCGTGAGAAGGATAAAGAAGACAAAGGTGCAGACTTGATGAGCCAGAGCAGCAAGTCTGCCTCTGTTTAGTGTCGGGGACTTTGTCTGTGACCCAGCACTTTGAGCTTATTCTGTATTTTTGAGTTTCTTATGTGAGGTTTAATTATAAATTCCTATTCAAAGGAGCTTGCAAAGAAAAGCGTCTGGACTTCTTTAAGTTACTTGAAGACGTTTCACCTCTCATCCGAGAAGCTTCTTCAGTTCTAAGGTCAAATGGTGGAGAGTCCCAGATTTAAACCCAGTGGGAGTATCCCCCCACAGAGGGATAAAGGACCCCCTGATGATCCTCTAATCACATGAGCCAAGGTGTGAAACTGGGTGTGGGTCCCAATCAGCCAGGGTTTCGGGTGAGCTCATTGTGAAACCTGGCCCCACCTTATCATGCGAATTCCTGCCCAGACCTCTACATTGGACTGAAGAAGCTTCTCGGATGAGAGGTGAAACGTCTTCAAGCAACTTAAAGAAGTCCAGACGCTTTTCTTTGCAAGCTCCTTTGACTACAATGACCTGGATGACTGAGAACCTTCACAGGCATATAAGTTCCTATAAGTTTTTCTTATTTAGGGCGTAGCTGAGTTTTAGTTTAGCATCTGTCTCTTCGGTTTTGTGTCTTGTTTCTTGTCTAGTCTGTCATGTGTTTTATGTCTGTGGGTTCCATATTGTCAAGCCTGTGTTGTCATGTCTACGTCTCTCCATACTTCCTGTTGTTTTCTTGGTTTCTATCTTCAATGTGTTCAATTTTACTTTTCCCTGTGACATCATTACGCTCATTCGAATCAGCTGTGTCCCCATATGTTTCCACTTCCCTTGGTCACCTCCTGTGTGCATTCATTCTGTGTTTTCATTTGTTCCTCGTCTGGTCGTCTGCTGTGTTCATGTCATATTTCCAGGTTTTTCTATGTATCCATGGCAGTTCATGTTTTAATCTTAGTTCACCCAGTTTAGGTTATTGTTTAGTTTCACCTTTGCCTTTTGTTTCGTAATGTTTTCCAGCCTTAACTGAACGGCTTTCTTCACGTGTCTCACTGTGACAGTTAAGGCTGCAAATGCCTTTTAAGAAAGGGTGAAAACTGGCACAGGCCACAAACACATTGCTGCTTGTGATGTTTCTTGGTCTCCATTATAGAAAAGTCAAAGCACTCACAGCTGGTTGGCCTGATTTTTAAAATTTACTCTCTCTTTGCTAAATGCAGCTTCTTAATTGCAGTAATTGCATTCATTTTCTTTAAAAAAACAAAACAAAAAGTAGAAGGCTTAAGAATAAATGGCAACAACTTCAATATTAAAACCACAGAACTGCAAAGCTCATGAATAAGTATTTTATGACAGACTGTAATTACGCCTGCTCATAAGAGACCGGCGGCGTTTTCGGTTCACTATGGCTCTTTTGTTTAACGGGGGAAATTCTAATTGAGCTGAAGCAGACAGAGAAACCTCAGATGCAGCAGATCAGCGCTGTCGACCACACACAGATGCACACTCAGATGTTTGCAGCGGTGATTTCCAAACGGTGTGCCATGGCACAAAGGTTTGTCCAGCTGTGTTGCTGAAAATGTAAAACTGGCCGTGAGCTCGACATGTGCTTCTCATCAGCTTGACGTAGGATACCGTGTACCAAACCATCAGATTAAGCTCAGGCTTCACCCTAAATCCTTAATTGTGAGGTAATAACACAACATAGATGCATACTTTATAAAGGGAGAGGTCTACAAACACAGCTAGTTATGGCTAAGGTGGTCTTTGTGATATATGACTTCCCCCCAGCACAGACTGCCTAAATGCTGATGGTGAGATACATACGTAGCAAAAATCCACACAGTTAAAATCTTCTGGCTTTTCTTCTTGTAGTGAATGAGACGTCAGCCGTGGAGCTTATTATGAAACGCTTTAGCACCACCGTACACACCATAGAACAATTATACAGTGATCAGGCTTCACTGATGCAAAATAAACCACAAACTCAGCTCTCATGTTTCTGTCCATGCTCATATACTGACGCTGACTAAACTTGCTCAGGTACAGCTTCATGGTCCCACTATTATGCCATCAGCAACCTTTTACAAGCATGTAAAGACTCAATTTAAGGAGATTTAAATCTGGCAAGGTAGACAACATTTAAATAAAACAGGAAGACCATATTTTTGGCCACTCTGAGGTAAGTTAACAAGCTATAAACATAATACTGACATATTATCACTTTATAAAGTGGCTGTGGTGAGTTACTGTTCCTAATTACACATCCTGTAGATACAGAACATTTGGAGACTGGAAGTGTTTTGCACAGTACTGTGCAAAAGTCTTGAGCCAGCCCTCATTTCTTCATCTCTTGCTGAGAAAATGGGAAATGCAGTAGGTGCAGTGATTCATGGAAACACACGATACAGCAAATAAGGCAAAAGCAGAATTTGAAAGTCAGCATTTGGTGCAACCATTGTTATTTGCGAACCACATCTCTTAGGCAAGCTGTCTCGTTGTTTCTTTGGGCTGTTTTCAGGAATAGTTCTCCAGGATTCTCGAAGGACATCATCTTTGGATGTTGTTCCATCCACTGCCGTGTAACGTTCAGGTCTGGGCTCTGGGGAGGCTTCTTGACAGCCAAATCCAATGAGACCATTTCTGATGAGGCCTCAGTGAACAGTAGATGGATCAACTGAGCGGCCAGATTTATCTCTTGTGTCCTGTGCCAGGTCTTTGCTGGATTTCTTTCCTATTTCCTAAGGACATGATTTTCGATACTATTCATCCATTGTAGGTGGTTTTGTTCAACTTCCTGGTGCAGATGATTTCACGCCTGTCGAGACTGTTCTGTGATGTTTTGTGTGTGAAAGATTCAACTAAGAAATTGGAACAAATGATGTGATTGTGCACCAGGCTGCTAGTAACAAAGTGCCTGAAGACACAATTTAAAATCGGTTCTTTGCTAAGTTGTCTGGTGACGACAGATTCGTTTCATGAGTTAGGCATCGTTTTCATGCTTGGGTGATTCAGAGTTCAGCGTTAAGTAACTTAACAAACACACAAAGTGGCCAAGCCCAAGGACTGAAATGAAAATTAGTGAAAAAACTCAAAGACCTTCAGAAGGTCTGGAGAGTTTATTTGCTTTACATTTACTTATTCTGATAACCTGATTATCTGTATTATAATAAATAGACCTCACTATACCCTAATTGTATGTATACTGTCTGCATCAGAGGGATGCAACATTAAATTTGATATGAAACGCTGCACAAAACGTGGTTTATAAGAAAATCTCAGAGGAATTTGACCATTTTGTTCCACAAACTGAGGGTTTTGCTACACGTCTAAGGTTACTGTTTTCCTGTTCTGGGTCAGACATATTTATCTGACCTGTCCCTAACTCTTACCATGTGTTCTGGGTCTGAGCAGCAAGTCATCTAACTTCATTTAGGAGAGCCGAGTCCTTGAGGATATCAGGTGATTTTGATAACAGCTGCCGCTGGCTGTCTTTTCTTGGTTGGGGGCTTTTAAAGGCTTCTTTCATTTTAGCTGCCGTGTTCTGACTACATTAGTTTTTTGGTCCAAACCACACTTTCAAACGCCCCACTACACAGTCCAAATGGGTAGTTTCCAGCTGCTTGGTGCCAGCTATACCAGCTGCAGGCACACATGTATGATGTTGTATGTTGAGTATTTGCCATTCTGCATTTTTACTGCTTTATTACTCATAATAATAAGCCCAGCCTCTGCACTTTTACTGTTGCCCTTTCATTGAGGCTGTCTTTAAAACAGCATAATCAGTTGATGTCTAGACTACATTATTGAGGAAATTACTTTTCTAAGGATTGTTTTAGCTAACAAATTCATCTGATTTCATTGTTTTGCATCATACACTTAGAGTCTGGAGGACTCATTTGGAACACGTTAGATTTACTCTCATGTAGACCTGACGCCAAAGTTGAACATTCCCATGGTTTGCAATGGCATGATCTCATGTTGGCTGTGACTTCCAAGGCGGTGATTTATTATTCTTTAGTGTGTAAATTGTACACGGTACTACTGAGTGTTAGTACATTTTAGGTGCAACATCTGTAACATTTCAGTGTGGACCAAGTGAGATATTACAAGAGCAATGCGTGTCTTCCAAAATCAAGGCCTGATCAAGGCTACCATATTGTCTGCAGTTGAACAGTTCTCTCAAACATGCACAGGAGTACATGTTTGGGACACGAGTGGTATAATTTAGCTTAATACGTGATTACATAGCTCTGAATCCTTAAAACTTAAAACGTATTTCTAACTCGCAGGAGAGAAATAGCAGAAAAGGTGAGCTCACAGAGAATCATCAGTCAACTATGGAGTTCATTTCAGCACTGCAGTTTTTAATAGCAAGGGGGGGGGGGGGGGGGGGGGGGTCACTTTCCCTAATCTCAGCCTCAGCTTTGATAAGCACTCTGTGTACCACCATTATGTGCACTACAAAGACAGAAAAAGACATTAACAGCTAGCCAGTTGCTAATCTTTTTAGCTGGTAAAGTGTCAGCTACACTATATGGACAAAAGTACTGGCCACACATTTTAATTTTTAAATTCAGGTGTCTTTGGGCCCACTGCCACAGGTGAACAAATCAAGTCTTCCCTCTTAGATATTTCACAATCAGGAAACGTTTAGGCACCGCAACAACTTGGACACAAGTATAGATAACTTGTTATTAATCTCCGTCTCTCTTCCACAGCATGTCTTCATCCTGTCTTCCTTCTCTCATCCCAACCAATCACATCAGATGGCCCCGCCCCTCCCTGAGCCTGGTTCTGTCGGAGGTTTCTTCCTGTTAAAAGGGAGTTTTTCCTTCCCACTGTCGCCAAAGTGCTTGTTCATAGGGGATGATTGTTGGGTTTTCTCTGTATCTACTATTGTAGAGTCTACCTTACAATATAAAGCGCCTTGAGGTGACTGTTGTGTGATTTGGCGCTGTATAAATAAAATAAAATTGAAGTGAAGTGACAGACCATGTAAAATTACATCATTTTCATTCCTTGCACCTGGCTGTTCTCAGAGGAATATTTTTTGTGTTTGTTACCACTGACCTATGAATTATTCAAACATACACAAGACACTTAACTCAGGGGATGAACCAGCAGCCTCGCACAAAAGACACAAATTTGTTTCCCATTTCTTTAGTTGAATCTACAAAAATATTAACGATCACAGTATTTTACATCAACATAGTGATTCTCAAAAGCTGTTAGCTGAAAACTTGACGCGTTTGGGTGTGTTGCTGGGTCCTGAGAGATGCATCTGGGCCTCAAGCTCCTCCATGTACAGTCCACCAAGGCATCATCAGAAATGGTTTCAGTAAGGAGGTTAGCTTTTAAGAAGCCGCTCTTAATGAAGGGAAAAAAGGCGGAGATGTGCCAAGAACAAGGCAAGAACAAGAACTGGACTGAAAATCAATACTAAAGAAACATCGAAAGAGGCACAGCAGTGAGAGTCTTCAGCCATGGAGGCACGGTGGAGGCTCCATCATGTTTGGCACTGCTTCATTCATGCTGTTGGGGATTTAGTCAAAGGGTTGCAGTGAGACTTTTAATCCAATACCATCTGGATAGCATCTGAGTGACAGCACCTTCATATTTCAGCATGACAATGATCCCAAAACCAGCATCAAAAACATACCTGGATAGAAAAGCAGTGGAACACGATCGGCCCCTGATCCGTCCTTCCCAGAGCCCAGATCGAAACATTACTGAAACAGTGGGCTCATCAGGACACAGAGCAGAACAAAAGGCAGCCAACAGCCAAAGCTTTGTCCTTCAAGAAGCCTGGAGCACGTTTCCTAAAGACTACTTGAAGAAATGACAAGAAAGCTTTCCTAAGAGTGTTCAGACTGTCTCTAAGAATAAACGTGATCATACCAAATATTGACTTTCAAGCTTTCTAGACTTGTGCAAACTCTGTTTTTGCCTTATATGCTGTAATTCTATGTATGTTTGAGCATTTCAGTAAAACGCCTATTTCTGATTTTACTGGAAAAAGAAAAAGAAAAGGGATGGCTCAAGACTTTTACACAATATTTTACGTCTGGTCATGATAGTCACAAGCTAACCCGTCAACTTACTTAACAATGTAATTATACAGAAGTGCAAGCTCACACATTTTTCACTGTCCAGCACCGCTCCTTCCCAGATGATGACGTGTGTGGAAAATCTTTTATATGAAATTGTTTCACCACTGCTTTCTGTTTCAGGTTCATGTCTTGACAGCCAGACACTTATCCAAAAAACACAAACAAGAGCAGAGCTACAAAAGGTCAAAGGGATACTGGCAGGAGCCCAGACAGTGATGTCAAAGAGTCTAGAAGGTCACAAGGACATTGAACCTCGGGTTGATGAGCCTCCAGTGGAGATTAGAAAACAAGTTCACACAGCAGAGAGAGAAAAATGTTTGACAAATACTTCACGAATGGGCCACTTACTACGCATGGGGTTATGTGGGCCAGTGGATCCTAAGGTCATCTAGATGTGACTGTTTTTTAAAAGGCAAGAAGATCCTTGAACCTTAGGATCTGTAAAGCTGTCGAAGTTTTAAACATAAAGGATAAAGTGTGACGCGGTTTTCTGTAGCAGTCTTCGGGGATGAGCGTCCAAGATGAAAGAAGTCGCTCAGTGACAACTGGAAACCTTCCACTCGTGTGTCGTGAGTTGAACCCACTGAACTACGAGCACCTTGGGCCACGTCATGAGGTGCAGCCCTAAAAGTTAATACCTATTTTAATACTCCGCATCCATTAAAACATAAAACTCACAGACACAGTTTCAGTCTGCCACACTTTTCTCTCCTCCTCTATTTTCTCCCGAACCTCCACCTCTCTCTTTTGGCATTCCTGCCTAATAGCATCATTACTGACTCTGTCCAGCTAAACGCCGGCTGCGCGTAATCTCACACGGGCGGGGCAATTCAGACAAAAAAAAGCTACTCTGGAAGGAAGGAAACAAAGGGACGAGGGGTAGAAAAGGACGCGAACGCCAGCATGGAGGGCTCTGTGATAACGGCCTTTGATCTTGCAGAGAAGGCAGAAGCTATTCCATCATCTCCTCCCATCACTCCGCACTCCTTTGGTCGATCTCCTTCTAACTTAGATAACTTGGATGGAAATTTTTAGCAAGGAAGGCCAACAACTTACTGGAACCAACCCCGAGATCTCGCAGCTGAAACACAAAGAACGTGCAGAATAAAACAAGCAAAACTCCAAGAAACACGTCGGTGGTTTGTTCCATTTTCAAAACCTTCACGCTGATGTCACGCAGGCATGAGTCAGTAAAATCTGTCCATCTTTCATCCTTTCTCTGTTTGGACTTTAGCTTCCACAAACACATTCATTGTAGGGAGACAAAAGACATTACGGTGATTAATGATACTCTCTGCCTAACGTAGATCTTTTTAAGTCTTTATCATATATTTTCAGAGTAGATCAAAGAACCCTAAGTCACAATGGCAACCCTACTCTAGCTCATCTATCTTTAAAATAGAAAAAGTGTTAGGTTTAGGTGTTAACTATCAGTTTTAAGGATAACGGTGTTTCATCCACACTCAATGAAAGTGTAGTCATTTTCACTATATCCTCAGTCCTACTGGAAGTGTGTCGACACCATCAAAACCAGCAACAATGCAAGATAGGACTGGTAGAGCATTACCGCAGATCATAGACGTCACTGACCGCAAAGGGTTTGCAAACAAATATTAAACCCGATTATGCTGTTGTGTACATTTTTGCAAGTTTATTTAAGTCCTCTAAAGTGGAAGACGGTGCTACCCCCAAACGCCTTAGACACCCTCCATTAAGCTGGAGTGTGCACTACAACATAGTGTCAAGGTTTAAAGGCTCTCTGACTTTCCTGGGCACGTTAGGAACCAGGTGCTGGGTTTGGATCCGTCTTAACCTTGGACGGTTAAACATTAACACGAGCAAGCGTCAGACACTCACAAACACATCCTCTCACAGCGAGGTAGTAGCTACATGGACGTGTGTGTATGTAAGGATGCCAACAGGGCCATGCAGACAGATAAGTGTCTACCATTTTATTTCCTGTCATTGTCATGCAGTGTTTGTTTCTTTAATTGAAACAATGCACAAACTGGCATTAGTCTTGGGCTAGAGGCCACGTTTCGTAGCTCGGGAAGAACGGAAGCATCGTGAAATGAGTTTAATTGTCTGTAAACTCTCAAATAAATGTTCCAGAAGTGCAGCGAGTCTGTTTGCAACGCACCTTTGGCTTCTCTGCATGAGCCTGAAGTCCTTATTGACAGATTGATCGTCAGACTGCAGCCAGAGAAGCGAGATGTTCGTGTTTGTAGCTGTCCAGGACTCTTCTGTACAGCCACTTCTCTCATTAAGCGAATGCCCATTTCAAGAGTAATGACATATTGTATTGTTAAGAACACAGGCAGACTTCAGCGGTAAACACACAGCCCTTGCACTGTGGTAAAATGACTTGTGAAGGATCCTGTGCCTTTCTTTCTTTCTCTGCCTGCAGGATGGAGGAAAGGGGGGAGGCTTCCTGACTGATCTTCCCACACAGGCCTGACCCCAATATCCAGGCATCCTCCTGACTCTTTAGCTTCACACACGTTCAGGCAAGCACGCACAGACACAAAGATTGCAAACACACTCTCTTGTTTACAGTGTCGGATTGCAGTGTAAATAAAAAGGGAAGCTCTGATTTAAAAGCAGCCAAGTCAAACAGGAGGGACTGCGTTATCGCACCACGTTGGATGCAAAGCAGAGAAAATGGATCCACGGCACAATGAAGCAAACCCTTAATAAAACAAAACCGACTCTCTCCGAGGAGCCGGGATTTTGTTGGAAAAGGACAAAAAGTGGGAGAGAGACGGGGTCAGAACATTTGGCAAAATGCTCTGCTACCCCTACTTGCAGTGCGCTGCAGTAATCATTCCTCTATTCCGCCGGGGGTGTCGGAGCACACATCCTGACATCCTCGTAAACACTTTAAGAAGCAGACAAACGTCACAAACACAGAGAGGAGTCGACGCTGGAGCGCTCAATCGAGCTGTTGTGTTTCACTACCAAAGGATAATCTTATAATCACTTCTCAATGAAGTCAACATTTCCTCTAAATTAAACCCTTCAGTTACACAAACAGGTTAAAACCGCAGCATTCTTTCACTACTGTCTCTCTGTCCAAGAGCATCGCTAATCACCTAAGATTTACTTTCCCCACAGAGGCACGCACTAATGAATTCATCATTTGTAAGATTTGTGTATACTGTGCATTTTTTCCTCCTTGAATATAATTATTATTCTAGGCACAGAGCAGACTGAAACAATGATTGAAGAAATGTGCTTCATGAGAATTTGTGACATGCTGAAACTGAAAAGAGAAAAAAAACATCTGGAATAGGAATCTGTGTCTTCACCTCACAGATCACCTCCGTCTATTCATCTTTTCTTTCCATCCTTCAGATCCTGGAATGTTTGTTGCTCCGAGTGCATTTAGAAAAAATGTAGGTACTCTACATACAACATTAAAATACGAAAGCATTGTGTTTCATGCACTTTGTGAAGTAATATTCACGAAGCACATTTTGCAGAATGCTACGTATGGAAACTAAACATTAAATGCATGCAACAGCATGTCTTCATCCTGTCTTCCTTCTCTCACCCCAACCAGTCGCAGCAGATGGCCCCGCCCCTCCCTGAGCCTGGTTCTGCCGGAGGTTTCTTCCTGTTAAAAGGGAGTTTTTCCTTCCCGCTGTCGCCAAAATGCTTGCTCACAGGGGGTCATGTGATTGTTGGGTTTTTCTCTGTGTGTAGGGTCTACCTTACAATATAAAGCGCCTTGAGGCGACTGTTGCTGTGATTTGACGCTGTATAAATAAAGTTGAATTGAATTGTGGTACACTTAAATGCTGGTGAAAAGTAACCATTGAGCCTCCTTGTTTTGAATGAAATAATCACGAAAGGGGCTTCCACTCGCTGGGCCCACGTCCTCATTTTAGTTTTGACAGCGTTCTAGTAGGTAAAGGTGATGCTTGGACATGAATTGAGCTGCGGTTTGGGGACTGGTGACAGTCTAGCAGATCCTCATGCACTAAATAGAAGTGAAGAAGTTAAAGAATTGAGAACAAGGAGGGAGGGTGGGGCAGGTAAACGAGAATGAACAGCTTGCAGAACTGAGGGAACCTATATAGATGACAATCGGAAAGAGCGTGTTTGGAGGCGTGGTCCCGCTCCTGAAATTCCGATACATAATCTCCAATTAAAGAGACAAAGGTGAGTCAACATTACCACCCAAATATTCAAACCCTAAATGATGACTTTAATCTGCTGTTGTTCAATAAGACCAATAAGACTGATGTCCTCAGTCTTACATTACTCTTCACAAGGACTCCGTTCTTGTCAGATGTGTGTGTTGAATATTTGGAAATGTTTTATCTTGTATGACCCCCCCCTCCCCATGCACCTCTGAAGACTAATACTAGCCAGGGATACTGTTTGACTGCCCAATAAAATACAGCCTAGGCATTACTTTTCAGAATGAGAGAGCACCCACGAGTGATGATAATCATCAAGCTGCACTGCAAACCTAAAGCCACACAGTAACCCTGGCGGAATGCTAATGATACAGTGACCGCCAGGCTGAACATCTGTGCGAGATGAAATGCCCCAGAAGTGCCTCCCGTGGAGGTGTGAGGAGGTTAAGGCAGTCAGACGGCGGCCTGTGAGCAAACTATCACATTTGTCACACCTCTGTCTGCTTTTGTTTAGACTGCGAAGAGTAAGCACCAAATCATCACATTTAAAGAGAAGAAAAACAAGAAAAAAGAAGCAGAATTGACCTAATCAAACCATCTCTTCGTCTCTTATTACATTACCTGGGTCGTGAAAGGGCACCAGGGCAAAGTTATACAAAGGTCTCTTCGGTCTGCTCAGGGATGTCTCCAAAATCTTGGATGCGCCCTCTATCACTTGGACCAAGTCGTCGTACATGGAGCCGGTCACATCAAAGACGAACGCCAGGGTGGATGCGCCCTCCGGGATGTCCTCCTTTACGGCCCCCGTGTTTGCGTCTTGCCCTGCGGCCAGCGCCACTGAGAGGACGAGCGGAAGCCACATCAGTGATCCAGGAGTCTTCTCTGTCATTGTTTCACGATATTTTGTTTTCGCCATTGGGAAACTCAGAGTGAGTCTCGAGATAGAGGCAGAGACATCTGGCTCTCACCAAAAAGTTTTGAAAATTTATAAGAGTTGATCAAATTCCCAGCATCAGCGAAAGAAACACGGGAATCTCCCGGTGCAGCTTTCGAGCGCCTACTTTTTGGTTCTCCTGCAGTCTGTTGTTTCCTCTCAACGCTCAAGCTTAACTTCTGTTCCCAGCAGCTGTGGCAGCCCCTGTTCCCTCAGATCTGCAGAGTCAGAGCCCCTGTTCAGCTCTGTCATACAAAGACCACCTCTCAGCTGGCCAGAAAGTCTCCAAGGCGCAGACTACTTCCCATGCACAATAGCAGCGCTATGATTGGACAAGATGTTTTGGGTGAGTTCCTTTACTTCAGCAACGACACAAAAGTACCACAGTACGATTATTTCTTAAAAGCTGTCGTTATAATTCATTTTTGACAGATTCTTTTTAAATACCGGTGTAAGCTTTGACGCCGGGGCATGAACTGGACATGCCTGGGACGCTCACCTAAAGTGAAACGAGCTGAAATAAATGAAGGTCTGCAGTATTGGGGATTTTGAGCACTACTGCCATCTAGCGACTGCAACTTGGCTTTTACACAAATTTTGTGTTAACCCAGTTGTGTTAAAGGTTTTTAATAAAAGGCCCATTTTATTTTAAAAAAAAATAGTAATAATAATAATTTAAAAAAAAAACCCCTCATTGTCAGTATCAAAACTGAAGATCGTTTTGCATGGAAAGAAAATCAAATGTTTATCAGAAGTTTTTATTGTGACATTAACGGCAGAAAAATGACTGCAAAAGTAATTTTAATTTGCTCTTATTTAAGATGAGAAGAACTTTATTTATCCCGAGGGAAATTCTTTTGTCATAAACATGCTCAATGCAGCAAGAGGAAAAGTTAGTGCAGAAAAAATAAAATAGCATAATTATCAGCGCGAGTAATTATGACAAGTGACATGTTAGAATCAGAATCAGAAAGGGTTTTATTGCCAAATGTTGAGCAGGTTTACAACATTAGGAAATTGCTGCGGTGCTTCAGTGCAAACATACTGTCATAAATTACGCTAAAATAGACATGAAAATAAAAATAAGAATAAGAATTAAAAGTGCAATGAATAAAAGAGTAGCAGCATGTAATGGGGGAATGAAAAAAACATTCAACATACAGATGAGTAATAATATTGCACAATCTGTGGGAATAAAATGCATTCATATTAATCCTATAGGATTAATATAATAAAGTCACCTACAGAGTGATGAAGAGTTGTACAGTCTCATAGCCACTGGTAGGAAGGATTTCCTGTGGCGGTCAGTTCTGCATTTAGAGGCGATGAGTCTTTGTGCTCCGATGGCTCCTGGGATGAGAGGGATGGTCTATGATGCTGAGAAGCTATTTTAATATTCTCCTCTCAGACACCTCCACCAGGTTCTCCAGTCGGACACCCGGGACAGAACCAGCCAGCTTGTTCAGCATCAGCTGTCTTCACCCCACTGCCCCAGCACACAGCTGCAAAGAACACAGCACTCTCTACCACAGAGTGATAGAGCATGGTCAGCATTTTCCTACAAACATTGAAAGACCTGAGCCGCCTCAGTAGGAAAAGCTGGCTCTGCCCTTTTTTGAAGACAGCGTCTGTGTCCAGTTTACAGCCAGTGTGTACCCCCAGGTACCGTTAGTCCTCAACTACCTCCATGTCAGCCACTCTGATGAGTTCTTCATGTACATCTGAAAAAACAAGCCAGGACCCTTACTGCAAACTTTAATCAGTTTTGAGTGTTCACCAAGTTATAGTTATTATTATTATTATTATTATGAAGGAAGGCTCAGAGGAGGCTGGAGACAGTTACCATCATGGGCTCATCTGGTCAGGATGAGAATGAACAGTCATCAATCACTTGCAGGTTTCTCGTTTTATTGAATAATCAGCATTAAAGGAAAGACACGCATGAACTGCTAACTCTGAAAGGAAACAAAGTGTGATTTAAGTAAGTCAGTAAGTTAAAATAATGCATGAACTCTGGAGCCTCAAACAGAAACTCATCTCAGCTGCCGCCCCATGTGGGAGTGAAGAAAAAGAGAGCTGTAGGTGAGTGCGGTCCTTATATAACAGGTGACAGGTGAGTGCAATCAAGGGCAAGCCCCACACCCAATCAACGGTGAGGAAAAGAAACAAGGTGCATCTGGTGAGGTGAGTGTGCTGAAAGGTGAGTCTTTACAACACTTATTATTATTATTGGATTAAGATGCCAAACATCAGTTATTTACTTGCATTCTTAAACAGAAAATTAATTACTGAGTTGTCAGATAAGTCATGTAATGAATTTTAAGTTTTAAAAGGTTTTGGCAGATTTCAATAATGTTTGTGTTTTTTATGACAAGTGATCGAATAAATCTCTTAAGCAATAAATATCACACCTGTTTTCTTTCTAACATGTCAAATGTGTTTTGATGAATGTTTAGACAGTTTTGATTCATATCGAAATGAAACTAATTCATTTGTTTACTCTTGATGTTGAAGTTCTTGAGACTTTCAGATGGATCAAACTTCAGTTGGTGCACTCATGATATTACTATCTGGAAATAAAGACCTCTGAGAGTCTCCATTACAGGTTTACATTTCTGTTTCACCACTGCGATGCTCATAAGTTTTATTTTAGTTTCTAGCTTCAGTCCCAGGCCAACAACCTTTAAACCATTTTGCCCATTAAGGGCCAGAACTGTGTGAGATATCAGGTGTAAAAGGATCACAATGTCTTTAAAAGTGGAAACTTTTTTATCAATGGCAACAGTAAATGATTACCTTGTTTGGCCACTAGGTGGAGCTAGTCAGCCACAGACGTCCTGCCTTTTTTCTTTCTTTTTGCTTTTTTGTAAATTTAACCAAAAAAGGGGCGGGAGGGGGTGATTAGTACTGTAAACAGTGTCGCTGATTACAAACAACAGAACGTTTATAGCATATATCAAAAATAAATGTAGCTCTTAAAATGATGGGAGACATTAATCGCCTGTCTTTTCCAAGGATAATTTCACGAGGTCTTTAGCGGAGGATGTGGGTGGAAAGTTACACGGAAAAATTCAAATAAGAATCCAAACCTCTCTAACCAAGATTTGCTAAAACCATGTAGGAGGAGAGCAGCTGCCTGTGAGAATTTTGCATGGCAAACAAACAGGGAGGTTAAAGCTATTTGAAAATGCACTGGGTACAGAGAAATGTGTCTGCAAGGCAGTGATTATACAACACATTTCTCTGTCTATATAAATCACATCTTAAAGGGGATCGTTAGCACATTCCAATTTCACAGCTTTCTAGCAATATGATCAACCTATCACAAAACAATCTGCAGAAGTAAACGTGTTGGCACACTGTGAATTTACACTCCTTCATTCCCTGGAAACAAGTGTATCTACTATTTAACACACAAGAGCTGTGTTGCAAGCACTGACATGTGCTATGACTTGCTTTTAAGGTAAACACCACATTAGGTTAGCTGATAGGGCCATGACAAACAGCTGAACGTTGTTTAAGTTCTGTAGAAGTCGATGCACTTGTTTCCACAATACAGTCCAGCGAGCAGAAGTTTACATGAACCTTTCTGACCTTGACACTGCAAAAGGGCAAATGTTTAAAAAGGATGTGGCAGTCAGTTAGAAAAGAATGAATCTTAATATTACAGATAAACATAAAACCTTTTAAGTAAAGTATAAGAACAAAAACTGTATTAATGCAAATCAGTGCTTAAAGGTTAAATTAGGTTCTGTACTGGCCATGGAGCAAATCACAGCACACAGACGGACCTCACCAATATACGAAATGACCTCAGACTAACTTATCTCTGTAATAAGGTTGCTGTCCTCATTTAACTTCACCTACGTATACACAGGAAATTCCTCATCACCTGTGGAGATCAGGTATCACCCACTCATCGTTTTTCTTGTGGGGTTCCACTGGGAAGCCGTCTGGGTCCCTCAATTTTCTCCTTATGCATGCTGCCACTTGGCAACCTTATCAGACAGCATGACATTTGTTTCCATAGTTACACAGATGCTACACAGCTATGTGTTTCTATAGAGCCGGATGACGTGGCTGCAAACCTTTTAAAACTTAAGACAAAATTTAAATTATTTTATTGGACCTTAAAATCAAACGAGATCTGTTCGTCCATAAGGTGGGGACACTAGCTGACAGAGTAAGAATTTATCAGAAAGAAAGTCCTGCTCCATCTCTGGAAATGCCAAGACACGACACGTCCCGAACCGTCGTGACTCTGAAAACTTCCATCGTGCATTTCCAGGAAGTTGAGTCTGTTCATTAAACATTGCGTCACTAATCCAGGTGACTTCTTCAAAAATGTTTCGGATGAACAGAATGAACTTCCTGGCATTTCCTTACCTGGATGATTAAACACGCATCAAGTCATTCATGTATGCATTATGCATTCGTTCCCAGTAGACTGGATTACTGCAGTGCCCTTTTTTGCTGGACTTCCCCCAAAAATCCTCATTACTGTGCAGCTTCTCTAGAATTCTGCTGCAGGGTTATGCTAACATGTTAGATACTGAATGCTCCACAGAGAGCCTCCCTTAAAAAAATCAGCAAAGCAAACCTTACTGAGAATTTCAAGAAGCTGTTAAAAGGACGCATTTTTAAGCTGATATTTGCTTCCACTCAACAATAAAACGACCATACAGCCGCACCTACTGAGCTCAACGACATTTAGCAATCAGGTAGATAGAAACCATAGCAGATCTTCTTCATCAGTGTTTACTAATGTATTATTTGTATGTTCCTGTGTGTTTCTATTTCCGCGAGGTTGGTTTGTTATTTAAATGTCTGCTTAATATTTAGGTGACCTTGTTTCTTATGTTTTTATGCCCGTGAAGCTTTTTGAAGCTCTATATGTGATGATGGGCTTTACAAAGAAAACTGAATTGAACTGAACTGTTTCTGTGATTGTTGTTTTAACGGTGACACAGCTGCACAGATTTACTTAATAAACACAACAGTGGAAGTAGGTCAGTTTGTACAACAACTGTCCCGAGCATACAGCCACCACAGCTCTGATCTAAATACAAAGAATTAATGATTTACTTTGTAAACCAGCAGGCATGGAGCCCGTGTTGTCATTGGACCAGTTACACGTCCTGCCTCACAGTCACGTCCCGTCTTTGGTGTGACTCACACCGGTTTTTGAGTTAAACATCACCTTGATAGCAAAAGCTTATTTTATTGTGTTGAACAGGGTTCAGCGCACAAGTGTAGAACATTTAAAAAAAGAAGAAGAAAAAAGCCAGCGGTACATTACAGCAAATACGTTTCTTTTATTGATACCCTCTCATCTTATGATTAAACATCTTCTGAAAACTGAAGCATTCCCTCCTTTGTCAGCCGTTGGTGGAAAAACAATACGTCACTTTCTTTTATCACTGTTTAAAATTTAACAGGACTCATTATGGCAACCAGTTTGTTTGTTTCAGGTTCTGTCAAGCGTTGGAGGTTTGGCAGGAGTACAGACGCCCGAGACAGATTTACCAAACGTGCCAAAGCCAAACAGTTCAATGGACTCCGAGTTAAAGTTGTGCAACTTCCTTTATAGTTTCACAAGAAATCTAAAGCTAACACACGCACTGACTTTATACTACCGCTTTCAATTACTCTACCGGCACTTTCCAAATGATATAGCAGTGAGACCTGGGAAATGGCCTGTATTTGTATAGCGCTTTACCAGTCCCTAAGGACCCCAAAGCGCTTTTCACATCCAGTCATCCACCCATCCACACACTGGGGATGGCAGCTACATTGTAGCCACCCTGGGGCGCACTGACAGAGGCGAGGCTGCCGGACACTGGCGCCACCGGGCCCTCTGACCACCACCAGTAGGCAACGGGTGAAGTGTCTTGCCCAAGGACACAACGACCGAGACTGTCCAAGCCGGGGCTCGAACCGGCAACCTTCCGATTACAAGGTGAACTCCCAACTCTTGAGCCACGATCGGAAAGGAAGTGAGAAAAGTGCAGTCACCTTGTAGCTGCAGCGTTTTTGTACTGTGCTGTGTTGTTGTTTCCCACGATTATCTACAAAATCTTTTTTAAAATCTTGCTTTCTGTTTTCAGAATGATGCTGGGAAGAGATTTCTTATGACAAACAATGAGGTATGACTGGTTTGTAAATCTGCATACATGCAGGTAAGTGGAGAGTGCACACAATACCAATGTCACGTTTTCCTGGCTGAGAGCAGGCCTTTGGGGCATTACAAGACACAATGTTCTTCTATTACGAACAGTAAACAACTCCTCTTTTTACCACGAGCAGTCCTGCAAAATTAGAGTTTGTCGTCTTTTTACTTTAATAAATTTAAAACTGTAATAAATATTTTAACTACTACTTAAACTAAGATCACTGAACAAACTGAACAAATGTGAGCTTGTTGATTATATATTGGATGAAACAGAGTGTATAAAAGCAAGATACAGTCATGATGTTAACAGTAACACATGGAGTCCTTGTTAGTAACTTTCAAACTTCTGCTGAGCACTGAGGTAACGACAGGAAGTAAAAAAGCACAGTGCCAAGGCACGGTACAGTTTCTCTCTGATAACTAATACCTGCCTGCACTGCTAGAAGGTGCTAGAATGGATGACTATGATTGCATCAGTCAAAGCGAGTAAACGTTAGTTTAGATAATACTTTGGAAAAATTCAGCGCGCACAAACCAGCTGAGCCACTGTCTCTGCGCATGCTTGTGTCTGAATGCAGGCTGCCGGGACAAGTGTGACTTTAGCACACAAACATGTTCCGCATGACACATGCGCTCCATCATTCCAGTAAGCCAACCAGAAAGTCCGCCCTGAGGCCTGGTGCTCTGTCGCCCGACAGACCTAATCCCCGGGCTTACTCCCTCTCATCTCAATAAAGTCCCCCCTTTGTAGTGAACACAACTCATTTGGCCAATGAGGCTCACTGGTTTTGCGCGCACACACAACAACATACCCTTTGTAATCCGTCCCTATTCTCTCTTTTATCTCTTTTTCCCACTCTGGGTTCATCCCTTTCATAAACATACACTGTGTGCAGTATAGACATGGGTAACCATGCGAGTATAAGCATTTGGGAGCACAAACAATTGTCCTCATTCCCTCGTTCTAACCGCAGGCTACAGTGTGCAGTGATAAGAATATATCCTCCTCTTTCCTAGTTAGCTATTTTTTTTTAAAATTATAGTCAGTTCAAATCATGAGGAGAGATGAGACGCAATAAAGGAATTTAGCTGAAACGTTACGTTTAAAGGTACGGCAGACTTTACGCATGAGTACAAAAGACACTGATAGTTGTTTTTAAGACAGGCTGCACTGCATTGTTTCATCCGGGAAGTCAGGCAGTGCTGGAACAGACAAACAAGCAAAGAAGAAGTTTCTCCCTCTGTCAGATCTAACTGGATCCCATTTGTTCCCTGTTCAAGAATCTGGGCTCTGGCACTATTTGATCTGCGCATTCTTCCCTTACAAAAACCCCACATTAAAAGCTGGTTGCATAATTAAATGCTCGGCTTTGTTTTTCACAGGCCAGGAACTCAGCGACGCTTCGAGAACAGCGTGCGTACGTGTGTGCGTGCATGTGAATAAATGGGCGTGCCGGAAAGTGAAAGAGAGAGTACAACAACAACAAAAAGAAAGGAGAAAAAAAACAGACAAGGGCGAGAGAAGCGTGAGGAAGGAGCGCGCGAGCCGGGACAAGCTGTAACTTAGTAAGGTCAGGTGACTTCTTATTTACACTGGAAGATGTGCGCGTTTGTCCCAATTCACTGCGGCTCTCGCTGTGTTGTCATGGACACAAGATCGTGCCAATTGAAGACCCCAGAAAGGACCGGAAACAGGCCAAACAAGTTGCGACATTAAAAGAAGCCCTCCAATAATATGAAAAAAAGCGCAGTGGTACAGCTATAAACCTCAGTAGTTTTGCAGCTTTTTGCACAAGCTTGACATCATGAGTCACATTAAACAAAACTTTTTCTTTTTTTCTGTGAACCTCAACCACGTTTGTTGGAACTCGTGTCGTGCTGTTTGGAAACTGTTGCAAGGTGTTTTACCACATGACTAACATGACGGGAGATTTTACAGATTCTTATTGTACGCAAAATCTTTGCACAGCAGTACTGGAGCTGTTAGGAGGATATGAAACTGTGGATGTTAAAAGCTAATGTAACATTTAGGCCTTTGCAGTGTAGATTTGGGTCAGTCATATGACTTGTGGGATCTGAGTAATTGCCAATTCCTCTCTACTTCTCTGATAAATGGACCAGTCGACGGTCATCGTCTGCGCTAATCCGTTTCTGTCCTTTTTTTTTGCTGAGCGTGAATGTTTACAACCTTTTTTGTGGAAGTGAAGACGCGGTGGGACAACAGTAACAAAACGTGTCATCAAAAAGAGGATTAAGTGTAAGCACTGCGTTAGAGACGCGGGGAGGAGGATGTGGGTGAAGAAATGAATGTCTTATGCAATGAAGACACAACGTCCATCATTCTCTTGATCACCAGTTGGTCTTTCCTCCCTTCTTCACGCGTGAACCTGTGCGCCGGTCATAGAAAAGACACAAGCAGGAATATTGTGAGAAAGAAGGCCTCATCTTTTCTCAGACGAGCATTTTCTCAAAACATTTCCCCGAACTTATTTTCTCGAAAGAATGTCTGCTATAACCGCAAAACGACTTTCTGACAATAAAGTCTTTCACGGCCCACGTATGCTTGACAGAAGGCGTCAATATTTGTGTCAGGCGTGCAGTGTTTTGTGCGAAGAGGGACGTTTTGTCTTCGCGCAGGGATGCGTCAGTCAAGAAGCAGAAAGTCTCACTTCCCATAGCCTTGAGGAAGCGGAATTGTGGATGTTTGCCTTATAAGAACACGGGACAAAATGCTCAGACTGCGTGTTTGAAACGCAGAAAAACACAAAACACGGACTGACGTGCAGCAACTGCACATCTTTTAGAGGCTTTGAGAAAAATCCAGATTTTAATGATCCAGTCATGTGAGTTTTCACTACATAGTTTCCTACTTCCTCTGAACAGAAGGATCCTCTGTGCTAAACAAAATGATGGTGACAGTTCATCGCGTCTCCCATTTTGCTGGTATTTGCATCAGTATTGTTATTTTTCAATGCCTCACCTATTATAACACACATGCACTGGGATCTTGGTCCCATAATTGCTTCACATCCAGCCTTTAATGCATGTTCAACTACAGAGGAACTGGATCATTTCTAGGCAAAAAATACACAACTCATAATCACACACACAAACTCAGGACACATCTTCACCACTACATGCTGTTTTAAAAACAAATTTATGTTCCAGCCCTGCCTTCCTCTGTGGCACCAACAAAACTCACGTGGACAGGCTTCAGATTACTAATATAATTCACCATGGAAACACAAACACACCAAGTGAAGGCTTCTGAGGCAGATTTATCTGTGGGCAGAGGTGGTCACAAGGTCACTGCAGGTTTTCCTGTATGAGAGAAAGTGTGTGTGTGTGTTTGCTGTACGCGTGGTGTGAAGCAGGTGACCTTTTCTTGTTGCTTTCTAAATGAAGACATTTATTTAAGATATGTAATAGCCTGCAAAGCGCTGACAACAAAGCCACCTCGGTGACCTTGGTAATCAGTGAAAGACAAGCAGGCACTACAGAAATGTCTGAGCGTGTCGCACGTGTCCGAGGTTGTAAGACATGTGACACGAGAAACACTGAAGGTGTATTATGCCCATTTACATTTTGGGTATGTCTCCTCATTATAACACCATTATGGGTCAGGACATATTTGCCTTCCCCAAGGACATGATGTTTTCACAGTTTATCTGACTGCAGGATTATGCAAAACCATGACAATCTTCATGAAAGTCAGCTGAGAGGTGCAGCATGGACACAGGAAAAATCCACCGAATCATTCATTCGATTGAAGTTGAAGTTTTCTCAAATGAGGTATGAAAGACTCGAGCCCCCTCACAACCCTATATTGGATAAGTGGTTAAGGAAATGGATGGATTAAGGCGCCAGCCACACAGGCCTGGATACTGGTTGCTAAAATCCTGGCAACTCATAATCTTTGTAACCTCTAACAACCAACAAACAGCTGCGATTCAAATTTTTATTTCCTCGGTTTGGCATGAAGGAATATTTTCCCCAGTAAACAGTGAAGACCAAGGAGTCTCTGTGTGACTGGACTTAATTAAAATATGATGGTACCTGGACTCAGGACCCTGTTTTTTTTTTTTTTGTTTTTTTTTTGGAAAGCACAACTAATTTTGCAGACGGCATTAGGAGGCTCTACGATAAGCAAACCTGCCAAGGGAGCTGCCTGCTGCAGTGCTGGCCAATGAAAATAATGCAATTTTAAGGCCTTTTTGTATCGGCTTAACTATTCAGACCCAGAAAAACATCTGTCTTTTATGTACAGTCTGTGCAAAACACACACTAACTGCATCGTTACTTCTGTGTGTACATCAAACTGAGCTATTATTACTACCTTATCTGTCAACAGCAGTTGCTTGAGTTGGCTGCTATAGTAACCGCTAACCAGGTTTGCAGTACATTTTGCAGCTTTGACCAAACAAACGTTTCTAACAGTCTAGATCTTTATCTTCTCCTCGCAGTGGAGCATTTCCTGCAGGCAATATTTTTACAGTGAAAGATATTTCGAGATGTTAATTATTTATTTGCTTATGAATAAATAAATAAATAATTAAGCTAACACTTATCTACTTAAATGTATATTATCTTTATTGTATAGTATCTGTATGTCATAGCTGTTTCCATTCCAGCTTTAAAGGTGAGCCGCTGTCTTAACATTTGAATGTGTGCAGTGCAGATTGTGTATCCACATGCTGGGTGAGGGCACAAGGCAGGAGCTTACCTGTCTCAATGTGAAATCCCTATCTCTTTATGTTTGTGTCATGTAATTTGCACAAATACCTAGTTTATTGGGTTAAATATTATTAAAACAGCCCACCCTGTACAGGAGGAGAGCTAGTGTAGTCAGAAGGAAAACTTCAGTTTTAGTTCAGTGAATGCAAGTGGTGACTTTATTTCTTCGATACTAACTAAAGTGGTCACAAAGGAAAAGCTAATGCTATTTAGTAAAACCCCCTATTATTGAACTAAAGAAGGCAACGACCTCAGGCGAAAAACTCGTCCTCAACCTTAAAGTGTTTTTATTTACAGTGTAATTTATTTAGCATGAAAAGAGCAAGGTCACACCTTTAGGAAGGATTCTAGGAAGTGGGTGACTGGAGTTTTGGGCAAAACACAAAGTCGTGGACAAAATACAAACGCTGTTCTTCACTTCTAATATGTGCGAATATGTGACATTGGCAACAATAAACAAAGAGCTGGGTCATAGTGTGGCACTGAAAGAGCTACATTACTAACACACCCGCACAAAGGGTCAGAGCTGATGTTAGGAAATGTAATGTTGAAATGTTTTGACAGAGGTTAAACTGGAAGCGGCAGCTTTTGTTTAGAAAGTGTTACAATTAAAACTTTTACATTATAATAATATTTTTTAGTAGTTATTTAAGCCAAAATGCTGTGATTATTCTCACCATGTTTTCAGTGTTGCTTTTTGTTGCTGTTGTATTTTCCATTTATTGCGTATTTATTACTCATTGGTTGGTTCATCTCTGCAGACTGTATAATGCATCGCGCCTGGGCAATAATAAAGATATCCCTTACACTTGATCCTTGATTACAATATTTGTATTATTATTTATTTTCACATTTAATGCTATCCACAGCAACTGTGATGAGTCAGTTCCCGACGTAAATATTATGGTCTGCCCTGGCAGAACGCGCCTGCTTGCATCTGCTGCTGGCGCCATAACAAAACAAATCACGTGCAGCAATGATAAAACATAACAACAAGGAAGGTGACAAGTAAATTTCCCACTACATGAGAACATTCTTTCCATGCGTAAGACAAACGCAAACACACCACCGCCACCGGCGCCTCTTGTTGTGTGTGGGCCGGATGAATTACATGAAAGATCAACGGTACTTTTTACCTATAAATAGTCAGGAACTGGCTTCCAAGAAAATGCTGAAAGCTCGAGATGATAAAGCTCTAAATGCAGACTGTGTCTCTACTTTAACGTACACATTAGTGGATGCCAGCAGAGGCGGAGCCAGACATTTGAAACACCCGGGGCTTAGCCCAAAGAGTAGTATGCATGTGGGATTTTTTTTTTTTTTTTGGGGGGGGGGGGGGTGTAGAAATGACTGAAAGATTAATAGGCTCTGTTCAAAAAAGAATGACTTCATATAGGGAAAAATATATATCACATGTGCAGGACACCTTAAACTAGTTTTTTAATTAAGCAGCAAGGCAGAACAAGGTCAGGGCTGCATCAAGACACGAGGACTAAACCCCAATTCAACCAGACCCAGAACTGATCCAGAATTAAAACAGGACTACAACAGTTCAAAATCAGGACTACTGAGGACTTAACCAAGACAGAACCAGAATCAGAACTAGATGATAGCACTAAAAATCATCATAGACCTGCACTACACTTATTTTTTAATTCTACCAAAGTCCACTATTTAGATTGAGAAAAGTTTATATAATTATTTAGCCTTGTTGTGCAAACAAGCCTGCAGAACTTAATAAATACAGAATTTGAAAAATAACAAACCTAAAAAGAAACACTAGGTACGAGATACATGAGTACCTATGATACGGTGATACTTTTGGTAAGCAACCATTTGACTAACATGTGTGTCTCACCTGCTCTTGTTCATCTGTTCTGTCCTCATTCTCCTCTCTCTCCCTCTCTGTTCCTCTCTCTCTCCCTCTTTGTGCTGACAATCATCAAATATACAGTTGAAACCAGATATTTACTCTTCAGATAAAAACACTTTTTTAATTGTAACATCAAATCAGACTAAATGTTTATTTTTTTAGATTGATAAATATAAAAACATATTTGTTAACTTTAAGAGTAAAGAGAGAAACTATCTGTATTTCTTAATTGAAAATGGCACCAAATTGTATTCAAACTTGAGCCACATTTATGGAGCTCCACAGTTCTTTTCCTGGTGTTTTGGTTGATATCTCTTGATTTTCCCATGTCAAAGAAACAGGCTCTGTGTTTTGCCTTATATGCATCCACAGCTGTGCCACCAATTTACTCACATGGACTCTACTAACCTATCAGAAGCTTCTTCAGCTCAGAATGGAATCTTCTGGAGTTTTCTTATTAATTAACAATAAATTTAGTGTACATGTACTCCTAAATTTGATGAAAGTGATAAAAATAGCTCTGTCTCTCTTTATTCTGACATTTAACTAATTCAAAATATATTTCAATATTTATCTAAAACAAAAATTTACTCTAAATTGATGTTGTACAGTAAAAATGTTTTATGTTTTCTCCCTAAAGTGTATTTAAATATCTGGTTACAAATGTGAATATCCTGCTGTGTACTGAAATCCCTCTTGTTTTGCATAGAAATATACTGAACAACATACAAAGCATAATATATAAAATAACATTTACCTGAGTTTTTTCTTTGAAAGAACCCTCGAATGTCCATTCTTATATTTCAGTACATAACTGAAACCGATTTAGTCGGGGAGGGTAAGAACTGAAAATATGAAATAAACACACGTAAGCTAAGACTCTCTAAAAAAAATAGCATTTGTTCGGCTTTTCATTTTGCCATTTGTTGATTCACTTGAAGAGCAAGTAAGGTAATATTGGTCAAGTGATCAGTTTCATATCAATCTTTCGTGATGCACCGTCATATTTACATTATTTGTACGGTACGAATGATTTGCTTTGGTACCTGGTCAAACTTAAGCTCTCCTTAGTATGGCTGGCTCCGTCTCTCCAACAGCGCACTCACGGGCAGCAGCTGCCCCGCCCCCTCGCTCAGTCGCTTAGTGCCTGAGCTTGGATCATACCAATATCAGGGGGGGATTCACGCACAGTCGTAAATTCCCACAGTGTGCACTATGTGCTTCGAATATTGTGTGTACTTTTTGTTTTATACAGTTGTCAGCCAGGCATCTAACTATGAAAAAATTACACTCCAAAATACCCCGGGCTTCTGACAAAACAACCCGGGCTTAAGCCCCGTAAGCCACCCCCCCGCTCCGCCCCTGGATGCCAGAAAGAGAAGGAGGAGCACACAGCCATGCATTAGCACCGCAGTCTCGCTCCATTACTTTACCCATTCGAGCCCGCGCTCTGTATGTGCCATGGCCTCTCTTGTTACAGCTCTCCTCAGCTGGATATGTAATTCAATATGATACTTGCTCAGTTAATCCCCCATTTATATTAACAGATAAGACCGTGAAAGAAGTAGATTACAAGCACTTACTGCAAAAACCCATTTGACATCTGAGTCTCATTCATCCTGTCAGTTAACGTGAAACTCAACATTTTCCTGAAACATCTGCACAAAACACCGAGATGAAGACTTTCACATTCCGAGACATAATCTAACCTAGATTTGCTGTCTCACTTTAGTTGGTTTTGAACTCGTGTTTGAACTCTTTGTCCGACGTTAATCGGCGCAGAATCTAATCCATTTATTTATTGGTTCTTTAAGCTGCTCGGCTCGCAGATACATGGTTCAATCTGAAGTGCAACAGCACTTAAAACCACTTTATGAATGCAATTAGGTTGTAAAATGTAACCGTGCAAACAAGGCTTGAGCTTTTATTGCACCGGGTACGCTGGATGCTTTGTGGACTCATGAGTGCCTTTCAGCAAATAATAAAGTACTGCAGGTACTGCGAGACGGGAAGTTTGAGCTGCCAAATAAACTCCGGTTATAACTGGATATATTACTGGGGTCAAAATGATGTAAGATCTCATGACTGGAAGCAGACTGGTTAATAGTTGATTGATTACAAAGATTATCACTGATAGCCTGCGGCCACTGTGCGTGTCTATGTGTGTACTCGGATGTGTCTGCGTTTTTTCAATGTTTGCCCACATGCCACGGCGCCTTTCGCCACTCATTGAAGTTTGACCGATGACATTTGTAGGTCGCGTTTTATGTCCGCCTGCTTTAGGGCTAATTGGCCCAATAGGTCTAACACAGAGACGTCTTATTGCAGCATCAGCAGCTCTGCTTTAAGCCCCCAGATTGATGGTGGTGGGGGGGTTGACCTACTGCCTTAAGCAGCGGAAAATTCCCTTTCCTCAAGTGTGAACAGAATGATGATTAACTGCGTGCACGGTGCAATCCAGGTTCCCTCAATCGTCATAGTTATTCAGATTCATTTTCTGCTGAAGGTAAACATCTCTGTGTTGCTACTTAAGCAGTTGATTTGTATGGAAATGTTTGAAGGGAACAAGATTAGAAAGTACTGATAAATGATGCTGAAGGGAGCGAGAAGGCTCTAAGGCGAAGGTGCTTTTCAAACGTTCACCTTGGCCTCAGAAACACCCCACCACTGGCATCACTGCTCTAATGTGTATCATCCTCAAAGGGGATATGCTGCTAACTAGCTCATTATGTAAACCACGGTGTGATGAGCTGACCACTGGTATGCAACTAATTGGCTTTTGCTGGCAGCTTCTCACTGTCAGTGTGGGTGAGACGTGTTAAGAAGAAAGACTCATTTCTTATGATTTTAGAAGCTTTTGAGGACTGCTGTATTTTCTAATGCATAATGGAACTGTCATGTTTATATATTTGTGTGCTCACCTCACTCTGCTGTGTGTCCTTAAATAACAACAAAACCCGGATGAAACTACTGTGCATGTAGGAAGAACTGCAGCCTTGTTTCGTGAATTTCATAATAAATAGACATTAAAGCCAGATTTTCTTCTCTTTTTTTGGCTCCTCCAGTATTGACTACGGGTTTTCATGTGGCTCCAGTACTGATGTTTGTTGTAAAATTCCCTGAATCATAGCATACTTGCTCCGAGCTCTGTTTTTTTATTTATTTTAATAAAATAGCGATGTTTTATGAGTTCAGCTGAGATAATCCCATTTTAACAGTCATGAGGAATAGACATGAGAGACGGCACCCGATTAAAAATACTGGCTAGAGGAATACAGAGTAGAAAGGATGACTGAGGTTATTTATGTGTTTCAAAGAAATGAAGATCTAAGTGTCTGTGCTCTGGGCATGAGCTTTGTTCACAGAGAGAGGGGAGGGTTTTTTTTATTATTATTTTTAAAAAGGGAGGAACAGAGGGGAAAAGAGCAGGCAGTGTTTGGAATGATCTAAAACAAACTGTCACATGTGAGTCTACAGATTTGCATGGTTTTAAACTGCTGCCATATAAGCTCACAGGAGCCTTACAAGCATCCAAATGTTGACTCAGTCATTTATGTAACATTCAAATTGCTTCTGCCACAGCTGCACCGATCGAACCTCAGAGCTTGATGTGATTTTCTCCCAAGTCACCGACTATTTGAAGGGATCCACTGACTGATGGTTTTGAGTAGTTGGTTTCATGACCTCTTGGCTTAAAAACAAAGCACACAAAAAAGGTGAGCAGAAGCACCTTTTCATGCATTTTTCCACTTTGCCTTGCCCATCTCTATTGGCTGTAGGATATCTTTTGATTGGACGGTTGCTGGTTCAATCCCCAGCTGCTCCAGTCTCCATTCCAACTATCCTTGAGCAAGATGCCAAGTTGCTCTCTGATAGACAGGTATGTTTTGTGTGACTCCAGAGAGAAATAAGAGTGATTTCTCCCACAAAATCCTCCTTGTGGATGTTTGTTTTTGTATGTGGTTCTAATTTCACAAGACTGACTCACTTCCTTGTGTGGGAAATGTTGGAAGTGGAAAAGTGAGAGTCATGTTACTACACTGAAGCATGTGAGTGGTTTTGTATATATCCATGGGTCAAAAAGCCTGAGACTCCTCCCCCTTTAAACAGCGGCTCAGTTCAGTGGTTAAAAATAAAAGAAGTCGTTTACTACAACAATACTTTGTGTGTCATAGTCAACAATCCGTTTAATAAGTAAGAGCTGGATGGTGACTATGAGCTTCTGTTAATTATGAAGAAGTAGTTTCATGAGAGGCAGAAGAGACACTCACTGATTCACTTGCCACTGTTTCAACATAGAGGTCAAAGGGCAGGAGACGATGCCGCTCAGGTTGAAGGTTCATGACCGCTGTAATATAGCTAACATACCACAGTCATACATAAGTGTCTAAGACCCAGACCAAGGAAACACTCCTATCTGTCGGTGTAAAGATGTTTAACTGCACAGTTAATGTAAGAAAAACTGTAATTACAATAGTACATCTACTTTTTTTCTAGGTGGCAAAGAAATGCTAGTGTAGAAATGAGCTTAAATTGTAACATAGAGGTTAAATTCTTACATTTTAACAAATAAATGTGTAAAATTACAGAAATAGTTCTGGTAGCTTCTTGCCCAGAAAGTCTTTTGTTAATTCGCCTTTAAAATTTGCACAGTAGTGAAAAAAACAAGACTTTTCTCTCATTAAATTACTTTTACTTATTTACCTTGGTGTAGCTTGAATGGCCATCGGGGAGGTTTTTATCAGCAGGACAAGTTATAAAACGGCCTCCTTCACATTTTCCTGATGCAAACCATCCTCAGCTGCAGCAAAGCAAAACCTACCTGCAACGTCGGCATCACAAACTGAGGGGTTTGTTCTTTCATTTGGAGAAAGCGCAACATATCCAGCAAGCATTGGAAAACCTGCACGGAAATAATGCACTGGATTTAATTTCATTACACTGAGTGTCTCCTTTGAGAGAACAACACTGCTTTAAAAAAAGAAAACCAAAATATCTGCGTTAACACAAGATTACAGGGCGGAGTTTTAGGAAGTGAATACAGGTGATTCTCAACACAGAAGGACACAGAATGCACACAACCAAATCTAACCTTTGACCCACTGAAAACCCAGGGTTTTTTTTGCCAGTATCTTCAGCCCGTCATCAAATGTACACTGTAGAGTTTTGCAGTTTATCTACCTTATCAGAGGACTGTGTGACTCCAGCTCACGTGGCACTGTTCTCCTTTTCCCGTGCCCAGAGGGTGAAGGGTTAGGATGTCGTTAGAAACAAAACTCTACATTTTGCACAGTTTAGTGACTCTGAAAGGCACACTCACGTTTGATGCTCCAACTACAATTTACCACAATGACAGGAGAACTGAAGCACATTAAATCCGGGGGAATGATATAGTCGGTATCCTAAGAAAAATAGAGAGCTCGCCATAATAAATGAGTCCGCATCATATTTTGCAAAATAAGACAGCTGCAAATGGTTGGTAAGACCACAGCAGGCACGAAGCGGTTTGCTTTCAAAAGAAGTTTTCATGTGGGGAAGTTTCCAAACACTGCAGAGCCTCTCTAAACTCCTGACAGGACTTCATCCTCCTGCTTGTATTCAACTTCATACACGCAAGGATCAGACACGTGTTACAGCCGGGCTCAGATACCTAAAATATTCATAGTGTCCTTGTCAGAACACATTTATGCAGCTCCAGTGAACAAATCTCTGTAGAAAGAACGGGCGCCAAGATGACTCAGTGAAGTAAGGGCTGCGTCCGTTGTGCTGGCATTGTAAAACAGGCAATAAATACTTAAAATTATTATTTTGGACTTGGTTCAATAATTAATGTCAAACGTCAGAGATAAAACCCATCTTCACGACAAAGTAAAATCTTTTTTTTATAAATGCCATATACACAAGACAAAGTAACACAAAATAAGAAATACTATTAGTAACAAGTACTGTGCAAAAGAGAAGCGCAGTGACATATGGAGATTAGCTGAGAGGAATTATACAGCACAGAGATGCAGCT
This sequence comes from Rhamphochromis longiceps, assembly GCF_057381845.1. Lineage (NCBI taxonomy): Eukaryota > Metazoa > Chordata > Actinopteri > Cichliformes > Cichlidae > Rhamphochromis > Rhamphochromis longiceps. The sequence goes on along the minus strand of NC_140573.1, from coordinate 40,945,543 downwards.
TTATCTGCTTTACAGTGAACAATGACAGATAACCACATAAATACATTTGGATTACATAATGTCATCATTGTTTCACTTGTACGCTTGCTTGCTACAGTAAAGCAACCACAGAAGGACCTTTCATGAAAGTGGAATATATAGGATACCATCATTTTTTAAACGAACACATTTGCAGCTGGTGTAATTACTGTCATGTAAAAAGGCTTTTGCAGGACTCTTTGCTGTCCTGTGAAAAACTACGTGCAGCCCGTGATTCAATAACTGTTCGCGACCACATTTTGCAGCAATAACTTGAAGTAATCATTTTCTATGTGGCCTTATCGGTCTGTCACATTATTGCGGAGGACTCTTGGCCCGCTTTACTTTACAACGTTCCTCTCTTATGTACAGCTCTCTAGGTCTCGCCGCAGCATTTCAATGAAGTTGAAATCTGCACTTTGACATCTTGGTTCCCCCCCTCCCACATCATTAGATTTGCTGCTGTGCTTGAGATCATTGTCCCGGTGCATGATCCAATTCAGGCCAAGCTTTAGCTGTCAGACAGATGGCTTCACATGAGACTCTAACATACTTTGGTAAACAGAGGAGTTCATGGTCAGTGACTGCAAGGTGCTCCAGTCCTGTGACTGCAAAGCAAACTCAGATCATCACTCCTCCATCTTCCCTTTTCAACCTCTTCTCTCTAAAAAAAACCCAAACACCTCATACTTGTTCAGGTTTATCTAATTTTGATGTCCTGAACTTGAACTTTTAACATGCTAACTGAGGCCTGCAGCCAAGAGATGTAGCTCTTAGCTGTTTTTGCTATTTCTGAACAGCTGTGCTAATATACACTTGAATGCTCCAGACCAGCAAGCTGCCAGAACGTCTGCTTTTATAGAGATGTCACTCGTGCTGAGGATCGGTTAATCAATGGTTTAATTAGCAGCATCCGGCTGCAACCTAAAACCTTTATTCTTAATTGGAAGCTGTAAGGGTGCCCTTAGTTTTTCACAGGACGCTCTGCAGTGCTCATAAGATGTTCTTTTATCTGTATTTCTTGTCTGCCCCTGAGGCTGCACTACTAACAACTGGGATTTTAAGCTTTCCATCTGGTTAACATTTCATGCTTTGTTTGGGTTGATGTTGTAGCTTTTATCATTTATAATTTAACGTTGATTTGATTCTGCTCATTCCAATAAAAGGCATTATAATAATAAAGTCCTGTGGACACTTAAAATATAAGTCACACTGCAAACTAACACTTCAGAAATGACTACAGCTTTTGTACACAACTAAGCTAAAACAGAATATTTGAAATACAAAGTTTTGGGCTGTTTTTCTTAATATCGGGGATGTTTTGGAAATGTATCCCTCTGGCTACTCAGTTCTCTTCTTTCAAGCCGACTGCTAAAAACACCTCCTTAAGAAACTAACTGATTGTTTGGATTGTGTGGCTGCTTTCCAGCTATAATCGTTGTGTGTGTGTCTGAAGCTCCAGGCACTGTGTTGCCTGCCAAGAGCTCTTCATTCCCTATTCCACACGGGCATGAAAGTGATTTTGCAAACAGAAAGCTTATAGTGAGCACATCATGTGTCTTAATGCATGCTCAATCATCCAGGCAAGGAAATCCCAAAAAGTTGATTGTGTTTGTCTGGCTGTAGCGTTCTCAGTGGGAGAAACTGAAAACTGGCCATAGGTGTGAATGGTTGACTGTCTCTCTTTGTTAGGGTGGAGTTCAAACATTTATGCTACTTTAACTTTGATCGTCATGTTTAAATGTTCATACAAGTGTTTTAACAGTGACAGGGAGAAATGTATCACTGATGCATGAAGGTCAGGTTGTTCTGTTAGGTCCTTGGTGCTTTGCTTTTGGAATTGCTTGGTTTCCTTAGCTGTCTGTGGAGAAGCTTCCTCTGCAGTCCAGAGACACATCACTGCAAAAACATTCAGAGGTCAAATATTAAACAGGCTCCATCTTTGTCATTCACTCATTTATTTTCTTGAACATTAGCCAGCAATAACTTATCTCACCTTGTCAGGAATGTTAACCTACATGGATGGAAGTACCGCGTGTTGTGGTAATAATACCAGCACAAGAGCTGTTATGAATAGACTATGCTGTGTTGATACCTTATATGTGATGGCTAAACTCTGACTGCGGCTCTTATCGCTGCGGTTACCAACATATGCTCTTGTGCTGCAGACAAATAGACATGCTCACAGTGCAGATACTGACTGACTGACTGACACGTGGCTATGGAAGTGATTCCTATCCTCTAATCTAATTACTGACGCACTGAGTTTGTACTAAGCTCCATTCAGTCACAGCAGGTGAATGGGCTCTTCTACAATGACGTCCTTGCAGTAGCAGCCACGGTTTAGTTTGGATGTTCCTTTTTAATGGACATCACTTGTGGCAATTGTTAGAGCTTGCTGTCATGACTCATAGGATCAGTATATTAGTAATAGCAAGTAAATTTTGGCAGGTGCATTCAAAAGACAGAGAAGATAAAAGACTATCCTATTCAAACAGGACACTATAAGGCCAATTTAATCTCGTTTCACTGTAGATATTTTACTACTTTCTCTATTTTGCTGATATGAATGGATGAAAGAGGTTTAGATAAACGTAGGAAAAACCACAGGCGAATTAATAAAATGAACACATTTCCATGATGATCATACGAGGAGTGGTATATACTGTAAGGTGATTCAATTTTGAGGAAATTTTATTAACAAAGGTCATCATCTCCATAGCAACCACACTCTGAAAAGTTGCTTAGAAATACCTTAAACGCAACAGTTAATTATAATCGAGGAATGAGCCTTTTTAAAAGAGTTTTTAGGACTAGTTATTAAAGAAATATTAAAATGTTTCATGAATAAATTAATAACGAATAAATAAAATAAAAATAAATAAAACCGTCTTTCTCAGTGTGTTTCTAATAATCCACCGCGCTTCGCTACAACCTGGATTTCATCATTTTCACAGTGGGCGTTAAGGACCGCCCACTCTCGGTGACGCGGGGGGCGGAGTGGCGGTTCTCGGGAGCGCGCGTTCTCATTTTAGCGCTGCTCGGCCATTCTGGCACAGAGACAGTCGAAGTTTGACTGTGTGTCGACGGTCCTTTACTGAGGAAGAAAAGACCTACCGTTAGCTCCACACGCCGTGCCTGTAGCCGCGTTGCGTCTTTTCTCCAGCTCGACTCCACCAAGTCTGAATTCGCATTAAATATGTCTCATATCATTTGTTATCAAACGCCTCAGGTAAGACTGTTCTCTCTCTTAAAAATAATTCAGAGATGAACTGATGTTGCTTGATGGCTTCGACGTGTAGTCAGCTGTTAACGCGTGGTGAAGCCGTTGTATGGGTTATTGGGCACTAGCACGGCCGTAAAACGACTCTTAGATGTGTATTTTGGAGCTTAAGATAAATGGCAATTTTCGCATTTATCGGGTTTGTGCGACAACCGCTGAAAATGCCGCGCAATGCTCCCTCGTAGCGGAGAGTCGCGGACAATTTACCCCGGCCGCAGCTTTCAGGTTGGCGTTACTGATGACTACAATAAGCTAACACTGACCGGTAACATAAGAGTATTGTTATTTTAGATGTAATTACTGAATAAAACACAGTGTCTGAATTTATTGTTGGTGTAGCTGCCCCGTGGTTACCGAGCTAGGAAGCGGTTGCTAGCTTAAAAAAAGGCTAACATGCGCTTCCCTCGGATCCATCTCTCCGTGACTTCCTAGCTCATTCCGTTCATTCCACCTGCATGCCCATGCCTAGGTCGCGTAAATGCAGAGGTATTTGTATAGTCTTCCTTTGTAGTCTTTGGAGGAAAAAAAATCGATTTAACCTAATCTGGTACTTTAGGGCGGGTGGGGGGGGTCCCTTTCCCGACTCAGTTTCCGGTGGCGGGATTGTATTTAGTGGCTATATGACTTCTGGATCATCGCCAGACATCATGGCCCTGGTGGTGGTTTCCTCTCGCTAGAGTGAAGGAGAGAGGGGGTTATTGAATGGCACTGCATAATAGCGACGAGACAAACATACGTACTTTAAATCAAGTTGCAAGATTTACCCTTCGAGAAATGGTAGGTAGTTAGGGTGGGACACGCTGTCCTTTACTGACCCTTCATGTAGTTTAGCCACATTCTGTGGGCTGTGACCAGTCTTGCCACAGTACTGATGCCCCGTTTTTGCCACTGGGGCTTATTGATTACCCTTGATCATTTGGTATTCATTGGCTGCATGCTGCCTAACGCCATGGTAGTATTTGACCTACTGTGCTGTTAATCGGTTTCTGAAGCTAACAGTCACGTGGAAAATTCCCTAGTAACACACTGATTTAATGAAAGGGCTAAAAATAAACATTTAACGGGTTCCTTAATGTATGTCCAGTATGTGCTAAATGGAGTGTGTGCGTATATATGCAGTCTGATCAGTTGTGCTCACAGGCATTAGTGCTTTTATTTGCAGACGTGCTATTTTAATGAGATGGCCAGTAGTTGACTTGGGGGAGGGGGTTGGTTTGCTCCTTACATGCATTTGACGGCCTCCTCACCTTGTAGCTTATTGGAATGGATTTCAACTACAGACATGTTCCAGCGTAGGAAGGACTGTGTTTTAATAAGCTACAGAGGCAGCTGGGTGTATAGTGCTTTTTGTTATTGTTGTTCACCCTTATTAGATTCCCTTTGCGACGTGTTACAGGCGGTAAATTTCCACACGGTGAAAACTGGGTGTAATATTAAGCAGTGCCTCTTTTCACCACAAGAGGGCTGCCTAACAAGCATTAATTGTTCAGCTTTCCTACCAGCATTCTTTGTGCCTGTTTAATCAGATGGAAAAACGGAGAGAGGATCCATTCAGAGCTGTCCTCTGTGACAAAGTTGGGAACAGTGTCACTCTTTCTCTTCCAGGCTATTGTTCTCCCTCCTTTGTTTAGTGGCTTTCAAGCCTGCCTGTACAACGGCATTTGAAGCTCATCAACCATGCGCCCCGACCCCCCCCCCTTCTTATTTTACTGCTTGCTCAGTGTCTGATGTGATACAAGTTTTGATCATGACTTGTGCTCACACAAGTGCCCCAAAGGACAGCCACAGGCAACAATTTCATACATATTCTGTTAAGCCTGAGACAATAAACATTTACTGGTTCCCAGAATAACTGTGTCAGTGGTTTAAAATTATCCAAATACACCAGGTCCTTGTGTCAGGAAAGCTGGGTTTAAGATGGAAACTCTGTTAAAGAACTATCTGGAAAGTTGAAGGTGTGGCTTTTGGCTGCCAGAGTTTCGCGTAAAGTGCTTGGTGGGAAAAAGGGAAGTGAAACGAGTCAATATGCCAGTGTGGTGGACCCAGGCCTGTGGAGGAGTTCACAGCATTTGTTCCTTCTCAGGGAGTCTTCTGCCAGATGTTGCGTAACGACTCAAAAATAGGTCAGCGTGCCCTCCGTCCACATGCAGACGGGCTGAATTATAGCTTTCTGTGCCAGTCTCGCTGTGTGTGCTGTTCATTGCTTTGTAAAAAGCCTATTTTCTAGAATGTGCCACCGAGCTTTGCTTTTTTCAGTGGCACACATTATTGGCAGGTTCACATATTTGCCAATGAGCTCTTTCCCAAAAACAAAACAGTTGCGCAACATGGCACATCTTGATGCTTTCTGGCTTTAATTTTTATACTGCACGCAAGTAGCATCACTCCAGCACTTGCAAAAAAATAAAGCCAGTAGTGACTGACAAGTAGTGTAATGCTTTTTCAGGAAAATGCATTACTTTTTAATCTTTTTTATTATTATTTTTTTAATCATGATCATTTTGTCCCTCAGACTTGAATTGTCCCAATTTATTTGCGTCCCTTTGTGGGTTGCAGTGGAGGTAAAGAAACTGTTGGATACAGCCTGAAGCACAGTAATCCCTTCTTAGAATAGATCCTCCTTCCATTACTTTCTTATAAAACTGCTAACAGTATGGTTATGAGTTTAGTAGGTCACTGGATTTGAGTACTTTTACTTTGTTGATCTGGCTCAGTACATGTGTGTACTTGCTCTGCGAGTGTGATTGTAAATGATATCGGATAGAAGTTTAAGATTGATTTATGTATTCATACCGTTTTTATTGATCCTTTTCTAATGTTGCAGTAAAAACAAACATGCACTTTATTCAAAGTTAGCTGGAAAATAAATGTTTTTAAAAAGCAGAGTACAAATGAATAGTTTTCTCTCCTTTTTGTTCCTTTATTACAAATGTGTCATTCACACGTGACCTTGGCTTGGAAAGAATGTGTTTGTTTCCTCTGAACTATCTGACAGCGGATAACATGGTTGTTATTTCAGCAGCGGCTTACAAAGACCATGCTGTTTGTCTGCCTCATTGTCAGTCTGGTCTTTTGCTGTTTCTTTATCGGGTTAGCAGTGAAGTCAAACGTAGAACAGCTGTATTTACTTCTGTTAAAATCTTTTTGTTAAACTGGGATAATCGTGTGTTTCGGGGTCAGTTTAGGTATCCCTCTGCTTTACTTTTTGGTGAAGTCTAAATTTGTTTTTTAGTATTGGATCGAAATGTCTGAGGGGGAGGATCTTTACTAGGTCAGTGGGTTTTGGTCAGTGGTTGTTGATCAATGGTCATGAGAATTTGCATAATTATGATTACGGAACTGACCTCCCAGCCCATTGTTCCTTCAGTAGGCTGGTTTCAGTCATTATTATTACTGCATTTCGTTGCCCTGTACCTGTGCATGTGCAATGACAATAAAGTTGAATTCTATTCTATTCTATTCTATTATGCAAATGTACTGTTTATAAGATTTGGGGAAACCTGCAGTCAGCTGAGACTGAAGACGTCACTTGGATGAGTGACAAAACGTTTCTCCCACAAAACGCTACGTCCAGATGAACAGAATCAACTTTTGGAGATTTACTAGGTGTGATTTGTAGGTGGGGTTGTGCACTAGGGTTACATGTATATGATGCATTTGCTGTACAGTGTCCTTGGGTGTTCTGAGGGGCGCTATTTTTAAATTAAAAAAAAATTATTATTATTATTATCATATGAAGCTTCACATGTCACAAGTCGTTTCCTCCTGCATTTTTCTTATAGGTCAGTGCCTGATTATAAAGGTTCCTATAGGGAGGAGCTAGCCGAGTAGGCCTGTCATGTAACATAGAGCTGATGGAGCCTTGCCTCGGAGAGAAGGGGAGATGAAGCTGAAGACATGAGATGGATTAAATGGTCTTGCTTGGCCTTATCAGCAGGTGTGGAGATTTAGAGCCAAATGGAGTGTTGCAAGGGAGGAGTATATGGTGCTTGGCTACCAGTGCTGCAGGCTCCATGCTTTACAGCAGGGGTAGGCAACTCCAGGCCTCGAGTGCCGGTGTCCTGCAGGTTTTAGATGTGTCCTTGATCCAACATGCTGATTTAAATGGCTAAATTACCTCCTCGACATGTCTTGAAGTTCTCCAGAGGCCTGGTAATGAACTAATCATGTGATTCAGGTGTGTTGACCCAGGGTGAGATCTAAAACCTGCAGGATACCGGCACTCGAGGCCTGGAGTTGGGGACCCCTGCTTTACAGGATATTGGGATAACAGTTTCTTAAACGTGATGGGATTGACTGGTCTGATTTATCTTTTATTGAATTTTGTAAGCAGTCTTGTGACTATTGAGGAAAACTGAGCTCTGCTGCGTGATTGTTTGTTTCCAAAGAGAAGGGACTGCAGCGCTCACTTTCTTACCACGTGGAACTGACTCATGCTCACATTGCCTGAATGCCAAGAACATGCAGCATCCATTTAAAAACCAAGCAAGAACGTAACTCCCTGTTTTCCTTCTCCTTTTTTTTCCCCCATGCAGGTTATAATGTGCAACAAACACAGAATAAGTACTACTCTATAGCCAACGGGATACCAAGGACTCGATTGCAGTCGCTTCAAGCCTGATAGTTTGTCCTTGTGGCTGCTTCCCCTCTCCATTCTGCTCAGTGGTCAGCTGGCATTTCTTCTGACAACTTCCCATCCCTCTCCCTGGGTGAAGAAGACTTGGTTCTCACAGGGATCTTAGTCTGCTTTGCCTGGTGCCTACGTTTGTTTCCTGTTCTGCTCTCAGCAGTGGTGCTTCCCTGGATTTGAATTATTCTCTATTAGGTAAGACAACCACTAATGCAAGGATTATAATTGACAGTGCACGTTGCAGACGCCTAATCCTAATCCGGTGTAGTCGTCAATGAAATAAGCCAGCGTTTACGATCCTGCATACCTGAAAGCATGTCTCACACTGCAGAAGATATTCATTAGTGCTTGACTAAATGCATATATTTTTTGTTCTCTTTTCTTTCTTTTTTTTTCCTTAGATAATTTGTCAAAATTTTTCCAAGATGATTCAAAACGGTTATTTGATCTTTGAGGATGAAAGTTTCCTGGACTCTACCGTGGCCAAAATGAATGCCCTGAGGAAAAACGGGCAGTTCTGTGACGTTAGGCTGCAGGTATGCTTTATTGCAGAAACACTTGCATGGTCCATTGCACATTCTCAGAAAAGCCACCGAGTTATTCTGTGAACTTCTATGAGCTGAGGTGGAGCAGGGTGTGCTCTAGAGGACAAATGACCACTTACTCCACTGATTAACCTTTAAATACATGTTGTAAAAAAAAAAAAAACTCAATTGCTTTTCATTTTAACTTTATTAGTTTTACCCACTGTGATCTTTTATGCATTTCCCCCCCGATCCTGATTGAGTGACCCTTCTTTCTCTTTATTGCCCAGGTGTGTGGTCACGAACTCATGGCCCACCGTGCAGTTCTGGCTTGCTGCAGTCCCTACCTGTTTGAGATCTTTAACAGTGACATTGAGTCTCATGGAGTCTCACATGTCACTTTTGAGGACTTGGACCCAGAGGCTGTGGAGATCTTGCTAAACTACGCCTATACTGCCCAGTCAGTAGCAACTCTGACCTTTGACCCTTACGCCCATCTCTTTATGATTCTTAACCTTTGGTTGATAACGACTATGCATTTTCTGTGTGATAGACTCAAGGCAGACAAGGAGCTGGTCAAGGAAGTTTACTCTGCAGCCAAAAGGTTCAAAATGGAGCGAGTCAAACAGGTATGTTTTTTCCTCATCGGCCCCATTCGTCACAATTTTCTCCCCCATCATCCTTAAAGGTTATTTCCTCAGTTAATCCCAGTGTGTTCCGCTCACTTCAGATTTGTGGCGACTACCTGCTGTCTAAATTGGATTCCCAGAATGCCATCTCCTTTCGAAACTTTGCCAGCTCTATGGGAGATGCTAGATTTTTGTCCCAGGTAGATGCCTTCATCCAAGACCATCTACTGGAAGTGTCTGAACAGGAGGACTTCCTTAAACTTCCCCGCCTTAAGGTACTGGCATAAAGGATCACACATGTAGTTAAATATTTAAGTATTTATTGACTGTTTAAGTGCATTTGAGCCATTCTGTAATGAAGAAGTGATACATTGTAAGCCTCCGTTAACAGTCTTATGTCTCTGTAGCTACAGTTAGTGTTTAGTGAAATAACTCAGGATTAAGCTTTACATTTATACCTTTCTGACTCTAACGCAAGATTAACGATACTTACAGTATGAACGTGCGCCCTTTAATCATTACACTCAAATCCTGTTGAGTGTGGGGGACGTGAAGCACAGCAGGCTAACATGAGGCTTTTGTTCACACTGGACTGAATTAACCCCGTGGTTGAGTCAAAGTGAGCCTCTCCAGTTTTGTAAGGCTGGAATATAAACCTGCATGTGATTTCCTTTATTGTAGGATTGCATTATGCTGAGAGAAGAGCTGAAATTGGCATTTTAAACAAACTAATGGCAAAATGCTAATCATTCAGTAAGATGAGGTTCCCAGCTACCCAGTAAAGCTCGTGGTATTCATTTTCTGTTACGTGCTCACTTCATTTCTGCCGTGCACGCCTCCTGTTTCACCTCCTCACTCTGTGTTTACAGTTGGAGGTAATGCTAGAAGACAACCTCACCCTGCCCAGCAATGGCAAGCTCTACTCGAAGGTTCTCAACTGGGTGCAGCGTAGCCTGTGGGAGAACGGTGACCATCTGGAACGACTGATGGAGGAGGTCAGTATCCGGGTGTGCCGTCTCGGCTCATACTAATCTGCATTCTTGCCTTCCCCCTTCCCCTCCCTCTTAACTCCTCCTGTTTTTGACATTAAGAAGTCATTAGGAGGCTGAAGTAGAAATGGCATGCCATTTTCATGCTGTTCTATCAGCATTGTTCTTTTTTTGTTCCCTCTGATTTGTTGGAGTGTTTGCAGTAAGAAACTCTGTACCCCTGAACCCTACTACAAATTAGAGGTGAGCCCAAAAGAGCTGCTGTCTGCTCTTGTCTTTATATTTTTGGTTTGTTTGTTTTTTCCAATATTCTCTTTTGGGTATGTGGTTGGATTACATGCAACCCCATCTGAGTATTACGGTGCTCCTCTCCTCCTATGAACACACACACACTCAAAGGTCTGACCCTTGATTCTGATTTTTCACTTTTTGCTATCTGAACAGGTGCACGTTTGTTGCTGCAGCACTAACAGGCACTCCTCCCCGTTGATTTATATCTCCTGTAGGTTTATTAGCAGCAGCAGGAGACCAGACTGAGGAGCCAGGACTGAGCCACCAGGGTAATGAGTCAGAGAAAAGGGAGGGAGGAGAGGAGCACAACTGCCCCTCAGCAGCTTCTCTTTGCAGCCAAACAACACTGTGTCCCCATCTGTCCATGGCATACATGCACATGAATCCCATTTCCACATTTATCAGAACACATGGTTCATCATCTCCCTCGCAAGCGATATATGCAATTGAATACCCCGTTACTGCACATAAATTCATGTTAAACTTTTCTAAAATACACACACATCAATCCTTTGCCTTTTATTTTATTTTTATATGCCCTAAAGATGGGCAGCTGAGTGACTCCAGCAGCTCCGACAGAATACATCTGACTGCTCGCGTCTCCTGGTGGATTTAATCTGTTATGTCCCAGCAAAGTTGTTTTACCTGCACTGTTGTTAGGCATCTGGATTTGCCTGCTCGTTGTGGCTGCTGTCACAGTAACAACTTCAACTAGAGGCTGAATTTTGAAGCAGCTGATGTGGGAAGTGTGCCACACGCAGCTCCTCTTCTTCATTCTTCACAGAAGATCTTTCCAGATGGAGCTTCGCATTTTATTATTTCTTTTTTTTTTACCAACTCCCTCTGTTCATAGATGGAAATTAAGGAGATGCTCTGTCACATTCGGCCGATATCTTCTTGCGCTTGAACGCCTAACACACTCTGTGCAGTGCTGGTGGTATGTGTGTCTTTAAAGGAAGCCTTTCTATTCAAACAGCAGAAGATCCAGGTCTCTGTCCCTCCCCCCCTCTCCTCTTTACAGCACTGCCTCTCCTCCCCCCCCCCCCTTTTTTTTTCCCCCTCCCCCCTTATAAGGGGCTCTCAGTGTGTTGCCATGGAGACAGCCACATGGGTGTGTTGTTCCTGTTTGTCTTTCAGGTGCAAACGCTGTACTACTCACCTGACCATAAGCTGGTGGATGGAGGGCTGGTGATTGAGGGGCACAGTGAGGTGTTTGGTGGCGAGGAGGACCACCTTCAGTTTGTGCAGGTACTCAACAGCTTGTGCCTGGCTTCACCGCCTCTACCACACTTTGCTTGGCAGCGTGCGGCATACAGCTTGTGCCTGACCATGCATCAAAGAACTACATGGTCCCTTTCTGGCTAAAAGTCTATATGGCTCATTTGTACCATAATTTAGCCACAATGTAAGAGCTAATGTAACGTAGAACATGACCAATGATGCCGGCCTGGCAGTGCTGTTGAGCATATGTTAAAAGCTCTCTGTGTTTATTAAGCTAATCTCAGCCAGCTGAGCGTGGACAGTTGCTGTTTCAGGTTTTTATCGGCCTCCTTTAAATTGTGTGGTGGTCTGACACTGCTGTAGTAGCTGCTGTAGCTGGCTTCAGATATGGGGAGGTGAGATTTTGGTACTTGCTCCGGCAAGATCATGCTACGTCTACGTTAGAGCAGCTGGATCAAAGAGTAGGCTGGGATGGAATTGGTTGGCGTTGGCCACTGTTGGGGCCTGTGGTGCAAGCTTGGTTTCTGTAGCTGCAATATACTCTTGCAGAAGAAACCTGTACGGGAGAGCGACCAGCGACAGATGAGCTGCAGCTCTTCAGGAAGCCTGTCTCCCTCCAACCAAGCAGCAAACGCCCCAAAGCAGACCGCCAGGAGAGAGTGGAAATACATCGCCTCTGAGAAGACCGCAAGTAAGTCCATTAACTGTGCGATCAGAACTTGCCTTTGGGTGGAATAAACGCCACATGCTGTACATGAAAAGCAAACTTTTTGTTGCCTAACCATCTCTAATCTTACTCCTAGGCAACAACTACTTGTGTCTGGCTGTGCTGGACGGTGTGCTGTGTGTGATCTTCTTGCACGGTCGCAACAGCCCTCAGACATCTCCCTCTGCCACTCCCTGCTTGATGAAGAGCCTCAGCTTCGAGGCCCAGCCAGAAGAGCTCGAAGAGCAACCGCTCTCACCCATGCATTATGCTCGCTCCGGCCTGGGCACCGCAGCCTTGAATGGAAAATTCATTGCAGCAGGTTGGCAAATCATCCATTAGCCTTACTGCTTTCTCTGTCGGTGGGGTGTGTATTTGTAGGTTATAGTGCAGCACGGACAGACGTACACACGTTGTTCTCACTGGACATGTAGGTTTTGCACTGATTAATATTTTGAGTTTATATAAGGGAGTTATTGACTGTGGTGCCTCTTTGTGTTCCTGCAGGGGGCTACAACAGAGAGGAGTGTCTGAGGACTGTCGAGTGTTACGACCCCAAGGAGGACCGCTGGACTTTCATCGCACCCATGCGGACTCCGAGGGCTCGTTTCCAGATGGCCGTGCTCATGGTAGAGTTTTAGCATTTATCTTATCTCAGGTTCATTTGTTCTGGATTACAGAGACATTTTAATATCCGCCCGGGAGCGTAGCTGCACCTGTTCAAACAGGATTAGTTGTCCTGTTTAAGTATTTCTCTACTCCTCGTGTTCAAATATGTTTGTTACATTTCTGTTAGTTGGCACTTGATGTTGCAAAAATTGGAAGTGTGAAAGGGTCTAATGACCTCTTGCAGGGTCAGCTTTACGTGATTGGAGGTTCAAACGGACATTCTGATGAGCTGAGCTGTGGGGAGAAATACGATCCTCGCACTGATGAGTGGACTCAAGTACCAGAGCTGAGGACGAATCGCTGCAACGCAGGTCGGTCCACTGTGCATGCATGTAACTTTTTTCCATGTCTAGGAAAAAAGTGTCTGAAGTCTTCAACTCGTCGCTTTCATCTCTCTTAAAGGCGTCTGCTCCTTGAACAACAAACTCTATGTTGTGGGAGGGTCGGATCCCTGCGGGCAGAAGGGTCTGAAGAACTGTGACGCTTTTGACCCTGTGGCCAAAACCTGGACCAACTGTGCCTCCCTCAACATCAGTGTGTATCCACAGTGGATTTTGACTTTTTTGCAGCCTGAGGTGAGATGAAAAGCTGTATTCATTAAGCGAATATGATTTCAGGGAGGCACCAGGCAGCAGTGTGCGAGTTGGACGGCTTCATGTACGCGATCGGAGGGGCAGAGTCGTGGAATTGCCTGAACACCGTGGAGCGCTACAACCCCGAGAACAACACCTGGACTCTGATAGCTCCCATGAATGTGGCTCGCAGAGGGGCCGCCGTCGCCGTTCATGCAGGTGAGTCCACAGATACGAAAAGCTAGATCTGCCTTTCAGACTGATCCGTTCTCGGTCAGACTTCCCTGATGTTGGCATCTCTGGCTCTCGATAGGCAAACTGTTTGTTGTCGGCGGCTTCGACGGCACCCACGCTCTTCGCTGTGTGGAGATGTACGACCCCGCCCGCAACGATTGGAAGATGCTGGGCAGCATGACATCGTCTCGCAGCAATGCGGGCGTGGCCATGCTGGGCGACACAATCTACGCCGTGGGCGGCTTCGACGGAAACGAGTTCCTTAACACGGTGGAGGTATACAACCCCGAGATGGACGAGTGGTACGACTGCGCCAAAGCCCCGTCTCCCCTCTCTGACTGAAGAGGGAAGACCGGGAGGAGGGAGAGCAGGGGATTGGAGTTTCAGTGCTTCACCTATTTTTATTTTCCCCCCAAACTAACAGGCTTAGTGACGTAATCGTGTTTCGTGATGATCTGTGTGTATGAGCGGATACGTGTGGGGGTGGGGGGACGGGCGAGGGGTCTTCAGTGAAGATCGACTTATATGTAGGGGAGGTGGGGGGGTTGTTGCCCAAAGCAACATGACGCCTTTGCATATTGCATACAATGGTTTTTGTGCTGTATATATTTAGTTTCTTCCTCATTTCTGTCATATGCCAACACATTTAGTGCTTCTTTTTCCCCCCTTACATTTCAAAGGTTTGTCACCTTTGAGGTTTTCACAGAAACGTTCGACTTTTGGTTACTTAAAAGGTGGCTGTATGGAGTGGTTTTGTTTTCATTTAAGAATATTTCTGTTGGGGGAAATGTAAGTTTGCTCACACATTTAAAGGTCAGTAGTTTGAAGCCTTACTCAAAAGTGCGAGTAGATAAACACCTATCATGGCTTTTTGTGTCATTTTAAACCAGCTGGATTGCTTTTTGGATCTTAAATGATGGCCTTTTTTTATATTTTTTTTATACACTGCTGATTTACCAGTTTAAAAATAAAAAAAAAAAATAGTAGTAGCAGAGAGCTTCAGTCATTGACTCTAACCAGTGCCAGATTTAGTTGCAGTCACGTGCACACACACGCACAAACCATGCTTCTGCTAACTACATTTTTGTTTTTGTGACTTAAGAAATTGATGTATGTAGACATGCAGTTTACTAAAAATCTTTTCTTTTTTTTCCCGTCTTGGGTTTAAAGTGTCAGGCATTGGCAGATTCTTCTGGAAGGATTGTTAGAGCAAGAAAATGACCACATTTGTAACATTTCTTAATAAATCATTTAAACCAGATTCTTTTGGCGTGATGTGTCATAATTTGAGATGAATCATCAGTTTGCAAATTCTGACATTAATCAAGTAATTAACAAAGTATCGCTCGATAACAGACTGTATCGTTTTTAAGTCGTGACTCAGCAGGTGACCCTAACTTTTGCTGCCACCTCATCTTCCTCTAGTTCTGCTCCTGAGTAATTGCTGTGTCCTGTTCACTGCTAAGCTTTCACTGCCACCATTTTCCACAGTGACTACCACACTAAGCCAGTTTTTTTTTTTTTTTTTTTTTTCCCCTCCCAAGTGTCTTTTAGTGGAGATTATGCTAAGCTGGCTAACAGACATCAGCAGGAAGGGATGACGACAGTCATTCTGGATAGTGGAAGTGTTGAAAGAGGACTGCCTGACCTCGTATCACTGCCTGCCTGCTGGAGCTGGTTTAATCCCTGCCCTGCACTCAATTCACAACTTGGTCACTGGTAACTTGTATGGTGGGGTAAATGGGCTAGTATAAGTATGTGTGGCTGTACACTTTTCTCTTGCATTGTAAAGTGGGATCATGACTAAAGAGCTGAGAGCATCGACATGTGTTGAAGCATTTTAAACTCTTACCTGATCATTTACAATTATAACTTTGATAGTTTTTCTTCCAGTCATTTTCTAATTACAACGTCACAGCGAGGTCCCTCGACAGCTACAAGTTTAAAAGAAAGGCTCTGTACATTTTTCTAAATGACTAAGCTGAGACAGGAAGTTGGGGTCCTCATTACCTGTCCTTTCACCATCTTCCACCTCTCCCTGGATGGTGTCTGATGCTTCAGCCTCTGCTTGTGTCACACTACCAGCAGGTGTATTCTAAGCCTGTCTGCTGGCATCACAGGCATATAATCCCCTTAGTCACCCTTCACACACACGCATGACCACGCTCGGGCTGACGATCACAGCAGCGCTCTGCACATGCGAACGCTACCTCGGGAAAGAAAACGTGACGCGTCTCTTTAGTGATTCAAAACCAAGCAACAGTAAAAAAAAAAAAGTTCTTTACTTGACAATTTAGCCAACAAGTTTAGATGTCAAAATGGGCTCTTAAAAAAATGCACTGAACAATCTCAGCATTCATAAGAAAAATAGTGTTTTATGGATGTAACCTGAGCCTCGTGGTGAAAATGGTCCTTTTCTGTTCACTGACCTGCTGGTTTATCATGAAAGGGTTTTTGTCCTGATCTACATTAAAGAATTATGTTCAGGCGTCAGCTTCATACTGAATGAGAGCGACATCGATGTGAGTTAAACAACGTCAACAGATTAAGCTCTGTAAGAAGCTGTCAGGTAATCAGAAATGATTTAAAAACAAACCTAAATAAATGCAGGCCTTTAAATAACAAATGGTACATGTTTTATTTTTATTAAAAAAATATTTCAAGTAAAAATGTTTTGTCATTTAACTAATCACTCTAAACAAAATAATATGCTTTTTTAAAATAGATTTAAATATTTATAAACTAAATTTCACCTTAACTCACCAAAACTCATTCAGGACACAAGTGCAAAGCTATTAGAGAATAATGAAATCTGTACTTGCTGAATTATACAAACCAGCTGTTACAGCATTAAACAAACTTTCGGAAAACAGCGTTATCTCTGTAACATGAGCTTTATGGATGGAGAACAAAGGCAGAAACGGGCACAGCACGAGCAGATGCGCCTTTAACTCGACAGCTTTGAGTTCAAGTTAAGAATCTGTCACGTCGAGGAATCCGTTTGGTTGATGAGCAACGTTCCTGACGGTGCTACGTGGGGAACGTCGTGTATTGACCTGCAGCTTGAACACAGTGTTCCAAGGCCTCTTGAAGCTCCATTAACTTGGTCCCTCCCACCCTGAGCTTCTCCCTGGGAATACGAGAAAACAGAGAAAGACATGAGTACAGAGAAGGGAGTGGCATCCACCTCTCTCACACAGCTTTGCCTGTATGGTTTAATTAGATCCACTAATAGAGCCACTAAAGCGGACTTTATAATCCAGAGGCAGATATTAACCCTTCAACTACACTTTCCTGTCGTTCGGCTTTTACACAAAGTACACGGAGACTGAAAGGCTGGGATGGAAAACAGATCGATGAGTGAATTTTGAGTTATAAGATAAGCGTTCAGTGTTGTGAAACTGGAGGATGTGCAGAACATCCACCAGGATCAGGTGACCCTGAATCCTCCCTTAGTTATGCTGCAACAGGTGTAGGCTACTGGGGGAGTCCCATGATGCACTGGGTGTTTCTTCTTCACTCACTATGTGTCAACAGACCTCTCTGCACTGAATCATACTTGTTATTAACCTCTGTATCTCTTCCACAGCATGTCTTTCTTCTCTCACACCAACCAATCACAGCAGATGGCCCCGCCCCTCCCTGAGCCTGGTTCTGCCGGAGGTTTCTTCCTGTTAAAAGGGAGTTTTTCCTTCCCACTGTCGCCAAAGTGCTTGCTCATAGGGGTGATATGATTGATGGGTTTTTTTCTGTATGTATTATTGTAGGGTCGACCTTACAATATAAAGCACCTGTATAAATAAAATTGAATTGAACATTTCAACAGAAAGGTGTCAAACGTACGGCACTTTGGTCACAGGAATGCACTCTCCACCAGTACACAGTGTTTAAGATGGGCTAAGCTTTACAAAAGGAACCTTGTGTGTGACACTTTTTCTCTCAGGAGAGATGCCATCCATCCCACTCTGGATGGAGCAGCTCTCATTTCTAGAAATCTGGCCAAATTTATTAAAACCCCCAAAATGTGACTATCCAGAGCTGGGAGCAGAAAGCAGAGTTGCAGTCTTCAATGCCTCTCTGCAGCTTCCCTCCTCCTGTTATCCCCTAAACCCATCCCCTTAGAGACTGCGTCAGCTCTCAAAAAGACAAAAAAAACAAACTAAAAACCAGCAACAAACAACTTAAACATAAAACCCTGAGAACCCCGCTCCAGAAATGTCTCTTAGTGTGCGACAAGGAGTTGAGAGCGGACAACGATCTAATCTCCAAAAAGCCTGTGGCTAATGAAATGTTTTAAGCCTGATCGTGTCAATGGGAATGGAGGTCAAGTTGAGATCTGGAAGATCGCAGCACTTTTCAAGAAAACTGCTCACAGGACAGCAAGAAAGGAAAACCTGTTTCACTTAAAAAGACCTGGAAGCACAGTCGGGCATGGCGCTGCACCGTTCTTATCTGCGGCATAAATATGACCTTCATGGAAGAGTCATTGGGAAAAGTCTGTTCCTGTGACCTCCCCATAAAAGTCTGCAAATGAGCATCGAAACAAGCCTGTGGACTGATGAACTAAACAACAGGAGTCTCTAAGGGCCCTGAGTAAAGACGTTGCAGCAAGTGGCACAGGGAACATTTCAGTGGTGAGATGAAGAATGGTTTGTAGGTAAACAACGACAGTTAAACACTTCTGATCACAACACTACGGATGATCCTACCAAACCTGATAATTCACAAGGTGTTGTCTCTAGAAACAAAAGCTAAAGGTTTAGACACGTCCTCGCCGTCCACCAGCAGAACGTTTCATCATCATCAGGTGACTTCTTCAGTCTCAGCTGACTGCAGGTTTCCAACCTTATAAACAGGACATTTGCACACTGACTGACACCAGCACCACTGAATGAACAATGGGCTCTGAGGTCAGTTCCTTGATTATTAATATGCAAATTGTCATGATCATTGATCAGCAACCATTGATCAAAGACCACTGATCAATGGCCATGAGTACCATTCACATTGCTCCTTCAGTGGGTTAGTTTCAGTCTTTGCACTGCAGCCCTCCACCCCCCAAAAAACCCCTAAATAACCCGAAGGCACTCAAAACCTTTAAAAGCTGACAGTCACCTAACAGAGTGGTGCCGTGCACACACCACGAGGTGCCCCAACGTTTGCTTAAGGCTCTTTTTCCTATTTGTAATTTTGAAACTGTGAAAGTTGAAGTTAGAAATAATCAACACGTCGTCTTGAATTGATGCCTGAAAATGAAACCGAACATGGCACCGTGTGGATGAATCCAGACTTTTCTACGCTAACAGTTTGATCACTGAACTTTGGATGTGCTGATCGCACTCGCCACTCACAACAGACAATCCTGCTTCTGTGTACACGGCAGCTTCCAGAAGCTCTGGATTTCACTGGCAGCTATTTAAGCACATTTCCCTCAGCTGAGCTAATTTTTTTTGGTAACACTGCTACAGTACAGCACATCCAGGCAGTTGCAAACGCACATAACGAGGGTTCGGCATGCACAGACATGCAAACTGGCTGCTGAAATCTTGGCAACAGCTGCTTAGCAGCGGAGACGCTGAGGGAGCTTGTTGCTCGTTGGCCTTTTTTCTTTGTTTTCACTAGATGATTGTGCAACTGCAGGAAGGAGAGGAATCTGCTGACTGCTATCCATCCACTTCCCGTCCCTCACCCCAGGGTGCAGCTGTGTGTTTTTGGAGCCTGTGGAAATGGGTACAGGCTGCTCCCAGGATGTGCTGATTGGTGGCAACTGGGCTGGTTTTGCATTCCAGAGCGCGCCATGGACAGACAAGCTTCCCTCAAAGTGTTTCCACTGACAAACTACTGCGACACGTTTGTCACATCGACAGTGTGTACACAGGGAAGGGCTGCTGTGTTACATAACAGCCTACATGTGTTTGACAGGTAGTTAATGCATGTCCCCGGGAGACACTAATGATTTGCACTCAACTGAAAATAGGACCACGTGATGATGTGATGTTCTAAAGCAGAGCATCATGTGATTAGCAGGAGCAGAAAGCCTCCGATTGTATTCCATCCCCTCTGATGGCGCTAAGAACATTTAGGATCTTGCATCTGAGCAAAAAGCATCACAACAGTAACAATAAAGACGAAAATGGTTGCATTTATATCCATGTTTCCCTTTTCCCCTCACCGGTCCTGCCAACAAGCACAGAGAAATCTTTCTTTGTCACTGTGATGCGGACAAAGAATTCTAATTACTGATCAATAAGAAGATTTTTTAAAGTGTCCGATGAACATAAAGAGCAAGCGAAGGCGGTGCGTTCAAATTAATGCAACACATGAAAACAAAGATTCATATTTCACTAACATCAGGCACGAGAGGGCGAAATAAAAGCTTCTATTACTGAAGGAGACCGATCTGCCTTATCAGACACACAGCAGCACTCGAGTATAATGAACAGAAAGTTAACTAATGGAACACCCGAGGCTTTCTTGTGCTGAACGATGTGCTGTTCCCCACAGGCTTACGAAACGGCAGAGCGGCGTTTCCCTCTGGATGCTCCGTGTGACCGAGTTACATAAAACTAATGTGTAAATTTCATGACATGAGACGACGCCAGAAGGAGCCACCGCTAAATCTGTCGAGTGAGTCAGCGTATTATGCCAGAAACGATATGAAAGTTAAACATGGACGTGGCTAATGCGTGAACAAGCACTCTGTGATAACAGAGTCATTCGATTATCAGCTGCGGTAACCAACAGCCACGCTGCTCTGCACTAAAAGCCATCGGGCATCAACCTGACGGCACGTCTGCGAGTGAAAAATAATCCAGGTGTGGTGTCATCATCAGACCGATGACTCCATGAAAACAAAACAGATGTTTTCAAACAAGAGCAGAAGCAGGGCTGTGTGGATTTGAATATTTCTTGGAGCTGAGTGGATTTCAACAGAAGGCAAACTGAGCTGAGTCGCAGGACATCACATTCATTCAGTAACAGGACTGGAAGTTACAATCCCTGATAATTGGAGAAGGTCTTCAGGTATTGCTGTTATGAGGAAATGCAGCCCAGAAACGTTACCAGCGAGACACATCGTCGTGTGCCTCAACTTCACAGGGTGTTTCGGTCTTTCACCCAAAATAATCTGCCATTTTTACCTTCCTTGGTTAGCTTTAGGGATTAGAGATCTGATCTAGATTATCATATTAAAATGTGGGACACATCGTCAGTAGCGGACCTTGGATTCATCGGGTGTTTCGGCCATTATCGCCAGACACCCTCATCCAAGGAGGCCCTGCCAGGGTTGATCAGGCCCCAGAGTGCGTCACTGGTTTGTGTTAAGGCCCTGAGACAGCTGCATCGGTCAACTAGCACTCAAATGCTTCCTCAATTGCATCCTCCCACGCTACCAGCAGCTCAAAATCTGCCAAACATTTGCCTCTTTGTTCAAAATCTAGATGTCTTTCAGAAGCACATGTGACTGCCCACAAGCTCTGTGCTCGATTTGCACAATATCCTTTCTTACTAAACACACAATGGCATTCCTATATCACATAACAGAAAGCAGTACCCTTATTCCTGGTGCTTCTGTGCCAGTGCAGAGTAACAGACCTATCACTGATTATTTTCAAATGTGTTTTATAGTGTTATAAAAAGTATGTTATCGAGAACGATAAGCAACACAGAACACGTTTTATTTAACCTGACACAGTAAAATCTTATCAGCTGAAACCAGCGCCTCCCAAGGCCTTATATAACTCGTGACATAATACCACTGCACTCAACAAAGAAATCAAATATTTAACACTGCGCTCGCTAAGTGAAGTCCTAGATTGGTTCACGGCGAATGTAACAAATAAAACATTTAGGATCAAAACAAAGAGCCTGTCAGTGACGATCTGTGGCAACAAAAGCCAGAACGATGCGACTGCCAAGTGCCTGCAGAGCTCTTCTGGGAAGTGACACGGCACAAGCTGCCTTTAAACACTAAATAAAACATCTGACTTCACATGATTATTCCAGGCAAGAAAGTCACTGAAATACAGGAAAGTCATCTGATAATGCTCTCAGCTCTGATGACACAATAAGCAAGATCACAAAACGAGCCATTTTTCTCTCTCAACAGGTGATCCAGGAGTTTCCTTTCTCACTGTCCCACTTCCCCTCTGTTTTTCTGTTCCTTCATCTTTCTTTCTCCCTTTCCTATCCCTCAGTCATGTCTGTCCTGTCTGTAACAACTGAAAATAAAATAAAATAAATAATAACAACAAAGGTCGATCAAATGGATCAATACAGTAAGGCCGTGATGATCCACTTGGTAAAGTAAATCCATTGGGTCTCCTTGTTGGCCTTCAGACAACAATTCTGACGGCAAAAAAACCAAACATCAAAAAAACCAAACGAAAAAACCTCGAGTCATCTCGGCCTCAAAAATTTCAGCACTTGTCCCAAAATCTCATCTTGAAAATTGATGATAGTGTCATAAATTGAGTCTCGTGTAAAAGAGATAACAAAGATTGAGGAACATAGCCAGAATCAGACGAATCCTTCAAGTAGCTCGGTGTCCACATCTCCTCAGACCTGACATGGGCTGCCCACATTCAGGTCCAGACCAAAAAGGCTAGGCAGCGCCTGTATCACCTACGACAACTGAGGAAGTTCAGGGTCTCTCCAGAGATCCTCAGGATCTTCTATACAGGCGCTGTGGAGAGCATCCTCACACAGAACATCACATCGTGGTTTGGGAACAGCTGTGTGAAGGACCAAAAAGCTCTCCAGAGAGTGATCCGTACAGCAGAACGCTGCTGCAGGATTGCTCTCCCCCCGCTTCAGGACACCTACACCAGGAGATGCCGGACTAGAGCAGCGCAGATACTGAAGGACCCGTCCCATCCTGGCAACAAACTGTTCCAACTTCTGCAATCTGGTAGAAGGTTCCGCATCTTCCGGGCAAGGACAGAGAGACTCAAGAGGAGCTTCTATCCCCAAGCCATCCAGATGATGTACAGAAATCACCTGCTTGCTGCATACATGCTACTACTGCACATTCACCTAATGTATATATTATATATAATGTTCTCCCTCTCTCGCTCTCCGATCTCAGGACTCTGGCCTTCTAAAGGTTCCTAGAGCCAGAAAATCTGAGAGCGTGCTTTTTCTTTTCATGCCCGTTTCTATGGAACAACCTCCCTCAAGATATTAGGCAGGCATGCTGTGTGGAGGTTTTTAAAACTAAGTTGAAGACACATTTGTTCACCCTATCTTACGTCTTAATTCTATGGCTTTTAGTTTTTAAATTTTTACTGTTTTTTACTTGTATTGCTGTGTATCGCTTTTATTTTATTTATCTCTGTAGTTTCAAATAGTTGTACAGCACTGTTTGAAAGTGCTTTATAAATAAAGTTATTATTATTATTATTCAGGGCTCTAGAGTGCGACCAATTTGGTCGCAAATGCGACCAAATTTTTCAGTGGTGCTACTAAAAAAAAAAAAATTTGGTTGCACCTGTGCGACCAAATGTTCGGGTAGCAAAAAAAAAAAAAAAAAAAAAATCTGCAACCTTCCCTGTGGTCAACAACAGACACATTTTGCCCCTATCGTGGACTAAACCAATCAGAGATAGTAAGGGGCGGGACCTCTCTGATTGGCCGTGGTCCAGTTGAAAGTGCAGGTGGAAGTGGGAGGTGAGTAGTTTGAATAAAGCGATATCAATTCATTAAATCCTGAATCGACTTTTAAATATTACTGTGTTTTGCCAGAAACGCCAGATTCTCAGATTAAAGCTCACAAAACCATTTCAACAACAACCAAACAGCAGATGAGAGCAGGTACACAGACTCCACACAAAGACGTAAACACAGACCCGACGCATCAGAATCAGCTTTGTCTTTCTCGGCTTTCTCACCCGACGGCCCGCAGACGGACACGCTGTCGGAGCTCAGCGATCCTGATGCGTCCGGTCCGCGCTGTGTTTACGTCTTTTTGCGCTGATTCTGAGCTGCAGGTTTTGTCTCTCCAACCAAAATCCACCGAGCCAGCAGCAAAAGAAGCAGCAAACTGCGCTTCACATTTGATCAATGTCGTCATGAATTTTGCTGTTTTGCTTCCACGACTATTAAAATCACACTTCATGCACAGCTAGCTCTCTCTCTCTCTCTCTCTCTCTGTACTTCAAGAACAGTTTCCGTCTCCAATCTCTGTTTTCTGTATTATTCATTCGCTCATTACCCACCAGTCTACCGTTGTTTACAGCGCTGTGGCTGCTGTCTTTTTCTTTTTCACTTAAATGACCTCGGACAAGAAAGCCTATTTTTTCTGTTGTTCAATACTGAAGAAATTTAAACTTTATATGCAGAACATTGTAGAATATTTTTAAGGTTATCTGCTATAAAAAGCCAGACCAGGAAAATCTCCTTCATGTTTTTCTGTTTTATTCTTAGTTACTTTCACACAAAGGCATCTGCTGTGATGTTCACAATTCTGAAGAAGTCAGTGCTGATAAATGATCAGAATTATAATATTTCTGACTGTCTGAGGCTAAGTTGAATCGAATCGGGACTTTGAAAACCGGAATCGAATGGATTATAGAAATCAGTGATGATACGCAGCCCTAGTGAGCAGCCTAGGCACGACAGAAGTGGATGTAGCTGTAATAGGAAAAGAACTATTGCTAACTTTTCTGTTAAGTTAAGGCCTGATCCTTCTGAAATTCATAGCCAGTGCTCTGACACGGTGTCATCAATCTTTGAATGCTGAAAAAGCACAGTGTATCCAGAAAAACACTTTATATTATATAAATTATTATAACATTTGTGTGCGCCTAACTTTTGTGCCGGTACGCCTAACTTTTTAAAGTTAGGCGTACCGGTACGCCCATGGCAAAAAGTTAGTCTAGAGCCCTGTTATTATTATTATTATTATTATCTATATGAGGGGTGGGGAACTCCAGGACTCGGTGCCGGTGTCCTGCAGCTTTTAGACGTGTCCTTGATCCAACACAGCTGATTTAAATGGCTAAATGACCCCCCCATGTCTTGCAGTTCTCTAGAGGCCTGTTAATGAACTAATCATCTCATTCAGGTGTGCTGACCCAGGGTGAGATCCTGCAGGACACCGGCCCTCCCCTGATCCATAAATGTTCAATAGACTGAAGACAAACAAAACCAATCCTAATAACAGTGACGGCTGGAGTGATGTCACGATCTGAGAAACCTTTTGAGAGTCAGGCAGCAGTGTTAAACAAATAACTGACGGTTGAATACGTAAAACTGTGGCTTGTTTCCATGGTAGCTGACATCACAATGGACTGACGGGTGTAGTGATTCTGCTTGTTTCTGTGGCTGAGTTTTCACGTAAGATTAAAGTCTGTTTATTAAAACTTTAAAAATACAAGCAGAAGTTGAATAAATCCATCTGACATAGTGATAAAATAATGTACGTGTGTATAAGACACCTCACAGCTTAAACACTCTCAACCACGTTGAAGGTTACAAGCAGACAAAAACGGTCCAAAATCTGTGACGTAATGATGACATTTATATCCTATAATATGTTCCCTTTATAACAGTTTATGATGGGCATTTAAGATTGATGAGATAATCTCAGAGAAAGCGTAAATGTAAAGCTCATGTGTCACGTTACACGATATAAAAGGAGGGCAGAGGTTGCTCTGTGCGTAGTCCTGAACTTAGCCCTTTGCTCAGCACTTCATCAGGCTCCTTGAAAGTCCGACCTACTTCAAATTTACATCTCAACAGATAACAGTGAGATAGAGCTCAGGTTAAAATAAGCTCTTGAATCCAAAGGCAGCTTAATGAGGTGACACAAAACTCAATTCACTTGTGACCCTTCTTTTACTCTATGAGACTGCACAGGAGCACTGCTACATCTCCAAGATTCAAATGAAGCCGCCGGGTTACTAAACACTGATCTCCTGTTAAGGCTTCACCCTGTGAGACGCGTGTAGTTATGGCTCTGCAACTGACAAGGACACGCTAACTGCACCGATAAGCTAGCAGCTTAGTGGTTGCTAAGGTATGGCTAACAGATTTTTCCCCAAGGAAATATATTAACAATGAGTTGCACGACTGTTTGGAAATGTTGGCATGACACAGTCATTGTAACAGCTACTCGCCTGGACACGCTGCAACAAAGAGCGCAAGAATTTCGAGAACATGCTTGAATACAATACCTGGTAAGAAGAAAGTTATAGCTAATGGCACGCATCACTGAGTATGTGCGCAGCCACGTCACGCTTTTATCAAGCTCCAAAGCAGCCATTTACATTTAACAATAAAAATACAGTTATGTTATGTAGATGAATATTCCCTACCTGTAGTCCGGCTGTGAAAAACAGTCGAGCAGGCTTTTGGCGGTTAACCTGGAATTCTCAGTTACTATCTGAAACAGAAAGCAGTTTATCTGAGCTAAAAGAAAACAGCACATTAAGAAGCGCTTAGCATGGCAAAGTCCAGTGCATCTAATTGTGTACCAATAATTGTCATATGCCACTGACATTGTTGGAGTTGATGATGCTGAGCAGTGTCTGGACTTCTTCTAAGCCGGGAGCTGATAACAAGACACTGAAAACAGAAAAACACAATGTTAGAACTGATCTCTGTTACAAGAAAGTCCCACTGGGATCGATACGTTTCAGTTTTGATTAGCCAGCTCAGGGTTGGGGCCCTGGAGTCTGTCCTCTAACACAGAGGCAGCAGCGCTGTCACAATTTAGTGTCACGAGTTAACCGTCCATGCGTTCACATGGCTGTGAAAGGAAACCACAGCACACACCCCTATTTCACGACGGCAGCCTATAAAGCACACACAGCAGTGAGTCCCTGGACCTGTACAGCGCGTTACATGATTTCAACAAAGTAATATCTGAATAAAGGCTAAATATCAAAAGGAAAAACAAACGCTCGGGTTCATGAACCATCACAAAAAGCCCCCCAGAAACACTGTGTGCGCAACCCAAAGGCCCAGCGCTCGTCTCTGACAGGTTTGAACTGATTTTATGGCCAAAGGGAGACGACCACCAAATATTTGGAGGATGGTTTTAACCGGTGTGTAATGTTCTTCTGCGATTGCACGAATTTGCTCAGATTAAAACTGTGCCAGACAAAATGAGTTTGCAGTTCCATGTATTATCCGCGCATTCATCCACAACCGTGCATCTGCATAAAATGCAAACCCGCACTGTCATTAAGTGCATTATTCTGACGCACACGGGGATAATGCAGAGCGAGAAACAAGAAGACAGCAAGGAACGGCAGCAGAGCAACGAGGGTGGAAGGATAGGAAATAGGAGAAAATGATAGGAAATGACAGTGTCCTAAATTATCCATATCTAGTGTCTGCAGAATGAGAAAAATGAAAAAGAGGAAGACGGCGCGATAGCGTGCATGGAATGACTCATAGCTCTGCTCAAACACATGAAAATGAGCCCGGCTGTCTCCTAGGCAACCATGTTCGTGCAGCCCAATACACACATGCATGCGTACGGACTGGCGCAGATTTACACACAAACACGCAGATTCCTGCTAATAATAATCCACAGGAATGCAAATCCTGCAGTGATTCATATTTATAATATTTGTCATGCTGGCAGACATCAAGTTTAAGATTGTTTAATCGTGACCTGACTCGACATGCTTCACACTAATGTGGAAATGCATTCACAGCAATATCACTCAGTGTGACAGAAGTTCCCATTTTTGTTTCCAGCTTTTCTCTGGACTGAAAGCACTCGTGTTATTCGGCCATTATGCATATTCTGGTATGTCCTTCTTAGATGTTTACAGACAGTATCCCATCTGATGAATTCACTGTGTGTTTACTTTACTATCTATTTAAAGTGGCTCTTATTAGCCTCGCACACGCCCACGGGTACGCACGGACGCCGCAGCTGCAAACTCGAGAGAAAGCAGGATTATCGGAGTGTTCGAAAAGGACGCCGCTGTGGCACAACGTGTCAGGAGGCTTTTGTACAATGTTATCTGCAGCTTCACCAGATCATATATTAGACGTGATGTAATATCTGGTAACGAAGTCCCACCATTCAAAAACAATAAAAACAGACGAGCTCAGAGGGTTAAATGGTTTGAGGGGCTTTCAGGATATCGCACTGTGAGAAGTTTCATATACTTTAAAACAGCAGATTGTTTTATGTCACCACAAACACCGCGTCACTACCAGAGCAAAAGCTTTTCTACACTGTTTTTGTATCTGACACCAGGCTGAACATCAGGAGACACCTCGACCTTTGGATGGCAGCGGTTTATTGTTACCTTCCCTCAAAGAGACCCAAATGTCACACTGAATGCTGTCCGGGAAATAGATAACAAATAATTGTCACTTTTTGTGTCCCACGCACAGAAGCGAGGTGGGATTAACGAGGTTGACACCGAGCTACGAGTCACAACTCTGGGAAACGGAAGCGGTCAAATGGAAATCGGCGATTCTTAACTTTGTTATGTCCACAAGCTCTTCCTACTGCACAGCGTGAAATGTCTTCCGTGAAAAAGCGCTGTTGTTGAATTTTCCGAGTGGAACCGAGTGAATGGAAAACAAATTAAAAGCACGTGACTGCAGCCGCATCGCTGCAGACGACTGTGATGATTCGTGTTATGTAAACGTGAGAACAAACTAAAGACTGACTCGGGTCGTTCCCAGTGCGATAAGAACACGCTTCTTACATGTGAACATACCACACGCTGACAATGCAGGCACAAGAAGTGCATTCTAGACATTTTTCTTAGAGTTCGTACCAGAAACTTCCCGCTACACTGAAGCACAGGCTGCTGCGTCATGGGAAAGGCGATAAGGCAAAGCTACAAGGTCACGGAGATTACAGCCTGCGCTACGGTGCCGAATGAAGCCCGAGAGCAATGACAGCATAAAACACATGCGCACAGGAAGGAGAGGGGTGGCCGTTTAAAGGACTTCTTCGAAAAGCTACTTGTTGAGGCAAAGGTGAGACACACCTGTGAAAACATGAGGAAAGCGTGACAGGTTAAGCAAGATCACACTCCTCTGTGGAGGTTACCGAAAGACACGGATCCAGATGTACCTGTAAGATTTGTGAAACGGTGACTGTGACGCACACACCTAAAATCTAAAGAAGCAACAGGAAGGGGCCTCCAGCGGTATTTTTTTAACTGACGTGACATACCTGCTGAAAGCTTGGAGCAGCTGCGAGACCATGGAGGACAGTTTGTGCAAGCAGGCCAAGGCATCCTGTGGTGGTGGAGCAGCTCCCTCTGGCTGAAGGCACTGCCTGGTGTGAGGGTCAAAGCCCAGAGCTTTGAACACCTCCAAGCTAAAACAAAACAGAAAGCAAAAGATTTCAGGGGGTCGGCAGAACGGAAAGAAAAACAAGACACACTTCAAAATAAACTCCAAAGTGTGTTTTTGTCCTGGCAAAATCACACTTTTTGTAATTCCTCCACAATTGGAACCACTTGGCTCTCACACTATCATCATAGTACGGTGCTGCTGCAGAATACGCTAACTTCTGAACTGATGGTGACATAGTTATTTAAATAAATCCAAGCATATGTGCTAGTAAGTAATCCTAATATGGCACCTGCAGTATAATCCCAACACTCCAATAACAAACATGCCCACCTTAGTTGACACACGTGAGACCAGATCCTCTCAAAGACGGCCCACACTTCCTGGTGAGAGTCTCCGTTATCGTCATCGTCATTCATGACAACGTCGCAGGCGGGAGATTCTCCCCCCATAGGAGGATTTGGCTGAGAAACAATACGAAAAATACGTTTCAAACAAAAAAACTCAAATTGCTATGTTTAATAAGAAAATGGGTAATGCTTAGCTCGTTATCAGACTTTAAAAATACTTCCCTTACAATATACGTGACACAAACAGACACAACCACGATACAACATACACAAAAACCCATTAAGTCTTCAAATGCGCTCGAGCTGACCTGAGGTCGTAGCTTGTTCAAAATGTCGTCCAGTACAGCGACTGCTCGTGGAACGCGCTTTGAACTTCTCGAAAAAGCGTTCACAAGCTCTTTGGCATCTTGAACGACCTCTGAGATGGCTTCACGCTCCACCGTTTCACCTGAGAAAACACGCACGCATGCATGCAGTCTGCCCATCAGCTGACTGCACATAAAGGTTAATCTCACCTAACTAAAATGTGCTAAATGAATGAAGCTAAATGAACTCTGTTTTACGTCACGTAACAAAAACTGAACTATTATGAAAGTGAGCTCTGCTGCAGAGCTGCTGTGTTCCTGTTATAGTCAGGTGGAAACCTATAGACGCGCAGACTGACAGGGAGCTTGCATGTGCACATACTGTGCAAGAAAACATACATCCACACATAGAAGAAGGTTTACAGCACGTCAACATTTTACACAATAAACACATTATTTTCTATAAATATGAAGGTCAGAGTCAGAGACTCCGCTGCCCTCTCTGCAGAGCAGAGCGTCGCCTCCATCCTCAAAGACCCCACACACCCCCAACACGGACTGTTCACACTTCTGCCCTCCAGACGAAGGTTTAGGAGTGTGAAACCCAGAACGTCCGGACTCAACAGCTCCTTCTTCCCCCCTGCTGTCAGACTCCTGAACAGCTGACCTACCTCAACTGCAATTTGCATGTCAGACACTTTGCACATTAAGCTCCGTGTACATCCATCTACATCAACATCTCCACACTTGTCTTCCCTGACTTATTTTGTACTCATTTATTTATCTTCCATTATTTTTTATCTTTATTTATCTTGTTCTTTTAAAAATCCTTTACCTAACTTGGCATTTGTGTATGGACAGCAAAGGAAACAAACAAAGTAAATTCTTTACAGCAACAGCTACACATCTATCAGGACGCTTATCCTTCCATTTCCAGCTGTAGCCCTAACAGTGAGAATATTGTTACCTTACAGATGTGTATGAAGACAGTCTGTCCTCACAAACACAGCTGTTTTTAAAAAACAAACATCTAATCACCATAATGCTTTCCCTAAACCTGACCACAACCCAATTGTAACCCTGACACTAAAACCACATTTTGGGGACCAGGATCTTGGTCTCCATAACAGCTGTTGGTCCCCCCAAGTATACTAAACTTCCACAAAGATATGAATACACACACACACACACACACACACACACACACACACACACACACACACACACACACACACACACACACACACACACACACACACACACACACACAGCCTTCTTAGGGGATACCAGAAAATCACATGCAGTACTTTTCCACTCCCAGATTTGTTCTTAGCCTCAGATACAGTCCATCCAGCCTTCACTTCCTCCTTCTGCTCACCCTTCTCTCAGCTTCCTGGCACAGAGCCAGGCTGCGTGGTACCAAGAAATCAAGCATGTGAACCAAGGATACACAAACACGCACAAAAACACACAGCAAGGACAAAACCACACTGTTTAATCTATTAACATTCTTGCCTGGATTAAAAATTATTGGGCAGCTAAACACAGGTGGACACAGAGCATGAGAAACAGAGACACACACACACACACACACACACAGACACACACACACATTCAGCACTGTGAGAATACACAAAGGGGATCCAGCAGTAAGACCCAGAAGTGCTGCAGTGGGCGACTCAGCATCTTTCTGACCCACATTTCCGTCTCCTACTTTAGCAAATGACCTGATTCTGCACGCAGTTCTTTAGGGTTCTAGCACAGTGCAGGGCGGACAACATCACACCCCCACGGTGGACGGCTTACATTCGAGGGATGACTCAGTATTTCACCACCGCTCTCTGCCAAGGTGCAGGGAAAGCACCGTTTTCTATACAAATAATGCAGAGTATCGGAAATTGGACATTTCATCGCCTAACAATGTAACTTTTTGCATAACTGATGAGCTAATAATCAGCTCGTCAGTTTCAAACATTGCTTATATGGCAAACTGACTATCAGAAGCTTCAGTTTATAACATTGAAATGACTACAGAGCTACAATAATTATATAGTATTTGCCTTTATACACATTAAATTCTGCTGTTTACTCTCAGGGGAATATGGACACAAGCTCCTAGGAAACTGTCGTCATCATGTTTTCATCTAGAATGTCTGATTCTATCAAGCCTGCGAGATCCAAGAAACAGACGTGATGTCCTTCACAACAATGCTGCCTGTTAAATCTTCAAATCACCACACAAGACTCCAAAATAAGGCTAATAACAGACTCACTATTCGTAACCACTGAGTATATAAGAGTATATTTTCACCTATATTTGTGCTTACCGGAGTTGAAAAATTTGATGAGCTTTAAAACAGTTTGCTCCTTCCTCCGATGGGTGAGGTGGCCAAAAACAGCAATCCAGTGCTTTTTTATACACTGTAAGACATCCTGAAGTGTCCACGGTGGCTTTAAATAAACGATCTGTTAATGCAAAGAATGATATCATGAACCAATTACTTACATTACAGTTTTATTTACAGAATGAACGTGTCACTTATGAGGAGCTCATCAATCACCGTACCCATATCTAAAGTAACTTCTTATATTATAACAGCATATTGATACAACCTAACATTTAACTAATGAACCTGTGTTTTTAGTGTCAGTGATGTGAAATTCCCCATATTTATTTATTTTACCTCAAGCCAGAGGTCATCATAAGCAGCCTTCATCTCCACTTGCAAAACGTCAGACAGCACCTCCCTCAGACAGTCTTCTAATGCAGAAATGCATCCGCTGAGGTCCCTTAGTGTCCTCTCCTCGTCTCCTTCACTGAGCTGCTTGCTTTCTGTGATCAGTTACATACAAGTATTTTATATGTTTGAGTGATTTTAGGCAGTAGATACAGAGCACATACGAGTAAATGACTAGAAATGAACATCTGTAATACTAACTCTGTGTACTTCTTGTGTACAGTTAATATAAGAAGGGAGGGAAGGAAAACAGGAAGTGCATGTGTTGCGGGGGATTCCTAGTACATAGATAGTATGTGCCATTAACTACTGCATGATGATGAAGCAACACATTAACCTCCAGCTCACCTTTGTGTAGGACTCCCACATAAAAGCCCGCTTTCTTTTGACCATGTGGCTGAACCGGTGGGCACCTCGTGCTCAGCGTTGGTGATAAGACCTGAGGGTTATTGCTCGGTGGCACAGAAGCCTGAATGCCTCCAGTGATCTGAAGGCCATGTCTGGATCTCCCAACCTCTGCCTCCAAGTCAGTCTTGCAGAGTGCCTTCACCCCACTCAGGAGGGCTTTACTGCACAGATTCTTATCATTGCTGAAGATGACAGAATAGAAGCATGTTTTTAATCAGGGGGCAGTGATAAGGCATTAAGACTATTTATTTTCACAGACATCCACACTCATTATCAATTCACTGTGCGACACTGAAGCGCTGTCTGCCCGCTAATTTGATTTAGCAAAACAATCGATGACTACAGCAGGAAACAGCGCCGTGAAATAGGTCAAAATGATGAAAACAAAACAAAATAGCTGCGTCATAAAATCGGAGCCAATAAGTTGCTAAACTAAACTCACATTCCCGTGCTCAGCACATCTATTCTTTGCCAATAGCTGTCTGGCCCTCGCTTTCTTTCTCTCATCCCAACTGGAACTATCTGGCTGGACCCACTCACAGTCACATGCATGTGCATTATCAGCAGAGGACACACTCTGCAGCAGCAGCAGTTTACTGTAGGGGGGGAGGAGGGATAACTCACGTGCATAAGGTGAGAGCACACTCTGGGTACAGCCTCTGGTACTGCAGGCAGCACTGCAGCACTCTGTCATCGTTATTCTCAGCAGTCAGACCATCTGCATACAAGGGGAGACAGACAGGAAGAGAGAGAGGGACAGAAGGACAAGACATGACGCTGTTAAACACCAGGAGGACTCAACAATGAAAACACAAGATGGAGAATTCATGCCTGTTTTAAAAGAGATACTGAAGGCGTAGAGGCTCCAAAATAAACCCAAAACATTTCTTCCTCATCTCCTTTGTCAGATCTTGTTTAAAATGTAACAAAATATCGACACAGCAATGAATGCACGGATACAATGTGCCCTTGAGATATTTACAATGTATATTATGGTGACTAATTTCTTGAGAAAGAGTTCAGCATTAGTGCCACCTAGTGTCTGTGCAGAGGAGTCAAGCAATGACAAAACACAGTCCCGACCAAAAGTTTCAGACCACTTGAAAAATGGCAAAAAAATCATATTTTGCATGGTTGGATGTTAACAAGGTTCCAAGTGGAGTTTCATCATGCAACAAGAAGAAGTTAGGGCACCTCCTCACTGTGGCACGTGGAAAACATCTCAGGTGGGATCTGCTTGTCATGCTGGTAACATTGGAACGGTTACGTTCCTTTGTAATGGATAGAAGGTTTTCATGTGCTCGCTGTTGTTGAGGGTGACGGTGACATTTATTTATTTATCAAGTCAACAATTCACCCAACAGCCTATCAGGCAGCTCTCACATGGGCTAATGGATGTGTAATAGAGACAAAGTTTCCACTCACTGCTGCTCTCTGCGGCCTGCTGCATAGATTGGCCCCACAGCCGAGGTTCCCGGCTCTTCAAACACTTGTAAATGTAAGAGATGGCTGGAGTCGCCAGGTGGGCCACGGAGCCTGACAGGCCTCTTCCCATTTTTAGGGAGTCCATCTCCTGAAGCACCACCCAGGGGATGACGATAATGGGGAAGCCCAGGCCTAACAGAACATGAAGTAAACACAGAGCAAGCAGACAGTACTGATTAGTTTATCCATAAAAATACAATCTGACAATGTGGAAGCGATCATAACGTTTTTTAAAATTAAAAATTTCTCTTCAGTTCTCTTGCAACTGTATTGATCCTGGAATGAAATCATTCTTTTGGAGCAGATGCGTGATCATAGAGTCTAAAAACTAAATTATGTTATGTTAGGGAAAGCAAAAATGCAATACGCTGTTCTATGGGGACAATTTTCAAGATAAAAGGCTAAATACACTGCTTGAAGATAACGTAAGCATTTAACTCATGACTGAAAAAATCTTAACAACATGAAATATTATAAATCATTCTACAAAACACCGTTAGTATTAGTTACTGCTTTAATAGCAAATTATAGCGTGAAACACCTCCGAGGCCATGACAGCGGATCTTTTTCACATAATCCAGGTGACTGAGGAGAATGTTTGTGTCGAGAACAAGGATTAGGTCCTGCTGAGACGAGTTTCTGCCTGTGAAGAAAAAAAACATTGGATTGAATCAAGTAATTTCTTGGTTATTTTTAAATGATCAAAACAATAAATAAAATAACACAAAAAATAATATTACTTTCCACATAATTGTTTTGTGGAAACTCGATTTCAGAAACTACTTAAGACTAACTTGAGCTGAGCATCTCAGTTGTCTTATCAGTTATCCATTTTGTTAGATTAATAACTAAATCCATAAGTCAGATGTTAAAATATATAAATCAGATGCTTATATCGTAATCTTTATGTGTCACACAAGGATTAATTAAAAAAAAGTCAAACCATGGATCAAGTTACGAGTGGGTTAGATGTGTTAAATTGCTTCTGCCACAAGTTGAAAGTTTGGGCTTTTATTTCAGTTTTGTCACTTACAGATGTTTGAATTAGTGAGTTGAAAGTTGACATACTTAATTGAAATTTTGAAACAATAACCAAAAACTCCTCAAAGTGTGATTTAAAATTTAACACATGATGAGTGTACAAAATTGGGACGTCTTTAGGAAAGAGACGACGCTTACGTACCTGCAGGTCCTTCTTCGGGACAATCTATGTCCATAGCGGTGAGTTCCCCGTAGCTCTTCAGGACATTCACCTCCAATCTCTTCTCAGAGCGGGCAAGATGAAGCTCTTCAACCACCTGTATCTGTGGAAAAGCCATCCATTTAAAAACAAACATCTATCCTTCAGTTCTTTCTTACTGTTTTAAATGAGTGATCCCAAAAGGCTGATTCTGTTCATGTGGACAATATGAACTGAAACCAGCCCACTGAACGATTGTTCATTCGGTGGGCTGGTTTATTGTGGAAATGTACTGTTGATAAGGTTGGGAAAACCTGCAGTCGGCTGAGACTGAAGAAGTCACTTGGATGACTCCCACTGAAGACGCTAGGTCCAGATGACTGAGCATGGATCAACATTAAATGAGTGATGTTACCTGGTCAGTGTTGGTATCAGGTGTCTGCGGGAGCTGCCCATACCCAGAAGGCCTGCCATCAAATTTTAACCTTGGTTTAAGATCTGAGCAACTTTGGGTTCGTTGCATAGCTAGAATTAATCGTTAAGAACTTCCGGTTCTTAACGACAGGCTTTGTTTTGTTTTGTCCCTGTATGGTTTAAACGAGGCTAATCTTCTTATAATAGTGGAGACTGCTTTTAAATATGGAAACGGGGGTAGTCACAAGAAGTAAGAGAGTCACAACTCCGACAGATGAGGAAACAGAAAAGCCACGTGGATTGGAGCTACTCTCCTGACCCAAGGTTAGCCACGGAGGGCATGGATACAGCTGAGCCCACCCTCCTGAATATCCTGAAAGAGCTACGCGACTTCAGAAAAGACAACAACCAACAACAGGCGGATATTAAACGTGAGTTAAGAGGAGTTGATGCTAGAGTGGAAGAGGCAGAGGGACGAATGAAGAGACTGAGACGGCGCTACAGGCGGCATCGTCATTAAATAAGAGACGGGACGTCAAGCTAGCCTAGAAGCAGCGCGCAGAGACAACCTTTGGATATATGGAATATGTGAAGATTAAGAAAGGGCCGACATAATTACATGTTTGGACAATTAATTGAAAAACACGCTGGGCTTTCCCAGTGACCAGACAGCACATTGCGCTTTGACCGCGAAAAGCCCCGATCCATTGTGAAGTTTGGGGACTCCCATACGAAAGAAGATGTTCTTTGGAGCGCATGGCAGAAGAAGGAGGTGCTCTATGAAGGGTACGATTTTTGCGGACCACGACTACCCTAATGAGGTCTTCAAAAGACGCAACGAATATCACCGCGCGAAAACCCCACAGCAACCCGACAGCAGGAAGAGATTCAGTTGCCGTCCGCTTGGCGCACGGCGCACGGTCACCAAGCCGGAGTGACGCCTGATCATACGCAAGAAAGCCAACGCATCCGCTGCAGAGAAGCTTCGGATGTTCAGGAGAGATACTGACGACTGAAGAGTTCAGATTGTTTTACAAATCTGATATTACATCATGGTTATGGTCACATTACTTAGTAGAGTCGTTAACTCGGCTTCTTACTTCTCTTTTCTCTCTCTCTATTTGTAATAACTGTGGAGTTTTTAAAAAATATATAACTATGTTCAAAAATTAGATCCTGAGTCAGGATGTTAGACACAAACTTGTTAGGGTGTAGAAGGCTCGTTTCTTCTTGGAAGGACTATTTTTGTTTTTATTGTATTTTTCCTAATCTCTGTTTTTATTCAATGTTTGAGTTCATTATTTTTTCTGAGGGAGAGAAACTGTCCATGCACAAGTTTAAAGAAAAGCATTTAGCACATTTTCACCATACGATCATGCAGGACATCAAGATGGTCTCATTTAATGTAAAAGGGGCTCAAGTCTGGTTAAAGAAGTAAGATATTATCGAAAATAAAACGTGCAGCATCAGAACGTGAGAAGCTGAAAAGAATGGGTTACAAAAGGGCATACTACTCGTCTTCTAAAAATGGACTGATGAGGGTAGTTGTGATATTAACATCACAAAAAGTACAATTTGAGTACATTTCTGAGGCCTATTAAGAAGGGAGGCATATAGTAATCTCAGGGAAGATCAACAGTGTAGTGATAAGCATTTGTAATGTCTGCTCCTCTTCTTATATATAGAGCCACTTGCACAATGGTTAAGACAGAGAGAAAGTATTAAAGGTATTCATATAAGTGGAGAAGACCACGAAGTGGCCCTATATGCAGATGATGGTGTATTTATATCTGAGCCTAATAAAACATTCTAATGGTTCTCGATAATGTGCCAGGATTTGCTTTGGAATTGATGATGACTGAACTTTACCACGGGACACTGATGTGAAATTTACCTTTGAGCTGCTTTCCGAGGCACTGTGTTTGGCTGAAGTGGAAGACTTCTTTAAGATGGAGGCAGAAGACGTGTTTGCATCATCTTTATAGAAACTTCTTTGGGGCTTTAACTCCTTTTTTTCATGCTTTTGACACATCTCTATAGCAGAGGTGGAGGAGGTAGGTTTGCTGGTCTTGATATACCTGCTGTGATTTCCAGTCCTCGGTGGGTCCTCAGTTCTGCAGTTCCTCTTCTGCACATCCTGCCTTGGTTCTTTCACTTCAGCAGAAACTAAACTGGGACCCACTCGAGGCTTGTTTAATTTGGACTGGCTCCTCTGGGAAGACTTTTCATCGAACCCACCTTTAGACTTCGTTTCTGTTCTCTGAGGGACTGCACCTGCACTGAGTTTTGAGTATCCTCTTTCCACAATGTCGCTTCCAGTGACAGTTTTATCTTTCCCTGAAACATAATTCTTTGCTTTACTGGAGCAATGATCCCCATGGAATGCCACAAAGTCTGGTTTGGATTTTGCATATTGTCTGTCCTTATTAATGGGTTTCTGCTCTGTTGCTTGTGTTTTTGCCAGTCTGTAGACAGGTTTTTTGATCTGCCGGGTGCTTTGGGAGTCATCTTTAACAGAAGAAGAAACGGATTTTTCCTTGTCCTTTTTACAGCTAGATTTTGAAGAATAAAAAGAAACGATGCTGTAAGAACTTTTTTTTTTAATAATATAAAAACACGATTAATTTCCAGTTAAAAAAATGCAGAAATAAATAAATGGTTATGTAAATTCCATCAAACCTTTTCTGACTCTTTAAAACTTCTTTCCTCTTGGCGGTTTTGTAACTGTTGCTTGCATATTGTCCTCTGGATATCTGATAACATAAAAAACATGAAACATTTTGTGAAATGCAACAATTAAGGCAGACTACAGCTGAAATAAAAGCAATAA
Organism: Rhamphochromis longiceps; assembly: GCF_057381845.1. Lineage (NCBI taxonomy): Eukaryota > Metazoa > Chordata > Actinopteri > Cichliformes > Cichlidae > Rhamphochromis > Rhamphochromis longiceps. The sequence goes on along the minus strand of NC_140573.1, from coordinate 40,906,791 downwards.
AAGAAATTTTTATTTTTTCTTGATATTTTTTACATGAGGGACTTCTTGTTTTTAGGAAAACTTTGTAATATTCCAGTGCCCTGTCACTCCTATTCTGAACGTTTTTGTCATGATAGTGCTTAGTTATGCTGCACATGTCGAAACCAATTTTGTCTCCAAACTGCTCAACCTGAGCCGTTTCTCTGATATACTCTTCCCAATTCAAATCAAATCAATTTTATTGTCACATCACATGTGCAGGTACATTGGTACAGCACATGCGAGTGAAATTCTTGTGTGCGAGCTTCACAAGCAACAGAGTTGTGCAAAATACAATAACATAAACAGGCAAAATATACGAATGGCTAAATCTGAAACTAATAAATATATGTACAATATATAATAGTATATGCAAAAAAAAATTTTTCTGGATGTGTATACTAAATGTTTTTCTACGTGTGTGTGTGTGTGTGTGTGTGTGTGTGTGTGTGTGTGTGTGTGTGTGTGTATACACATATTTTACAAATTAAATAGAGTCAACAATAAATAAAATATATAAAAATATACAGAGTTGAGACATGTGCAAAACAGTGGCATTAATGTACAGTATGTAGTGCATAATGTTGAAGTTCCAATTCTTATCCCTTCCGATGAAAATCTTAGGAACCTTTAACTCTGGCACCTCCAGCCACGCCTCCTGTCTTGTCCTAGTGCCACTGGGAATTGGGATGCAGTTTTCGTCGCCCTAAACCAAACCCAAACACCCACTATCTTCATGCTGCCTCCCCTCACCAGCTGGAAGCTTCAGGGCCAAAGTTGGAACAACAAATTCTCCCAGATTACAAGACGGCTCTGCCTCATCATCTTACTTCCTCAAGGTCACCTGCGTCGACTTCAGGATTGTTGACTTTTTCTTAAAAAGAGGTGAAAGGGCACTCTCTCTTTCTCGAGTTGAATACATGCTCCACACACATGTTCTCAAACTGCTCTCCCATCAGGAGCTCAGTCTGGGTGAAGTTATTTTTTCTCCCCTCCTTAATGCCTTCATTTCATCTCGCCTTGACTTTTGTAATAGTCTTTACTCTGGCGTCAGTCTGTCATCAGGGTTAGATCAAATGCTCCTAGCTGTCCCAAGGTCCAGATTAAAGCACAGAGGAGATCGAGCCTTTGCTGTGACTGCTCCTGAACTGTGGAACAAACTGCCCCTCACATCAGGACCTCCCCAACATTGGACACTTTCAAAACCCTTTGAAAACCCACTTTTATGGCTTCCTTGGCTTTTAAATCAAAATGAGTTTGGACTACTTTTATTTATCTTATTTCTTACTCAAACTTACTCTCTCTGCACTCTCTCTTCACCTCTCTTGTGCGTTATCCCTCGATTTGGATGGTTAACCCAGGCATGTAAACTCATCCAGCGTCACTCTTACATCCCTCTCACTAACACACACGTATTGTGGAAAATATATTTTTATACAACAGGGCTTTTATTAGTGACATATTAACCTAGAAGCTATTGAACGTGCAAAGCTTAGGGCCTTAGAAGAAACGTTCTGCTTGTAACTTACATACGTGCCTGCTCAGCAAAGGTTAGTACAGTATGTACTCAGGATGTGCCACAGATGAGTATGAAGAGAGCAGCACAGCGGGAAACACCTGAAGTGTAAGACAGCTGAGACAGCTCTTTAAGTCTTACAGAAGCTTGTCAATAAAGGAAGTGTATCTAAGTGCAACTGATGCATGTTAGGATATATGCTTATGAAGGGGCTGAACCCTGATATATAAAAACAGTATGCTGTGTGCTACCTAGTTGAGATCTATGCAGAGGATGACACTGTATACATCTCCCACGCGTGTGTTCAATAAATCATTGTTGTGACTGGACAGTATTCATGTCATGTAGCAGCAAAGTCAACTACAGTACACAAACGCTGTAACCTTACCCTCTCGTCTTCTTCACTTGAGGACGAAGACGACTTCTTGTGCTTTCTCTTTTTGGCCTTTTTAGGCATTTTCCTGGGAAGGCAATGTTAAAGAGGAAATAACGTTTCCGGTTAATATAAACACAAAAATCAAGCTTGATTTAAAGCAACACGTCACCCTGACATAAAACGAAACTAAACTAAAAGACGCATTTTACTCTCTTAAACGCGTCCTAATACTATAAAATATTGCCGCGTTAAGCCGAGTGTTAAACTCGTAACTCACAGCAGTCTAAAGTTAAATGTTACCGTTAGCTCGTTAAATCTCGTACACGAAGAAGAAGCAGCAGCAAACTGCAGCCGTACACGCTACATGTCGTCGTTACTGTCTGAAGAGGTCGCTTTCGTTGTTTCAGGGACATAAAGTAAGTCAAATATGAGCAAACGTCACATTCCTACACAGCTCAGTTTCCCTACCCCAGAGCCGACTGTTTTCCAAAACATCCGCAGCGCTTCCGGCTTTTCTTCTTCTACTGCGAACATTTTTTCTCAGTTGCTACGTGACTGCCACAGACTGGACGGGAGAGCTGCGCGTGCGTTTGTTGCTCCTGGAGCGTTTGGTGAAAAGATTAATGCCATGCTCCACAAATTGGCTGTTTGGAGGCCTCTCATAAACGACCTAATGTTTTATGTGTCTTTCTTTTTCTTTTTTTATTGAAAAAGCTCTCATCTCTGCCCCTGGGTCTGACCCTCTGTCTCCATCCCCTGCTCTGTTGTTTTTGACTAGTTTGAGCTTGTGACTCTTTTTTATTTAGAGGATGTGGTTGGCCATCTGAGACCAAATGATCCTGCCCCTCCACGATTTTTTTTAAGGAGATGTTGCCTAGCATAGGGCAGGGTTTTGTCAAACACCAGTTTAATATCCGAAGTTGTCCCTGCTAATTTTTAGCATGCAGTACAACCTCTGCTCAAGAAACCTGCCCTGGACCACACTGTATTGGCTAACTACAGGCCTATCTCCAAGCTGCCTTTTCTGTCTAAAATTATAGAGAAAATGTATATTCCTAATTGATTGGTTGTTTCGATGAGAATGGTATCTTGGAGATTTAGTGATAGCTTCGTTACCTATGATTCTTGTAATCATGTTGTTCTTGTCCTCCTTGGCCTAGCAGCTGCTTTTGCCACTGTAGACCACAACATTTTACTGTCTCGTTTACACCATCTTGCAGGCATTCGTGGTACTACTTTGAATTGGTTTGAGTCTTATTTGTCTGACATAACTTTTAGTGTTAACTTTTTAAGGGTATGAGTAATTTTCTGCTGCTCTTCAGGGCTCAATTTTAGGGCCCCTGGATTTCCCTTGTATTTACAGCTTTTGGGAGCCATGCATAGAAGGGATGGAATAGCCTTCCACTGGTATGCCGACAACTGCCAGATTTATCTGCCTCTGAAGCAGAAAGATGCTTTATCTGTTAAACTGCTTTTGGCATTTCTAGAGGATATAAATGGTAAATGGCCTGTATTTATATAGCGCTTTTCTAGTCCCTAAGGACCCCAAAGCGCTTTACATATCCAGTCATCCACCCATTCATGCACACATTCACACACTGGAATAAAAACTTGAATGGCCCTAATTTTTTAAAAATGTAAACCAAGCAAAACAGAGGTGATTGTGTTTGGTCCTAGTGGACCTTGTGATTCCTTGTGCTTAAATGGTCTTGCCCCACCTTACCTCTCTGAGCTTCTTCATCCTTACTGAATGCCTAGGTTTCTCGGGTCAGCTGACAAGCTGCTTCTGGAGGTACCCAGGTTCAAGAGGAAGCTCAGACGGGACAGGGCCTTCTCTATTGCTGCTCCTAACCTCTGGAATAACCTGCCCTGCACACTAGAGAGGCCCCTTCATTGTCCATTTTTAAAACAAGTCTTAAACCCACTTCATTCCTTGGCTTATAACGCTGTTTGACCCTTATTTTACTGCTTTAATTTAATCTAATGTGCTGATATTATTGTTTTAATTTAATTTAATGCGCTTCCCATTTTTTGTTTGTCATGTCAAGTGTACGTACGGCACTTTGTTTTCAGCTGGGAGTTGTAGCTAATGCTAATAGCAAGTTCATTTAGCGAATGTAAAATTTAAAAAAAGACCTGTTCCTGAAGTATCTTTATGACTCTATAATTGTACCCTTATTGTCATTAATCCAGTCCTTCTGGTCCCTTAAATATATTTATAAACTGAGATGTTATATTTCTTTCATTTTCTGCTGCTCTCTTGGCTAGACCTCTTTAAAAACACATTTTAATGTCAATGAGACTTTGCACCTGGTTTGTTAGGCTGCATTTCTGTAGCCAACAGTCAGTGTTGGGGAGTAACAGAATACATGTACCGCCGTTACGTATTTAAAATACAAAATATGAGTAACTGTATTCCGTTACAGTTACCGTTTAAAAGGGTGGTATTCAGAATACAGTTACTTTGTTGAAATAAATGGATTACACTGCGGTACTTTCCTGTTTCATGTTGTCGCGGGTCAGGACTGTTTGGGTAGCGATTCATGGATGGGGTTAAATTTTACTACTGTAAATGCTTTAATTAAGTACATTAAATTTATAAATACAATAAATTTATTGTTGGTCATATCATATTTTTATTATATTACTAATGTGTGATGGACACCAGTCTTGTGAAGCAATCACTAGCCAATCTTAACAATTACTGTTGACAGGGTTGGGAAGGTTACTTTTAAAATGTATTCCATTACAGAATACATGCCCCAAAATGTATTGGACCAAGTGCATGTGGCACCAGGACACCCTAGGCCGCTGGTTGATGATCGATTTTGTAATCATATCATCAGATTGAGTCCAAATGGACCATGTTCAGAACCTCCATTGCTGAAGCTGCTGCATTGAGCTGTGGCCACAAGGTAGTTGGTGTCTGTTGTGGTGACCTCTGAACCAGATGTTGAACACCAGAGGTGAAGGGAACCATCACTCTGAAGAAGGAGTCCTATCAGGCTTGGTTAGCCTGTGGGACTTTGGAGGCAGCAGATAGGTAACAACAGGCCAACCAGAACGCGGATCGGGCAGTAGCTAAGGCAGAACCTCGGGTGTGGGAGGAGTTTGGAGAGGCCACGGAAAAAGACTCTCTTGGCAAGCTATCATATCCTCTCTCTAGATCCACAAAGACGGTGCAACTCCATGTGACCTTCTCTATGCTTCTCTATCACTGAAAAAAATAAAGTACACCTTTTGATTCTAAGTTTAAAAACTTGCTTCCACTCAACACTTTGTCTTCTACTGTGGTTTATCACAGGAGCGCCCCCATGTCAGGGACACCCTATTTGGGTTTTGTACAGCTTGAGCAGAGAGAGGAAGGTCTGTGTTCAGCTAAGACATATTTCACTTCTGCATTGTCATTTAAGTATCAGTGTGTTTTAATAACAGAATATTACGATTAATTTTCTTAACATCAGTCTTTTTGCATTGAGAGTTGTTTTTAGTCCCAGCTCTGTCACTGTTTTCTTGTGGAAACAAAGCGTGACGAAGTTGTGGTGCAACAGTACACGAGCCTGTAAGGATGGAGGGACGAATGAGGCTTGATTTGTAAAATATTTTTTTATTCTTTATCTGGTAGTTCATCTGTTTGAACAGCAGGTGGCAGTGCTACATAAAATAATACATGAGATTCAAACACACAGCAGCTCATGTGCTCAATCTGCTTCTAAATGCATTACAGCTGAGGGCTGCTCCAGACCAACAAGTTTATCTGCAATAACACAGCATTACATATTAGTCAATTTCTATTTTAAAATCTGTAAAATAATAAGTAACTCAAGATCAAAAGGTTTTTTTTAAATCATTAAGTTTGAATTTGACCGAGATATTTTCCAACAGAACCTGAAGAGGATTTGCACCAGATTATTATCATATATTTACAACTGTAGTTCATAATATGTTAGACATTGCAGGAAAGCCATCATGCTAAGAAACTACATAAGGAAAACAGAGGGGTTCAAGATCCATTGAAGACATGGAGAGAGCAGCCGTCAATGCCATTAGGCATAAAATCTGTAATATTAATAATAATAATAATAATAAAAAATAATAATGATGATGATGATGGAGACTATATCTGACAATAACATATACTTCAGTGCGATATGTTGCTTTGTAGCAATCCCATCAACTATTATTCAAATGAGTTGTTTTAGGTACAAAAAAAATTCTAGTTATGAACGCAATATTCAAACTTGCAACAGAGGCTTTTCATGGTGCAGTATGACTGTTGTATTCAAGAAAAAGACTCTGTCTTTGTTCCTGGGCGTTTGTAATGAACTGTCTCTGGCCTGCTGGACCATAGTTGGAGAAACATTGCTGCTGAAGAGTCAGCGACCAGCGTCAGATCAGCTGTAAGCAGTGCCAGCTGCAGGAATAATCTCTGACCACTTCTGTAGTCTTGGACATAAACGATAACAACATGGAATTGCGACTGTAATGGCTAAATGCACAGGGATTCAGGAGATGACGGTGTTTCGATTAGATCAGTGACATGTTAAATACGTGAAGATTAGCTTTGAAACTGGAAACGGTTCCTCTGTTTTGTAGTCCCATGGAGGCAGGTGATTTTGAAGGGGTTTAGTTGGGATAAAATGTGTTTATGTGGTACGATGAATGTCAGATTCACGAGACTTCATCGTCAGAGGGCTTCTTATGGCACAGATTCCGTTAGTGTTAAAAAAACTTCTGACTTCTTTGTGAACATTAAAGGGAAATGGTAAATGGCCTGCATTTGTATAGCGCTTTTCTAGTCCTTAAGGACCCCAAAGCGCTTTACACTACATTCAGTCATCCACCCATTCACACACACATTCACACACTGGCGATAGCAAGCTACATTGTAGCCACAGCTGCCCTGGGGCGCACTGACAGAGGAAAAATGACTCTTACACAAATGGAAACATGTCTAATGTTTCCGTGTCACACTTGTTCTACCTGTTGCTAGCTTTCTGTATCTCTGCCTTTCTCTTTCTCTCACTCTGTTCAAACACGTATGGCTTCTGACATCGAGTAGCTTTAAGCAGCCGGTGAATGCCTCTGTGGTGTGTGAGAATGTGCATCATGCACACGCGTGTGATGTTTGAGTATGTGTCGGTGAGAGGTTTTACACCGCTAATGGTTTCTTCAGAAACACGAGCTGGGTGTTTTATATAAATGTTATTTTTAGATGTAGATAAAAGGAAACTGCTGCTGAAATTGATTTGACACTTTCTGTAAAACCACTTCAGCTGTTTAGGTTGTCTGAGATAAGTGTGAGCATATATAATGATATGGACAGTGTGGCTTCACACACCACATTACTCATTCACTTTCTCTCACCATCATCAATCTGTATCTACTTGGACATTTGGAAAGACATTCCTTGAAACCTTCAAATGAAAAACTGGGAAGAAATATTGATCTTTCATTGAAATGATCAAACACATTATACATATTAGTAGCTGAGCTTTGAATTTGTAACGAGTAGTTTTAAGTAATGAGCCATTTAAGTGACATTCAAAAAGAAGAAATGCTAAAAAAGAAACTTACAAAAAAACAATGCTAGCTCATATTTCTGCAGTGTTTGGATTTCTTTGATTTTAAAGATAAATCACATGAAAATAAATGAAATATCTTTTAGTGTTTTTCTTTTCGTTTTACTAAAAGAAGCAAATGTCTATAAATACATCACCATAAAATGGTTAATAAGCCAAGACATTACACCAACCTACAGTATGTATGCCTTTCCGTACGACACAGAATGAGAAGCCTGCTTTATACAGCAGGGTCAAAAACAGTCCTGCCAGTACTTACTAAATATTTATACAAGTCCATTTCATCTAAATCAAAAGCTAGGTGATTCTTTCTGCTTTTCATTGCCAGCAGAGATGACTCCTCGGCTGGGTTACGCTCTCATATAAACAAACAGGGCTTTCAACTCTCTGTCTTCAGCATCTCGACTTGGCCTCGGTCCTAGAAAACCCCACTTGGCTCCGTGGTTTCTGTCAGAAAGTGGTGACTAACACACTGACTGGCTGTGTGACAGACACCTACCTCAACACATTCTTTAATTCTTGCTCCCATTAATAAAGGCGCTTTTATTAGTTCAGTAATTAGCCTTGGAGAGCATTCCCAGACTATAAAGGAAAGGTTGTTTTTCATAGTAGTAATGGTAAAGTGTTAATAGGCCTAAAACTATACCCTGCCATGCAAACCATTAGGCCATAAATGCTTTCTCTTACTTCACTGCAGCACCTCTCCTCATGTCAGATGGATCCAGTTTGAGGTTTTTTTAAATGTAATTTTCAGTTTTGTTTTTTTAGGACGAGGATGATAATTATATAAAAAGATGTTTATGAAAAGGGAGAAAAGTATTGATGATAAAGGTATATCAGTGATACGGGAGAGACCAGGAATTTATTCAGATAATTAAACTCTGCCTTTACCACCTGTGCTACTTTGTCACCTAATCCACCCGCCTCTCTCCTCACCAGCACTTGTCCACTAAGCATTTGACAGATCGTCTATATGTCCTTATCGCCTTCTTGCATTCCTTAGTCTTAGTTTTGGACTTTTGGACTTTCATTCTGCTCCTTTTGCTTTGTTTGCATGCCTGATATTTGCAACCATGTAACAGAACATTAAAGTAAACTTTCAGAATCAGAATCAGAATCAGAATACTTTATTGATCCCTGGGGGAAATTATTTGGCCTGTTTATTATGTTTCTGCCCTCATAACAAGGCAGTACTATCAGAGCACTGATGACAACAGCAAGATTATCTTGGTGTTCTTGTTTCTTGTTTTTGTTTCACAGCAGAATAAAAGTGGTCGTCAAAAAGACTCTAAGAACAGTGGTGATGATGATGATGGTGATGATGAAAATAAAGATCATTATGTTGGAAGTGAAGCTGATAAAATTAAGCACAACCATGAGTGAAGCAACAACAATAATGACGATAACTCCGCACCTGAACCTACAAACACGTGCAAGAATATTAAAAAGGGATAAAAATGATTAAATATACTTATGTGCATATCTAATGTTTTAAAGCAATAAACGTTTCAATGATAATAAAAATGTAATTAAACTGATTGGATGCTTGCTTGGATTAGAATTAACGTGTTTCAGTGTGATGAGAGTGATGCACAATATCAAGCTGAATACCAAGTGGAATCAACCACTTTCTTCTTCTTCTTCTTGTCGTCATAATTTTAACTTTCCAGGAGAAACACGTTAAAAAAGACCCCGCTCTGGTCTCTCCACAGTGCTGGCCTGAAGTAAACCTGACCACTGACGCCTACAGCACTAACAGCTGGTGCGTGTGATGACGCTGAGGGTTGCTGGTCAATTTTATGAAAACAAATGATGCAAAAACTGTCAAATTAAATAGAAAAAATCGTAATGAAAGTGAAGAAGCGCGCATGCCACTGGCCTGATCATCGGAAGAAGCAGCGGCGATAGTAATTATTGCCGCTTGTGCACGACGTTGCCGAGGATGATGACGGTATTTAGGATAATGAGGATGAAGAACGTTATAACTCCACGTGGCCGCACTTGTACCGGTGGTGGGAGTGTCCGCGGAGGCGCTCCACTCCCTACTCGCGCGCAGGCACGAGCGGCGCTCGGATGTTTTCATTCTGAATTTATAAGTCAGAGAGAGGAGGACGCCTTCGAAACAAGAGGAAACGAGAGGGAAAAATCTTTTTGTTGTTGTTGTGTATGTTTTTGTATTAGCTTCCGGTGTAATGTCAGTTCGTCGGGCCGGTTTGGTGCTGCTTTGCGCGATGTTGGCGGTGACTTGTGCTCGCAGGAGTTCGCCGGAGCAGGAGGATGTTCAGGAGAAAACGAACAGCGCCAGATGCACATCCAGGTGCCTCACTCTGCACATGACCCAGCTAACCGCTGCTTTCAGACACCTCCAGGTACGGACAAGCATTTTGCCCCAAATCCTTTGTTTTAGTGTGTTTTTCACCTGAGGGTCACCTTCCGCACGAGCACCGGTGTCATAGCCTACAAAACGCACGAGAAACCGTTGAAATAAACAGTGAAACATTTAATCCGGTCGGCTTGATGTGAAAACCCAGTCCAGTTGGTCTAATATGAGATAACGTACAAAAGTAAAATTATATATGTACTATGTTGAATGTTTACAATTACTGCTTGTTTTTGTTTATTTGTTTGTTTGTTTGTTTTGGAGGGGGGGGTCCACCGCAGCGCTACCAGTCTTAATCAATATCGAGGTTTTGTTTGTGGTCACTTTACAATAACACAGTTTTATTATTTTGTCAAATATGTCACTTTATATATTCACATAAGCTCAGTCTAAACATTTTTCATTGGAACATATTGAACCAGTCCGTGCATTTGTTAATTATGCCTAAAAGAATAAGGTGTGAACTTAAAATGTAAAATTATAACATGGACAGAATGATTTTTGCAGGTGATTTCCAGATGTAGTCTTAGCCACAAGTACTAATTTCACTCAGTGTGTCAGTTAGGACAGATCGTGATATTTGACTGTCTTGCTGTAGAAAATACACAATGCAGCCATTTCTAACGTGCACTTTACAAGTTGTTAATAAATGTTGCCCTCCTGTCTTTTTCCCTCAGTGCTGTGTTGTTACAATGATTTTTGGATAAGCTAGGCCAAAAGAGAAAGGTGCAGTGCAGAGTAAAGCAGCTGAGTGCTGCACTATTAAGCAAAAACAACAACAACCTTGTGATCTACACTTGAACTGTTGTTCTCCACGTGGTTTTCATCAGGAAGTTCTGACCAAATGATGTTGATGTTGCTCAGATTGAAGTCGGCCCGTGTCAATACTCTAGTGGGGCAAAGGTAGGCCGAAAAAAACTTTGGTTATTGGTTTTTAATAGTTCACAAAATGGCTCATCTTGCAGGGATTGCTGTGCTGTGTACTGGGGCCTTTGTAGTGAGGAATGTGAGATTAACAGGGACATTAGGACGTTACCAAGTTCGAAAAGCCACTTATCGTTAACGGCTTCAACATGTGCATGCTGTGTAGTGGGTGGGAAAGTCATTAACCACAGAGTTCAGCCCCAATGGCTCTGAGGTGTGCAGACAAAAGTGTGTATGTGTGTGTGTGTGTGTGTGTGTGGGGGGGGTTGCATATGCTCACATATAAAACCGAGGTTTGGTCTGGTCCTTGTCCATCCAGAAAAGACCCTCGCCACCTGTGCATTGAGTAATGAGGGTGGCCTCTGGATGACTTTACCGTTTAGATGTTTGCATTTGTGTGTGTGTGTGTGTGTGTGTGTGTGTGTGTGTGTGTGTGGGTGTTCTAGACCAGAGGTGTGAGAAAGGGAACATTTGGTTTAAACTTTATGAACCAGTGTGCAAGAATCAAATGTGCAAATTCAGTGATTCAAATGAAACCAGGTGATTTTTCAGCACCAGTTTCTGAGTCGGGTGTTTGTGTCTTTTGCTTTGGTTTTATTACTTTCCCTAGTTTCATGAATTGTGTCAGGTTGTTTCTGATTTCTGTTCAGTTCATTTTTTCTGATATTATTGAAGCCTAGTTGTGCTGGTGCTCCAAGCTGTTTATATTTGATCCATTGTGTTTTGTAGCTTTGCATTTTTGTGGAATTCTGTTTAACTTTGATGTTGGATTTATTGTTTTTTGGACTTTAATCCCCTCAATAAATCACTCGCCTTTTATTCATTGACGTCTGACTCTTAGCATTTTGCATTTGGGTCCTCACGTCTTAATAATTCCAACATATCACAAAACAGCAAAACATAGACCTGGTAGACATATTCCTCCCTGAATTTGAGGATTTCCAGTCTTTTCTCCTTATTCTACCAGTACAATGGTTGTTAGCTTGCTGCAAAGAGAAGAAAAGGGTTTTCTGAGGGTGTAGGTCTCAGTCTGTGGGTTCCAGGCGTCTCCTCTGCCCTTCAAAAAGCTTTCATACCTGTCACTGGCTCCCTCACTGTTATTGGCCTCAAGGTTAGCCACCAAGCTCTTGGGGGGGGGGGGGGGGGCTCTTTGTCTCCTTTGTTACCAGCTGTCTGCCCAGCCTCGTTGTTGTCAGGCTCCTGCTCGGCCACCTGAATGGTTCTGGCTCTTGGAATCATTTTGTCCGGCTGCACAAAATTTGGTTCTTATAACTGATTAAAATAAAAATCTTTGGCTTTTTTAAATCATTTGAGGATGTTAGCTTGAGCTGTAGAAGACTTTGGTGTATACCAAAAGTATTAACCAGTTAGTTAAAATAATAATAATAAAGATTGTTGTTTAGGGCTGCCACGATTAGTCGACTAGTCACGATTACGTCGACTATCAAAATCGTCGACGACTGATTTAATAGTCGACGCGTCGTTTGAAGCTTTGTAAGATCACAAAAGACGCAGGAATAAGTAGCAGGATTTAAGAGTGTAATAACGGACTGAAACAGAAGATGGCAGCACTGCATGTACAAGGATGCCAGCTGCCGTTAAACCCCGAAGAAGAAGAAGCTGTGTCCCAGAATTCATAGCGCAGCCCAGCACAGTTTCCAACAATGGCGGCAGCTAGTTAGTTTTAATATTACTCTTATTATTCTTTCTGGGTCACAAAATAAACGTTTAGGCGAGAATGTAGCTGTGTAAACCTCAAATATCTGCTCAGTTTATCAAGACACCGCATATTTTCAAAAGCGCTCCGACGTTTTCGGAGACGTCTGTTACCCACTAGCTCGTTAGCTAGCCGGGGGCAAGGTCACTAGAGCCGTGAGAACACCGGACTCCCCGCAAATCGTTTTCAAACCCACCGCCGTCTTTCGCTACTCAGGTTAAACATATATATAAGTCACTTAGATAACTTAAAAATGTTATTGTTTGGCTTTTTTCAGTATTTTATTTGTTCCTGAGTAAATCGGTTTGGCTGAGATTAAAGTTATAGTTTTTACACAGCTGAATAAACGTCAAGCAGACAGCTGATTATCAGAAGTGTGAGATGCTCCAGAATTTACTCCTGTGTCCTGTTATATTTTAGATAGCAAGGAGTTTATTAAACTCCACCGAAACAATCTGCAAATTTCATTAAAATTTAATAAACTATCATCTTGTCTTTATTTTTAGTTAGCACAGACCTTAAACACTTAAAGCTGTAAGCTAATGATAGTTATATAAGAGCAGATGCTGCTGGTGCAATCAGCTGTACTTTTTACGTCCAATGGATGATGATCTGATTAATCGAGTAATCGCAAAAATAATCAGTGACTATTCGACTATCAAAATAATCGTTTGTGGCAGCCCTATTGTTGTTGTTCGTTTCTGTTTCTAACATCTTTACAGTGAGGATTGACATTTTTTTCTATTTTGACACATTTTGTAGAGTCTGTTTGATTAAAAATAAATGTGAGATTAATCAATAATGCACTGATTTTATTGATTGATTCTTGATTTATTTATACACCAACACCAACTGGCTGTTATCTCCACATCCACCTTGCTAACTGAGCTTGCTAGCATCAACTTATAATTTAGCACGTTATACATTCGTCTAAATGCGGTCATCTCTGGCTCCAAAAAACCCAGACGACACAAACTACATCCATCTTTTATATACAGACTGTGATTAGAAGAAATCGGAGAGGAAAAGGACGCAGAGCCTCAGAGGTTTTAAAAAGAGTCTGTGTGTTTAAACCAAAATAAAAAGCACATCAAAATTCTGAGGAAACAAGGAAACAAATTTTCTTCTCAGCCACATCCTGGAGAGTTGCATCACTCCTCGAAACTATTATAGGACAGCTTAGAGAGCACACGGATTGATTGATGGGTAGGAGTATGTTAGAGCATTCATTCCCTCTAGAAAAAAGAAAAAAGCCTTTAGATAACAGTTCCAGCAACTACGACATCAGTAAAGACAAACCGAGCTTTACTCATCCTCCTCAGTCACCACACTCAGACACAAACACACACATTGCTTCCTCTGGCTTCATGTGGGTGAACTTTGTGTTTTTGGCTCTTTCTCAGTGTGTGTGTGTGTGTGTGGCTAGTGTGTAGCCACTAGAATTTGAGTCACCAGTTTTCTATTTACACCTCTCTTTATGCTGCGTCTCTGGGTTTTCCACTACTTTCCCTTGTATGGCGTAATAGTGTAATTATAGCTCTTTCGTGTGTGAGAGAGCACACTTAAATATATATATAAACATGTTGGTATGTTGTCATATTCCCAGATTCCTCCTTGATGTAAGCTCCTAAAATAAGCGAAAAACTCCCGTCTTGCCCGAAGAGGTGAATTATTTTACACATACGTAGTAGCTCAGATTAGCCTGTGTTCTTAGACGCTCACATGCTGTGGCGCTGATGGGATAAGGGCCGGCGGTAGGTTAAACGAGCTCCCTGTGCATCCTTGTCTAAGTGTGCGCATGCGTGCATCTGTCCCGACTACGCTGCGGTAGGTAACTCTAATCGGCCCAAAGGTCGGTCAGCCAACCAGTCACGCTCTGAAAAAGACCAGAGACAACGGTCAGGTCAGGTTGCACGGAGACAGACGAGGAGATAAGGGCAGGTGGGCAGACTCGGTCAAGCGTGAAGATGGGCAGAGGGATGGAAAGACAGGAGAGCAGGCAAGCAGGTGTGACAGACGCAGGTGAAGACAGACAACTCGGTGAACTGATACGTAGGCTATAGAAGTAGACTGACATGCAGCGAGACAGGCATCCGGGTGAGCGACGGCAGGAAACAAAGGCTTGTTTGATTCGCCTCAAAGATAAAGCCAGTGCAGCTTTGTGACTGCCCTGTCATTTGATCAGTGCATAGATGGTGATAAAGTTGTGGCAGTGTAAGAGCGACTCTCACCTGAAACCAGGACAAGAAATTCCAAAACAGTAAATCACAGCTGGAATGGCAAGGCTCTGAGGGCATGGCTTTGTTGCAGCTTTGGAAAGAAAGACTCTTTTGCCACATCTAGACTGTCGTGATATTTTATATGTGCTACTTAAATCCTTTTTTCCCCCCTTGTTACTCCTTTCCATTGATAAGGAGATAAATGTCACACGTACGTCTGGGACAAACAAAGAGCAAATACTGGCTTGGGTATGGCCTCACCTTGCAAGGCAACTGGAGTCTTGTGAGATTCACAAGATCACTTTTTAAAGACCATCCCCAGCTTGCCCGGCTTTGAAACTACGAGTTTACTACTCAGTAAGGTTGTAAATATCTGAAGAATCAACAGGTGGCACGCTGCCACAGTGCTCGACTGCAACTTTGCTTTTCCTGCTGGATGCTCTCCGTGGTTCATTAATCGAATTGGCTGTAATAGATCGTAACAGATGGATAGTTCTTCCAATAACCTGCCTTCTAAGGTGTGTTTCAGTGTTAGGAACAATAACTTTCTAAAGTCTCCACAGAAACACACATGCACACCGTTATACTCCAAGTTCTTTTTTGCACATTGTGCACATTGTTGCACTTTGTTTTTTTTGTTGCAATTTTTGCACATTGCACTTTATGTTGTCCTGTGTTGATGGTCTGTTATATGTAGCACCATGTACTGTAACACTGCACATGGTTGGAATGACAATAAAGCCACTTGACTAGGGCTGCCACAAACAATTATTTTGATAGTTGACTAGTTGGCGATTATTTTTGCGATTAGTCGATTAATCAGATGCGGATGCTGCGATGGTGCCTAGGCCTAACACGATGGGACCACGTCATGAACACCGACGTTAGAAAGAGGATGGGAATCACGCCAATCACAGATAAGATGCAAGAAGCGAGGCTGCGGTGGTACGGACATGTGGTACGGAGCGATGAGAACTCAGTGGTGAGAACAGCACTGCGGCTCAGCCCCCAAGGACGTCGACCTAGAGGCAGACCAAAGCGGAGATGGATGGACCGAATCAAGGACGACGTGAAGAAGATCGAAGCCGATCTGACCGACGCCCTTGACCGACCCAAGTGGAGACGACTTTGCAGAAAAGCGGACCCTGCAACCGAGCGGGAAAAACGCTAGGAGGAAGAAGTCGATTAATCAGATCATCATCCATTCAACATAAAACGTACAGCTTATTGCACCAGCAGCATCTGCTCTTATATAACTATCATTAGCTTACAGCTTTAAGTGTTTAAGGTCTGTGCTAACTAAAAATAAAGACAAGATGATAGTTTATTACATTTGACTTATATATCATGTTTAACCTGATATGCGAAGGACGGCGGTGGGTTTGAAAATGATTTGCCGGGAGTCCGGTGTTCTCACGGCTCTAGTTAGCCTTGCACCAGGCTCGCTATCGAGCTAGTAACAGACGTCTCCGAAAACGTCGGAGCGCTTTTGAAAATATGTGGTGTCTTGATAAACTGAGCAGATATTTGAGGTTTACACAGCTACATTCTCGCCTGAAAATATGTTAAACGTTTATTTTGTGACCCAGAAAGAATAATAAGAGTAATATTAAAACTAACTAGCTGCCGCCATTGTTGGAAACTGAGCTGGGCTGCGCTATGAATTCCGGGACACAGCTTCTTCTTCTTCGGGGTTTAACGGCAGCTGGCATCCTTGTACATGCAGTGCTGCCATCTTCTGTCTCAGTCTGTTATTACACTCTTAAATCCTGCTACTTATTCCTGCGTCTTTTGTGATCTTACAAAGCTTCAAACGACGCGTCGACTATTAAATCAGTCGTCGACGATTTTGATAGTCGACTAATCGTGACTAGTCGACTAATCGTGGCAGCCCTACACTTGACTTGACTAGACTTGACACAGGTTGGCAGACAGTTGGTTTTCTTTGTTTTTACGCTCTTTGCGCTAACTCACTGGCGAGCTTCCTAGTTTGAATACTGTCAGTCTTCTCGTCTAAACCCCAGTTTCTGACGGAAGGAGAAGGAGAAAGCTTTAAGATTTGGGAATGTAATAAAATCCCCTTTGTTTTGACGCTTGTTGTTTACAGGATGTAGGGCGCCACGAACTCGAAGGTGGACACAACAATGAGTCATGGGGCTTCTGTCGGGAAGCTTTCGGACCTCAAGGCTGTTCTTTTGGGAAGAACTTTATATTGTGTTGAGTGGACGTTAGTCATGATATATTCATCACACAAACAAGCCGTACACCATCACCGCGTTTGCTTCTGGTCATCTGGGTGTGATTAGCAGAGTTAATGCCTGATGTTAAAGAGACTTTCTACTGCACCTCACCACAAGCGCTGACCACAGCACACACCCACACACACACTTTCTCCTCCTCTGTCTCTCCTGCACACACTTTTGTTTTTTTTTTAATCACTGCATCTGGCAGAAGTGTGATTTATATCTCTCTCCCCTTCAAACACTGACGGGTGTGTGCAGCTGCGTGCGTGCACGCTGACCGTGCACGCGTCGTCGTGTTTTATTTTAAAGGCTAATATCAGGTTGTTTTTCCTTCAGCAAAGATCAGCAGCAGTCAGAACCATGTGGAAGTCCTTTAGCGCAAGTGTTTCCTACTCCGAGGGTCAGTCTTGTGTTTCTGATGGGTCTCTCGTGACAGATTTTTCTTGCGGATCCCAGAACTGAAAGTTTAAGACCCAACAAGTGGAAAAACTTAAGATCGCTTTTTTTGTCTTTTATTTTATTGTAATACAGTGGGGCAAAAAAGTATTTAGTCAGCCACCGATTGTGCAAGTTCCCCCACTTAAAATGATGACAGAGGTCAGTAATTTGCACCAGAGGTACACTTCAACTGTGAGAGACAGAATGTGAAAAAAAAAAATCCATGAATCCACATGGTAGGATTTGTAAAGAATTTATTCGTAAATCAGGGTGGAAAATAAGTATTTGGTCAATAACAAAAATACAACTCAATACTTTGTAACATAACCTTTGTTGGCAATAACAGAGGTCAAATGTTTACTATAGGTCTTTACCAGGTTTGCACACACAGTAGCTGGTATTTTGGCCCATTCCTCCATGCAGATCTTCTCGAGAGCAGTGATGTTTTGGGGCTGTCGCCGAGCAACACGGACTTTCAACTCCCGCCACAGATTTTCTATGGGGTTGAGGTCTGGAGACTGGCTAGGCCACTCCAGGACTTTCAAATGCTTCTTACGGAGCCACTCCTTTGTTGCCCGGGCGGTGTGTTTTGGATCATTGTCATGTTGGAAGACCCAGCCTCGTTTCATCTTCAAAGTTCTCACTGATGGAAGGAGGTTTTGGCTCAAAATCTCACGATACATGGCCCCATTCATTCTGTCCTTAACACGGATCAGTCGTCCTGTCCCCTTGGCAGAAAAACAGCCCCATAGCATGATGTTTCCACCCCCATGCTTCACAGTAGGTATGGTGTTCTTGGGATGCAACTCAGTATTCTTCTTCCTCCAAACACGACGAGTTGAGTTTATACCAAAAAGTTCTACTTTGGTTTCATCTGACCACATGACATTCTCCCAATCCTCTGCTGTATCATCCATGTGCTCTCTGGCAAACTTCAGACGGGCCTGGACATGCACTGGCTTCAGCAGCGGAACACGTCTGGCACTGCGGGATTTGATTCCCTGCCGTTGTAGTGTGTTACTGATGGTGACCTTTGTTACTTTGGTCCCAGCTCTCTGCAGGTCATTCACCAGGTCCCCCCGTGTGGTTCTGGGATCTTTGCTCACCGTTCTCATGATCATTTTGACCCCACGGGATGAGATCTTGCGTGGAGCCCCAGATCGAGGGAGATTATCAGTGGTCTTGTATGTCTTCCATTTTCTGATGATTGCTCCCACAGTTGATTTTTTTCACACCAAGCTGCTTGCCTATTGTAGATTCACTCTTCCCAGTCTGGTGCAGGTCTACAATACTTTTCCTGGTGTCCTTCGAAAGCTCTTTGGTCTTGGCCATGGCGGAGTTTGGAGTCTGACTGTTTGAGGCTGTGGACAGGTGTCTTTTATACAGATGATGAGTTCAAACAGGTGCCATTCATACAGGTAACGAGTGGGGGACAGAAAAGCTTCTTACAGAAGACGTTACAGGTCTGTGAGAGCCAGAGATTTTCCTTGTTTGAGGTGACCGAATACTTATTTTCCACCCTGATTTACGAATAAATTCTTTACAAATCCTACCATGTGGATTCATGGATTTTTTTTTCACATTCTGTCTCTCACAGTTGAAGTGTACCTCTGGTGCAAATTACTGACCTCTGTCATCATTTTAAGTGGGGGAACTTGCACAATCGGTGGCTGACTAAATACTTTTTTGCCCCACTGTATGTGTGTGTGTATATATATATATATATATATATATATATGAGCATGGTTTCTTGTTGTAGGACTTCATTAAAAAAAGCAGCTGGAGGCCTTTTTGTGAAGTCTGTATCTTTATTTTACAATATTCCGTCTTGATGGATTTGTTGTGTTGAATGTTGGCTTTTCATTTATAAAATATCCTTGAAGAAGAAACTTTAGCCAGATGAACAGCATCCTGTTTCACAACACTCCCCATCCTTTCCAGTCTCCTCCTATTAACTAATATTTATTTCCACATTTCACCTTCTTTTGACTGTCTCTTTATTCTTTTCAGTATCCTCCCTCTCTCTTACTTCCTCTCAGTCGCCCACATCCAGCTTCTTTTCTCCTTTTCTAGTCATCTCATGCAAGTCCACCTCCTCTTTCTCTCTCAGACTTTTTTTTAACATGTGCAGCTGTTTTGCCGCAGACACACATACATACACTTACCAAGACCCTATGAAACCTCACTCTGACCACCGTTTAATGGCCATACGGCACACAGACCCATCTAAACTGGCTTAATTGGCTCTGACAGCAAATATGTCCCATGAAATCGACTTGGGATTAGCTCATATGTGTGTGCATCCATATGTGTGAGTGTAGACTACAGAAGGCTCTAAAGTGGATTGACTGACACTGGAAGGATGTTATGGCATGAAGAAGACAGGAAAAAGAACGATACCGTGAAAAAGATTGAGAGCGAGGATGAAGATGTGAGGCCAACAGGGGGGAACACGGCTTTATATCTCCTCTGTGAAAATCTGGAGATACTTAGCTGTCCTCGGTACTTTCGCTGGAAAATCTATAGTTTATCATCGGTGTCATTTTTAAGTCCTCTCCTGTCATTTTTACAGGAGTTGGCAGAAATGCAGAGACTTGGAAAGGCAGTGAGTCCAAATGAAACACAGAAGGAGTGACAGGGTGACCAAAAGAGGCTAATCCTCCGCTTCCGTAATCCCTCTGATGGTGCATGAATGTTCAAACAACCCTGCTTAAGGATCTATAAGCGGCACAAAGCAGCGTGATGTTGACAAAAACATAAAACTTTGGACTACCTATATACCTACATCAAATACTTCGTAGCAACCGATATCCATCCATGGTGTGTGTTTGCTAAGAAAACAGCACAAACTTGACAGATTTGCACTTATCATTTTGTTCCACTGTTCAGAAATCACACGGGAAGAAATGGAAGGTTCATACTTACAGCAGCTTTAATAGACCAGATAACAGCGCTCTCTCTCTCACCCATACTCTTGTCATTATTAGGTTCTTGCTAAAAACTAGCCTAATACCCAAAAGTTCATATAAATTCATCTGGCAGCTTCGGAAAGAGCTTCTGGGAAATGTGAAGAACGACAGCCAAAAGTATTAAAAGTGGTAAATTATACAACCCATCAGAAAGTACTCCTAGCAGCAGGTAGCAGCACTGAACATCACCAACTGATTGCACTAATGGATATCTGAGTTGCCTTTTGGGTACGTGGTAGCATAACAGCTCGGACTCATCGAGCAAAAATGTTTCACAGAGTAAGATTTAATATTGGCCAGTAAAAGTCACACAAACAAACCTGCCTTGTGAAGTGCATGTAGTATTTCTGCGAGGGCACATAAGGGTTTTCCTGTTTTGTTTTTGAATGGAAGCATATTTTCTTACACTTCAATGATACACCTCAATGTTGCAACGCTGAATTTATGCAGAAATAGATATTTAGCCGTCCTATGTTCTTCAGTGTAGATTCAGAGTGTGCACTCCCTTTTGTTTCATCGTCATTCAGCTGCATCTCCCTGTGCCCGGTTCTTCCTGATAAAAGGGAGTTCTTCCGCCCCACCATCAGATTGCGGAGGTTTTCTCTCTCTTACAATACGAAACGCCTCGAGGCGGCTGTTGCTGTAAATCAATTGTTGCGATCTAAATAAATTTAACTTGAGTGTAAAAGTGAACCTGTCTAAACTTCCAGGCTCACATTCAGTTTGTGTTTTCAAACAGAATCAGTCTGAGATGTTATCTTGAAAAGTTGTAATGTTGAGAGACTGAAGAAGAAGCTACTATAAGATGTGTATCCATAGCAACAGGGTTTTTGTACTGCAGACAGTATTAGCAAGCTTAGAAGTCAGCAGAGGAGGGAAGTGTTTCTCTCCGTGTCTCTATGCGGTACCATGACACCGGTTCCTTCGTTTCTGCCTCATCTGTTCTTCTCTGCATTTATTGTTCCCCACAGACTTGTTGCTAATCTATTCATTGGGGTTTACACAATTACTGTAATGTGCTACTGCTTCCGCCTTCCTTCTCTCTTCTGTGCCGTTTAAAGGCTGGTGTGCAGCAGCATTATCCCTTTAAACCTCCAGCACAGGTTACTATTAAGCCAAGGGTGTCTGCCCCGTCATTAGTCATTTAGTGATCACGGAGGTATAATGTCAGAGGTCAGGAATACCTCTTTTTTTTTTAGATACTTATAGATACTGGGAAACCTTGAAGCTTTGCTCAAGCTTAGCTCAAAATCTTCATTTCAATCTTATTCATTGTGTCTTTTTCTTGAAAGCTGACCAATTCTTCACTCCTGCCAACAGCTGGACAAGTGAGGCAGTAAGCAGCTGTAGCAGTGCACGGCGTGAGAGTATGAGAGGAATGAGGCAAACAAAATTTATGTCGAATTTGGGGCTCTAATCATTTTCACACATATACTCAATGGACGGTCTCCTTAGAAATCTGAGGTGACTTGCGGTTTGTTGGTTTTGGAGATGTAAAACAAGAATCTGGAGCTGTGTTCCCCGTCTTATAGTCAGCATTTAACTGTCTGACAGGCCTGTCTGAACACTTTATTTCAAAGTCTGTCTCAGGTTTAAGACCTTCATCACCCATGACTGATCTAGTGGCAGTAATTTCTTCACTTCCAGGCTTAGTGCTTGCACAAGTCACCCTCCATCCATCGATAACAATGTGCATCCGTTCTGAGCGTTACAAGCGAAAGCGTCAGTTCAGCATCTTCGGTACCGTGAAATCCCTTAACTCCTAATCTCTAACCTTTAACCCCAGCACTGTCACCTTAACTATAACCCCATAGCCCTCATAATACCAGAAGAACAAATGCTAACCTAAAACCCTGAAAAGGGTGTGTGTGTGTGTGTGTGTGTGTGTGTGTGTGTGTGTGTGTGTGTGTGTGTGTGTGTGTGTGTGCAAAGAGTTGAGCTGGTTCAGGCTAAATACAGCTCACTCAGGAGAGGGTTTAAGAGTTGTTAAGGGGGCTTATCCAACACACACTAGAGGCTCAGTCTTTCTCTCTGAAGGCATAGCCACATAACAACAGGCAGTTACACACAAGTATTATAATAGTTGTTTTGAAGGTGCACAAAGGCTTCATGATTTTTCTGATGATGACAAAGCATTTCAGAGGGAAGGGCCGCCTGTTGTGCCAAAACTGACTATCCTGCCAAAGGAAGCTCAAAACAGCTGGTAGAAATTGCTATTTAAAGGCATCAAAATGACTCAAAATCCTCGAATTATTGCAGAAAAGCCAAATGAAAACTTAATAGTTTGTTTTTACGCCAGTTTAAGGGCTCAAAAGGGGGTCTGTGAGTAGTTACAGCCACACTGTGAAACAGCCACACTGTGTTCATGGATAATAGTTCTCCACGTTCAATCCAAAGTACCGTATTTTCTGCACTATAAGGCGCACTTAAAATCCTTTAATTTTCTCAAAAATTGACAGTGCACCTTATAATCCGGTGCGCCTTATGTATGAATTCTGGTTGTGCTCACTGACCTCGAACCGATTTTATGAGGTACACGACACTCAAAAATCCGTCAAAAATGTTTTAGTACGACTTTGGTAAGCTACGAAGCCGCACCGCTTGATGGATTGTCGGCTACCGTAGTCAGAAGCCTGGCGGAGTAATCTATTCACTTCAATTCAATTTTATTTTTCTAGCGCCAAATCACAACAACAGTTGCCTCAAGGCGCTTTATATTGTACAGGTAGATCTTACAATAATAGATACCAAGAAAAACCCAACAATCATATGAACCCCTATGAGCAGCACTTTGATGACAGTGGGAAGGAAAAACTCCCTTTTAACAGGAAGAAACCTCTGACAGAACCAGGCTTAGGGAGGGGCGGGGCCATCTGCTGCGACCCCAATCTGGGTCCAAAACTCCGTCTACTTCAGGTTCCAAAGTCAAATGATCACTGCAGCATCACTGAGAGTTAAAAACTGTCTAAATTCTTTCATCTTTAATAAAATGATCAGCGTTGCTGCTTTACCAGGTGTAACAATTAAGTTTAACATCCAGGCATCCATGAAAACAGAATTTAACGGAGTTAGAAGTTAGCAGGAAGTTAGCTCGCTAGCTTCCACCTAAACATGATATAGCATGTTCTGACTGAGAGATTTCTGAAAAATTCAAACGTACAGCTCTGCTATCACTTCCAACATAAATGAAGACAGGAAACTAAACAGCAGTGACGTTTGTAGGGTTACTGAAGTTGGGCTAGCTGGTATATAATGATGTGCTAAGTGATCGCTAGCGACACAGCTATGTTAGCATAACATAAACACAATGAAGCTGGAGGATGAACGCTAACTTTTTTCCATTCAATAAAAGTTAACATGAGGGTTCCCGATGGTTAGGGACAAATGCAATCGCATGGCAGGATGTTGTAAATGGACCAAACTTCAGTCAGGAGAACAACTGAGATAATCCATCCAGAACACGAGGTTAGTCATTAATATACTGCAACAACACAGGAATAGAGCAGCTGCAAGAGAATTCAACATTAATGAATCGATAGTACAGAAGTGGAGGAGCAAGAAGAATGAGCTGAGTAAGTTTAACTGGTCTGACTGTTCTGCTTAATGTGTCTTATAATCCGGTGTGCCTTATGTACGAAAACAGACCCGTTCATCGACAGTGCGCATTAAAATAAGGTATGATGGAAGACTGGCAGCCCGCCCAGTGTGTACGTAGCCTCTCGCCCATTCTTATGAATTTATAGAAGTGTCATTGCATGAATGATACAAAATAAATAGATTCATTAGTTCTGTATAGTTGTTGTCTAGACGGTGCACAGAGTCAAATAAGGGAAAACTCTGTGTGATAAGGGTGGGTTGGTTTGGTTGATCTTTATTTTTGTCCGTGTGGTCATGACATGTCGGATACCGCTGTCATATTGGTTACAGCAGCCGTGTTTACCGGTGGTCTTGACTCACTCAGCAATGAAGAGTGCAACACTCACACTTACAGATGCACACATAACCATACATCTCGCTGAGTGACGTTGTCCCTGTCTGGTTCTGCAGCCGCAAACCTAGAATGTTTAGTCATTTTTCACCCAGAGGATAATTACCTAAATAAGAGAAAGGTGGAGTGTGTGTCTGTTCGCATGGCTGGTTATGTAATTTTGTCAGTGACCTTTTAAGCAACAATATTTTGCTTTCTGTCTCCTTGTGCGTTATGCAGTAGTCACACATAAAGGGATTGAATGTGGGGAAGGAAACACGTCACAATTTATTTTTCTCTGTCTGTGTTTGTTCTAATCCTTCCTCATCCTCTCTGTTCTTTTCAGAGTGACCAAGTCCTGGTTTGGTGTGAAAACCACAGACGCTGTGCTCAGGTAAATACTACACACACTCACAAGCTTGGGCTATGACATCATACCAATTTGTTAATTTGGTCCAAGACTTACCAGGAACATTAAACATATAACCAACCCCTCATTGTCCCGTTACCTCAAACATCAAGAAACAGTCCTAACCCCTAAACAAAATAGGAGCGAATGCCCGGGTTCGTCTTCTTTTAGCAGCATACCCTGCGCAGTGCCCAAAGCTATAGCCTGCCAAAAACACCTTCCTTGAAAATTACCTACACATTGTGTTGACACAGACCAAATCATCTACAATGGAGCACAACTGATTCCTCAGCAGATCTTATCTATCTGCCTGTTTTTTGAGCGGTATCTGCCTTTATAATGGTCGATAAAGTATTCTGATTCTGATTCTGATTCTGATTGAAATGAAAATTAAAAAGTAAAGAAGAGACAGGAGAAACATCCTTCAACCCTGTTATCAGTGTTGATGTTGCATAGTTTGTCCACCAGAGGGCAGTCTGCACGTATCTGTTCACAACTTGTGTTTAAAACATCGCAAACACAAAAACCAGCTAATCCGAGCCGAGTCGGGCAGCGTGGAAATGAGTAAATGAATAACTTCACATAACAAATGTTAATGGAGGGCTGTTTATGTTTTGCGTATCAGAAAGAAAAAAATGATTGAATATAATATATCTTTTCTAAATATCAGCCGTAGAAATCCTGTATCAGTCGGATTCTGTTAATCAGAAGGTAATAGTAAAGTTTATCTAACTTTCTCAAAGTGGGACTGCAGTAGCTAGTTGCTGTAGCTAGCTGCTGTAACAACTAGCTACAGCAACTAGCTAGTGCTAGTTGCCACTAGCCACTGCTAATAGCAACAGTTTAGTTACAGTTGTCTTGTGATAGCATAAAAGTACAAATGCAAATGATGGCGTTTATTAAGGTCTATGGAGATTCTGCAGGGCCGTAAATCAACTTCACCTGCATAAAACTCTGGCTCCAGAGTTAGCAGTGAGGACCAGTTAATTGAAAAAAGTAATTAATTACTGATTACTGATTACTTCTCCATTAAGTAATCCCATTACTCTACTGATTACTTATTTTCAAAAGTAATTAGTTACTTATTAGTGATTACTTCCCCAAGAAAGTAATCCTGTTACTTTATTGATTGCTTATTTTCAAAAGTAATTTTGTTACTTTTTAAAAACATGCTACCCAAACTGAACACGTAATAAAGCAACAGACCTTTCAGCCCAATTGTAATTTTTTTCTCCATAATCCATTATATAAAACTGAATCATATGAAAAAGTCTCTTTTTAAAACTTGTTTTATTAATTTTAATCTTTTAACTTTATATATCAAGCAGAAATTAAATTATATGCAACAGTCTTTGACTTGAAGAAATGTGTTTAACATTTAAACCTATTTTCTGCATATTCCAGCATCTAAAATAAAATAATTTTTTGTGTTTACACTCACTCTTTCAAATAGATGCAAGTAAAACACAGCAACATGTCAGTGAATGTCACATTCCTGTGGCAGCGTGCTCGCTGCTCGCTCAGAGCTGAAGTTTAATTTTTTGCTGTACAAAGACGTTTTCTTCCCACGCAGAGTGTGCAGTGGACACTAATGCTTTTGTCGCTTTTTACAGAATCAAACTCAAAGTATTCTGAGTACTTCCAAGCTTTAAACGCTGCACGGTCGTACTCTCTCCATCACTCCATATTATCCACTGTTGATCTGCACACGTCTGTTGCTGCCACGAACGTCGTACACTCTCAAAATCAAAATCACACTTTAGTAGCGCAGTAACGTTGCATGCTTATAGGAAAGTAACAGTAATCTAATTACTTTTTTTTGCAATGCTAATCCCTTACTTTACTCCTTACCTGAAAAAAGTACTGCGTTGCTGCCCGTCTCTGGTGAGGACCGCAGAGTCAAACCAAAGACAAAAATGTAAAAAAGATCAGAGGAAGTGAGATCTTTGCACTAGTTGTACTAAATGCGTTTGGCACAGATTTGCCTCCTGTCACATGATTAAAGCAGCCTTTTAAAATCAACACATGCATGCTTGTGGCTGTGTTACTGAATATCGTTTTTCAGCATATTATCTCGGTTTGATTAGCTGGCACATTTAAAACATTGAAAGCGTCAATTGAAAATGAGCAGAAAAATATGCACACGTGTTTTTTGTCCTCGGTGTGTACAAGAGCATACTGTAAACTATCCTGAGTCTGTAGCAACAAACTTGATTGTGCAACTGCACGTTAGAAGGCCAAGTGCCTCATAGTGGCCCACCTCAAAATGAAAAGGAACTTGGTGAGAGTGTCCCTATCCATTCACTCTCCTGTGGAGTCTTTAAGCCTCCACATTGCTTTCGTAATAGCACAGGTTGTGTTTTCATTTCAAATAATGTTCTCCTCTGTATCCCATTATCCATCCTCCATGGAGCAAAAATTAACGTGCTTATTCACTTTACACTGTCAGTAGGCTCAGGGTCTGTGTGTGTGTGTGTGTGTGTGTGTGTGTGTGTGTGTGTGTGTGTGTGTGTGTGTGTGTGTGTGTGTGTGTGTGCAAACATGCACGTGTGGTAATTCATTGTTTGGTTCAGGAAGCGTTTCCGTGCCCGGTATTTTTAGCTGCCAGTCTGTCCGCTCTACAGCAGTGTTTCCCATCGTAGTCTTATAGCAGGCCAACACACAAGACTGAAACTAGTTCTCCACGGTTTGGATGTTAATAATCATGTTTTAAATGTGTAAATACTAAATGCTAAAAACCTAAATCCAGGGAAATGCACAGCACTGTGCAAAAGTCCTGAGCAACCAGCCAGCAGCAGCCAGACTTCTCCAGGTTTTCTGAGATCTTTCAAAGTTCTTCTTTGAACTTTGGCTGCTTTATTGTTCATTTTCAGTGGAGTGGTTTTGTTTGTTTCGTCCGTGAATCATTCAAGCATGTTGTTTAAGTATGTTGTTACTAGCAGTTTATCACAAAACACATAATTTGTAATTTATTTTGTTGAAACTATGAAAAATACCAAAATATAACGCAAAAAGCAAAAAGATTCCTTAAGAGCCAAAACCTGACATATCTCAGCACAGTGTGTCAAATAATAGTGCAGAGTGTCCTTAAAGAAATTTAGGAAACTGGACAAGTGGAGGACAAAAGAATAAGTGGGAGGCCTGAAAACTTTATCTAAAGCTGAAAGTCATGTCCTTAAGAAATAGGAAAGAATCCAGCAAAGACCTGACACCGAACCTGAGAGATGCATCTGGAACTTCAGTTGATCTATCTGCAATTCGCCAAAACCTCATCAGAAATGGTCTCAGTGGAAGGGTGGCTGTCAAGAAGCCATTCTTAAGGAAGTGAAACAGGGGGAAAAGGCTGCAGTATGCCAAATTACACAAGAACTGGACTAAAACTCAGTGGCAGCAGTGGATATGGAGCGATGAATCCAAATTTGAAGGAGGAGGTGTGGAGAGAGGTAGAACAGCCAGTGTCTACAGCCTTTAGTGAAACATGGGGGAGGCTCTGTCACGATTTGGGGCATTTTTCAGCCGGTGGTGTTGGTGATCTTCTCGAAATTTAGGGGAAATGTGAATGCAGGAACGTATTGTTGGATTTTGATGCACCGTGCAAAACCATCTGGACAGTTTCTTTGACAGTGGTCACTGCAGTAAAGAGAAACGTTTGTGCAGTGCTCTCTTAGAAAAGTGTACTATAAGGACGGTACAAAGATAATGATTCTTTGCTATAAGTAACAAAACATGAAAAATGTCCTTCAAATAACCTTCCATCACGACCTTTTACTCACTGACCGTAACTCACTCTCGACTTCTCGAAAGACTAACTTTTTATTGATGCGTTTTCTGAACTCCTCGTTCGAGTTCAGACAAATCGAAAAGCCTCAACCCAGCTGGAAGCACACCTGAGCAGTATTTCACTTCTTACGACATTTCCAAGCTTTGCTACAAATTCACAAGACAGTTGGATAATGGAAAAGGTACAAACAGGCACAGCGAGAGGCCTTTTCTGTATAGCGTGTATTTCAGTCGAGTGTGTATGCGTTTGTAATGGGGTCAGTGGGGGTTAGTGTCAACAGCAGCCAAGAGCCCCCACTGAAAGCTCAACCACCAGACCGTTGCAGGGGATACCACGCTGAGCGAAACATCAACTTTCAACTACACTTACCCCCGCCGTCACCTCAAACAAAAAAACACAAACAGATATTGTTCCTTTGACCTGCCCACACTAATCCCTTCCTTTGTCTCGACTTCTCCAGTTCTTCCCAGTTTGCTGCTTCTACAAAGAAACATCCTATCGTTTCAGAAAATATGAAACAGAAGTTTAAAGCCACGTCTTTGTGTTTTGCTGTTGTACACGTGTGAATACCGGCACGGCATTGCGCTGTAATCGAGGTCCGGCGGCAGTCTCTCAAACTGGCCGGCGGAGGTCGACGCAGTTTTCCTCTCAGACAGCGTGATACTGCACAGACGTGCACCGTGTCTCTTCTTGCTTGTTTGAATTGCAAAGTTATTAATTCTTACTGTTTTACAGCCTGTTGAAAGTGGATACAGCCCAATTTGTAAAAGTCACCGCAGTAGGCCAAGCAAAATAAATTAGAGCAGAAAAGCACATATCCTAGTCCTCTGCCGTAATTGCCAAGATTAATCAAAATAACGAATTGCATAGCGAAAGAAGTCCAGCAGTGTTTAATGCACTCAAGGTGTGCGTATTTGCTAACTGGATGTTTGAGAGATGTTCAGACTTTGCTGCTTTTTATTGATTATGCACCCGGGGAGCGTTGCACGCTGCACAGTTTACGTCTTGTTGCTTCACAGGTTTTTGCTAAAAATGAAGAGAACTCTAGTCTGCTCTATTCTGGTTTGATGTTTAACCCCTGATCATGATAACGGGTTACTGTGAGATACAGAAAGACAGATAAGGATCGCTGAGAGTGATTTGGTCACACCAGAGACTCCAGTCGCTGTAATGTGAGACGGTCTCTATTATTGTTCTCGCTGAAACGTCTCAGCAACATTCAATATATCCACATGACTCTGGGGATAATCTGACTTCTCCTCAGAAAAGGTTGCAACAATGCAGTACTGTTTATTTTTAATAACGTACGTTCAGGATACATATATATATCTATATCTACACACATACTGAAAAATCACAGTGAGCCCGACAAAGTCCTTTCCTCTAAAAAAGAGCAGAAACATATAAAAATGGTTTCTTTCACTTTACAAGTATGTAGGTTTCAAAATCTCAGCAGGTATTTGCTGTCAACTTGACTGTGGCGTTTATGACACATCACGAAGGCGATAAAACATACTCATGAGCACGTGCAGTATGTGTCTTGATGCATGCTCAGTCATCCAGGTAAGTAAATCCCAAAACGTTGATTCTCCGGTGTTGCTTCAACAGCTGCTCTTGTAGAAGTAAGCAGCTACCAGACATGTGAGGTTTTGTCTTAGTTGAGTGCTGCAGTTACTGCTCGTACAGTTAGCTTTTGTGGGCAGAAGTAAATTCTCAATGCATCCACACAGACACAACCTTCTTAATTGAAAGCTGCAGTTAAATGAAACCTGATCTTAAAAGCCAGCATCATGTGTGCCTTCAGAAACTGCTTTTTGTCCAAAGACACGCATGAATTGATGATCCCAAATTGGCTGTAGGTCTTAGTGTGGGAGCGAACGATCGTCTGTGTCTCTGTGATGTCCCTGGGATAGGCTGGTGACCTGTTCACAGTGCACCCTGCCCCCTGGGATGGAGCGCGGCTCCCCCACGACCCTAAGTTGGATAAGTAGTGAAGAAAACAGACAGATGGACACTGTTAGGATTTGTACTCTGCGCTGGATAAACTATGTGATGTTACACTGATCTGAAATGTTCTTATTAACCAAAAGCAGTTATAGCCAAAATATAAGCTGACATTAGCTGATATTGTAAAACCGAATCGGTCACGTTTCTATATTCAGCTGCGGTCTAGATCATTTCACTCTGAGAGAAAAAAGAATGAGAAACTCAGAAGGGAGGAAGTAGCAGGGAGTCCACTGGTCGTTAGCCGTTGATCTGTTGAAGGAAAAACATGCCTCTGAATGTCTGATTTCAGGCGCTTTCTCTCGGGAACTACATTTTCTTGTGCTTATAAACCCAATTTTAGGGTTATTAGGTAGGCAAATCTAACAACAATGACTCAGTCTTAACCTTCGACGTTCGACCGGAGGATCTCATAAAGCCTTTTGGCAGTGTAGCATGCTCAGTAACTTTTGATGGAGACTTTTATGGAACAATTTGGGACTAATGTTTGTCTCCCTTCAGCTGCTTTTTCACTCCCTAATGCAAAGCTGAGCAAAGATGGACTTACTGACATTCAGCATATGTAACACAGTCTGTCTGCTCACGCAGCATACTCCCATCCATAGGAGTGGGTGCTTGTCTTTTTCACAGTACTCTATATTTCTCAGAAGTTGTAGCTCCGGTGAGCTGAGGCCTTTTTACACAACAAACACAAAGGAATAAAAAAATGTGATGAAACAAGATCACAGGTAAAGGAATGCACCTCAGTAGAGCTTCATATATATCTGTGTGTTGCATACGTCTCTCTGTCGGAGACAAACACCAACCAGGCGGATGCTGCCATAACACACATGGTTTGTGTCACACCGTCAGTGCGCTCTCTTTCATGGGAGCTCACAAAAACTAAACTACAGCCCTCACTCAATTCCTCTATCTTTCTATTTCCTGCTTTTATCTCTCACTTCTCACACACACACACACACACACACACACACACACACACACACACACACACACACACACACACACACACACACACACACACACACACACACACACAAAAATGTTGGGTATTCATATCTTGTCTAGCCCCTTACCCCCAAATGAAACCCTGTCACTAAAACCACATTTTGAGTCTCAAAAATGCCTTCAAACTCGTTGGGACCAGGATTTTGGTCCCCATAAGTATAGTAAGCTTCCAATTTTTGGGCCCCACAAAGATATGAGTACACACTCACACACATACACATACATATTGCAGATGTAGTAATGTGTACCAGGTGTTTAAGACAGTAGGATGTCTAACAATAAACAGATCTGGTGAGGAACAAAGGAGCTCATTTATATTGTGATCATCCCATCATTCTTCCCATCTAATTTATTGCTCTGAATTTACATGACTTTACTGCAGTAGGTCTATCTATCTATCTATCTTATCTATCTTATCTATCTTATCTATCTTATCTATCTATCTATCTATCTATCTATCTATCTATCTATCTATCTATCTATCTATCTATCTATCTATCTATCTATCTATCTATCTATCTATCTATCTATCTATCTATCTATCATAAATTATAAGAGCTGTGGCAGATTTACATTTTTGTACTTGTTCCGTACTCCAGCATCTCCTGGTGTTTCCTAAAGCAATTCTCCAGGTCAGGTGGGATTTGTAGAGACTCCAGTACATTGCAGAGCATTCGTGAAAAATTGTAGACACATTGCAGAATTCACATTCGCTCCATTAACTGCCATGTACCCACAGATTTGAGTAAGAGCTATCAGTCTGTCGCTGTCCGGACCAGATGAGGTGCCCTTCCCTTCCATCACGTCCTTTAAGTTTCATATTCTCCCCCCTGCAACCCGGAGACTTCCAGAGAACACTGCAGGATGGGTTATACATGTCATGGGAATCATGCCACCGAATTGCTAGCTGGCATCATATCTGGAGCCTTTCTGTGTGAAGTTTGCACCTTCTCCATGTCCAAAGACACAAGTTAATGCATGCATGTTAGATTGACTGGCAAATCCAAACGGGCTGTGTGAACATAAACGGTCGTCCTCTCTGTGTTAGCTCTACCTGTCTGAGGACTATGGTAAAGGGTTCACTTATCAAATAGTTGACTCCACGGTCCAGTCTGCAGGACTCTTCCTTTCTCCTCCTTAGAGTTTAGAGGAGATCCTTCTGTCTTGCTTACTTTGGAAGTGCAACAGCTGCAAACAACAGCTTATATAAGCCTCCATGTCCTTTCCTGGCAACATTTTGATATTCAGCTCTTTTCCACTTTTCCCACAGTCATTTCCAATCACTCATCCTGGCTGTGCCAACACGTCAAATAGCTGTCAAGTCGAGAGTTGCTGGTTGGTACATATATAACATGTACTTGGCTAAAAGAGTTAACTCTATCAAGCTGTCAAATTAAATAGTTTAACCACCACCAGGCAGCAAACACGTGAGTGTTATTGTCCATACTTTATTTGTTAGTCCAGCATCTGTTCATTGGGAAAAAGCAAAGAGAGGGTTAGGGAATGGGAAAAGGGAGGAAGTTCTGGTAGTATTCAGTCAGAGGTCCTTTGTGGGCACATGTGCTTCGAGAGGTGAAGAAGTTAAACACTAAACTAACTACAAGCATTCGTCTTTTTTCGCTCCTATGCTTCATACCAGTCTCTTCCCGTTTCTCTATCATCTTTCTTGCAGCCCTTTCCCTCCTCCCACAAGCTGCCGTCTTAAGTTAGCTCTCATTGTTTTGCATGTTTTTCCAAAAGTCTGGAAAAAGTCTAACATGCTTTTCAATGGGATTTTTGGAATTTGTTCCACTGCTTTTCACTCAAATGCCACAAAGCCCGTAGTGTGTGTGCACATGTGTGCATGCACGTGTCAGTATTTAGATAATAAAGAAAGAATCCTCCTGTCTTCTGAAGTGATTTGCAGACTTTCATTTGACAATACACCTTTAACCTGATGACAGACAAGTTATTATGTGTCTTAGCAAGGTTTGTCATTAAGAGGGCCGAGTCTAGCACAGGTAAGCTTTGCTGGAAATCAGCTTGGTTACTTTCAGGTGAAAACTTCAAGAGGGTGCTATTTTTTACCTGGAAAAAAGCCTTCAAGTTCCTGAAATAGCTGATGATTGAAGGTGATACAAACTGATGGCGCTTTAATGTCTTTAACAGGATAAAGATACAAAGCACTCTCTCTCTCTTGCACTGGGGATTCAGTATAGCTCCGTTAAACACATTTACATATTTATTTATAAATTATAGAGTTCATATCAACTTTAATTTAAAACTGTGTAAACGGTCAACTAAATCACCCAAATTCTATTCACACTGTAAAGCAATATGAACAATCAAATGAGGGCATCCAGTTTTGCGTTGGGATGAGTCTTGCTGCTGTGGTTTCGGGTCCACGTGTCCCATTAGAAGTCTAGAGTGATAAAACATTTCTAATGATGGATGTGGCGTCCTCCAGGATAACAGTTCCCCCATCCACAGGACGCGAAGACTCACCGAGTGGTTTGGTGAATATGAATATGGTGTGACTCATACACTGTGGACTCTGAACCCAGCTGAAAGCCTATGAGAAGCTGTGGAAGATTTAAGATGGTGCTCTCCACCTCCATCAACTGAAAAGCAAATGAAGGAAATATTTGGGGAGAACGGTGCAGAAGGAGAGTCAACGCCAGGTTGCACTGAATCACTTTGTGTTGTTTTTTCCTTGAGTTAGTCACCTGTGTCTTTGTACCACAGGTTACAGCGAGCTAAATAAACTCTGAAGAGCCGATGACAGGATGAGCACATAAATAAGCAGCAGCAGTTTTCCACGTTGCCTCCCCTGCACTAGTGCCTGTGTGCAGAGTGAGCACATCTGGTGGCTGTCTTTCTTTTCTCTGTCACTCTCGCCCTCCTTTTTTTTTCTGGACCTGCTTCACTGTTTGTCTTTCATCTCCACTCTCCTTTTCAACTGACACTCACTTCTCCCCCTCCTCCGAAACCACATCTCTCCCATTTCCTCTCCACCCTCTTGCCGAGTGCGGCTGTCATCCCTCTATTGTGGCAGGTGAGGCCGTAAAACAGCGGGCGAGACCGGAGGAGGGCTGAGAGACGAGGTGTATGCGTGTGTGATTAATTATTACAGAGATATGTGAAGAGCTCCTCTGCAAACTATGCGCACACATGGACACCTAGACAGTCATTAATCTTGGCTTTGTTACAGCGTGTTGCTGTGTTAAACAGTAACATCGCTGACCTCTGACCTGAGCTGCGTCTGCTGCGTTCTCTCTCTCACACGTAACTCATCATGTGGCCTTCAAGTCCTACAGTGTCCCTTTGCCTTCCAGCTCCTCTTATACAAATACAGTGGATGCATGTTTCAGTGATTTATTACATTTAAGGAATATTTGAGTGTGTAAGGTGTGTAGCTCCTTCATGCCACACGTTTCCAGCTTCGGTCCATTAGTCTCTGAGTCCTGTGCCTGGTTTTCATACATGGATTTAATTGTGGGATTTTTTTAGCTTCGGATCTTCGTTGTGGATCTTATGTCATGGATTTGAGTCTTGATTTATCTTTCGTGTTGCAGATCTTCTAGTAATGTGTTTTGGTTCAAGTCTTTTTTTTACTTTTCACTCCTTCTTTGCACTTTTAGCTTCCTCTTGTTTTTCTGTTAGTACCGATTTTATTGTCCCTGTTGTCATGTCTGATGTGATGCTTCTTATCTCTGTGTTTCATGTTCATTTCATATCCTGTGTCAATTTTACTTCCTGTCTCCCTGGTTGGTCTCACCTGTATGGAAGCCCGTTTCTGCCACAAAAAACAAAAAAAGTATCCTTAACTCGACATTTTGAGTTATTTTCTTGAAATTTCAACTTGTTAGCTCGAAATTTTGAGAAAAGTAACTCGAAATTTCGAGTTAGCTCTGCCAATCAGTAATCTACGTGAATGAGGTCATTGTCTTGTTACCTGGAAGGATATGGCGGAGAGGAACGAGCACTCAAAACCGGATCGCAACAAATTGGCGCTTTTGAGAGTACGTTTGCTGTGATTCAGCTAATAACACAAGGATTTCATCATTTGTGAAGCCACACTGAAAATACTGAAAATACAATTTGTACATTCATGACTGGCTGTAAAACTGGTAGCTTAGCTGTAGCATTTGTAGCTGATGGCTTCAGCTTCCGGGTAACAAGGAAATGACGTCATTCATGTAGATTACCGATTGGCAGCGCTAACTTGAAACTTTGAGTTACTTTTCTCAAAACTTCGAGTTATGGATACTTTTTTTGTGACAGAAACGAGCTTCCATACACCTGTGTTAATCACTTTCACCTGCATTCTATGCGTCATCCTCCCATCAGCCCCCTGTGTATTTGTGTGTGTGTGTGTGTATTTAGATGGATAGGTAGACAGATAGTTGGTCCTGGCTTGTCTGTCTGTCTCTTGGACTTAGTTAACCTTTTAACTCCTGCGTTAGCCTCAATACATTGGCTCGCTTAAGTAAGTCTTCTTCCTGCGCCCTGCATTTGAGCCCTAATCCCTCCACACAGTGTGGCAGTCTGTGTGTATCTAAGCTACACTATATGGACAAAAGCACTGGGCCACCTGCACATTACACTTACAGGAGCTGGTCAGCCATTAAACTCCAGAGGCACACTTTTTGTGTTGGCTTTAATCCCACAGGACATTTGATCAGTGCAGTCACTGAGTATGCAAAGGGTTTGCTGCTTTTATGCACCGTGTACCTCCCGGTTTATACATCCATCTCACAAGCAGCAGACTACCGGTTCAGTCCTGAGAGGAGACACAGTTTGGGTTTCATCAGTAAACATCTGCCAAATCAAACACGCAGAGCTACCAGCTGTGTGATTGTGCTTCCTAAACGCTCGCAATAAAATCACTTGAACTAAACATTAAATATCTAGGAGGGAAGAAATTTCATGCATCTTATTATTTGGGGATCTTTTTAAAGTGACCCATTCCTTCACAAATGTTAGGCAGAGTGCCTGGGTAGCTGGTTGATTTTACACACCTGTGTGACTGAAAACATCGGAATTCAACAAGTGGAAGAGACTGTTTAATAGTACAGAACAATATCAATAACAGCCAGTTTAAAATCACCAATTAACCTGAACCCATAAACCACATGTCTCTGGGCCGTGGGTGTAAACTGGAGTACCCAGAGAGAGTATAACTCCACAGAGAAAGGCCACAGCCAGCTGGTGGACTCAAACCTGGAACTTTCTTGTGCTAACGTTGTGCCACCGTGCTGTTATCTATAACACTGGAAAAAAATGTTAGAATATGATAAAAGACATGGGTTGGAGTATTTAAGACGGCCCTAAAAACCATCTGTTGAGCTCTGCACTTTCACCACTGCAGATCCACATCAGCAGCATCTTTGCCAGCAACATCTGCCACCATGGTGGATAACATGGAGCCCAGTGTGAGTGTCATGGACATGTGCTTAGCTCCATGGTTTTCGGTTCCTAAGCCCGAGTTCTTATTGCCTTTTTGACTAGTGAACAACAACTGCGGTTAACATCCCAAACTCTGTTTTGCAGGCATGCCCAACATGCTTTCAAATGATATATAGCTCTACTGGAGTAGCAAGTTATCCTGCTATGATTATTTTACTGGCTGCACTCTTGCTACATTTGTGTTCTCAGTTTTGTGGCAGATGTGCATGGCACAACATTACATGTAGGATTTAACTGTGTATTTATTCACGAGCGGTCACGACAGCAGGTAGCTCTGCGTGTTTGATTTGGCAGACGCCTTCCTGATGCAACCCCAAATTGATTTCTTCTCCTGGGACCAAACTGGAAGGTCTTGCTGGTAAAATGAATGTGTAAACCACTACAGTATAGAGCCGCTGTGCTCCAGACCGAATCAACCTTCTACACTCGACTACAGTGATATTTATTGCAGGAGAAGAGGATAAGTTGGAGGATGAACGAGAGGGGAGAGGAATAATGGCACAGAGATTGGAGCAGAGGTCATGT
Source organism: Rhamphochromis longiceps (assembly GCF_057381845.1). Lineage (NCBI taxonomy): Eukaryota > Metazoa > Chordata > Actinopteri > Cichliformes > Cichlidae > Rhamphochromis > Rhamphochromis longiceps. The sequence goes on along the minus strand of NC_140573.1, from coordinate 40,869,267 downwards.
GGGAGAAAAAAAGAGCGATAATGTGAAGACAATGGATGGAAAGAACAAAAGAACAGAAAGGATTATAAAATAAGTGGCTTAGAAAGGGAGAGAAAAACAGGAGCGAGTAATAAATGGGAGAAGGGGAATGAAAAATTTGATATTTCTGTTACTGATCAGCGGCAGCAAGGTGGGCTGGGTTTGGAAGTGGTGCTGGAGTGTGTGTGTGTGTGTGTGTGTGTGTGTGTGTGTGTGTGTGTGTGTGTGTGTGTGTGTGTGTGTGTGTTTGGGGAGATTTTGACAACCATAAGCTCAGAGCAGCACGTGGTTGAGTGAAGAGACCCCTGGGAGCTCTGTGAAGAAACACATCAAACTTAAGGATCTAGTTACATTTGTGTGTGTGTGTGTGTGTGTGTGTGTGTGTGTGTGTGTGTGTGTGTGTGTTATTTTAGTGTCTCCTCACCCTTTCTGGAGTACATCATTAACTAGCAAAGGAGAAAAATCACAGATGAAATAACTAATGAGTAATTCTTCTTGCCTTAGATTTTCTTTGCAGACAAAAGCTTCGAGGTGGCTGCTGAGGTTTGAGGTTTGCTTCTTCGAATAATGACTGAAGTGTTCGAACACGTTTTAGTGTAAAGAGAACCGACCATCACATCACAATTCAGTGAGCTGTTCTGAATGCAAACCCAAACAGAACAAGTAGAAAAAATGAGATTTTTGCCACAGTGTTGATAAATTGAGAGGTCGGTCTGTGTAACATGTTTCCTCCCATTCCAAGATCTCAGGTCAAAACAACTGCATCTCTTGATTCCCCATGTAAAACCACACAGAGGTGACAGATAGACAAATTGTGTGCATCAACTCACAACCAACTCTCTTAAAAGAGCAATTTATCACATTTATTCGCTCCCCATAAAAGCACGTCGCAGCTTCCGTACACAGACTCCCTCTGCCTGCGCGAAGCCGTCAGCCATTTACATTTACTCGTGTTAGTCGAGTGAAGAAAATCCAATATTTCAGCGAAAGAAGAAAAAAAAAGGCCGAATGTTGCAGGGTTACAAATTTTATAATAATTACAATAATTTACAAAAATGAAAATATTAACATAACTTAGCTGAAGGCTGAAACTGGCGGTTATCTTTTTTAATTAGTCACTTTACCTGATTATTAGCCAGTTAATGAAAACTCCAATTGTTGACTAATTGTCGTTGCATCCCTGATCAGTATTCTTCTGTGATATGTGACATTAGCAGGAAGAGGTTAATGACTTAAAGACAGGAAACCAATGCACACATGTGCTCACTGACTCATATGAAGCATTTGAGCTCCAGGTTTTGTAACGCTGCAGATATGATTAATAAAAGGAGATTTTGAAGATCCAACCATCAAGTCGAAGCTTCGAATTTGTTCTTTCTTAAATTGACACTTTCGTCTTTTTTTTTCACATCCACGAGCATCACTCGACAGATGAGTCAAGTTAAAAATAAACCCAGTCTAGACGAGCTTTGTACAGAAGACATTTTCATCCAGGGGTAGCCATTAATTTGTGCAAAGATAAACTTCTGATGCCATTTCATTAATTCTGTTTCTCCTTCTGGAATCAGTGAGTTGGAATAAACCGGAGGAGTGATTGAAGCCAGGCACGCCGGGGAGTTGAAGGAGACAGACAGACAGAGAGAAAAGAGAGACTGAGGGGGGGTGAGGGTGAAACCGCAGTTTTTATACGTTGTCTGGTTTTAATTTGGTAAGAGCCATCATTCACCAGTTCACTGAGGTGGCAAACCAGATGAGTGCGTGCTTCTGGAGCGTGTGTTTCTTTTAAGTCATGGACACTGAGATCTGCTTCTACAAATCTTAAAACCATCTGACACTTTGTTATTTATTATTTGTCTTGCTAATATTTCTTTAGTCCTCAGCCATTTTCAAGGAATAGCTTGGGAAATGTGCTCATTCTCCTCTGACGTAGAGGAGAGGTTACACTCTAGCAGGTCAGGCTGGATGTGCAGGGAGGCTGGAAACAGCTAGCATGGTGTAGGTAATGAAGTGAGATTGCCAACACGTCTAATGCTCATTAACCATCTCTCAGTGAGTTTGAGCAACAATTTGCTGCTCTGTGAGTCGTTCTGGAGCTCAGGAACGAAAAAGACACTCCTCTGTGCCAGAAAGAGTCGGTAATGGATTGTGCATGAATTACAGCAGATGTTGTCATATCTGCAGGTGTAGGTGTGTGGCAGGCAGTGTTATGGACCCAAAACGTAGGACTCAGCAACGCAGAACTGAACTAAAAATCACAGCGTCAATGCTGAAAAAACAGGCAACAAAAACAACAACATAACGTCACAAAACAAAATAAACTGACTCACTGACAGAGAGGGAAACCAAACAGTCGGAACCACTACTTACAATAAGGGAGTGACAATACAGTCCCGATCTGATGTTTAAGAACAATTGAAAAATGTCAGAAAATCCTATTTTGCATGGTTGGATCTTAACAAGGTTCCAAGTCGAGCTTCAACATGCAGCAAGAAGAAATGGGAGTGAGACAAAACATGTTTTTGAGCAATTTATTAAAAACAACTGTTAAACTGAAACAGGCTGATCTACAGCTGATCAACAGTTTAGGACCACTTGCCTTTAAAAGGTGAATCTGTGGATTCATTGTCCTTTTCTGTCAAGTAGTCACACTTTCATGATGGCAAAGGCAAAAACTTTCCCTTTTTTAAACGTGATCGGGTTGTTGAACTGCATGAGCAGGATCTCTCACAGCACGCCATCGCTGCTGAGGTGGGACGCCGTCAGATGGTCATTTGGAATTTCTTAAATGATCCTGAGGGTTATGGAACAAAAACTCAAGTGGAAGATGCAAAAAATGTCACCAGCACTGAGCCGAAGCATCCAATCGGCTGTCCGTCAAGACACTGGACGATCCTCGACCCAAATTAAGGCCGTTTCTGGTGCCGACTGCAGCCCCATAACCATCAGACGCATCTGAGACTGAAGGGCTTCAAAAACACAAAAATGTCTTCAAAGGCCTCGTCTCCTTGAACGCCACAGAACTGACCATTTGGACTTTGCAAGCGAGCACCAAGCATGGGACACTGAAAGGTGGAAGAAAGTTTTATTCTCTAACGAGAACAAATGTAACCTTGATGGTCCTGATGGTTTCCAACGTTACCAGCATGACAAGCAGATCCCACCTGAGATGTTTTCTACGCTCCACAGTGGAGGGGGCGCCATAATGATCTGGGGTGCTTTTTCCTTCAGTGGAACAACGGAGCTTCAGGAGGTGCAGGGGCTTCAAACGGCAGCTGGCTGTGTCCAGATGTTGCAAAGAGCATCCCTCATGACTGAGGGCCCTCATCTTTGTGGTAACGACTGGGTTATTCAACAGGACAACACTACAGTAAATATCGCCATAAAGGACAAGGCACTTCTTCCAGGAGAGTAACATCACTCTTTTGGACCATCCTGCATGTTCCCCTGATATAAATCCAATTGAGAACCTTTGGGGATGGATGGCAAGGGAAGTTTACAGAAATGGACAACAGTTCCAGACAGTAGACGCCCTTCCCCTTTCTTCTTGTTGCATATTGAAGCTCTACTTGGAACCTTGTTAAGATCCAACCATGCAAAACGATGCATTTTTTGCCATTTTAAACTTTTGATTGAGACTACATATACACACAAAGGATAACGAACGGGAACGGGTCACAGGTGGGAACACAGCTGACACTAATCAGATTGACGCACGAGTTAGAGACTATGAAACTAACAACAAGATGGAGACATGCAAACTTGACACGAGGACTGGGAGACACAAAACACGAGGGGATAAGAGATAAACAGATACGAAGACAAGAGTGACTAAACATGAAACGTGGAACACGGGGGAGGCGGAAAAAGAAACATAAAGGCTGGATGACAAAACCAAGATCAGAATATACAAATACTACACAATGCAGAGACACAACAATAAGAACCAAAACCAGGAACGTCAGCTGAACTTTAGAATATTAAATAAACCAGAATCAAATGGTCCAAATACATAAACCCTGCATCACGGAAACATTACAGATGTTTAATTTGAATCTTTACAGGTGTTAGCAGGTTCGATTTGGATGGAGCCTCCAGCTTTTGTGCTGAGCAGGAATCTACATGAATGTGCTAAAATGCTGAAATGTGCCTCGTGCATATTTTCTTATTTTATTAATTTTTTGTTTTTTTCTGTTTTCTTCCTTTGTGTTGGGTTATGTGTAGTGCCTTCAGCCATGCAAAGAACTGTGGGAAACCAGGAAGGTGGCATCTCCAAAGTCTTGCGAGGTAAGACGGAAACAGTGCGTGGCGTTTTTGTGCTCTTGTGCAAGTCTCGGCAGCCTCGGTGGCATTGTCGTTCTTTGCAGACGCACGCTTTTGTTGGCACCACAAAGCTGTTTTGACCTTGTGCAATAAATGAGCGTTTGTGTGTGTTTTTATAAAGCTTTGTGCACTTCTAGTATACATAGGACACTGTGCAACAGTTTTATGTGCATTTTGTGTGAGTGTGTGTGGCCTGTTTATTTGTAAAGCCGGTTTCTGTGGCTTTCTGAGAGATTAGTTTTTCATCACAATAGCTGAAGCGTGTTACTCGCGGGATGGCTGATTGGCTCGCTGGTTATGAACACAGGGTAATTCAGAGCTATTAGTGAAAGCTTGTGTTTACATTTTCCTGATCTACAGCTGTCTGCACAAACAGAGAAATGCGCACATGCACGCACACGCATGCACACGCATGCACAAGCACACACATGTAGCTTTTTGGACCAGCCTTTAAACAGACAGTAGGAGTATACCACAGGAAGCGCTTTCACCCTTACTGTGTGTTTTTGTGGCCTCGTGTGTGTTCCTATACACTGTGTGTTATTTCTGTGATGTGTCAACTGTAATAATAATTACACCCACCGTGCTTTACTCTCAGAAGCAGACAGAGTGTGTGACAAGCAGGGAGTTTCTGGCCTCGTTAAGGTCATCTCGTCAGGGAGACTGCCCTCCGCCTCAGCGAGCCACAGGATTTGCCGCGGCCTGCGTGGAGAGCTGCTCGTCAGACCAGCACTGCCCCTCCCCCAGGAAGTGCTGCTCCAATAGCTGTGGACATACTTGCCAAGCCCCAGCCAATCTGTACAAAGGTAAAGGCAACTTTTGGAGTTTGTGTGAAGCATAATGTGGTAGCTGTTACTGATCGTCCTATCAAGTGGTTTTGATAGATAGACTGTAAATGAGTAATTAGACCCCAGACTTAATAAGGCAAAATGCATCATAGTGTGTGTCTAAGTCGTCCCGGGAACTCCCATAACTGTCCAAATGTTTCTGTGTCATCTAATTGTAATGTCAGTATGTTACTAGTCAAGTGAGTTATACTGATATGTAACAACTAGCTTGTAACCTGGTCTGTCCTCGCAGGTGTCCCTCTGAAGCCTCGAAGAGACATTAGCTTTTTGGAGGACTCGGAGGGTCGTGTGAAGGTGATGTGGGTGTCGAAGTTCAATGTCAGCGTGGAGCCCGTCGTTTACATACTCCAGTCCCGCTGGAACATCGGCATTCACCCCAGTGAAGACCACGCCTCTCCATGGGCTACTGTAGCCATGGTAAATGGTTAATAGTCACTTTCCATGTGCTAATTAAGTAGTGAGAAAAACTGATATTTACATAACAATTAAGAAGTAAACTTATCATAGACTAAGGAGGGGACTTGTCCTAATAATAGCCTTATGTTTGTGTCTGTTATTGGGGGTTGTTACATGATGTGATGATTATTGATGATTATTTGGGACAGTTGTAGAGTCATTCGGCTGTGAAACTGGCTCCCTGTGCCTTTAAAAGTGGAGCCGCCCCACAAAGTTTGTAACATATCTTTACCTCATAACTCTCAATTTGCCTTGAATGATGAAACTTCTCAGCTATGGAGATGGATGTTAGACTTAGTTTCCACCTCATCAGTCTGCTGCCTTGCTGTCTAAACCTCTCCACCCCAGTCAGTCTCCCATTCTGCCAGGGTAAACGCTGTGTGTGTGTGTGTGTGTGTGTGTGTGTGTGTGTGTGTGTGTGTGTGTGTGTGTGTGTGTGTGTGTGTGTGCGCGTCTGTGTGTGTGCGTCTGTGTGTGTGCGTCTGTGTGTGCGCGTCTGTGTGTGTGCGTCTGTGTGTGTGCGTCTGTGTGAGGTTAGGTAAATAAGCAGAGCTTAAAAAGGAACCACAGGCAGCCACAGTCATTCCACCGGCTGACTCTGAATGACTGAATGCTCATTATGGACTTAAATAGATGGCAGCTCGTGTCTGTGTGTGTGTGTGTGTGTGTGTGTGTGCGACTGTGGATGAGTAGATTTGAGCCGCAGCAGTCACATTTGCACTGTCAAGGAGACAAAACAAATTAATCTTTAAAGATTTTAACCATAGTTTGGATAAACCGTTTCATTTCAACACTATCAGAGGAATTCCAGCCTGACAGTGTTTATCTGACATCATCTGACAGGATGTACAACTTTGTTTTTGCAGCTGAACACTCAAAAATCCTTCCTGAAAGAAGTCATTTTCTGCTTTTGATTAGAATCGTATTAGAGAGGTGTTTAGGAGGATGCAGTTTGTGTCGTGTCATTTAATTAGCCCACCTTAATTCATATAAATGAGAAGAACAACATCAGTCTGTCAGGGGTTAACCAAAGCTAACCAAAGGCCAACACGGGAATTTATCTTATCCAGGTAACATCGGCGTTATCGCTGGGGTCAAAGATACCTCACACAGCTGCAGACAAAGCAGCTGATTATCCTGATTGCCAGTGTTAGAGTGCGAGAACCCAGATAACAGGAGGATACCCGGGGTATGCTGAATTCATATTACAGGGCCCAGCTGCCCATGCATGCAGTTGCAAGAGACCCACCGCTCTTTTTAAAACTTATGAGTGTTAAACTAGTTCAGTGAATATTCTCTTTTTTAAACAAAAGCCTATTTTTCAAGATTTAAAGGTCTGTAATAGTGAGTGTTTTAAAAAATAGTTTTAAATGATTCCTCTAACTCGCACAGACACTAGGAGTAAAGAAAAAGATCAATCAATATTAGCCTTGACTGTTTTTCCTCTGAAAATGATCCCCTCTGTATGTTTGCCTGTCTGACTCCATGATGTTGGGGATCAGAGCTCTGTGGGGATCATATCGTCACTTGCAGAACTCATATAGTCCTCATGCCTCTTGATGTATTTCTTGGTCTGTTGTTATGCTGCAGAATGATTTTGGAGCCAATCTGATATCTTCCTGGTGAGGTGTAAGCACTGCCCTGTATGTCTTAAAATATAAAAACCTAGCCTGCGTATTGTGCCATGCGTTTGTGTGTTTAGACACTCTCTGAAGATGCGATTCTGTCAGATCTGAGACCTCAGCGTTGGTACCAGTTTAGAGTGGCAGCCATCAACAGCCACGGCAGCAGAGGTTTCACCACACCCAGCAAACACTACATCTCCAGTAAAGGTAAGCACACATACTTCGTTTTTTATGAGCGTCTCAAAGTGAGTGATGATGCCTCTGCATGTTGCCATAAGCTAGCGGTGAATTTTGATATTCTGTCATGAGACACTGAGCAAAACACAGATCCTTGCACTCATTTTTTGTCATTTTATGAGAGATATTACACATCCCGCAGGAGGAGTCAGAAAGTCAGGATGTTTTCCTTCCTCTCCCTTTCTGTGCTCTTTCTGTCGTTCACGCAGAGTTGATGGATAAGGTAAAAAACTGTCAGGCAGTCTATAAAACACAAGCAGGAAACCGAAATGTACACAAGTGTGCACACATGCATGCATTTACACAAAGCGTAAGGACTCGCTCCGTTGGTTTGATGCCAGAGTGAAGTCCCTGATGTAGGTCTGAGAGACTGGGTGAAAGTGAGAGTAAGACAAGCGCACACACACACACGAACGCACACACTGTAGGAGGTATTAGCTGTAATGCTTAGCAGACTTAGGTCATACTGGTATTTTGCCAGGATTGGCTAGTGATATGAATTCACTGCCAGGATTGGCTAGAGCATGTTTGAATGTGAATAATGACTTCAGGTTGGACGGAGCTGTGGAAAAAGGTTCTTTATCAGTTGAACACTTAAGGGAGATTATGAAGAGCAGTGTGAGATAGCATTTTCCACCTCTCAGACGAAATTTTTATAAACATTTCAACCTGTGCCGTGGCAAGCAGAGTGCAGGGTTTGTAAGCGGGGTTGTAGCTGGGCTTTACAGAAGATATTTGCAGGTAGAACTGTGATAAAAGGCAAGTTCACGTATCGCTTTGTGGACACGACGAGCGAATCGCTGAGCGTGTGCAATAAATGCGAGAGAATGTGGATTTCATCAAATGCAGACGGGTCGATAATAAGATGCCCAATAATGTTAAGTTAAAAACGATTTTATTTCCTGCACTCTGCTCAAATTGTCCGCACTCTGAAACCGAAAAGGAGAGGAAACTTTCCAACAGGATATTGGATCGACTGGTGCTGAGATTTGTGAGGTCGGCCCCTCTACGACCCAGAAACACCTCTTTGCAAAGGTGTTGCAGAAGCTTAACACCAGCTGAACTCTGCTGCTGGCAGCCAGCTAAACAGGCTTAGCGTACTGCTTAGTGTTTTATGAGGGCGTTATATTTGGGACTATTTGCTGGGAAGAGTAGCTTCCTGAATTCTCTGTAGATGGCTTACTTTTGTATGAAATGACCTTCAGAGGTGCTAATTGTTTGTTTTTTTTTGGTAAATCAGACAGAACCAGGTTAGCTTTTCAAGCTAGATTTATGCTCTGCTAAGTTAACTGGCTTTAAGAAGTTACTCCTCTAAGTCACCATCACATGGTGTAGTTTACAGACATGGTATTAATGCAAAGCAAACCTAACAGGCTGTTTCCTACAGAAAAAGTAATTAAATAAGGGTGATCAGTCTTCAAAATCCATATCTGTGCAAGCAAGAGGCAATAGCTCAGTGTCGAAATGTTGAGTTCTTCTTCTGTGACACGGTGTGTGTTTGTGAGTGTATTTTGAGAACCAGGGTTAAAGGTTAGAGCCACACTTGAACATTTCAAATACCATCAGATGGCAGCCAGAGTCTTGTTTCTACCTCATTAGTCTGATTAGTCAGAGGTTGGAGGTCAGGGGTCACAAATCCGGAAGCTGGCAGATGTTAAGAGGGTTATGCTTTCTGCACGGTGACCTGACGCTAACCAGAGTGAAACTTGGAAACCGCTTTACATCTTGTTAAAATGTTGGTGTTACGTGGGACCTGCCAGTAGTAATCACGAAGGGATATTTGGATCAGAAAAGTAATCTTGGTGTCTTCACTTTATGACATAAAACATTAGTTCATTGAGAGTGATGGGAAAAGCCCTCAGAGAAGAACATGTTTTGATTCTCATCTGGCAATTACTGCTGGCACTGAGATGTAACACAAAACACCACGTATGCATACACACAAGCAGTCCTGGTCATGGAGTTTCCAGTGTTTTGCCCCAACTTTGATCTTTGCATTTAGGTCAGCCAAGCACAGCCTGGGGCTGTGGGAGGCCTGCCATGGGGGATGTAGTTCTAATCAGATGCATTTTGTAGTTTTAATCAAATACAGGATCAGGGATTTTGGGCTCTAATGAGATACAGAGTCACTGTTGAAAGACTCATACGGTTACCAGCAGTGATGGCCTTTGGTCTGTGTTGTGGCAGCTACTGAAAAGGACGTTAGGTTTCTCCAGTATCACCCACCTTTGATGCTTTAAATCTAATTGGCTCTGTAGACTTGAATCAAACCAAGAGGAAATGTGCTTTTAGCCCCGAGAAAAAGAAAGTCAAGCTGGTAAAAGGTCTTTGTTGCAAAGGACTCACTCCTCTCCTCTTCCCTTTTGTTGATATCAAAAGTTTGGCAGAATTTAAATTGCAAAAGTGTCAACTTTAGACACAAATTACACAAAGAAATTAACAGGTTTTAACACCCAGCAACAAAAATTAAGCCTTTAGCTTGTACTGTGCTATTTTTCCTTTTTTTGCCAAAGAGAAAACACAATGTGCAATGTTACCTTTTTTAACATTAATTTGGTGTTAAATAAAAATCACAGTTTGTCTTTTTGGATGTTCCACTGTCCAAATTTGATGTCTGGAAACATAAAACTTCAAGGGCTGTGAGTGAAACGAAGCAAGAGATAGATTGTGTGCAGTAGTTAAACTTTAACAGTTAATATAGAAAAATGAAAACAAATTTATAGATTCTGGGGTTTTAATCAGAAGAAAAAAAATTAAATTTTATGATTTTTTTTTAGACAATTAATAGTTGTAAAAAAGAAATACATGAACAAATATAGAATTTTTTTAAGGTGTCCTATGGGAATCTTTAAATAAACTAATGTCTTTTTAATAAGAGCTAAAGGATTTTGGTTAAGAAAACAAAAGGTCCTTTGAGTAATCTGACATTATTTTATGTAATTCTACTTAAATAGTAACATGTTAAGTCAGTGACAGTGTTAACCAAGGTGTTGTGTCCATAGCAGTCTATTGTTGCTGAAGAACAGGCAGGCTTCAGCAAAACCCCTACAGAAAAAAACCCTATGAGCAGCACTTTGGCGACAGTGGGAAGGAAAAACTCCCTTTTAACGGGAAGAAACCTCTGGCAGAACCAGGCTCAGGGAGGGGCGGGGCCATCTGCTGTGATTGGCTGGGGGGACCACTAACATTGTTTGAGTCATCAAACGACTGGATGACAAGCCCACAGGCGCCGTTCTCATGAATGGAAACACAGGCAGCTGGTTTGGTCCTACAGCTGAACTCCCCCTGGATTATCTGCTCTCACCCACCCTCTCTTACACACACCAGGAGAGAGCTGACAAGGTAGGCAGAGAAAGAGATGGGAGGACAACATCCAAGAGTGGACAGGCAGAGTCCCAGAGAGCTGTGGAGGACAGAGAGAACTGGAGAAGGGTGATGGCCTTGTCTTCACTGGGACCCCAGCGACTTCAGCAGAGGTCAGGGGTCAAGTGAAGTGAAAGAAAAAAGAACTGCAACATTGCCTAACTATATGTTTTTCTTTCTGTGTCTCTATGCAGACCCTTCGCCCCCAGAACCGCCCACGAATGTCAGAGTGAGCAACCAGACACTGAATAGGACACAATCAGCGTCCCAGTTCACAGAAAGGTATCTAAAAAGCTATGTCAGTGAAGGATTATCAGATGCATCATTTTATATATAATCTTTAAAATACATCTATTTACCATTGCAGCTGGGAAATCAGTCATAAACTGTGGTCAGCCCTATAAAACACGTCTTCTGTTGTGTGATTGTGTATATGAGCTGAAATTACAGTTTGCCCTTGTTCAATTACATCCTTCGGTGTCTTCTCTATTTTTCATTCTGCAAAACAAGGTCATTTAAAGTTCAGACCATGGCTTGGATCAACAGCGATATTCCAATAACATTTAATAACAGAGGTGATGACTTAAATTGTAGCTTCTGTTCAGCATGATATAAAGTGTCTGAGCCTCGTCTATACATACAGGGAGTAAATAGAGATTAGATAGAGATTGTAAACCCGATGCTGAAAGCAGCTGACAAACAAGCAGAGAATCATTTTCACTGTTAGGGAAGCGCTGCACTTTTTGCTTCTTCCTTAATGGGACTGTTTACACTTACGCCGTAACGTTGCATAAATTTTGCCTCCTAAGGTCGATGGAGAGTGGCGTCACAGTGGCGGTCTTATTACGCTGGGAGCCCCCCAAGGAAGGAGACCTCCCTGTGCACAACTACCGAATCACCTGGATGTCTCGCCATACGCACGCAGCACAAAAACACAAACACACGCTGCAAGCGCACACGCATACAGTAGCCAGTAACACGCACGCACGACCTGCACAGTCACGCACACCAGCACAGGGTAGGAAGGAGAGCAACAGCAGAGTGACTCAGGGGGTAAGTCAACTTTCTACAAGCTTAATTATACCAAATAAAAAATGTGGTCATTTATCTTGTTTCTTTGCTTAGAATATTTCAAGAACATAAACATATATTAAGTGGACGTTGAAACGTTTCAGTTTCAATTTTCATGATGTTTCAAGATATATCTGTTTTCTTAAGGCTCTGAAAAAGGTGAAAAAGAAAGTGCACTCTTTCAAATATAACGTTTCACATTTCATAATAAGGTAAATCCAACCTCAGCAGTATGTAGGTACTTACTGTCTTAACAGAAACTGAGAGCACTCAGGTGCTGCTATTCAATTCAGTTCAACTCATTTTTATTTTTATTTATACACTGGCAAATCACAACAACAGTTGCCTTTATATTGTAAGGTAAAGACCCTACAGTTATACAAAGAAAACAGAGAAAACACCAACAATTAGATTAAATCGTGGGCCATCGTGGCTCAAGAGTTGGCAGTTCGTCTTGTAATCAGAAGGTTGCCGGTTCGATCCCCGGCTCCGACAGTCTTGGTCGTTGTGTGCTTGGGCAAGACACTTCCCCCGTTGCCTACTGGTGGAGGTCAGAGGGCCCGGTGGCGCCAGTGTCCGGCAGCCTCGCCTCTGTCAGTGCGCCCCAGGGTGGCTGTGGCTACAATGTAGCTGCCATCACCAGTGTGTGAATGTGTGAATGTAGTGTAAAGTGCTTTGGGGTCCATAGGGACTGAGTAAAGCGCTATACAAATACAGGCAATTTACCATTTTAAACCCCTGTGACCAAGCTTTTTGGTGACAGTGGGAAGGAAAAACTCCCTTTTAACAGGAAGAAACCTCCAGCAGGGAGGGGCAGCAATCTGCCACGACCTGTTGGGGTGAGGGGGGGGAAGACAGGACAAAGGCACACTGTGGAAGAGAGCCAGAGATGCTAATAAAATACGCTTGATTAACTAATCATCAGCATGAGTGAGCACCTCTGTGAAAGCAGAAGTCTGTTAGTTTGGAGCATTCAGGTGTGTGTTAACACAATGCCAAAGAGGAAAGAAAAGCCATGATCTTAGAGAAGTGATGGTTGGAACAAGGGCTATAAGGTCATTTCCAAACAATTGAAAGTCCATTTCTCTACAGTGAGAAAGATTATTCACAAGACAAAAACATTCAAGATAGCTGCCAGTGTTCCCATGAATAGACACTTACGTCCCAGCAAAATCACTCCAAGGTCAGAGTGTGCAGTGTTCACAGGAACTACAAACCCTACATGTCAGACTATACACGTCTAAGTTGACATGTTAAATGTTAAAGTTCATGGCAATGCAATTAGAAAAAGACTGAACATGTGTAGCTTGTTTGGAAGTGCTATCAGGAAAAGGCTGCAAGCTTAGGGTTGCAAAATTGCATCGGAACAAATCCCAAGACTTCAGGAACGATGCCGTTTGGACAGACAAGACAAAAATGGAAAAGTTTGTCTGCGATACATTGCACCATTTTTAGCAAAAACCGAACACAGCATGTGGGCACAAACGCCTCATACCAACTGTCAAGCAGGTTGGTGGAGGGGTGACGATTTAGGCTTGTTGTGCAGCCACAGGACTTGGGCCCCTCACAGTCATTAAGTTGACCATGAACTCCTCTGTACACAAAAATATTCTCAAGTCAGATTTGCCTGACAGCTAAAACTTGGCCTAAAGTGGGTCATGGAACAAGACAGTGACACCATATTGGCCACGATAGATTTGCTGAAAAAAAAGAGTGGAATGTTGCAATGGCTTAGTCAAAGTCTAGACCTTATTGAAGTTCGGTGACGGGACCTTAAGACAGTTATGCATAAACAAATGGCTGCATTTCATTCATCTGCAATAACAGATGGATGGGACTTTCTTTTCTGCAAAGTTGGCTTTGTAAGTAAGAAAATTGTAAAATCAGTTAATAAGATCAATATTCTATTTTCACTACCTCAAACTCCTATTTATTGTGTATCATGTGAGCAACCACCTTTCAGTACAGTGTCATTAACCAGTGGCAGCAGATGGCCCCGCCCCTCCCTGAGCCTGGTGCTGCCGGAGGTTTCTTCCTGCTAAAAGGGAGTTTTTCCTTCCCACTGTCGCCAAAGTGCTTGCTCATAGAGGGTCATATGATTGCTGGGTTTTTCTCTGTATGTATTATTGTAGGATCTACCTTACAGTATAAAGCGCCTTGAGGCAACTGTTGTTGTGATTTGGTGCTATATAAATAAAATTGAATTGAATAGGAATAAGATGTAGGACATATATTATATATTTCCTGTGAAGTATAACAGCGCACAATAACACCACATACCCTGAATACACAAGCGGTGTAGCTGCACACGAGAGGTTTTATTATGCCTGTAAAGACACGCACCTTACACACACACACACACACACACACACACACACACACACACACACACACACACACACACACACACACACACACAGGTTTTCATATATTTGTGGGGACATCTAATTGATATAATGCTTTCCCTAGCCCCTTGTCCAACCCAAAAATGAATGCCTAACCCTAACCCTTACCCTAAACCTATCCATAACCTAATTGTAACCCTTTCACTAAAACCGCATTGTGAGTCTCTACCTCAGGTGAGGTAATGCACAAATTTCCCCGCCGTGGGATCAGTAAAGTCTTAGCTTAAAAATGCCTTCAAACTTGTGGGGACCAGGATTTTGTCCCCATAAGGACTGTTGGTCCCCACAAGTGTAGTAAACGTTGTTTATTTGGTCCCCACAATAATATGTAAACACGTAAACACACACACACACGGTCCTCGTTGTGATTGCTATGGTGGTTTTACAGGCCTGTGCAGTAAAATCTTAAACACTTAAACTTAAACAGGATTTGATTCAGCTACTGTGCTGGAGTAGCAAACTTTGACAACTCATAAAAACCCATTATGTACTCCGCATGTCTGAGGTGTAGCGTTACAAACATTAACAGGACTTTGAATCATCCTTCAAATGACACAGTGTGCATCTTAATTCAAGATGTGGATTCAAATAATGAGCCATTAAAAAAAAACATGCTCTTCTTTATCTTTGTTAAATATGTTTGTGAAACGTTTCCACCAAAATTGATAAAGCTCCAATGTATAGATGCTAAAAACGATCTGTACTCATGTGGTGCAAGAATGAAATGCAAAGAATGATGGGATATGAAGTCAGTTTACAAAGTAACACATTGCTGTTTTGTTGCTTAATTCAGTGACTTCTAACTTGTGAAAGATTTTTTAAAATGTACTGTTTAAATTATATTTAATGCAGCCGTAATACTTAAAGGGGAGGATTTTCTTATCCTGATTATAGGAATGATGATGATGATGATGATGAAATACGCTTATGATGCAGTTAAGTCCAGTCAGCAGTACCAAAATACCCATAATCACAGTAAATAACACAGATATTACAGCTTTGACGTAACAGGTATGGTAGCCTGTGCACTGACTGAACATTTTTTCCTCCAAATGGTAAACACAATCAAAGTACTTGTACGAGACTCTTCAGCTTTAGATGCTCTTTTTGAAGTACGATGTTAACATTTACTTCAGACAAAAAGCTCAAGCATAAACATCAAAGTGCGGCACACTCATATGGACGTAGCTATGCTAAATAGTGATGGCGATCCCAGACTGATCCTGGTGGAGCCATTTATCTGTAGTCTGGTCCTCTGTTCTGCTTGGCTGGGAGGTCTGGAATTTAAATGAGCCCCCCCTAACTAGTGTTTCCTACTTGCAGCTGCATCTACAAACACACACACATACACACAAATCAGGTAGGTAATACCCAGAACAACATAGCTAACATAGCTATGTTGTGTGAAACTTTTCATATCACAGAAAGCAGTCTGCGAGCACAATATGTTGTATTCCCAGGATTGGGATAAAACACATATCCTGTCAATCAGGAATTTCTGCAGGAGTGGAGAAAGCTAGCATTTAAGCCTCGTGGTAAAGTGGGGAATTCAGAGGAAGCACTCGAATGTGAAAAAAACCTCTGCTGTATCAGTGCTTTTAAATATATAGTTCATTGCTTTCTTACATGTAATGTCGACTGACATTATCCCAAACGTCTCTCGCTCTATCCGCTACACAAACGACACACGTAGACACACACACACACACAGCTGTACAAGGCATATGTTTTGTCTATCTCGAAGGTAATGGAAATCCTTTTACCCCACTTTGTGTGCAGGAAGCACACACACACACAGATTTATCATGCGATCATCTCTTTGTTGTGACTAGTACCAGTCCACGCAGACAAACAGACCTGATTGACTGAGAGCCTGTTAACGAGCTGTCAGTCAAACAGCAGGCTAATGCAGAACAGGCCTGGACTGTCAGTCCTGCGGAGGGACGATGGAGACAACTGGGGTTTCTATGGCGATGATGCTGACGACGTATCAAAGTTAGCAGGTTTTCATGGACCTCGTCTGCAGCAGACGTATCATTAGTGTTTTTGTCACTCTTTACGTGATCCCTGTCCAGATTTAGCTAGTAAATCTGCATCAGTACAGACTGATAAATTGCTAATGTGTTGGACTACACATGCAAAAAAAAGACAAATTCCATCTCTATAATCATTCTTTCTATTCCTGTCTTTTAGGCGCAGTGTGAAGTGTGGCTGCACGGTCTACCGCCTGCGACTTCCTACTTGCTCTCTGTCCAGACGGTGGCCTACTGGGGTCAGAAGAGACTGAAGAGTCCTAGAGCGCAGCTTGTCTTCACTACCATCCCTCATGCAGGTAATGAAAGCAGCTGTCCTGTGGGGCCAGGTGATTTGACTTTACAGTTAAAATGCCAAGTATATTTCTTCAATGCAAAAAGAGTAAAATTGCACAGCGGGGTGGGGTTATGTGCAAGCGCCATCCTGGAGCCTCCAACTGTCAGCAAGAAAGCATATTTCCCAAAACGTCTGAAGCATTCATTGAATTTCAGTCAAGTATAAATGTGCTTTTTTTGTGGTGGGACTTGAGTGTGTGAGAGTGCATGGCAGCACCACTGCTTCTCACAGCTGTAGTTCATTTTCAGTAATTATTTCTAGGTGTAAATGTTTGTGCATTTGCATTACATGGTTTACCATAAATCCAAGCCATCTCTATCAACAGTTTGGATGATTACCATCGAGCCTTCAGTGGATTTTGGAGAGTTTTTGTCATGTGGAAATAAACATTGCAAATATAAGAGGTGCTAAATAAATGCAGCCTTCCTGGCCAAGTTTAAACTTTAGTGTTGTTGCGATTCAGCAAGAAAGCCAGCAATTATTAGTTACTTATTTTGAATATGTCATTGCTAGCTTGTCATGAAATTAGCAAATACTGCTTATGCAGCACAGTCTACAGAAGCTGTTTGTTAGCAGAGCCATACGTTATTGAGTTAATGATTTTCCTGTAAGTTCAGGGCTGCTTCGTTTGCTGACTCTCGACATATTCTGTCTACATACAGCTGCGCTGTTGAAACACAGAGTACAGTGGAAAGTTGGTGATGTTAATGGTCTTCCAGGCAACAGAGGTATTTATAGGTGACCTATCGGGTCAGCTCAGCAGAGGATTATAGCCAGCTGCAGCTCTATTACCAAACCACATACAACTTTATATGGAACATGCTGCCATTCATAATTTGGGAGTATTAATATTTTTACATAGTCTCTGCGTATTAGCTGTTTGCTCATCGCTAATGAGGGTCAGTTAGGCCAGATAAAGCCAAGGAGTGTTTCCGCTAGCTACCAGCTGCAGTCTCATTACCAGTTTATGATATTTCTGCCACAGTATAGGTTCCATGTGCTGTGTAACAGGTCTGTATACACAAAACATGCACATGGTCAATATGTAATCCACAGAGACACACAAAAGTAAAGTTTTACGCTGAGTTCTTTTCCTCCGTCTCTTTCTCCGTCCTCTCGACCAGACTCGACCAAAGGCGACGATTTCTCCAATGAGCTCCCCTCTTCTTCCTCTTCCTCTTCATCCTCCCTTCCCTCTTCTCTTTCGATCTCTTCTTTCTCTCCTTCTTCCTCTGACCTCCCAGTTTCCTCCTCTCTCCCTCACCCCGAAACCCCTCTGAGCCCCGTTGCCCTTGAAAACCTGCGGCTGGAGGTCGCCGCCCCTCATTACCATAACAACCAGCTCCAGGTGAAGGTGTTCTGGAAGTGGCCTCAGCATGGTGAGTGGGTCTAGAAACACTAAACAACTGAACAAACTCCTGGTAAGAATATAAAAACATTCAACTTGAATAAGTCAGTCGGCTCGAAGCTTTATTATGTGATAGATAATCCCACAGGTCCACTATAGTAACTCGAATTAGCGTAAGCCGAGCCTTCCCGCCCCTGACTTTTAAGGCTTAATCAATTTCAAATGCATGATTTTGGTTTTTGCACTCGATTCCACTCACTGAAATGTTGAAGTCACAGATGAAACAGCAGTTAGTTCTTCAAATCAAGCTGATAACAAGTTAAAAAAGTTGACAAAAGAAGCATTGACTTTCCTATATCATTCATTTTTACACAAAAAGTAAACGTATCTCTTTGGTCTTTTCACTAACAGTGAGACAGAGACACGCTGGCCCGTACATTTTGAGGTGGCGACCGCATACCTGCAGCACTAATGTGACAAGCATGGAGAGAACAACTACGGTGCAGGTATACGCACACGGGTGGGGGCTGATCTGTGCGTTTGTAACACTGTAAAGATGTGTTGTTATTCTGTAACTGCAACTATGTGTGTGTGCACGGATTAGACATCACATTTCATCACCATAACACAAATAAGTACATTTCTATGGTGCAGTACAGTTCAGTCTGTGTGTGTAGTTTCTGTCTCTAAGAAATACTCGATACACTTTTTATATTACAAGCTGCTTATGAGACACGTGTGGAGACAAGAATAGGGCTAAAATGTGTGTCAGTTTAAACTTTAACTATAAACATTTCCTTTTTTATCCTTAACTTGGCTTAATTTCCCCTCTCTCCAGGGCACTCATCACACCATCACAGGTTTGCTGTTTGCCTGTAAGTACCGGGTTGCTGTGGCGCTGAAAGCTGACCCACGGTCAGAGGCTGTTGCCTGGCTTACAACCCCGACTTGCTCCTCTGTCAGGGTCAGAGGAGGCAAAAGTTTGCTGTGCAACACTGAGAGTAGGGGTAACTATTTACAGATGTATTCGTGGTGTTCACTAATCCTTTTTTTAAATACCTTTTTGATGATCAGTTTGAATACAAGCACTGAAAAACCAAAACATTCAAGTAGTTTTGCTAAACAGCCTTTTTTGCATTTAAGTAGTTGAATCAAACTCCTTAATTTAACCTGGTTTTAAATCATTCAGATAATGTTTTGGCTTTCCTTTGCATCAGAGCGCCTCCTGTCAGGCAGAAAGGTAGTACTGCGTCCAGAACGACTGACCGCAGACTTCCAACAGGTCAACGGTACTCTGCTCGCCACCTTTCGTTGGAGGTTGTCCCAGCACGCGCTTCACCCGACAGCTGTCGAGGGTTTCCAGTTTACCTGGACGCTTCAGTCAGAGGTTGCGGGGAAAGCCGATGGACTGGAAGACACGCTCATCTCCCAGACACAGACTATCGCACCGGTGAGACAAAGCGAAAGCGTAGATCGTCACAGCTAAAATGACTAGAGACGGTGTGTTTGTGTGTTTGTGTGAGTCAAAAAGGAGTTTCACGTCCTGTTTCTTTTTTGCCTTTGTCTTTTAGAGAATTAAGCTTCAGGGAGTCAAAGATGAAATGAACAAAAAAATAATCACTCAATAAAAAATATAATAAACATTACCAGACCTCAGAGCTTACTATTAAAAACCCATCAATGACACACATCGCTGATTGTAGTTTACTATTTTTTTAGTTGTGCTGCTAGAACATCACACAAATGCTTGAATCTCATGCTGATGCCACTACTAAAAAAGTTCAACAAAGACTGTTCTTTTTAAGGAAAATGAGATCTTTTAATGTCTCATCTGAGATGTTGTCCTTGTTTTATAGAAGTTTTATCGAATCTGTGATGTCTTTTTGTATCGTTGCCTGGTTTGGTAACCTGACGGTGAAGAATAAGAATCGGTTGGGACTTCTGGTAAAAACTGCTAGCAAAATTTCAGGGCGCTGGCAAGATGGACTTTTGGCCATTTACAATAGAAATGTGCTTAGAAAGGCTCATTCTATTATTAATTGTGTGAACCATCCACTTCACGGTGAGTTTGAGTTGTTGCCTTCCGGCCGCCGTTTTAGAGTACCTGTGAGGAAGCCTAAAAGACTCCAGGTCTCTTTTATCCCCACTGCATCTTGTCTCCTCAATGGCAAATAACTGTCCTAGGACTTTCTATCACTATTATTGTCATAATTATTTTATAGTATTGTTCTGTTTATTTATATCCTGCTGCTAAACTAATTTCCCCTTGTGGGACAATAAAGAAATTGAATTGAAATTGAATTGAATTGAAAGTAGTCCCCAACAAATGTTTAATTTACCTCTGTTGAAATATCCTGTGCTTAAAACTACAGTGCTTACCAAAGTGTGTATATATATATATATATATATATATATATATATATATATTAGGGGTGCAACGATATTCATATCGATATTGAACCGTTCGATACAGTGCTTTCGGTTCGGTACGCATATGTATCGAACAATACAACATTTGTAATTTATTTTATCAATTTTCCTTCTGACGATGCTGTCTGTGTTGAGCGCTCAGTGAATCTGTGTTCGACTACTCCGCCTAGGCTGCACTGTCGAGCGCAGATCCACTGAGCGCTCAACACAGACAGCATAGTCAGAAGGAAGAGCGCAGGGCAAGCTAGCGAGACAGAAGTTAAGCTCTGCTTGCAACAAGCAAATTGAACGTCATTCAGATCTGGCGTTTGGAATTATTTTGGTTTTCATGTGACGTATGACCCTGAAGGTAAGCGAGTCATGGACTAAAGTAAAACAGTATGTTGGATGTGCCACGCAATGCTCAATTACATGGGTGTGAACTAGTGTGCTAGCGCAGTTAGCTCGTTAACGTGTTGGCCGTCTAGCCCCATGCACGGAGCGATCGGCGGTAGCTCATTAACGGAGATTTGCCGTGTTGTGGTGTTAAGGTCATTTCAACGAGATTAACCTGAAAGCACTAGTGGGAACACAACGAATATGACTGCACATTTACGCCGACATCATCCTAGTGCAAAGACAAGTGGAAGCAGACAAAAAAAGCAAGCATGCTACTAACTTTAGCCGAGTCATTTAGACAGCTGTTAGCACATGATTCTCCTTATGCTGCTGAGAATATAGCCCAGAAGAAGCGGATAGTATAGCTTTTATTTTGGAAAGAGCCATTTCTCTGTAATAAACTCTCTTTTCCAAAGATGAGTGATTCCTCAATCAGATACAGGGCTTGCAATATCGCTAGCCCGACGTCCCGGAGCTAGCGATTTTTTCAGTCGGGCTACCAAAA